>NW_026294595.1:20213749-20874956 GCF_007827085.1 Peromyscus californicus insignis | reverse complement strand
GTTTATGTCAACTTGACACAAGCTAGATTAATCAGAGAGGAGGGAGCCTCCATTGAGGAAATGCCTCCATAATGTTGGGTTTAGGCAAGCCAGTAGGACATTTTCTTGATTAGTGATTGTTGGAGGAGGGTCCAGCCCATTATGGATGATGCCACCCCTGGGCTGGTGGTCCTGAGTTTTATAACAAAGCAGGATGAGGAAGCCAAGAAGAGCAAGCGTACTAGCAGCACCCCCCCCCCCCCATGGCCTCTACATCAGTTCCTGCCTCCAGATTGCTGCCCTGTTCGAGTTCCTGTCCTTCAATTATGAACAGTGACGTGGAAGTTTATGTGAAATAAACCCTTTACTGCCTCAATTTCTTTGGTCATGGTGTCTCACCACAGCAATGATAACCCCAACTAAGGACAGTGGCGTACCCAGAAATATTCAGTGTTCACAGGATAGCCATACATGTCTTTAGTTACTGATTTGTGAAGCAGAAAAGTCAGATGAAGAGACATGGAAAGTCTTCATTGGCCATTGCTGGCTTTGAGAGTAAAAATCCACAATGAAATTAGGAATGATGGCAGGCTCTTGGGCTTATAAAATACATTCTAACAAGCTGTCTCCCCAGCATCTCCATAAAGATATGTCAAGGTTGTTGTAGTTTTTTGATCTGTGATCCTGCCTCAAATACAAGTTCACATTGTAATATTGCTACTTTAGGTATCAGTAATAATTTAATTTTCTGTTGTGTTACAGCATTACAGTAAGGTAATATAAGTACATGCAACTCCTGTTGCATTTAAATTACTAAACAATATTTTATTTTTGTGGAGACAATATTGTTATATTTGCCATTGATGGATGCTAAGATTGTTAATAGCTTTAACCTATCAGTAATAGTCATTCAACAAACATGATTAATATTTTATGTGGACATTTTCTATTATACCTTGGTCTGATACAAATGTATGGAGTATGAGTTAAGAAACTATCCAGCTTTCTTCCACAGCATTGATTTCATTTTATATTTCCACCAGCATTGCATGAGGATTATAGTGTCTGCACATACTAACAATTTCATATCATCTTTTTAATTACCATGTTTCTATTAAGTATATAATAAATCTTGTGAGTGACATCCTCAAAGAAAGACACAGAGCATAATATCATATACATATTGATTGTCTTAATATCTTTTTTTGCTGAAACTGCTATTCAAAAAATTACCCATTTTTAAAATTAGTACATTTTATTAAGTTTTAAGCATTCTTTTTGTATTCTAGAAGCAAGACCTATTTCAAATATATAATTACTATGTTTCAAAGTGTATACCTTACGTTCCTCTCTTTTTAATAATGTCTTTTTTATTTTCTCCCTCTCTCTGTCTCTTTCTCTCTATATTAATCTTCTCTCATACATTACATCTGGATTGCAGTTTACCCTCTCTCTACTCCTCCCCAACCCCCCCATCTCCCCTTCCTCCTAGATCCATTCCTTCTCCATTTTCCTTCAGAAAAGAGCAGGCCTCCAAGAGATATCAAATGGACATGGCAAGACAAGTTGTAATAAGAGTAGGCACAAACCTCATGTCAAGGCTGGATGAGGCAACCTATTGGAGGAAAAGTAGCCAGGAGTAAACAAAAGGGTCAGAGACATGCCCCCCTCCCACACACACACTCCCACTGTTAGGGGTCCCACAAGAACACTAAGCTCTACAACCATAGCATATATGCAGAGGACCTATCTGAGACCCAAACAGGCTACCTCATTGTCGTTTTCATCTCTGTGAGCCGCTAGAAGCCCAGCCTGTTTAATTGATTCTGTAGAGTGTGTTCTCTGGTATCTTTGACCCCTCCATCTCCTATAATACTTACTTCCTCTCTTTTGCTGGGTTCTCCAAGCTCCACCTAACTTTTGGCTGTGGGACTCTGCATCTGCTCTTATCAGTTGTTGGGTGAAGCCCCTCTGTTGACAATTGGGTTAGGCACCAATCTATAATTATAATAGAGTATCATTAGGAATCATTTCATTTACCTTTTTTGTTATTGTTGTTTAGTTCTATCCTAGGTCCCTGGGCTATCCAGCCTCTGGTTCCTGGCCAAACAAGCAGTGTCAGGCATGAACTCTTTCTCAGTTGAGTGGACTTCAAGTTGGACCAGTCATTAGTTGGCCACTCCCACAAATTCTGTGCCACCTTTAACCTAGCACATTCCGGAGCAGGACAAATTTTAGGTCATAGTTTTTGTGGCAGAGTTAGTGTCCCAGTCCCACCACTGGAAACCAACATTTTAACTATTGAGGTCCAATTTACCAAGTTTTAGTTTTCCTTTGCATGATACTTTTTTTGTGTGTGTGCTATATCTGTTTGCCCTCCATACTCTCCATTGTATTAAGTGTTTTGATCTGCAGTTAATATTATGATACATTTTTAATGAACATTTTATATAGTTTGAGGTAAGGGACAGAGTGGGAGAGCAATGAAAGAAATACCATGATAGAGGAAGACATTATGTGGTAAGGGAGAAACCTGATACTAGGGAAATTCCCAGGGAGCCACAAGGATGATCCCAGATTAGACTACTAGCAATAGTGGAGAGGGTGCCTGAATTGGCCTACCCTGGTAATCAGATTGGTGAATATCCTAACTGTCATCATAGAGCCTGGAAGCAGATGCAGAGATCCACAACCATGCACCAGGCAGAGCTCTGGGAGTCTAGTCAAAGAGATGGAAGAGGGATTACATGAGCAAGGGAGGTCAAGATCATGATGGGGAAATCTACAGAGACAACTGAACCAAGCTCAAAGGAACTCATGAACTTTAGACCGAGAGCTGGGGAACCTGCATGGGACCAGACTAGATCCTCTGCATACGGGAGACAGTTGTATAGCTGGGTCTGTTTGAGAGGCCCCCAGCAGTGTGATTGGGATCTATCCCTGGTGCATGGTCTGACACCTTGCTCACCCCTGATAAAGCAGGGAGGGGCTTGGTCCTCCCTAGACTGAATGTACCAGGTTTAGCTGTCTCCCCATGGAAGAACTTACCTTGTTGGAGGAGGGGATAAGGGAGTTTAAGGCAGGGTAGGGGGAGGTAAACAGAGTGGATGGGGCAGGAGGAGGGATGAAAGGGTGATCTGTGGTTGGTATGTAAAATGAATTTAAAGAAAAAGAAATTGTTTATTTTGTCATAGGGCTATCCAATTGTCTTTTATTCACAGAAAAAATTCATATTAAGAAATTTTCAGGTTGATTATCTGGCACCTTAGATCAGCCGCTGAACCCCTATACAATGTTGTTGTTCTAACTGTAGAAAATTCATTTAAACATAACATTATATATATATATATATATATATATATATATATATATATATATATGGTATTTTTATTGTCATTCATTTTTCTACTATTGAAATTAGTAATCCATGCCTGACATCATTTGCTTCTTGGAATATGTTTTTTATTAAGGGCTCTGACTTTCCATTTGCTAAACATAAATCTAGAAAATGCTTTATTATTTTCTTTTATGAGGATAGGTTGACTTTTCATGTTTCTTAGCACTTCAATATTTAAGTTGAAAACTTTAAAAATCATGTTTTTTTTAAATCAGATTAGGTTTAAAGATTTAAGGTCATGTAACATTCATAGGAATTTTGGAAGAGTTATCATTTTGTTTAAAAATTATAGTGAATAGGAGTGGAAAGGTTTTTATTTTAGTTTAAAAAACACATCCTTAGGAACATTGGGCACTACCTATCCTTCTAATGAAAACCGGTACATCACCAAGAGATTACATTATAGTACCTTACCAAGATACAGAGCCTCGCAACAGATATTCTGTAGTCTTTACTGAATACTGGGTTCCATTCAATAATCACATAAAAAGCAGAGTTCATGTCATTCTGCACTCTGCTTTTTATAGTTTTAAGATGTTCAACATGACTGTCATATTTAACTCACAGGAAAATCTGTAGCTTCAGAGTCTTTATTGCATCTGCTGACTGAAGATAGTATTAGTAAGCATCAGAATCCTAAAAGACTCCTTTTATGAGCACCCCTTTACATTAGGCTTCCGGCTGAACATAGCTATAGAGAGGTTGGTAGGAGTACAGGGGGGAAGGGAGAAGACAAAACAGCCTCCTCCCTTTTCTTCATTATTTTTCATGGTTTGAAAACTGCTCTGTAGTTAATTTTGATTGCAAACTTGATTGGGTTGAGAAATGCCAAAGCGACTACACCATACCTCTGGGCATGTCTATGTAATGGAACTATTCCATCATGGCAATCCTGACCTAAAGAATTGTGTTTATCAATTAATGGCTTCAAAATTTGCATATTGCCTGTTTGGAAAGAAAGAATTGGAATGAATGGAGACTTTCCTGGGATATCTTAGGTCATGGTCCTTTGCAGTATGTCTCAGCTTCCTGTCCACCATGATGTGATCTCTGCTTCCTGTATATCCAGGGTGAATCTCCACTGGAGTATGCACTGCACCAGGATGAACTGCCTGAGCATGTAGGGGACAACCTGCCAAACTGAGTCATCTGAAATCATGGGACAATTTTTGCTCTTCTTTCAGACTTTTACATGGCATCTACAAAAAAGTAACTAATACAAATGAAACACATGAAAACATGGAATTTAAAAAGAATGCCTTTATTGCTGGAAACATGTGACTCTCAATCACTTTGAGTGTTTTAAAAATGGATCAACATGATTTTAACAAGCCAGTGCCCCCACAATGATGTACTCTCCTAGAAAGTGGAATAGAATCAGAGAATGCTGCTCCTTTACCTATCAGCATCTCTTTGACTTTACCATAACCACATGTGACAACCACACACCAAACTTGTTATTTGCCAAAATCCTCAAAATATTCTTTTTTCATTCACTCTTTGGATTAGTTTACTTTCTGTCCTGGTTAAATATTTAATCTACTGCTGCTATCTAAGAATCACCATTGTGTTAGTTGTTCTAATTATAAACTATCTTACACATTTTTCAGCACTAAATGCTACTTTGTTTGACCATTTAAAATTTTGGATTTCTCAGCAGTAGACTGCTTATAAGGTTGATTGTTCAATTGTACTGTCATCTCATTTTATAAATCAACTTTTAATTTGAGGCTCTCAGATATAGTAACTGAAAATGTGAGCATATGACTAGTCTAATCAGCCTTCATTATGCCATTAGGTATACAAAAGAAATCAAGAAATGATATAATTTAGTTAAAATTCTTTCATTTTGTGTCAGAAGTTTTTTTAATGGCTTTTGTGAAGTATTGTTTCAATTCTATTTCCAAAAATCATAAAGCAGAAGTTGTTTTTACAAAGTACATAGAAAACTGATTCACTGGTGCTGGGCATTTTCCAAGTGTGGTGCAGTATTTCCAGTCTGTACCATATGTACTAATGGCATTGGTATTTAAGTAAGCATTGCGTTAGATGAGCTGATTTCAGTTCTAAAGCAAAGGCTGGTATGTAGCTAGAGTTTTCCTGCCTTGCCCACAGTCAGGACAAATCTCTGTCACCCACCAGTCCCACAGCCACTCAGACCCAACCAAGTAAACACAGAGACTTATATTGCTCACAAACTGTATAGCCATGACAGGCTTCTTGCTAACTGTCCTTATAGCTTAAATTAATACATTTCCATAAATCTATATCTTGCCACGTGGCTTGTGGATTACCTTCGTCTTCACATGCTGCTTGTCATGGCAGCGGCTGGCAGTGTCTCCTTCACTCAGCCTTCCACTTCCCAGAATTCTCCTCTCCTTATCCCACCTACTTCCTGCCTGGCCACTGGCCAATCAGTGTTTTATTTATACAGAATGATATCCACAGCACTGGTATCAGTAAACAGTCAAGTACTCAGACAGTATTAGAAATGTAGTTTCCTGTTTAAAAACAACCACTTCTCAGGTGAAGGTGAAGGGACAGATCCAATTTTATTTCAAATGCAAGGATGATTTAAGTATTGTTCTCTTAAAAGAGTATTAGTAAAACTAATGAATTGTAATATAACTTTTAATTGTCTATAAGAGGAAAATTATCATAAACCCTATTTTAATCCTCATATTTTCAGTTTCAACCACATTTGCCCTCATTAAACTTCAAAATCTATACCTACAAGGTATCTCAGTTGGCAAAGTTGCTTGTTGCCAAACTTGGCAATCTGAGTTGATCCCTGTGACACATCCTATAGAAATAGAGAACTAAATATCTCCATATGTGCTCTGAACTCACGCACAATCCACATACGTACAGACACAATTTCCCTCACATAAAAATAACGACCATAAAATGTTTGACAATTGAAAACACTTCAGAACAACTCTGAGAATGTATTGATGTTTCTAAAGCAGGCATCACAGAGTGAATGATCCTTCTCAGTATTCATTTCTATTACCTGTTCTCTAACATAAGCATAATCTGCACTCTTTTCAACACAAAGAAGCATACATTAGAATTACTTATTAAAACTACAGTTATTTGCAATTGTCTGGCCACTGACTCATATTAAAGTTGTTCATTGTCCTTTAACATCTAATGGTCTTTTATCAGTTAAGAGACAGACAGACGTCTAGCAAAGCTATAGCTCTGCCCCTGATCCACACATCAGCTTGCCATTTGTAAATGTCTGGCATTCATAATTGCATAGCACATGGTGATTTTAGTGGCCATATGTATTTCTGGATCTCATTCTTTATTATACTTGAACCTTAGTTGAAAATTTCTGAACAAAATGGTACTGTGTCCCAATGTCTGGGATATTGTTTATGATGTTATGTGGGGAACATACATTTTGACATACAATTGCCTAAATTTAGGAGATAAGCCAAAAGGAAAATCAGGAGAGAGATACTTGATTAATATAAAGATATCATAAAATTTTGTTCATATTTTTATATTTATGATATTAAAGAATTTTATTGTATTTTTATGGTCTATATGATAATTTCTTTCTGAATCATAATTACAGGTTAATAGTAAGTCCCTTAAGTCAGAGGTACAAGTCAGGAGTTAAGAAGTTGTTTACCACATACAAGCCCACAGGTTCAGTCTCTAAGCCACAAGAAAAAGTGACTGAATACTACATATCATTAGTGCCATAAGCAATGACACTAAGTTCAAATTCTGCATGAAAGATGATTAAATCCCACTGCTAATAACAGAAAGTTATAGAATTGTGAATATAGGGCTTTTGAAAACATGAGCAGTCTGGGGTTTGACTAAATGCTAAGGCAGTTGCTTAGCATGCAAAAACAGTTTAATCCTCAACAATGGATTGAGGATGGCTTTGTTCTCACTTAAGGAGATCAAAAGCAATTCTGACTATTATTTGCCACATTTTGAGTATGCTATGACTTGCTCACCAGATTATCTTATCATTTGCTTTTGGTATTATCCTTTACCCTAACCTAATAGTCCAGGAGTCCTGACCAGTGTTGTGTATGGTTATCATTCTGCTCCAACATAGTTTCCAATAAAGCCTCTTTGGTTGGGATCACTTGCCTCTTACTGATTTCTGTGGCAAATTGAGCTAAAGACAACTCATGTTTGTGTATGTCTGTGTGCATATGTGAAAAAAAACCTGCATAGGTTGTTCAATCCCAAGTGGTCAGTCCTGAACACATATAAGTAAGAACAATGTCCTATCTTGTGTCTAAATGGACTCAATACATTATATATGTGTATATATATATATATATATATATATATATATATATTCACTCACACATGCAAATATATACATATATGTAATAATAGGAAGAGGTCATGAAAATGAGGAGTGGGAGGGGACCTGGGAAGAGTTGAAGGAGTGAGGGAGAGCCAAAAGTGATTCAGATTTTAATGTATATAGTTCTCAAAAAATACAGTTAAAAACTACGTATTTCTTGTGGGTCAGAACTTTGAAACAACGTACCTTGAAAGAACTAAAATGTCTTCTAACTACTCAAAACTCCTTTACCTTCTTCTTGATTTGAACTGAAAGACCCTAGCCCTTCAGGCTTACACCCCCAAGCCTCAGGAAAAGAGAAACTTGAAGCACCAGGAAATGAGAAACTAAAAATCTAGTTCCAAGGGCAACCTGACTCAGCCATTACTCAATCTCCCCTGCAACCATATAACAATGTAAAAAGATTTCTGTTAAGAGATGTGCTCAACTGTGACTGGGATAGTTGCAGGTGTTCCAGGAAGGACCACTGTGACCTTTGTGTAAACTCCACTCCTGCCCTGATACCCCCCTTAAGGTTTCAGGAAGAATGTGCATGTGGACGTGGCTGTACCCACTCTGTGATCACCCTGTGATCAGGCCATGAAATTGTATGGAAATTGTAATCTTATGGATTTTGTGAGTTTTTCCTTTAGAAGCCCTTATGGGGCTACAGTAAGATGCGACTCTTGCTCTTGGGAGCAGAGGAGCCCTTCTGTACAGAAGCCAATAAAATCCTCGTGCTGTTGCATCAACTGGACTGGAGTCTGGGTTTTTGGGGCACCCACTTGAGACCCTAAACTTTGGGGTCCAACAGAACTCACTACACGTCGATCAGCACTGATGATTAGATGCCATGTTTTTCTAAGATATTCAGAAATGACTGCAAACTGGAGAAGTATCTGTAATTAGAAGGAGGAATTATTGATCTGAGGAAAGCATAACTTTTGCTTATGTTCATGAAATACTATGAGCAAATAACAGCATAAGGCCAAAGTATCAATACTCTGGAAAGTGGGCAGTCTCAAGGATTTTAGGACATATCTTGATGTGAACTGTAGGGAAGGAAAGAGGCAAGGCCAGGGTATCCAAATGATGCTTCTCTAATCCTGGTATACTTGATTCACCTTTTTAAGTATACTGTTCTCCTCCCAAGAAAGCATTCATGTCTTTTTTGTAACTTTGAGACAGATCTCAGGCAGAAACAATTTTAGGTAGTTAGTGACTCTCTCATTTGTTATAATTGTTACTTTGTAATGGTCAAAATATTATAATGAAAGATGAATACCATAAAGACCCCAAAAGAACTTGGTTTCACACTTGAGAATGGATGATGGAATATCTAGTTTTGAACTAAAGAATCTTTGCTTACAGTTTGATAAATCTGTCCAGATATATTTTCTAAGATCATGCTAGTAGCCTGAAGCAATTTTGAATTGAGTCTCATTTTTTCTTTTTTTTTTTTTTTTTTTTTTTGGTTTTTTTCAAGACAGGGTTTCTCTGTGTAGCTTTGCGCCTTTCCTGGAACTTCGCTTTGTAGACCAGGCTGGCCTTGAACTCACAGAGATTCGCCTGCCTCTGCCTCCTGAGTACTGGGGAGTCTCATTTTTAATATCTTTCATTCATTCACTTTTTGAGAAAAAATAATATCCATGTGGAATAATCCATTCAATATCAATAAGCTTCATAACAGCAATGTGCATCTAACAGGTTTTGATTGACAATGCATGACAAATTATACTTCCTGTTCCACAGATGTCAGCAAATATTCAATAATCAGGTGAAACTGATTTATAAAATTCTATAGTAAAATTTAAAAATTCTTTAATGTCACTTTAAATTTCATGAAAAATACATCACATTTACTTGAGGAAGTGATTATAATTTATAGAATACTTACATATCTGTTCATGTAAACAAAAATCTTAAATGTTTCAAATACATATTTATGTAAAGCATTATTTGAGGATCTATAGCATAAATATATATGTAGATTAAACTTATAAAAGATGTATACTATACATGCAAATACATAACAGAATTGAATTATTTCTGGTAAATGTTAGTTCCCAAGGTACAATCAATGACTAGGAATGACCTTTTACTTATATAGGAATAATTTCATTTTCAGAAAAGGATTGATCTTTAATACCCAGAAAGGATTCTATTCTCATTCCTTGTTTTCTCCAAATCTCAGATTTTGTGCATTTGGCTTTCTTTTCTTTTATAGCATCAGTCTCCTGAGATCCTCCAGAAGAGGAAGGTAAATCACCAGTCAATATTTAGACCTGTATATTCTTCTGATTAATGGAGGAGCCAGGGGATGGTCTCCAAAGGCACCTGGAACAATGCCACTGGTTTCTCCAGCTCCACACAATTGAAATCTTGATAAGTAACTGTGACTCAAAGTTCAGAAGCTTTCAACGACACGTACTCAGCAGCTCTAATACTAACTTAAGTGCCTCATTAGCATTATATACTTTATACTCATTTCCTATGATTTTCTGTTATGAATTTAGATATTTGTAAGTGGTAGCAAAGGAAATGCATGTATTCAAATATTGTTACTTATTGTTTGGGAATAATAATATAGTCTAGTTTAGCCTATATTGTCTAAACATCCTTCTAACTACTTAAAGATGTATGAAGCTGACACTCCTATACAAATAAATTATAACTTACATAGACATGGGACATTTGTTTTCCTGTGATAAATAATGATATATTTCATTAATTGGATATATGCCAGGAGAGATAAAAAATTTCTAGCAGAAGTTAAGCTTATAATAAAAGGATACACTTAAGATGATTCAGTTAACCTCCTAAATTTATTTATGTAGGGATATGCCAATCTAAGAGTAATGTAATTGCTTCATATTATCATCTGCTCAGGATAACTTAATCATAATACTTCCATCCTTGTAAAGTTTATAGTCACCATGCAAAAATATAGTCTCAGTACTGACAATTATTGAAAATGTAGACAATTTTACATATCTTCTATGTAAAAGTGAAGTCCAGCTTCCTCAGTGTCAGTGGTGGTTGGAGTGTGAAATGTCCCTCACAAACTCAGACATTTGAACACATGATATCTTGTTGGCAATGTTTGGAAAGACTATGGGGCACAGCTTTGTGGGAGGGGAGTGCGTCACTGTGGACAGGCTTTAGGTCTTCATAGCCTCTCCTGTTTCAGTTTCCCATCTCTGCTTCATGCTTTCAGTTGAGGATGTGAGCTATTAGCTTTCTGACCTGACTGCCATGACTGCTGCTTGCTGACATGCTTCCCTACCACAGTGGACTTGTAACTTGCTGAAACCACAAACAGAAAAAAAAAAAAAGTATTCCAGTTGCTTTGGTCATGGTGTTTGATCACAGCAACAGAAAAGTAATTAGTACTGGGTATAACCTTACTTCTTGGGGATTGGGAATCTTTTTTTACTAATAAACAATGCAATAAAAATTAATGAAGAAGAGGCCATGAATCTGAAAGAGAGTAGTGGTTTGGGAGGGAAATATGGAAAGGCAGAGATACTATAATTATATTATAACCCCAAAAAACATTTTTAAAAAGGTTAGAAATACTATGATGCTGGAATTAAAATTGTGTGCATTTTTGTTTGTTTGTTTTAATTAGTCAGAGGGGCACACACACACACACCTTCTCCACACATTAACTGTTAAGAGTCTTTTACTTTAGTTTGTTATTACTGTTATGTGTTATTGATTCAGTACCTGTAATCTAGAGAATATAGAGCACAGAAAACAACAACATATAAAAGAACTTGGAAAGAGATCAAGCCTATTCTTTTTCCTTACCCTGTCTATGTCACAGCAACTAGAAAGCAAAAACAAAATCAAGGGTACTCAGGGCTTAGTGGGGTAGAAACAAAAGCAGACAAGAATGAAGGAAAAAAATCTTGAGCAAGGAAATAATTTCAGTTAGAAAAACAAATGGGCTTGGAGATGCTTGGCAAAAAGATCTGCCTCTACATCCCAACAGAGCATACATCACTGGCTTCCCAAGCAAGCAGGCTGATTCCTCTTTGCCTCCAGCTACTGCAGATGCCCCAGTAACATCTAGTCTAGCATGGCAATTTATTATTCAGGTCCTGGTTGGAATCTGTGCTTTCTTTCCAAAGTTTCCCATGGGTAACTGCAAATTTGCATGAGCTTCTCAAATCTAGCCATCCCAAAATGTTAGCTCCCCTAGGAGGCTGGCTAGTGATATAGGTACATGGCTAGAAAACTCTACATCTCCTCTAGAAACCAGTAGACATATCATGCAAAATAATTATTATGCTAAAAAATTACTGTGGATGTCTGGTATTACCTTCTTAGTTTGATTTATTTTAAAAAAATGAACTGATGTTATTACCTGGCAATGTGGTAGAATCTCCTCTGGGTCTCCCATTTCCAGGGTCCCATTAAGCATCCAGTACTATGAAAATAAAAAAGAGACAAGGATTGGAACATTAGAGGTAGTAAATACTAGGGGTGTAATGATCCCTTAAGGACTCAAAAGAACTGGAACATTTAGGGGTGGTACCATTATGGTTCATGCCATGTGGTTACTTTAATAAAGATTATGTTAAAGTCACATGGCATTCATCATTTTGATATTGTCACTAACCAAGATGACTTTCAAGTTACATGGTTGCCACCAACTTGACGATGTCGATGTCACTAGTCAAAATGTCAACAAATCACAAGACTATTTTGTTCCTGGCAAGATTCAGGATAAAATGAGCCCATTTTCCATCAAAGCACAAGTCCCTGTGAGATCCATGCATCTTATAGATTAAATGTGAAGTCATTCCTTTTATTTTTTTCCAACAAGCATCAGAGTTTTAAAAGCATGGATTTTGTAGAAGGAAGTGCCCTTAGGTATGTAGTAAAATAGCAAAGCAAATAAACAGAAGAAGAAATGTCCATGCTCTCAACCCAAGGAAAAGAAGTTCACACATCTTACCATTAATTATAAATGAGAACACCAAGGAATATCATCTGGATGTTGTTTTGATATATGGACCCTTGGCTATTAGGTACTATTTCTTGCTTCAAAAGGAATCCACAAAGGAAGCAGAAGTAATGGAGAGTGTGCCAAATGCCCATATTTGGGGTTGTTTTATTAGGAGCACTTGGTAGACTTAGAAAGAAGAAGATGGTGGTGCCATTGAGTCCCACTCCAGCATAGCCAATGATGAGATAAGAAGAATCTGCAGAAGTCAGCATTGGCTATAGTTTATGTACCTTAGAAATCAACTCCTTAAACAGTTTCTCAACTTAAAACCATAATAGTCTTGTGTGGCACTTCTACTCACTTAGATAAACGACTGTCTGGGAATTTTATGGTCTAAGGCACTGTTGAACATAACCACACTAAGTGGCTCTCTATACTTCTCTCTTCCCTCAAACCAAATCCAAAGTCTCATAGGTTATCTGAGGGAAAGAAGCGGAAGGTGGAAAAAACAGAGAAACCTGTGTCCAGAGAGAAGACAGGGAGTTAAACGTTGGTTCTGTAGGTCTTCCAGTGCTCCATCTCCCTTGTTGGGGCAGGGAAGGGTATATTGAACAAGGCAGGAGAGTCACTGTGCTGGCTAGATGGATTGTTTTTCACCCTGTCTGGGTGAAACTGTTTATATTACTTGGAGCTTAGTTTAGTCTGATTACTTACCCATTTGGTTCTTAAATTGAGAGGCCCTTAGAGGCTCAATTTCCATCCCTAAGGAGATGATTTCTTGCCTTCCATATCAATCCTTCACTCTCAGACAACTTCCAGAATGTCCCAGCTACCTCTGAGTACTTTGCTATTTTTCATTGCATATATTATCTTGGTCTGTGCACAGAGATGCCTGGTAGCCTTGATGACTGCCTAGGCCCTTCCTTATGTTGCTAAGAAACTTTCCATCCTGAGAATGTTACTAATCTCAGAGAGTCTTTCATCTAAAACTGTATGTCCTACAGCAACAGAGGTGTGGGATAGCTCCCCTCCCAGTGGACACAGGGGAGGGGTTCTGAACACAATCCTGGATTTGAAATACAGGACAAGCTCCCAAATTTTTAGAAAAGAATATTCCCTGTACCACACAAAGAAATAAACAAACAAAGCAAAGTAACCCAGCAAGGTAATTTCATTTAGTAAAAAATATGTGCTATGATCCAAAGTGGGCCAACAAGCATACCAGGGTAAGAAGTACAGTTAGTTTTTACTTTAATTCAGGTAATGAATGTGTCTCACCTTATTGGTATGAGCTCAACCTCGTTATCTGGCTAATTCAAAACCAGTGTGAAGAGAAGGATATGATGGAGTCCAGTCTTCAGAAAGTACAGGGCTTGGGCAGACATATACACATGTGTTTCATGAAATTTAGAATTTTGATGAAATATTGGCCTTTGTCATGATGGCTTTGATAGGAAAAGGTTTCTCATACACTAGCCTTGGAATGTGGAGAGGGCTAATTAAAAAATAATTGGACGTTATTTTAGAAGGAAACAATTCCTTGAAGTTTCTCAAGCACTACTGGTGCTTAAGGATATATTCAAAGATATCCATAATCCTGAAGTATTATTTTAAACCTATAATCCTGAACACAATCACCTAATTTCACAATTGTGATTCCTTATTGGAATGTCATCCAACATGAAAGGGATAGTGCTTAGGTGCCATGTTAGCATGTTTTGTGAGCTATGTTAGTTCAAGTGCATAATTTACCAAAGGAAGGGCAAGAGCTTGTTCAACCATTCAAAGCTGGTCACCCTCGCTCCCTCCCCTCCCCATGTAAGGGTAATCGGAAGAAGACAATTTTGGTGAAAGTTCTGCTGTGAGTCTCATTCACTCCTCTGTGCATGGAGAGGGGTGTGCACTATCAACTCCATCTTGAAACTGGTAAAAGAAACATAACTCAGCCAATGCAGAGGTCAAATCTAGACCTATGTCAGAGGAAAGTATCCAGCCACCAAAAATGTCTCCCCTCAGAGGTAGATCAGACAGAGTTGTTGCCCGGATCTTGATAGGTTTTTCTAGAGGAATATAGGAAATCTTTGAAAAGGGTTGCTCTCTAAACTTTTTATAAATATTTTTATTTTTTGATATTATAATTACAATCTTTCCAACTTCCCTTTCCTCCTTCTAAACCCTCTCTTATACCCTGCATATTTTAACACATTTTTACATGTTTTTTTTTAATAGAACGTTCTACCTTAAATGAACTATTCTTTTTCTGTTAACATAAATGCATAGGTCCTTACATATCACATTCCAGGTGAAATATTTTCCAAAATATTCTTTTTTAAGAATATTTTAGAATTCTCCAACTATGGGAATGACTTCTTTGACCAAACCAGTATCTGACCATAAATGTGATCTACAGTAAGTTTGGGTTTTAGAGGCAATTCCTATCCAAATAGCTAGTGCAACTTATTCCCACTAGGGATGAAAAATATTTCATTCTGGATTACCGCATCAGTATTTGCTCACCTGTAGGAAAGATCATTTGCATCCCATATCTCAAATGCAGTGGTTCTTAGTTAACTCAGAAACCACAGTTACACACTGTCAAAAGAACTACTGTTCTGCACTGGAGGCAAAGACTATGTAATGGGTAAGGAAGGAGTTACAGTTATTTTCCTTTTGCAGTAATTCCTGTGTTTCTTCATTTTCTTACGTTTATCTTTACTGTCTAGTTTCATCTTTTTATTTTTATTTGCAAGGATGCCGCTTTCAGATTCTATGAGGACTCCAAACAGTCATTCCTTTGATAGCCTCATGATATGGCACATTGCTATTGTTTTCATATAGAAAAAGCAGAACTTGTCTATGACTTAGAAAGAAATCTCAATTTATAATAATCCATTAAAATAAATGAAATATCCCTTAGCAGATACTGAAGTATTAAACTGAGTGAATTAGTATGGTTTTTTTAACCTTGGATTCCGGTTTAGACATAAACATATCTCTTGTTATGGGACTGATATTTTTGGTGTTCAGATAAGGATAATTATATACTAATCTCCCACACGTGAGAGCCATTCTCTGAAACCCTTGCTGATGTGCAGTGCACCGATTATCCTGTCACCTCAAATTTCACTTTTCCTTCTACTATTCATAATGCCATTTCATCCTGAAACACTAAGTAAGGTGGTGAGAAAACATAGCTCTTTTGAAAACCTGTAAATATCCAGGAGTTGTTTCATGCTATTTGGGAGCCTTAAACCATGACTAGCACCTCCTTTTAGTCAACCACTCTGCTCTCCAGATGGTGACTATCACGGTGACCCACAACTGGTCAAGGTGTAGAGAATAGGAGTGCTCCACTCCAAATGGGGCATATATACTGTACCACCCCCTTCCAAGGCACAGAGATCTTTTTGAAGGAGGGGGAGGTAGGACAAAAAGAGGCAGAAGTGGTGAGAAAACAATGTCCTACAGACACAACAGGGCAGCTGCACGTGTGAAATCACAGCAGGTACAACAGCACACACAAGCCCCAAGCCAGCTCAATCCAGACGAAATCCCTGCATGGAGAGGGAAGGTGAACATGAAGCCCCACCCCTATCGACGAGTCAACTGCCAGCTCCTAAGAATGGGAGAGTCAGTCTTTGTTACAATGTTGTCCCTCATTGGTCAACCAAGCTCCAGTAGAAGATGACATCTCATGGATATAAAGGCTGCACAAATTGGACTCGATGGGTCAAAATACAAAAGAGGGCACAAATTAGATCGTTAGGGAAGGTGGGGGTGGATCTAAGAAGAATTGAGCAAGAGGATTAATAATGGTCAAAACTCATTGTAGGAAATTCTCAAAGAACTAACACTAATAAACAACTGCACAGATTCCATCTCAACTTAGGCAGAATAGCTATTATCAAGAAAACAAAATAGAATAAGAAGACTCTAGGTTGGTGTATGAATTCATCTAGTAACTATGGAAAATAATATGGAGCTTCTCACAAAACAAAAATATCAATGGCTACAAGATCTTACTATACCATGGTTAAGTGTAGTGCTAAAAGAAACAAGGTCAGCATACAGTATAGATATTCATACATTCACATTTATCACACCAATGCTCAGAATAGCTGAAAACCAGGCAAGGCATCCATCATAGATGAATGTGTAGTAGGGAATATTGTATATACACATAGTTGAATATTATTCACTCCTAAAGAAGAAGAAAAACATATTATTTATAGGAAAATAAATGGACCTGAAAATTATATTAACAAATTAACCAGTTTCACACAAGAAAGTAGTGAATGACTTCTTCTATAAACAGAATTTGATTTTCATAAAGTACATAACAGCACAAGTACAACTGAGACTATTTGGAAGAGAAATTGGAGCAGATGAAATGGAGGCGAGAAGAGCTGTAATAGTGAAGCAAAGTACATTTTTTTTGCATATGTGGCAGTGTCACGATGAAGCCATTGTTTTGTATAATTAATATATACTCATGAAAAGATATACAGGCAAAATATTGTTAAATGTGAGATTAATTATGTAAATGTGTCACTTTTGTCTGTTATAGCAAATATCGCATGCCCCGGTGTTCTCTAGGTCTATCAGAACACCAGTTAATTTATATGAATTTATATGGCAGATAATGCTAGAAACCCCAGTTTAATGTATAATGCTGAGGGTTGCAGTTTGCAATAATGTCTCATCCTTGTGAATTGTGTTAAATGAGTGGGTCATTGCTGCTTTTAACATGGCTTGGTAGGTCACTGTGAAATGTTGGACGCAATGTTTTGTCCCAATATTGTCATCATTTTAACTTCACATGTGTGGATGAGTCATAAAACACCATGTTTCATGACTTAAAGAAAGATACCATAAAATTTATTTTTAAAAAGTAAAAAAAAAATAAGTTAATTTCATGATGTTTTCTTCTAATATCATTGGCTATGTTAAAATTATAGTACAATGTGTATAGAGATCTATTGAGGGCCTTTAATTTTAAGCCTCCACTAGATGTACTACAGCTCTACAGTCATAGCCCACAATCACCTATAAAAGAACAGTCCAGGAATTCCCTCAAGCACCTCCTCAATCAAGCTTCTTCTTACAACAAAGCACCATATATATCAAAGTTCACAATGACAGAAAACTTTTCCTTTGCATTTAAGTTAACAAAACCTAGTATTTTATTGTTAGGTATCTGGTCACAAGGATACCAGAGGTTATTTCATTGGAAATTCCCCAGTCTGGCTTTCTACAGTGACCAAACTGGGTAGACAGTTACCACTAACATTGGATTATTTTCCGTTGTTCCTTGTGGATCAGAAAGAAATAAAAACCCTCATTTAGTGGCAACTTTTCAAAAGTATTACTCAAATGTCATGATCAACATTCAATTATTATGTAGTGTGTGCTGAATCTCAAATAAAATCAGCCTTTGAAGGCAAAGAAAGCCTACATTTTATGTTCCATAGCTAATGAAGACAAAATTCAAGGTTTGTATATGGATGGCGAGTACAAAGGCTACAATAAAACAATAGCCTCACTCTTCTGAGACAACAGTGATGCTTCTGTTGCATTTCACATGACTTCTGGAGATTGAACCAAATTGATGAATAATGACTTTCCGTTAATGGTGCAAAACAGCAAAGCTATTCACTTCATTCTAGTGTAGCTTGTCATATTTTCCAGGTTTTAAAAAAACCAAGAGATAAAGTCTCTATGTGTCCTGTGTGACATATTCATGTATCTTAAAAAAACACACTCATAGATAATACTTTGTACATAAAAGATGAAAGTCCTAAAATTCTTACCAGTAAGTGGTGGGTTTTCAATTGAGCATCCTTCAAGATTGAGGAGTTCAAAAATAGTGAAATAGAATGAACTTATTGGGCACTAGTGAATTGTGTGTAAGTTATGGATTAGCTTTTAAGAATTTGTATTGGGAAAACTGAATGGGATATTTCTTCATTCAAGGAGTGTTTATAGAGCCCCCACGAGGAGGGACTGTACTGTATGTACTCTAAAACAAAAGATATAGAATTACTACCACAGCTATGATTCTGCCTATCAGTAAAAGCAAGGAATAAGTAAGGATGCAAACAGAGCTTCTACCATACATAAATGAGCAAAGAATAAAATTGCTATTCATAAAAATAAAAAAAAAACAAACCTTAAATAAATAAGGACACAGAAGCTATCTCCAATTGATAATCACTCACAAACGAAAACTTACTTTTCTCCAGTTGAGTCTGACTGGGATACATACCACTTAAGGGCAGACCATACACCCAGTGGTAGAGGGCAAACACAAACCAACTCAATGATAACTTTAAAGGTTCTTTGTCTCATAATTTTTTGATTTTATTTTATGACAAAATGTTTTGTCAGTGTTTTTCTTTTTCTTTCAGTATTGGTCCTCTTTATTATGACAGTTTAGTGAATTTATGGGATTCTAATGTTTGTGTATGTTATTTATATAATGTTTCTTGTGCTTTTTCTTTGGCTCTTTTCCTTCTGTTTGGTTTTTCCTTGGTATGATTTGTTTGCTTTGGCTTACCTTATTTTATTCTTATTCTTTAGATGACTTTGTTTTCTGTCCCTAAGGATGGACAGAAAGTGAGTGAGTACGGATGGGAAGAGAGCTTGGGAGGATCTCAGGAGAGTTGAGGGAGGGGAAATCTTAATCAGAATATTTTATATGGAAAATGAAACTATTTGAAGTAAAAGAAAAAGAGAAAAATAATAGAATATTGGAATAGCAAAGAATGTTCTGGCAGCAGATAACTAGAAGCATTCTAATTGTCTAATTCTCACTGCTACCGTCCCTGAGATCACAATGTTTTCAAAATATGCATCACTGACACCTTACAGGATCCATCTCATCATCCAGGATCTTAACTACTACAGCTTTATCAGTACATGGCTTTCCTACTTAACCTGTATTTTTAAAAATATTTTATCATTTTTATTATTTCATCAAAGCTTTAAACTCTGAATTTATTGTTTCCCAAAAGGCATTTACTAATGATGTGTAATTGTTTTGTTTTTTTTAACTCTTCTTTCATCAACTTACCCCCGCAGTATTTAATCATGTATCTTCTACTACACTGTGTCCTCTTGTTAGAATTGCTTTTATCTTCAGAAAAAAAAAAAAGGTTCACAAGAAAGGTGATGTTGTTCTCAGTTTAATAATCATTAGTATCTAATATTGCATTTAGTGTCTCAGTAAAGAGCTGGATGCAAAGGCAAATGTTTCTGAGTGGGAAAGTTCACTACAGTGGAAGACAATGATTCTTTCCAATAAGTAATTATGAACACGCAATGAATATTTGTTTAGTGAAGGATAGCAGGAAACAATAAAGTTTGTATTGCCACAAAATAAAGGAGTTGAATTCCAAAGGAAAGAGTGAGATATGGTCAGTGAAGGAACGTGAAAATTGAAAGAGATTGTTGGGTCCTGGCTTTGAGAAATGACTATAATACAAGTAATTTCTTTGTATTATAAGGGAATCTGTGGAAATAATAAAATTTAAAAACTAAAATTTAAAAACATGGTCTTGAATGCAGCTTTTGATTCTGAAAAGTTTAGAGTTATAAAGAGAAGAAGATAAAGAATCTTACTGTGTGCACCCAGAGGCAGGAAGAAATCAAATGTTTGCTTAATCGCTTCTCTCTCTCTCTCTCTCTCTCTCTCTCTCTCTCTCTCTCTCTCTCTCTCTCATCTATCTATCTTTGTATGTGAAAATAATATGATGTCTCTACAAACTAAAATATTTTAAAAGAGGAATGCTGGGATTCTTGATGTGACTTCTACTTCATTTAAAAAGAGCACAATGTGATTTTGCAGCAATATTTATCATATACACAGTTTTATTCATGACCTACACTAAAATAAGTTTACACTGTGATTTTTGCTTTTACTTTGTTATGAGTTATTTATAAAGAACTTTACTCTTTAAATAACATTAATCTTTCTTTAGGCAAAATTTTGTTACATAGACAATAATTGTTTGATTGCTTTTATTTCCTATGCATATTATTATCTCCCTCTAAATCATAATCTTCAGCTTGAGGATACAGTTCAATTGGCAGAGTGCTTGTCTACCTTGCACTAAGTCCATCTTCATGTATACTATGCATGTGAAGCACACCTGAAATCCACAGCTAGGGATGTGGGGATAGGAGGTTCTGAAATTCAAAGTTATATTTAGCTACATGGGAATTTTGAGGCCAGTCTGAAACATACATGAGTTAGCAGCTCAAAATGTACAGCTTACACCACTAAAGACAATAATATCACATAATAAAGAGAATAACAATGATATCACACAAAGTTCCCTTATTGAAATTCACAAAGGAAACAAACTATTGGTTAGCTTGATAATTTTTGGATTATATTATGAGCCACGAAATTATGACCTTTAGACTATGGAGTCTACCATTTGTTTTTGTCAATAAAATTGTATTAGTACACAGTGCACCAATTTCTCTACGTGTCATCCACGGCTATTTTCACTTATACAGTGCAGTTGCATAATATTAGCAGGAACTGTGGTATAGCTCACATGACAGGAACATTTTTTTATGAATTCCAGAAGAAAATGTTGCACTTACTTTATAACTTTACATATCAACAGTACCACTAAATATTAACCATTAAGCTATGCTTTAAATATCTGTGCCATAGTTACTTTTCTATTACTGTGCTAAGACACCATGAGCAAGGGAACTTGTAGAAGAAAGAATTCCGTGCTTAAAGTTTCAGAGGGTGAGTCCATGAACGTCACATCAGGAGACTTGATAAGCAGGCCAGGCAAGCATGGTGATAGAGCAGTGACTGAGAGTTTACATCCTTATCCAAAAATAGAGGGCCGAGAGAGTTAGCTGAGACTAGAATAGTGTTTTGGAATCTCAAAGTCCAAGCCCAGTTCCACACTTTCCTCAAGGCCACATCCCCTAAGCTTTCAAAAACAGTTCTACCCTCTGGGGAAGCACACAAGTATGTGGGCCCAGGGGCTCATCCTCATTGAAACCATCCCAGTCCACTCCCTGGCCTCCATAGACTTGCAGCCATATTATAATACAAATGCATTTAGTTCAACTTCAGAAGTCCCCATAGATCTTCACAGTCTCAAGACAGTTTAAAACTTCAAAGTCTAAGTTTCTTCTGAGACTCAAGGCAATCTCTTGATTATAATTATCTGTGTGGTTATATTTTATTTGTGCACCCCAATAAAGTTTACCTGAGCATCAGAGTTAAAAGCCAGCCATTATATTAAACATAGAGATCAGGTAGTGTGGTGGCACATGCCCTAAATCCTAGCATTAGGGAGGCAGAGATTCATTCAGATCTCTGTGAGTTCAGGACCACACTGGGAACAGAGCCAGGTGTGGTGGCACATGACTTTAATCCCAGCAGTAGTTAACCATAGAGCTCTGGATTTGTACAGACAGACAGGAAGTGATAGAGATGGACAGAAAGAGGAAAATGATGTAGCTGGGAGGAGAGAGGAAGTGAGATAGCAGGGACAGAAAGGCATATATGCGTGGGTATACAGGAAGTAGGTATTTCTTGGGCTGAGGATTTTACTAGGGTAACTTATGGCTGTGGCTTGTTCTGTTCCTCTGATTTCTCAGCTTTCACTCCAATATCTGGCTCTGGGTTTTTTATTAATAAGACCATTTAGCAAGTCATCTTACACATCTATAAAATAAAAATTATGTATTTCCAGCATACGATGGCCCAGAATATACATGACTATCTCAAAGGGAGGAGTATTGGTGTAAAGAGAAAACACTAGACCAAAACAAAACCAAAACTCAACAATGAAAACTCCAAATCCTGCAGTTCCATGTCCATTGTCAAAGGGCTTAAATGGCTCTTCCTTTCCAGATTTGCTGACTGTAACTTCTGTCTCTTGGGCTAGTTTTCAGTTGGGCTGTTTTCAGCTCTCCCTGGCAAACATTCCATAGATCTGGCACCTCCAAATTTCTGGGGTCTTCAACACAATCTCAGCTTTACTGTCTCATCTCATGAAATGACCTCTCTGTGCCTCCATGCAGGGACTAGTCTGTCACATGATGAGTCTCTCCTTAACCACAGAGGAATATTCCATGATTCCATGTTCCAAGATAGAACAATGTGACTGATGCTACCAAGTCTGGCTGCCTCCTTGGTAAGGAATCTGGCCTCCTCTTTGCATTACATTTCCATAGGCTTTGATTATGTTTTTAAGAACATAAAATTCTTAGGACTTTTCCTTTTACAGGATTAGTTGGGTGGGTTCTTGCCCTGAGGACATCATTTCCTTTATTCCATTCTGCTTCAGGCCTCTCCTTATCTTTTATAGCACAAGCCTTGTTTACAGTATTAAATTTCCCAATTTCCTCTTTCTTTTCAAACTACATCTTATATTTCTTTTTGTCTCACTTGCCTCTTTTCTTGTAGGCCTATGTAAGAGTGATCACTAATAACCCACATGACAGAGTCAATCAAATCTCCTGTCTTAAAATCTCCTCAGCCAAGGAAATTAGTCTCAAACTCTTCAATTTAGTCTAAGGTAGATTCTTAGGAATAAGACAAATTTGTAGTAAGTATAGGTAAGCGTAATTCTCACCCCCTCATCAAAGGAGCTATTTTACAGTAAGTAGAGACTATTATAGAGACCCACAACTGGCCAAGATGCAGAGGATAAATGACCACGTGGTTCCCAACCACACCCCAATTGGTCCATCTACAAGACAAGCCCATTACATAATGTGTAGTTAAACATTGTAGGAGAAAGAACAGAAAGGCACTAAGAGACAGAGACCCAGAACCTCCTAGGACACTGTGATGTAGTGTCTTCTATACATGACAGGAAAGTTGTCCGCATGATATCTCATCAACATGGATTCCTGAAAAGACCTGAAAAATTACAACACCAGTTGACATAGCAATATAGATAGGGGAAGTTAGGAGTGACTGGAGAGAGAGAGAGAGCAATCCCAAGTGACCATGCCTAAATATATGTACATATGAACAACACTGAATAGATTAAGTAGGACACATTTGCACTGATAATGATGAATTCATCTGTTAATGGGGACATGGATAGGAAGAGTTAGGTGGAGAAGACAGAGGGGTGGAACTGTTGTGAATTCCATACTCATACATTAAATTATTAAAAATGAATAAATAACAGAAAACTCAGGAAAAGTGAGATGACTTAACTTGCTCATGATTACACTTATGAGTAGGTAATAAAATCTGACTACAGCTCTGTACTGAAACAATATAGAGATTAATCAGACTAGTCATTTAGTTAATTCAAGGACACCTACTCTCTTCTAAAAGAAAATTTAGATATATATTCCTTAAAAGCTAAGACATGTCTTTAAATATTAGCCTTATTTTTTTTCCTGTCACAAGTTAGAGTATATGAACCAAATAATAGAATCTGAATAACTATCATTTTTCCTGAAGAATAACCTAGAAAGTTTGCTTCAAGACATGAAAAATTTTTTAGATGTGATTGCTTTGAAATATGTATTTTACCTCCATCAAAGTTAGGAAATTAGACAAAATATTTTCCCACATTAAATTATAAAATAATTCTTTATTGCAATAACACCAACACAGTAATTGAATGGAGAAAATGAATTTATATATTGTTATAAACAATCTTGCTTTTGTAAAGCCTAAAATAAAATCTCAGCTTTTATTCATACTACCTTCAAATTGACAAAGACAATCAAGAAATCAACAGAATAAATAAGAAAATACATTTAAAACATAGTGTGCCAGTGAGTCAAGAATTGTGGGAATTGCTAAGCAGATGTTTACCACAATACAGCATTTATCCTTCCCATGACTACCCTAGAATAATGTGAAATTATCAACATGTAAATCTAGTACAGCAAGATCTACTCTTCAAAGCAAGGCAAATGCCTGAATTTGTAATATCTAGTCCATAATTAAAATACCAGGCAAACTCCTCAGTTAATGGACACATGTTTTTGAGCCTACAACTTACACAGTGGGAGTGAGAACAAAGGATCATGGCACCGTCGACACCCACAAGGAAACACATAACATCCAACTACTGCCAACAACTCTGCCGAAACTCAGAGCTTTAGTCTAATGCGAAGATCCTTCTAGAATATTATGAAAAGACAGGTAAAATGAGGGTCAGTGCAGGAGATGGCTCAGCTGGAAAAAGTGTTTGTCATGGAACCCTGAAGACCTGAGTTCCAGTCCACGTGCAGGTGGAAGGGAAGAACTTTACAAAGTTGTCTTTGCCTTCCTCACATAATACTTGGCATATTGTGTTCAGATCAATCTTAAGCTCCCCTCTAGTATTAAATAAAGTTAATTCTAAAGACAAAAATAAATTTGATATACTTCCCAAGTAGATATTTCTGGATTCAGAGTATCTAAGCACATCTGGGGTAGGAGGATTTGTAATTCTTTCTCTCGATAACAAAAACATACAGACATAATCATTCTTGCTCTATTAAATTTATCATAAAACATTATAAAATGGCTAGTTATAAATAACTTCCATCTAAAAAGTTGTTTATTTGTATTCTATTGGCAATAGAAATGATACATTTACATTTTTGGCAGAATATTGAAATTGGTGAATATAGATATGTATGATTTAATAAAAATATAAAAACAAAATGTGCATACTTGTTTATACTAGAATATCTTGAATTTTCAAAGTTCTAGGAACCTTTTCAGTAGAACTTTAATTTTTGTTTTTTCCTGGGTTTTAATTAACTATTGTATCGCCTGACTTAGATGTTAGTTTCTTGATCCTTTTTTTAAAGAAAAATAATTATTAAAATGTTAAACATATGTTGGGCATTGTAACACACCCTTTTCATCCCTGCACTTGGGAAGAAGAAGCAGGCAGATCTTTGTGAGTTCAAGGCTAGCCTCGTCTACATAGTGAGCTCCAATCCAGCTACTTAATAAGATGCTGTTATAAAGAAAGATTTAGAATTAAATAAGATGTTTCAAGTACAATATTTTTAAAAGTTTTAATTTCTCTAAAGATATACACAATCTTTTCTCCCTTTCATTTTGCACAAATCTTTCTGAGAAAGAAAAGTAATGATTCTCTAAAAACATGCTAATTAAAGGGCAACTGTTGTTGACACATCTTACAATACTTACATTTTCCCAGTTGCTAAGACCTGACTTCGAAGTTTTCCAAGAGGAAAAAAAAAATGTTTCATTAACATATAAATGAATATCTTTGGTATTGTAACAGGTTTCAGAACAAACTTACCACTATTATAATTCTCCTACATTCCTGTATTTTTTTTACAATGATGTTTCTAGAGAAATGCTTCTGCTGTGGGTGGGGATCTAAGGGAGCCTGCATAAAATCACTGGATTATACCATATTCTTGCTCCGATTCTAACAAATGGGACTCTTGACTATTGCTTATTATTTCCTGGTTTTTATATTTAAAAACTTTAAAAATTTTAACTGCTTTTAGGCCCTTGAGGATGCCATTAAATATAACTGAAAAGCAATTCAAAAATTCTATAAAGTTCAAAGGAAAAAAAAGCCATCCCTGTGGTTGGTGTAATTTACATTTCTTAGATGAATAATACAACTCGATTCAATAATATATAACTTTTTCAAATATTTAAGTGTTTATTCAGTACTCAGAGCAATAAAAAAATGACTCTGCCCCTGGACCTAATAACATGACATGAAGATATTCAACATAATGAGTAACAAGATGGTGTCTCCCAATAAATTACCACAAATATGCTGCAATACCAAGGCTGCTCTTGCCACCCTCAATGAGTTATCTGTTTATAATATCCCTAAAGTGTCTAAGGCATTGCAAGTGTGTAAGCAGGAGGGGAAATAATGGAAAAGAAAATTGCTAAGCTTTAAAAAAATCTTATCTGTTAGGAAGATTGTATATGCATGATTCACATATAAAAATAAGTTAAAGTGTATCTGTTCTCATACTTCCAGTGGCCTTTTATTTGGGTGGGGAGTGACATTTTTGCTTAAAATTCAAACAAACTTCAACACAAATAAAATATCATAAAACACAAATACTTAGGAAATAATGGTTAGACAAGCTCAATGTTTTAATTACAGCTACCAAATGCTACTATTTTAGGGTCAAGAAAGGGAAGAAATATCAGTTTTGGTACTCAGGCAGGCAAAAACTTTTTAATTCAAGTTCCGACATGGTTTAAAGAACTGTGGAGATGGAATGGGAGCTGTTCACCTGAACTCTAACCTTCAAGGTCATAGGAGTATTGGGTAGGTCAAGACAGTGGACTTGGCTGTTGCTATGGCAGGTTCTCACCTCACGGTGCTGGAGGCTTGGCTCCCTGCACAGCTCTGCCAGGCAGTTCATGAAATCCTAGCTAAAGGCACCAACAGAAACAGAGCCATCTCTTTGCTCCAACTTTCAAAAGCTTGTACTAAGTTGTCCAAAGTTGAGAGTGGAGAAGAGAGTCAAAGAGCTAGAGACCTAGTGTAGGCCTCAAGGTCTTCACTGCTTCTCCAAAACAAAAAATCCAACTCTGCAAAGATTTAAAAAGAAATCCACATGACTTTGTAATTGTGGCCTGTTATGGGTTAATTTGAATTTAAACCTGGCTGGAACCTATTGTAAGGCTACATATTTTGTCCTCGCTTATTTTTCCTCCTTTACACGTTTGTCTACAAAATATCAATGCTAACAATGTGAGAAATGATACCATGTTTCAGAGTAGCGGAGTACCAAATACAAAGCTGTCAGCTGAGATTCACAAGAGTGAAGTGTCTTGTGGACAGTATCATTTTACTCAACAGTAATCCTTGGAAGTACCTTCAGTCATATAATCTTTCCAGTTAAAGAAACATCATAGTGTTCTAAGACTTGCACCACAGTATGAATATCTTTCCTGTCACATTACTATACATTCTTGACTAAAATTGCTGTATCTCTAAACATATGTATGGTCACAATTTACATTATAAAATATATCTTTTTTTAAAAGATAAGTTAAATTCCTCTGGTTTTTATAGAGAATTTCATCTAATAAGTTCATATTTTTTTTGTTTTTTGTTTTTTGTTTTTCGAAACAGGGTTTCTCTGTGTAGCTTTGCGCCGTTCCTGGATCTCGCTCTGTAGACCAGGCTGGCCTCGAACTCACAAAGATCCGCCTGCCTCTGCCTCCCGAGTGCTGGGATTAAAGGCGTGCGCCACCACCGCCCGGCATGTTTTTTTTTTTCTAATTTACTTACCACAATCAGTCCTTGACAGCAATATCTATGTTTGCTGGAAGCATTGCTTAGATAGGACTATGGTACTACCAGACACCATTATTTAGTTAGGAAAGCACTTTATAATCAATCTGTTTATAGGAAGATGTGACACTTCTATGCTGGTGATTTCACCAAATCCCAACTCTACAAAGAGAGGGAATGAATAGTAAATCAGAATAGCACCCATTTTCTTCCCAAAGTGTATATATTGTGGCCCCTTCATAAAATCTGGAATATCTAAATTCTGAAATACAGCAGGTTCTTGGATCACAGAATAAGCATAGTTAGATGTATTTCTACCACAATATATTTCTGCATTGCTTCTTGATGAATACATTCATTCATCTTATAAATAATAAAGTTCTCCTGTCTTAAGGCACCTATCCTTTAAAAAGAGAGATAACACTCTAAATGCCTGGAAGAAAGGCTTATCATTTTGTTACTCATTGGGCTTCTGATTATGGCTTCTGGGAAGTAAGTGTTGGTAATCAAATGCTGTGGGATGTCTTTCTGTATGCTGTGAATATGTGTTACTCCCACTGGCTAATAAATAAAGCTGTATTGGTCTATGGTGGGGTAGGATGGTGAAATATAGGAAAATTTAAGAGAAATAGTGAAAGGAATAAAGAGAGTAAGGAGAGATGCCAAACTGCTGTCCAAGGAGCGATATGTAATGGGATGCAGGTAAAGCCATAGATGGATAGAAATGAAGTGATTTAAGATGAAAGAGCTAGCTAGAAAGAAGCCTTCCGTAGGCCATACAGTTGGTAGTTAATATAAGCCTCTGAATGATTATTTTATAAGCAGTTGTGGGACATCAGGGCTAAACGGGACACAGGAAAACTCCAGCTACAATCAAATTTTAAGGTTCATGCTTATTAGGAACTACCATTGCCCCGATTTGTCTCATCTCTGTTAAACTAGGATACTGGCCCCTTATTGGACCTTATAAGAGCAGTCCTGATGATCCATGAGCGGCTTCCACATATGGAAAGTTTAGTGTGGTATTTTTAAGATAATGATAAAGGTTGATAATCCTAAATGTTTGTGAAAAATTCAGTTTGATCAACCAGTCTTAAGCTGTCAATGTCTTTACAGGAACTGGAACTCTGTATTCTTATTAAGCTCCTGGATGATACATGTATGCAACCTAATTTTAAAACAGCAAATGAAATTGCATATGAATAAAAATGAAAATGTCTAAATTTGCCAAGATGTTGTTTGTTTTAAATGAAAAACATAGTCAATTTTGTGAGCTAATCCACTGCAGTTCATGTGTCCATATGGATTTTTTTTTTAACACAAAGTAACCCAAATGGTAAAGACAATGTCTCCTGGACTTTGGTAGATATTCTCCACAAGGTTTTGAGGTATGATTGAAAATCAGCTCTGTTTATCAGTTAAACATGGCTCTGTTTAAACATACCATAGTAGTCAGAAAAAATGTTTGAAAAGTACAGTTTTTAAAATATACCAAACAATCTTTAAAAAGGAAAAAGAATTATTAAGTTTAAATTATTCTGGATATTTAGTTCATTATAGAGATTACAATTTTTAATAAACTTGTGATGGTAATGATACCATGATTTTACCCTTGCCTTATAGAATCACATAAACATTCTCTTCCAGAAATAGTTGACTTGATGTTGGAAAAAAATGATTAGTTGGCTTTTCAGAATATGGATGAGCAATCCCCAGTAGGATCCATCAACTAATCCTGTCATACCTAAGTATATATTGGCTCAAGAAATGGAAGACAAAATTTATTCACTTTTAGTCTCCTACAATCATAATTTTTTTCAAATAAATAATAAATAGTTCCTGACTTACCTTGAAACTTAGACCAATAGAGTAAGCAGAATGAATTAGTATCTTTTAAACTTGTCACTGGGTTAGTGATTTTATATTACTTAGTAGCAGCTTTTAAATATTTTCTTTGCATTGATGCAGGGTTCATAGAAAATAATAAATTAAAAGTATTTTTCACGTTTACTCTTATTGGTTGACTCTTATATGGTGCAAAGTAAAACTCATAGGAATTTTGAACTGGTCACCACCTAAGAACATGATAACAAAATCTGTTTTAAACTCCAAATTATTTGTAAAATAATTATTGATGAATTAATTTATGATATAAATTTGAACTTAGTAATTTAAGAATGGATGTATATATGTATGTATATGTGTGTGTGTGTATATAATGAATATCTGTTTCTAACTCAGCAATGTGCTAGCAAATGCAATAGAACAAAGATGAGATTATTACAGACTTTATCATCTTACTGGAAGGAACTGACCATCGCAATTTGGCTTTATTAATCCTAATAAAAGTATATTGTACATCTTATTAAAACATGCAAGAGCCAGGCGGGTGGTGGCGAATGCCTCCCAATCCCAGCACTTGGGAGGCAGAGGCAGGCGGATCTCTGGGAGTTTGAGGCCAGCCTGGTCTCCAAAGCGAGTTCCAGGAAAGACACAAAGCTACACAGAGAAACCCTGTCTCGAAAAACCAATAAAAACTAAATAAAAATAAATAAAAATAAACATACAAGAAAGAATGATGATTAACCTTAAGATAACAGTCAAATTTGGAGACCTCAAACCTTACCAAGTTAATATTAATTTGGTGTATAAAGGAGCCATGTAATTCTCCTCTGCCTCTCTTGAGATTGCTTACTATTAGGACTAGAGTAGGTAGAGTGTCCAAAACCTTTATTTTTGAACCATTATAAAAAAAAGCAGTCCCTAGATGCAGTTGCTCATTCTCATTGAACTGGGTATGGCAAACTCAGCATCATACACAGGATGTGGCTCATCTGTAACTATTTCCTCTAACTGCTGGGAACTCCTGCTGGTGTCTGGCATCCCAGCACATTTTGAAGGGATAATACAAGGGTAGTCTCCTAATAGACTCCTGAAGGTCTATAATTTCAAAGCCAGAAAGGGCATTAAAGTTCATCATCCACTCCCTAAGTACAGATAAGGAAATTGAAGTGCTGAGTTCTGCGTGACCTTCCACAAACTCCAAAGGTGGGCTAGTAGTAACACATGTTCCAACCCTGAGTACCTGGTTCCCTGAGTGGGCTGCCCCTGTTCTGAGAGGCCTCTGTCTACAGACAGGGACCTGTGGCTTATACATTTTAAGGCAGGCAAGTCTCAGCAGGCCAGATACCAATTGATCCCATTCATAGAACAGATCCTCAGGCCATAAACCAACTGTTGTTTTTACCACTCATGGCAATTAAAGGAGAGAGATTGAGGCAATTCAGACAGTACTTTCTCCTCCAAACATATTTCTTCAAAACAACCTATTAACCACTGGCATAAGGATAATGCAGTTTTCAAAAGGCAATGATAGTGTAGGACTTGTTGCTGGTGAAGGAGTTATACGTTGTCACATAGCACTGCATATCTTGTAGAACCTGAGCAAGATACAATGCGATGTTGTGGGAAACTCTTAGACTTTGTTAATAAAAATAACCTTGGATCGGAAGGCAGAGCCAGTGACTAGTTGACAAGAATTAGCCATATAGGGTATGGAGGACCCGGGGATACACATAGAGAAGCACAAGAAGGAGTAGGGAAGGACTTAGAGATTCAAGGTCCTTTTTTAGTCTGGGACATGTGGAGACATGCTTACTGGGTCTCCAGTAACAAAAGAAAGTTCAGCTGGTCACTCCTCTTCTGCTTCTTTGATCTGTCAGCTTTAAACCCCAATATCTGACTTCCGAATCTTTATTAGTAATAGAAAGGTTTAGATAAAAACAGAAGCTTAGGGCTGGATCAAATTATGGAATTAAACAACTGGTTATTTACCCAGAAAGGACTTTTTGGAGTAGATTTTATTTTCCTAACTGATTGGGGAACTTTAGCTAGAAGGTATTTGTAATCCTCTTAGACTCTGTATAGAATCTGTCACAAAATGCCAACATTGTGCTTCACACAGCATTTTATTATGAGAGGATTATTAAAATGATGAAAAATGGTTTGTAATCTTTGAGTCTAGAACATAACACTATTTTATACACAAGCTTTTATCACAGTGGGAAAATACGCCATATTTTCTAAGCAAAAATAAAAACCACCACATGCCAACATGATATCATACCTTGTTCTTTCTGAGAAGTTGTTAAAAAATGTTGCTATAATTTTTAAAAACTTGGTTGCTTATTGAAGTGGTTTTTCTATCATGAGCATAAAGTTGCACACACTGTGTTCCTTTTCCTCACACTTACTGTAGTCTTCTAACTCTATCTGTGTGGGATAACTCATGACACTTCTAATCTATACACATTTCCCTCAGACTTCATATTAAAATCTGTGCTGTCTTTAGTAAATCACTTTCCTTGGATTGTTATTCCTGAAAGTTATATCGCTTATTAAAATTACATATTTAAACATACAATATCATCCATAAATTTTATTTCTGCCTAATAAACAGAGTATGAAATATACTCGTGTTTAAGAGGAACTAGTCCATTGAGTCATGGCAAGAAGTATCCAATCATTTATTGCTGACATGGGCCACAACTCCCTGCCTGAGCATTTGAATGAAATGTAAATTTGAGTACCTGTTGTAAAGCAACCTTGGAACTTTACTTAACAAAAAATGAAATTAATTCTGAAAATATAAAGTTCACTTCATTAAATTTTAAAATTCAAGGGAATTTACATGAAACAATTGAAATTATTTCAGAAACATGTATCTGTGTCCCCAAAGTCTGGAGTTGCTCCTTTTTGGTTTAGTTATCTTTTTTTTTTTTTTTTTTAAAGATTTATTTATTATGTACACAGTGTTCTGCCTGCGTGTAGGCCCGCAGGCCAGAAGAGGGCACCAAATCTCATTAATGATGGTTGTGAGCCACCATGTGGTTGCTGGGAATTGAACTCAGGACCTCTGGAAGAACAGCCAGTGCTCTTAACCTCTGAGCCATCTCTCCAGCCCCTTAGTTATCTTTCTATTACTATGATAAGACATCAAGACCAGGGCAACTTAGAGAAGACAAAATTTATTTGGTCTTGTAGTTCCAGGGGGGTAAACTGCATTATGGCTGAGCAGAGCAAGTGGGTAACAGACATGGCAGTTGAGCAGCAGCTGAGTACTTACATCTTAAACCACAAACAGGAAGCAGAGAAAGTGCAGTTGAAATTGTGGAAGCCTTTAAAATCTCTAACCTTACCCATAGTGACACTCTTTCTCCAACAAGTTCACATCTTCTGGGCATCTCCAAATAGTGCCATCAACTGGGGAAAAAGCATTTCTAGTATCTGAGATTATGGGGGACATTTATCATTCAAACCATAACAGTTTTATATCCTTTTTGTTTTGCTTTTCAAGAGAGGATCTTATGCAGTCAAACAAACCTATGTAGCCAAGGATGACAATGAACTATTGACCCTCCTGAATCTCTTTCCTAAATTCCAAAATCACAGATTTGCCTCCAAAATGTGATTCTGAAGTTATTATTTTGAGAAAATTAATTAATTTTACACTTATAGATGCCAGGGTTATGGCAGAATTTCAACCCAGAGACTGTTCAAAGCATACTTCATGTAACTGTACTTTGTTCATCAGAAACCCCCAGCATTCAAGGAAGAATAATTTGGTAGTATAAGAATCTCATCTATTTATGGTAATTTACTTGAATGATAGATCTGAGAGCTGTTTTAGTCAGTGTGCTATTGCTGTGAAGAGAGCTTTCCTCCTTCCATGTTAGCATGTCTAATGGTGCAATCCTTTTTCAAATCTTGTTTAGACAGCCATATTGGCTGTCTTATGGGTATAGCATGCCTGTCTTTCTCTTGGGGCCTGGAGATCCAAACTCAGGTCCTTATGCATATACACAAATACTTTATGAACTGAGCCATCTTTCCAGATCCTATGTAAAATATATGTGATTCATATAATGGTAAACTATTCATGAAAACTTACATATGATATTTCATATATTAAAGCTAGTTAAATGAAACAGTTTTGGATATCCCTAACAGCTTGGTATATGAAGATGATATTTCCTTCCTTATTGGCCTTGCCTGACCCACCTCCAAGAGGGAAAACATGAAATCTCTAGCCCAAAAGATCCATGATAATAATGTTTCATGCTAATTGTGGGGGTTAATTAAACAAAGTGAGGTAAGAATGAAATTTGTCTCAGCCCAATGTTATCATAACTAGCACTTCCATAGTCTGGACTAGATCATTTTACTTTACTTTGTCCATATTTAAGCATGGCACAATTTTGGAAAAAAGTATTCAGATAACAATTAACTCAGCTGCATGACTATAACAAAGCTTCAGATATGTTTACATTGATTTTTTTTTTTTTTTTTTTTGGTTTTTCAAGACAGCGTTTCTCTGTGTAGCTTTGCGCCTTTCCTAGAACTTGCTTTCTAGATCAGGCTGGCCTCGAACTCACAGAGATCTGCCTGGCTCTGCCTCCCGAGTGCTGGGATTAAAGGCGTGTGCCACCACCACCCGGCCATGTTTACACTGAAGCTCTTTGCAAAATACATACAGCTTCATCTGTAAGGTGGTTTCTTGTTGACATAGAAACAATCCTCAAGATAAGGATCTGGGGAGAATGATTGTGGTAAACATAATGCTAGTGGGTGTCAGAATTGCCTTGGTCCTAAGAAGACACAGAAGTCACTTAGGCTGTTGTAAAGCACAAGTGACATCCCTCATAAGAATGGACTTTATGGCCTAAAAGCAATGCTCAAGATTTAGGGTCTGAGATAAGCAAATTCTGGTAGATATGGGCAGAGCTTGTCTCAACAGACAACAAAGAGTCACCAGGCTATAAAGCTACATCATTCCTGGCATTCCAGGTAGAGCAGCTACACACCTCATTCCATTGAAGAGGTGAGCTGTGTGTTTAACTTTCCTATCTTCTCCAGTGCTCATGTGTGTGCATAAGGCTTTTTTTACCCTCTACGCTTAATAGTGTTTTCAAAGGAACCATATAATGTCTCATTTATCCTGCATTACTAACCAAAAACAAACATTTAGATAATCACTTAAAGTATCATTGATCAACTACTGAAGTCCAACTCGGAGCATATCCAAGATAAGTATTACTTTCTTTCATGGCTTATCACATAATTGTTATTTGATAACAGTAACTGGTTATAATCAGTGGTTACTGGGGTTCCCATTCTTTAGGTATACTATTCACAAGTTTCCACCTGTAGCCTGATTTTATGGAGTGAGAAGAGACCTTGTCATTCATATAATTTTCTGTCCAGTGGAAACTAATTACTGATCACTCTTACAGAAATAATGTTTTATCAGTAAGCAATGTCAGCCTATTAATCATGAAGGTGGACTCAACTGAAATGAGTTCCAGGTCTATTACTTCAAGGTAGAAGCATGGACCAGAATTATAATGATAGTGATCACTCTGGATGCCTTTAAATTATACTATGAAAAATGTCACAAATCCTACGTTGCCAACTTCTATTGTCTTATCTAGACTATTATAATATTTGGGCATTTAGTGCTTTAATTCTTTGCCATTTATGTACTCATGCATATGGTTTGTTAACTGTAGTATGGATGTATAATATCACTTGAACAATTTGCTGGGAAAAGCCTGTATGAGAACAGGCCTACCTCAGAATATCTACTTTCTCTAAAAACAATTGCCCTTTCCACTTTACTTCTTCTATTGTAAGTGCTTAAATGTTTATAAATTTATGACTTGTGTATATTTCCCTTATCCAGGCAGAAGGAATGATATAAATTAAGTAGTAATATTTCTATCACTTGAGTAATCAAGCATTGCATCATTAATATTAAGCCTGTTCTCTTTGTCTATAATTTATAGTGGGAACAAGCCACTCTGTGGCTAAAACAATCTGGCAAGCTCTGACACCTTTGCGACCTCTGCTGTTTCACCATGTTCACTGGAGGTCATTGTTTCTGTCTCTTTTCTCAGTTACTGACTTTTCATAGGATGTCCTAAACCCATTCTCCCTATGACCTAGAAGGACATCATCTCGGCTAATTTTTTTTGAATCCCAAACTACACACTTTATGTTAATGTCCTTTCATACATTTTGGATAATACATTATACCAATTATAGCCAGCGAAGGTTAACCTGACAATTTGCTCATGTTATAGCTGGTCTTACCTGAAATATGATGGATTGAATGCTTCAGTTGATTCAATCAGACATTGAAATTTTAAAAAGGATAAGATCATTCACTTTCCATAAAATTGCACTGTTTTTAGGCCTTTAAAATTGACACACCTTGAAAAGTGCCCTCCATTATAGATTTCCCTTTGTACAGGTGCCAATGGTAACTTTGTAAGCTTCATTCTGAGAGGGTAAGTGCAGTGGGTGAAAGAAGGATAGCGCACATTTGGCAATCACATTGAGTGAGTTTGCAGTTCATTAAGCCTTAGAATTGAAGCTCTTCTAAATAGGACAAATGTGTTTCCTTTCTTTCAATATTTTAGGTATAATTATTTTAAGTCACTTACTTGGCTATTTCATGTATATTTTAAGATGATAAGAGGTAAATGAGTTAAGATCTTTACATTTCAATTGTTAGTTTTCTACTCCATCACTTTCTGTGGCATTGAGCCACTGGGATACACATGTGTATGTATGGAGCTCCCCACAGAGAAAGTATATTCTTCCTATACTCCTTCAGTATGCAACTGTAAAAATTCAGAAAATACTGTTCAGGGAGTTTCTTTTCTAATGAATGAAGTCCACTTCAAAATTAAACATTTTCTTAGATACAACTATTTTTTTTTACCAACAAATGAAAATATATTCAAATATAAATTTATTACAGAGGAATTCTCACAGCAAATATCTGTGATTCATGGTAGGCAATCAAAAACATAGTTAATTTTCAACATATATCTAATTGGTGTATCTGTAGACATAGTGACATTATCTTTTCTTCTTTGGAAAATCACCCTGTGGCTCCGTTGTTTCAGAACTGGAAATGATGTCTTTAATCTTTGAAATTCCTCTCCCTGGAAACATTCTTCTGCAGTTATTCAGTGCCTCAGCAGTTCACCTCATGATTTCACTGCCCACTGACATCTTTTCCACTGACCTTTCTATTCAAAATCCCGTCTCTGCTTCATCTTTCTCCCCATCAGTTGCTGATGCCTTCATACTGTCTTGAGTTCTTCAGCTAAGTGCCTATGGTTGATCACTTTTCTTATACTGAAGATTCCTTGAGGATGGAGAGCTCTGTCTGATTTGTTTTTCCGCTATGCCTGAATTAGGGATGGACATATGGGAAGCTTGGGAGTTATCTGTCAGTGCCTCAGACAAGGAAGTCTATCATCCTTTCTCTTCTTAGAAATTATATTACTTACCAATTAACATATTTTCCTTTTCTATATAATATATTTTGATCACAGTCCTCCCTTACACCAAGTCCTTTCAATTTCTCCCTGTCTTCCTACCTGCCGAAATACATGCTTTTTTTCTCCACTCATCACAAACCACAATTAATTCTTACATTTATTTACCTAAAGATTTTGTTTTGTTCTGTTTTTCTTTAGGGATTGGCTCTGCCTGTATAGAACATGTTGGCCCCTGTGTCCAGCAAATTTACTTGTTAGAATGTTTAAGAAAAAAGATAAAAATAATTTAGTGAAACTTGGTAGTGTGTGCAAAGTTTTAGGTACTGAAAAACTAAGAACTCTACCAAATATACCCATCTTTCAGATTTCTTATGGATAGCTTCTATGTCATACCCTGAACAATACATTGTATTTTTTGCTGTAACAGTTATAATTGTGTGTTCTTAAATGTAATATAAAATCTGAAGAGGGATTCTGAAGCCGAATCAAGACTACTTCAATGACCTTGCCACAAATGAGCTTCTCATTCCTTGGAAACACTTTTAATCATTTCTGTTCTTCTCTAATGTTATTTCAGAGTCTGTGGCCCGTTTCAGATTTGGAAATAGATCTTTTTTTTTCTACACATCTGTGTAAAATGTGTGATGAGATTAAAATCACAAAAAGTAAACATGAGCTTCTTCCTGTGTTGTGTGGAAAGTCAAGGCAGTGATTGCTGCAGCATGCTGATGCTGGTTTCCGAGGCCCTTTGCAGTGAGCATGTGGATTTCTGAAGCAGAAAGCTTCCTATGTGCTATTTCTATTACCAGTTCTCAATTTGCAAACATACAGAGGCTCTCTGGGGTGGGGATTCTTTTAAGTGCTTTTATGAAGAACAAATCATTTCAGATGAATCTAATCCCTTCTGTGACAGAGTGACAGATCCGGTGGTTAAGAGGAAAGCAATAGATAGAAGATCTTTATTTCAGTCAGGCTTTTAATTTAGTCTCATACGACATTAATTACGGAGCAGGAAGGCAAAATTGAGATCCTGTTATTACAGCATGGGTGTGAACTGCTTGGAAGGTCACACTCTAAGAGTGGTTATTAATTGGTCCAAGCTGCTCTGAGGGATGGGGGTGGATACTGAAGGGTGCTTCAGAATCTGTCCTAGGTCCATTACTATCTTTATCAGTGACTAGGATGATTAAGTAGACCTCTTATTCCTTACAGTCATGGATAACATCAAAGAGGGAGGGGGAATTGTCCTTGGAGAACAAACTTGAAAATTTAAATGACCTTCTTAAGATGAGGAAGTGGCTCTTGAAAATACAACTTAGAAGAGAGGATTATATCTGAGAGAAAATATTTCCCAGGACAAGCAAACAAACAGGCAACTGATCCCAGTCAGGAGGAAGAAGCTTTGGGACTCTATTTTTAGACATACACAAGATAATACAGTTAAATTATTACAGAAAAAAGAATAAATTAAAAATACACAAAAGCCTCTCGAATGACTTAGTGGAAAATAAAAAGGGAGAAGATCCTGCTTTCGAGGAGAATTTGACCTCCTTCATCTCATCAATTAAAGCGCTGATCTCTGATCAAATGCTCCTGGAGGTTCTTGGCTAACACACCCTCAGAGTCTCTTTGGCTTTCTAAAATCGACTTGTGCAGAGTGCCGTGACATCACCTGTAATCTCAGCTGCTCTGAAGCTAAGGCCAGGGGACAACTTGAACCCAGGATAAAAAAAAAAAAAAAAAAAAAAAAAAAAACCCAAACAAACAAAAAAAAACAACCCACTTCCTAGGAGATAAAAAGGATTCAGTCACTTCCAGGCATCCTCAACTTATATGTGTTCTATAGGGATCTAGCATCCCTTATGAACCACCTTAGCTCTAATGTGCCACACTTCTTGTCATGGCTTGTATCACCTTAATGTCATCAGTTTTGGTCTAATTGTCTTAATCATGAGGTTATTTATATCCCAAGACTCAGGGATTCTGATCAGTAAATGGAATTTTATTTGGGGCATGGGTAATCAGGTCACATGCTAAGACTGACTATGGCAATACATCTTAGACAATTACCTTATTTGTGATGGTTGGTCAAGATTATACCCAGCATTTAACCCTGATTTCTTTGATGCTTGTATTTTCTACCTTCAAACTGAAAACCTGTTAAAGCTCCCTGACATCCTACTGAACACTCCTTAGGTTGCATGGACAGGGCTTGGGTGAACACTGTGACTGCTCGCCATGTAGATATTTAAAGTATATGTTGCAAAATATAATGGATTTCATTCAAAAAGTATTTCAAAAAAATTATTGAAACTCTACAAAAACCATTTCAGATGTATGGAAATTTCTTGTATTTCCTGTTCATCATTTTTAAATTCTTATGATAATACAAATTACTTATAAACTCCTTCAAGTAGTAATACCTAAATGGTTTGTTACAAGACAAAATGCTTAATAAGAAGAGATTAGAATATGTTACTATCAGTTACATTTATTTATTTTTTTGAGGGGGAAATTCATGTATAAGAACTGTACTTACATCATTTTCCCCTGAATCTCCTCCTTCCAACTCCTCTGTAGTCCCCACAATTCTTCAAATTTATGACTGATATTTTTTAACAATTGCTTAAACATAAATATATATGTATATATTTGAATGTTGAATTTTAATATTTCATAAATATACAAATACATTAATATATATGAAAATTTAGAAATACAACTTAGACTCCTTAGTGTTGCTCATGTGTACATGTATTTAGGGCTGACCACTTGGAATTGAATAACCTATGGAGATGCTTGTCCTTAGAGATGACTGACTCCCCTCTCTCAGCAACCACTAATATCCTGTAGCTCTTCACCTTGGAGTAGGATCTTGTGAGATTTGCCCATCTATGTTAGTGTTGTAGATATATCAACTGGGCATGAGTAGCCCGGTCAGTTGTTTTCTTCGTTTTGACCAGTTATGGCTTTCTGTAATGGTCTTCATCTGCTGAAAAAAAAAATTCTTTGGTGAGGAGTGAAGGCTCCACTTGTCTATGGATTTAAGGATAAATGTATTGATTGTCATTAGAAATTACACTTGTTTAGGAAGCAGCAAAAGTAGGCTATCCTCTAGGGTTCATGGCCTCACTAGCCATGGGTAGTTGGCTAGATTCATAGTATCAGGCTTGAGTTCTCTCCTATATTGCATGGACCTTAAGTCTAATTAGATAGCTACTGGTATAAAAGTGTTGTTATTGTACCACTAGGGATATTTTCCCAGAATGGTCACTGTTGTGGTTCACAGGCTTTATGGTTAGGTATAACTAACTATTAATTGTCTTTCTCCATCTGTAGCTCAAATAGTATCTACTGATATTAGGAGAGCTAGGTTCAGGGAAGAGACTTCCAGGTCAGTTCCAGTTTAATTTCTCTAAGACCTGTGTTGACATATTTGGTGTCATCATCAATAAGGTCTTACTTACTAGTACTGGCAGGCACCTCAGGCCAATGGAAATAGTCTACATTGTTTTAGGAATTTCTTGGACTCCTGTGACCAGCAACTGTAAGGAAGGTCACCTGCGCTGTCCAGTTTTTATGTCACAGTGACAAAAGCTAGACTTATTTGGGAAGAAAATCACCTCAATTGAGAAAATATCCCCAACAGATTGGCCTGTACCAAACCTGTGATGCATTTTCTTGATTTATGATTAACGTGGGAGGGACTACCTGTAGCTAGAGTTTTCCTGCCTGGCCCACAGTAAGGACAAATCTCTATCACCTGCCAGTCCCACAGCCGTCAGACCCAACCAAGTAAACACAGAGAATTATATTGGTTACAAACTGTATGGCCGTGGCAGGCTTCTTGCTAACTGTTCTTACAGCTTAAATTAATCCATTTCCATTAATCTATACCTTGCCACATGGCTTGTGGCTTACCGGCATCTTCATATGCTGTCTGTCATCGTGGCAGCTGGCAGTGTCTCTCTGACTCAGCCTTCCACTTCCCAGCTTTATTCTCCTTCTTGTCCCGCCTACACTTCCTGCCTAGCCAATGGCCAATCAGTGTTTTATTTATTGACTAATCAGCAACACATTTGCCATACAGAACATCCCACAGCAACTACCCCACTATGAGTGGTGCCACCCCTGAAAAGGAGGTCCTAAATGGTGTAAAAAATCATGCTAAGCAAGACACGAGATTAACTCAAGCACATGACTTTATTAAAACTGTCTCAGTGTGTGTGCACACATGTGTGTTTACACACATACATTTCTGTGTGTAATTTTAAGTAATGATAAATTGAATCCCCATGGCTTTTGCAAATATTCTAAGTTCTATTTTTATCTTCTGGCTTCTTGTCCCTCTGTTCCCCCCCTCCCTGCTCCTCAAAGAAGACCCTGTTCCTATTTTTTTCCTTGATCGCAGCTATGTCCTGTTATTCCTTTCTCTAGGGCTTCCCTCATCCCATGGTCTCTTTTCCTTTCCTGGGACCTGTGGATGCCCCAAATGATACTCACATATACTCACATGTAAGACTAGGAGCTGAGATTTACTAATAAGGACAATGCAGCATCTTTCTTTTGGAGTCTGTGTTAACTCACTCAGTATATTATTTTCTAATTCCATCGATTTGTGCAATAATTTCATGATCTTATTTTTCTTTACAGATGAATAGATGTATCTAATACATGTATACCCCACTTTCATTATCCATTATTATCAACAGAATGACATTTAGTTTGTTTCCATTTGTTAGCTATTGTGAATATAGTGGCAGTGGACATGGTTGAACAAATATCTGTAGATTATGATGTCCTGTCTTATGAACATATGTTGAGGAGTGGGTTAGCTGTATATTATGGTAGATCTAATTATCATATTTTGAGAATTCTCTACATTGATTTCCATAGATGCTGTACAAGTTTGAAATCCTCCCAAAGTGAATGAGTCTTCCTCACCAGCAATTGTTTTCTTGATGTCAGCCATTCTAACTGGAGTAAGATGGAATCTACTCTCCTTTTAGTGAATCCTTCTATTTCTTTTGTTATAAACGTGCTACAGCTACTTATATATTTCTAGAATTAATTAAATTGAGTTTTAAATTCTTTAAATTGGAATAACTCAAAATGGTAACATAGTTTAGTAATCTTTTCTGCCTTCAAATGTTCAGGTTCAACAGACACTAGTAGCTTAAAATAGGAACTACCCACTTTTAAAGATTAATACAAAAAACAAAAAATCACCTAAGAAAGTTAAACATAAAACATTTAAAAATATGTATGAAATTATTATTTGGAAGAAATGAACAGTGACAGACAAGAGAAACATTTTTTCCGAGGTTATTTTTTTGTGTTTAACCTTCTAAATAAAAGAGAGTAAGTCTTCATGCTTCTACCATTTTAGAGGGACCACATTTACCTTAATACCGCAACTTTAGAACATCTATCTGAACTTTTAATTTAAAACATTGAAATCACAAGCAAAAGAGGCTTAGACTATAAGTGTTATTTGTTTTCTTTATTGGAGATCAAAGATTTAGTGATGATATTAGGAGCCAAGCATACTTTTGGGCATATCAAAACCATGACCTGAATTTTCACGCTTACTATATTGCTAACACTCATGTCTAAAATGCAAGAAGTGTTCAACAGAGGCTATAATTTTATAAACAATTTTCTGTCTCTCTATGTTTATCTCTGTCTCTCTGTTTTTGTCTCTGTCTCTCTATCTCTCTGTCTTTGTTTTTGTCTCTCTCTGTCTCTCTCATTCGTGTGTGTGTGTGTGTGTGTGTGTGTGTGTGTGTGTGTGTGTGTGTGTGTGTAAGGTAGAGTTTCTTTTATAAAGCTATAGATTTTTAAGTTAAATAGAGATGTTTACCTCAAGAAAAAATGATATAAGACTGGCAGTTTAGAAAAGGCTTAGGTTTTTATTAGGTTTCTCCCAGAAGAACCATTTTGAATAAGGTGGTTGATGTAATCAGTATTTTGGAGAAAAGTAAAAGATGATACAGGATAAAATATACTGAAGAATTTTACTTGTACTTCAGATAGTGACAGACAGAAGACTTAAATTGATAAAAGATTAAAAACTCAGGGTTCTTGGCAGAAAAAGAACTAAAAAGAAATAGGCAATCACAGGAAAAGGGATAAGAAGCTGTTTCCGAAATTATAGCATATATTATTCAGCATTGAGCAGCTCTCCACATTGGTGAAGATTATGGTATCCTCATCCTTCTTTACTCTTCCTGTTGACATTTTGACACGGCAACACTGACCTTCGTCACATGCCATGTCATGTGGATACACCAAACACGTGCTGATAGTCTGTGCCTTGAGCAACACTGAGGTCACAGGTGAAGTCTAAAAGGTCAAGATATATACAATAGTAAGATCTATTAAGATCAATTTATTCTTATAATGCTTGGTTTGAATTTTTACTATGTCAGAAGTACTCATAGGTATGAAAAATCCCATTATATTAGAGTGTCTGACATCTACTTGGGTTATCATTTTATCAAAGGGATATTGAACTCTCCAATTTGACCTATATGCATGTAAATGCCCAACTGTGTATGCAACGTGTGTACTAAATAAAAGTTCTTGAACCTACTTTTAAGGAAGCAGTCACAAAGTCCTGTGGCTAAACAAATTAAGATTTACCAAGAAAAACATCTTATAAAAGCAGAATTAAGTGTCTTTTCTACTGGGGAGATTTTTTCCCCTCTCCCAATCATCTAGCTAGTAGCAATTTCCAAAATGCTTTTAGATTTATTTATTTTATTATTTTATGTGCATGAGTGTTTTGCCCATATGTATGTGTATATTCCACATGCATAGCCGGTGTCCAGAGATTTCAGAAGGCATTAGATCACTTGGGACTTAAATTACAGGTGGTTGTAAGCCACCTCGTGGGTGCTGTGAATCAAACCTGAGTCCTCTAAAAGAGCAACATGTGCTCCTAAATGCTGAAACCATTCTCTAGACCCAATTATTTTTAAGTCCTAATATATCCTGTAAATATATCTGGCCTCACATAACACTTAGTTACTCTTCACATATGTAACTCTTTTTTTCCAAAGAAGACATCATATTTTATTTGATTATACATGATGCTTTTGACAATATTCAATATCTGTCATATAAGTGCTGAGGAAGTATTGCTGATTATTTGCAGATATATTAAGCATACTAAATTAAGTCAAATATACTTGGCAGAGTAATTGTTACCATTAAGTCACATGACTAAAAAGCGACTATTAAGTGTCCACTGTGCATAAAGCAAGAAGGGTTGTTTTTATTTACTGTGGGAGAATATACAAACAAAGCAAACGACAGTGTTGTCTTGTTCAAGTGAGTCTTATTTTGACATATAGGATCTACATATGTATGTATATGTGTGTATAAGTATAGATAGATAAATGGTAGATAAATAGATAGATAGATAATAGATATAGATATCAAATATACAAATTATACTAACCTATAGCATTATATTTGCATATATAATACATTTTAGAGATAAGAAAAAAGAGAAGTAAATTAAATGTGTATGTAAAACACAGAAATGTATAGAATCATATATGAAAAACTGACCCTAAGGACTGGCAATTTATTCTACACTACTAGTTATAAGCGTGCTGTGAGAACCTAGCCAAATGGTAACTAATAAGTACAAATATATAACTAAGCACAGGGCTTAGTGAATTGACTGTTTTACAGCCAAGTGTTCTTGTTGAGGAACACAGTTGACTTATATGCTGGCACAGAGTCTGAATCTTATTGTGGACTGATGTTGTAAGTAGTCCTGTATCATGAAACTAATCTAATTAACCTATATATAGATGGATCTATGATCCATGAGAATTTCCATTGTTACCTTCCTAATGTTGAATGTTCAGTGAACTACAAAGGATGCGATTTGTCAACCTGCACTACACCATTATACCTACCATAAGTAAATAAACTAAATGTATGATAACAGAACAATACAAAAAAAAGTAAGAACAATAGAAAAATAGTAGGAAAAAGCTATTAGGATTAAGTACTCATGGGCATGTTAGTGAGTTTAACATCCTTATAAGGAGATCAATTTTAATTAGAGTTCTAGTAGGTACTATTTATTTTCAACTGAATCTCCTAAAAATTTAAGTGTAATATCTATTGCTTGCAATGACGCAGATCTCAAAGAAAACAGATCTTCCAGACCCCAAGAGGGCAAGTGTATGCAAACATTTTGCTTCTTGACATCTTTCAAAATTCTCAACTATTATCTTACCAGCCTTTGAATTACTTTACTGTCAATAACTTTGAGTGTCCCTTATTTTCTCCCTGGAAGCTGCTCATTTTGCACCATGCTGTAGCCTGCTTTGTGTCATTATCTTTAAATTGCATTCTGTGTCTAGCCTCCCTCATTTTCCCAAATAGGTTGTAAAATTCTTGAGAGCAGAAACTATATCTTGATACATATTTTATACTCTTCTGTCATTAGTCCCTCAGAATCCAGCAAAGTGCTTCTAGTATAGGGTGCGGTTAAATTCATATTTATAAATGACATTGAAGGATAATGATATACTATCTGGTGAGGAACAATACAAGGTTTTTATTATCTTTGTATTCAAAGGTTTATGTTATTTGGGTGCTCTCAAAATAAGGATTAGTGACCTCTTCAAGGTCTAGTTTATTCATAGAATTAGAAGACTTAGAAATTATATCCTTGTTTATATATCTTGGGGTAGGAGTGGAATGTCAAAGGAGGAAATGTGAGATCACATATGTAAAGAAATAACAGCAGTGAGAATTTCCAGGTGATGGAAGCAAAGGGTGGGCTGTTTGGAGAGAGGAAAAGGACTAGAAGAGGCAGAGTGTGTGTGTGTGTGTGTGTGTGTGTGTGTGTGTGTGTGTGTGTGTGTGTGTGTGTGTGTGTGTGGCAGGGAGGCGGGGTGGGGGGGAGGGGCAAACAGTGAATAAAAACAAAGTGTTATGGCTTTAAGTATGGAACCCATATAATGGAACCCAACTTTAAAAATTAAAAGAATAAATAAAAAAATAAGATGTTAGATGTAAAATCACAGATTAATCATTTAACCAACGACAAAGCTAAATCATAGGAAGTACAAGGTTGTTGTGATGGTTCATTTTAATTGTCAATTGAACAAAATCTAAACTCATCTAGGAAGGAGTCATAATGAGACATTGTCTAGATAGATTAACCTATTATTGGAACAGTTGAAGTTGGAAGACCAACTCACTGTGGGGGGCACCATTCCCTGTACAGGAGATCATGGTTATAACAGTGGAGGGAGTAAGCTGAGGTTTAGAAGACATGCATTCACTCATTCTTTCTCCCTTTGTGATTATGGAAGCAGTGTCACCAGTTGTCAGAAGCTATTACCACTGTGAATTTGCTACTGTGATGGGCAGTAACCTGAGACCGGGAGTTAAAATAGAGTCTCCTCCTCTAAATCCCATTCTTTAGATGAATTTATCACCACAGGCTAATCTAATCAATTTCTCTAGGCATTCATTCAAAAGCCCATGTCTCTAAACATTTTATAAGACAAAAAAAGATTTAAAAAAATCAATTAAATAAAGCAGAATCTATAAATATTTTGGCAAAGTAGATGTATTATCTGTAAGATACTTTAGTATTTAAAAAAGATAAAATTTAAAGGAGACAATTGCCCAAAACTGAAAATGAAAGTTTAATGTTTAAAAATTCCTCTGGCTGGAAAGAATTGAATGACATGCTTCTTTCACAGGTAGTAATTAGTGTCATTCTAAAGTGATTATGACAGCCCTCTCATACAACCCATGAGGTTGATTGTAATACATTCCCACTGGCACAACGATTCTGACTTTGCTGTCATTATTACACGTTGATAGTTATACTCTGTTGAGTGGCTGAAGTAAGATTATGTTGATATTAAAAGGCTCCAGGTACATTGAGTCTTTTCTTAAACAAATATTGTTTTAAGACCTCCTAGAGTCAGCATTTAGTCTCTGTGTTAGTTTCTTTTCCATTTGCTATAGTTTACAATAGAGAGCTCTGTGGTTTGATAATGTAAACCCTATAGGAAATTTTGTTTATTCTTTTAGAAGGAAGGCATTATTAAACTTTGAGATAAAAAAAATCTTCTGTATGAGTTCTTTTTTGTCCTCAAGAAAGTTTAAAGATAAAAAAAAAATCACAAAGTGAACTTGTAAAAAGAAGATGTTGAGATGATTGATACAAATGCCTCAGAATTCACAGAAAGTGGTTATTGACCCCTGGCTCTGGTTAAATTTTTTTTCTCTGGCCCCTGTCTTGATTCCCACAAATTAAGAACTTACTTGTTTTTATAACTAAAGAAAATCTCACCTTATTCCTCTTTGGGAAATATATTTATTTCCAGGCCATTTTAACAGTACATATGTTAAGGTTGAAAAATCACTTTGACAGCGTGCAGGTTTAGTGAATATGAGTGGGTGCTTAGTTTGTACCTATAAAATATAGAAGTTTGGAAATAGCCTTAGAATTGAAATGAAATGTTATGTATTCAGTCATGAAAGCACACAATATGTGAGACTAGAAAATAATTTTACATACTAGAAATGAAGATACTATTAAAATATTGTTACATCAATCTATAGTTCAAAGGTATCTTAAACATATAGAAATTATGACTGTACCTAGAGTTTTTCTGTATAATTGATGAAGAGGGCTTTAAAAACTCTTCTACAAAAGTATTTCCTTTCAACTAGATGTTTTTTGTTTAAGAGGAATGAGCAGAGACTAGAAAATCTAGTGTAAATGTTTTATTGCTTTATTTCATTGGATATAGTAATATTAGTATTTAAACTTTTGTTTCCTTTATATTTAATTTACATTTTATTTTTGATCAATAGATTCTATGGACAATTGAAACTAAATAAGTAAAATAAAATATTGTGACAAAAGGGACATAAAGGCCAAAGCAGTTCAGATTACAGTCCATCACAGTGGGGAGCGAAGTCACAGCATTAAGAACCTGAGGGAGCTGGCCACATTTTGTCCAGGAGAAGAAGCAAATGATGGGCACTGAGAAAGCTCAACTTGCTTTCTCTTTTTCAGGCAGTTCAGGATCCCATCCCAGGAAGTGATGTTACCCAGGATGGCTTCTCTTCCCACATCAATTAAACTAATCAGGATAATCCTCCACAGGCACGAACATGGGTCCATCTCTCAAGTGATTCAACACCTGTGAAACTGAAAACTGAGAGTAACTATCACAACTTTTCCTTTTATAAACATGGCTTTCTAATATATCACTTGAAATTATTTCCTTCCACTGGTTGTCCTCGGTGTTTTTTTTTTTAAATTTATTTGTTTATTTTACATCCTGACCACAGTTTCCCCTCCCTTCTCTCTTCCTAGGCCCTCACTCACACCTCCTCTCTACCCCACTTCTCCATTAAATCCACCCCACCTCATTTCTGTTCAGAAAAGGCCAGACCTCCAATGGATATCAGCAAAACAAGGCATATCAAGTTACAGTAAGACTAAGCACCTCCCCTTGTATTAAGGCTGGGCAAGGTGACCCAGTATAAGTAATAGGGTCCCAAGACCCAGCAAAAGTGTTAAAGACAGCCCCCAATCCCACTGTTAGGACTCCGGCAAATAGACCAAGCTATACAAATGTCCCATGTAGGCAAAGGGCCTATGTCAGTCACATGCAGGCTCCCTGGTCAGTTCAGACTCTGAGCTCCTATGAGCCTAGATTCGTTGATTCTGTGGGTTTTCTTGTGATGTCCTTGACCCCTCTGGCTCCTACAATCCTTCCTCTCTTCAGCAGGATTCCCTGAGTTAGGCCTAATGTTTGACTGAGGGTCTTTGCATCTGTTTCCACAAGTTACTGGATGAAGCCTCTCTGATAACAACTGGGCTAGACTCAATTTATGAGTATAATAGAATATTGCTAGGTCTCATTACATTGACAGGCTTTTTTCCCCAGTCATATTTGGTTCTATCCTAGGTCTCTGTGTCATCCAGCCACTGGATCCTGGGGCTACAGGCACTATCGGGGCATGAATCTCAGTCTGAACCAGTCATTGGTCGGCCACTCCCTCAATCTCTATGCCACCCTTACTCTAGCACATTCCATAGACAGTACAGACTGTAGGTCTAAGGTTATGTGGCTGGGTTGGTGTCCCAATTCCTCCACTGGAAGTCTTGCCTGGTCACAGAAGATGGCTAGTTCAGGCTATGTATCTGAAATTGCTAGGAGTCTTAGCTGGAGAATCCTTGTAGATTCCTGGAAGTTTCCCTTGTGTCAGGTTTCTAACTGACCCTGAAATGCCCCTCCCCCTTTCCAGTTATCTCCTTCAGTACCCTTACTCTTGCCCTCCACCCCACAAACCTGAATCATCATGTTTCCATCCCCACCCACCCTTAGTCCACCCACAAAATCTCTTCTATTTCCCCTTCCCAGAGACCTGAGCATCCCTCCTTGATCCCTTGTTGTTACAAATAGCCTCTCTGGGTCGGTGGACTAGCATAGTTATCCTTTACAACAAATATCCACTTAAAAGTAAGTATATACCATGTTATCTTTCTGGGTCTGGGTTACTTAATCCAGTATGATTTTTTTCTAACAGCTGAGTAATATGCTGTCATATAAATGTACCACTTTTTTTTTTTAAATCCATTCTTAGGTTGAGAGACATCTAGGTTGTTTCTAGATTCTGGCTATTATACATAAAGCTGCTGTGAACATACTTGAGCAAGTGTCCTTGTGGTATAATTGAGCATCCCTTGCTTATATGCCCATGAGTGGTATAGCTGGGTCTTGTGGTATATTGATTCCCAATTTTCTGAGAAACCACAATATTGATTTCCAAAGTGGCTGTGCAAGTTTGCACACGTACCAGCAATGCATGAATGTTCCCCTTGCTCCGCATCCTCTCCAGCATGAGCTGTCAATCACTTGTGTTTTTGATCTTAGCCATTCTGATAGGTGAAAGATGGAATCTCAGAGTGGTTTTGATTTTCATTTCCCTGATGGCTAAGGATATTGAAGATTTCTTGTTGTGTTCCTTGGCCATTTGAGATTATTCTGATAAGAACTCTCTGTTTAAATCTGTTATCCACTTTTGATTGCATTATTTGGTTTTGTTTTTTTTCTATGTGTAGTTTCTTGAGATCTTTATATATTTTGGAAATCAGCTCTCTGTCAGAAGTGGGGTTGTTGAAGATCTTTTCCCATTCTATAGGCTGCCATTTTGTCCTTTTGACAGTGTCCTTTGCCTTAAGGAAGCTTTTTAGTTTAATGAGATCCCACTTACTTTAATGAGGTCCCACTTACTAATTGTTGATCTTAGTGTCTGCGTTATTGGTGTTCTGTTCAGGAAGTTGTCTTATGTGCCAATGTGTTCAAGGCTATTTTCCACTTTCTTTTTTAGCAGGTTCAGTATATCTGGATTTATGCCGAGGTCTTTGATCCTCTTCGACTTGACTTTTGTGTAGGGTGATAAATATGGATCAATTTGCATTCTTCTACATGCTGACATTCAGTTAGACAAGCACCATTTATCAAAAATGCTTTCCTTTTTCCATTATACAATTTGGTTTCTTTATAAAAATCAGGTGTCCACAGGTGTGTGGATTGACATCTGGGTCTTTGACTCGATTCCATTGATCCACCTGACTGCTTTATGCCAATACGGTGTGGTTTGCACTGCTATAGCTTTGTCATAGAGCTTGAAATTGGGGGTGGTGATACCTCCAGAAATTCTTTTATTGTATAGGATTGTTTTACCTATCCTGGGTTTTGTTGTTTTTCCACATAAAGCTAAGTACTGCTCTTTCCAGATCTATAAAGAATTGTGATGGAATTCTAATGGGAATTGCACTGAATCTGTAGATTGCTTTTGGTAAGATGGCCATTTTTACTATGGTAATCCTACTGATTCATGAACATGGGAGATCTTTCCATCTTCTGACATCTTCTTCAATTTCTTTCTTCAAAAAGTTAAAGTTCTTGTCATACACGTCTTTCATTTGGTTGGTTAATGTTACCTCAAGATATTTTATATTTTTTGTGGTTATTATGAAGGGTGTTCATTCTCTCTCTGATTTCTTTCTCAGAGCATTTATCATTTGTTACAGGAGAGCTGCTGCTTTCTTTCAGTTAATCTTGTGTCCAGCCATGTCACTAAAGGTTTTTATCAGCTGTAGGAGTTCCCTGGCAAAATTTTGGGGGTCACTTATGTATTCTATCCTATTATCTGGGAATAATGATACTTTGACTTCTTCCTTTCTAATTTATGTCCCCTTGATTTCCTTAGTTGTCTTGTTGTTCTAGCTAGAACTTCAAGTACTATATTCAATAAATACAGACAGAGGACAGCATTGTCTTGTTCCTGATTTTAGTAGAATTGCTTTGAATATTTCTCCATTTAATTTGATGTTGCTGTATATTGCTTTTATGATATTTAGGTATGTCCCTTGTATCCCTGTTCTCTCCAAAACTTTTATCATGAAGGGGTGTTGGATTGTTGTTAAAGGCTTTTTCAGCATCTAATGAGATCATCATGTGTTTTTTTTTCTTTCAGTTTGTCTATATGGTCAAATACATTGATAGATTTTCATATGTTGAACCCTCCCTGCATCTTCTGGAATGAAGCCTATGTGTTCATGGTGAATGAATGAGCTTTTTGATGTTTTCTTTGACTTGGTTTGCTAATGTTTTAAATGAATATTTTTGCATCAATGTTTCATGAGTAAAATTGGCCTGTAATTCTCTTTTTTTGTTGAGTCTTTGTGTGGTTTGGGTATCAGAGTGACTGTGGCTTCATAGAAAGAACTCTGCAGTGTTCTTTCTGTTTCTATCTTTTTTTTAAAAATAATTTGAGGAGTACTGGTATTAGCTCTTCTTTGAAAGTCTGGTAGAATTTTGCAATAAAATCATCTGGACCTTGACTTTTTTTGGCTAGGAGACTTCTAATGACTATTTCCTTAGGGTTTATAGGTCTACTTAAATTATTTATCTGATCTTGATTTAATTTTGGTAAGTGATATCTATAAAGAAATTTGTCCATTTCTTTTAGGTTTTCCAATTTTGTGGACTACATGTTTTTGAAGTATGCTCTAATGATTGTATTTCCTCAGTGTCATTATGCCCCCACTTTCATTTCTGATTTTATTTATTTGGATATTCTCTCTCTATCTTTTGGTTAATTTAAATAAAGATTTGTATATCTTGTTGATTTTTTTCATAGAACCAACTCTTTGTTTCATTGATTCTTTGCATTGTTCCCTTTGTTTCTGTTTTATTGATTTCAGCCCTCACTTTGATTATTTCCTGGCACTTAACTCCTCTTGGATGTGTTTCCTTCTTTTTGAATATATAGAGCTTTCAGGTATGCCATTAAGCCACTAGTATGTGATCGCTCCAAATTCTTCATGAGAGCCTTAGTTCTATCAACTTTCTTCTTAGCACCACTTTCATTGTGTCCCATAAGTTTGGGTATGTTGTACATTCATTTTCATTGAATTCTTGGAGGTCTTTAATTTCTTATTTCTTCCTTCACCTAGTAGTAATTCAGTAGAGAGTTGTTCAGATTCCATGAGTCTGTAGGCATTCAGTAGTTTTGTTGTTGAAATCCAGCTTTAATCCATGGTGGTCTGACAGGATGCAGGGAGTTACTTCACTTTTTTTTTTTTTTTTTTTTTTTTTTTTGCCTCTGTGGAGTTTGCTTTGTGACCAAGAATATAGTCAGTTTTGGAGAAGGTTCTATGAGGTGCTGAGAAGAAAGTCTATTGTTTTGTGTTTGGGTGAAATGTTCTGTAGATACCTCTTAAGTGAATTTGAGTCAAAACATCTGTTTGTTCCATTATTTCTCTGTTCATTTCTGTCTGGACAAACTTTCCATTGGTGGGAGTGGGGTATCAAACTCTCCCCATATTAATGTGTGGGGTTGGATGTGTGATTTAAGCTTTAGTAATGTTTCCTTTACAAACATGCATATCCTTGCATTTCAGGAATAGGTGTATTCAGAATTGAGACATCATCTTGGTGGATTTTTCCTTTGATGCGTATGAAATGTCATTCTCCATGTTTTTTGATTAATTTTGTTTTGAACTCTATTTTGTTAGATATTAGGATATCTACACTAGCTTGCTTCTTAGTTCCATTTGATTGAAAAGTCTTTTACCAACCCTTTACTCTGATGTAATATCTGTTTTTGATGTTGAGTGTATTTCTTCTATGCAGCAAAAGGATGAATCCTACTTTTGAATCCACTCTGCTATCCTCTGTCTTTTTGGGCATATTGAGTCCATTAATATTGAAGGATATTGATGACCAGTGCTTATTAATTCCTGTTATTTTGTTGTTGTTAGTGGTGGTGGTAGTCTCTCTCTCTCTCTCTCTCTCTCTCTCTCTCTCTCTCTCTCTCTCTCTGTGTGTGTGTGTGTGTGTGTGTGTGTGTGTGTGTGTGTGTGTATCCCTTCTTTGAGTTTTGCTGGCATGGGTTATCTATTTCCTGTGTTATTGTGGGTATAGTCTACTTCCTTGGGTTGTATTTTTCCCTCTAGCACTTTCTGTAGGATAGATTTTTTGATAGATACTGTTTAAATTTGACTTTATCATTATATATCTTGCTTTTTCCTTCTATGGTGATTGAAAGCTTTTCTAGGTAGAGTACTTTTGGCTGACATTAGTGGTCTTTTAGAGTCTGAAAGACATTAGTCTAGGCCCTTCTGGCTTTTAGAGTCTCCATTGTGATGTAGAGTGTGATTCTAATTGGTCTGCCTTTATATGTTACTTGGCATTTTTTGCCTTGTAGCTTTTAATACTCTTTCTTTGTTCTGTATGTTTAGAGTTTTCATTTTTATGTGGTGCAGGAATTTTCCTTTCTGGTCCAGTCCATTTGGTGTTCTGTAAGCTTTTTGTACATGTCTTCCTTTAGAGTAGGAAAATTTTCTTCTATGATTTTGTTAAATATATCCTCTGGTTTTTTGAGGATTCTTCTTCTTCTATTAATATTATTCTTAGGTTTGGTCTTTTTCTAGTGTCCCAGATTTCCTGGATGTTTTCCTAGGAGATTTTTAGATTTAACATTTTTTTTTTATCAATGAATCTATTTCTTCTATCGTATATTCAACACCTGAGATTCTTTCTTCCATCTCTTATATTCTGTTGGTGATGCTTGCTTGGATCAATAGTTCTTGTTTGCTTAACTAATTTTCCATTTCCAGAATTCCCTTAATTTCTGTTTTCTTTATTGCTTGTATTTCAGTTTTCAGATCTTGAATAGCTTCCTTCACTTATTTTTTTTTCTTGATTTTCTTGGCATTCTTTAAAGAATTTATTGATAACCTCCAATTTTTTGGTTGTCTTTTCTTCAATTTCTTTAAGTGGGTTGTTCATTTCCTCTTTAAGGACCTCTATCATCTTCATAAAGTTGTGCTTAAGGTCACTTTCTTATGTTTCAGCTGTCTTGGAATATTTATGTCTTGCTGTTGTAGGATAGTGGAGGTCTGTTGATGCCATAGTGCCCTGGCTGTTGTTGATTGTGTTCTCACAGTGGTGTTTAGGCATCTGGTTTTGGGATAATTATAGGTCTAGGTCCTGATTTCTGGGTCTTCCTTTGTTGGATGATGCTGTGGAAAAATCATTCTGTACATGGTAAATATATATTACTCTCATTGATTAATAAAGAACTGACTGGCTGGTAGCCAGACAGGAAGAAATGTAGGTGGGGCAGCCAAACTGAGAATGTTGGGAGGAAGCAGGGCAGAGCCAGTGGAGTCACTGGGAGACACAGAGGGAGCAAGACATGCTGTAAGACAGGTAAAGCCACAAGTCATGTGGCAATATATAGGTTAATAGAAATGGGTTGATTTAAGTTGTAAGAGCTAGATAATATTAAGCCTAAGCATTTATAATTAATATTAAGCCTCTGTGTTGGTTGTTTGGGAGCGGGCAGTCGGGACAGGAAAAGAGCGGGCAGTCGGGACAGGAAAAGTCCACCTACAGAATGGGTGTTTTGTTCCTTGGTTTCTGTTTCCTTTTTGATCTTAGAGTTTTTGAGGTCTGCACTTCTAGTGGCTGGTATGATCTCTGATCTAGTAGGGAGTCTCTGTCTAAATTGGTAGTTAGCTTGGCCTTTGTTACAGCAGGGGGTGTCTCTGTTCTTCTGACCAGTGTGGCCTATTTTTCTGACTGCTGTGGTCTGTACCTGTTCTTCTGAGTAGTATGGGCTGTATCTGAGCTACTGATGTTCACTCTTCATTCTGGTGTGATCTACACCTCAGCTGTAGGATTCTGAATGAGCTGGGGACAGGGCCCAGCGGCAACACACTGGTGATGAGTGGGGAAGAAGAGGACCACAGGATGGGTCCTAGGGAACAGAATTTGGGAAGTGGTACCGCTTGGCTGACAAACAGGTCACTCTCCTGCTTTTCTGAGTGATGGGAACTGTAACTGAGCCTATGAAGTCTGTCAGAGTTGGGGGCAGGGCTGGACAAAGGGAGGACAATGATGTGGGAGGGCTTGGGTGGCCCAATGGTCTTGGGAAAATAGGATTCAGGGTGTTGGGCAGTCCAGCTGGCAGGCCAGTCACTGACCTGCTCCTCCAACTGGTGTGACTTGCACCAGAACAGTGGCATCCACCGGAGTTGGGGGCAGGGCCCATCAGTGGTGCTGGTGATGAGGTGGGGGGAGCTTGTCCTCAGTGCTTTATTTTATTTATTTATTTATTTATTTATTTATTTATTTATTTATTTATTTATTTATTTTTGTTTTTTTTTTCGAGACAGGGTTTCTCTGTGTAGCTTTGCGCCTTTCCCGGAACTCACTCTGTAGACCAGGCTGGCCTCGAACTCACAGAGATCTTCCTGTCTCTGCCTCCCGTCCCGAGTGCTGGGATTAAAGGCGTGTGCCACCACCGCCCAACCCCTCAGTGTTTTAAAGACTCATATTAAAAAGTCCATGGACTAGTTAGTTGGCTCAGCAGTTAAAGACATTTGCCAGCGATCCTGTCAATCTGTTTTAGATTTCTGGAACCCACGTGAAAAAAAAGAGAAAACACTTTGATAAGTAGCGGCATCTAGTGACCTTCACATGCAAACTACCACTATGATACACATGTCCTCCACACATATATGCACACACATGCACACAAAATGAATGAATGAATGAATGAATAGATAAATAATGAAAGTTCAAAGTCCTCCTCTCCACGGTGACTCAACAATTTCTTACCAACGAGTCCTTTAGAATAAAAATCTAGTGACATGCTCCCAGCATACAATGCTCAGAGTAAACATCCTCATTCTAAAATGGAAGAATCGCTGCAAAACCAGAAATGATTGGACAAAATCACAACTGAAATAGAGCAGGCCAAACACCGAATCCTGAATTCCATTTCTGGAATTGTGCTTATAATGAAATTGGCTGAGGTCCAAAGATGTTTTATAACACCACCCCTCTATCCTTGCCGTCTGTGGTACATATAGCTAACGACCACAGCTTTCCTTAGTGGATGTTCTACTTTGTTGGCATCTCCAATATCCTGGTATCGCCACTGAAACCTAAGCTTCACTTCATAGCTTCACTCAAGGGCCTCTCAAATCTGCCTTGTAGGGATTCTGACAGTTCCACACTGTTCTTGTCCTTAGCTGTGTACTGAAACCCTGGACCAAGTTTCTTGAGTCCCAAAACGATTTAGCTTTCTATGTCTTCAAAGTTAGTGCCTTACTATACCACGTTCTATGTCTATTTCGTGGGAGGGGCTGCTCCCCTCCCTGTACCATGGTTGTATAAGCACATATATGCAAACCCAGGGCAAACACTCTCCTAGGGTTCAGTGTCTGAGGACCAGGGAACCGTTTTTTGCTGCATTATCAGACCAGATTTTTTCCTTTCACATAAATTTGCATCTTTTTGTGTTGGAGTCTTTGATGAGTGGATTCATACTCTCAAGCCATATTTCCTGTTGTCCCAGTGCAGAGTGCAAAGTTTCTCTTTAATTACTCTACTCCCTGCTGTTTGTGACTTCCTTATTGAAAACTTCAGCTTGTAAAGTTTACTCCTTTACTCCACCAAAATATTAGTGTATTGCCTCCAAATTCATCTCCACTCAGGCTCCCAGGACAGGGGCAGAATGAAGCCCGATTCAAGCCCAAATGTCACATGAATGGTTCCTAGCTTATTTCTTTATATTTGTCCCCCTCTAAAAACTCATGAGCCAGGCCTCTACTGCTTGTGCCTGTTTCAACATGACTGTCTTTCCATATCACAGGAGAACAGTCCTTTAAACTTCTGTAATCGTTAGCTTTTAATGGCAACTTACCCAACCTAGAATTATCTGGAAAGATCGTCTGAATGAGGAATTGCTAGAGCAGCATGGCCTATGGGAGTATCTGTGTAGCGTGTCTAGATTAGCTTAATGGAGGTAGGATGGAAGACGACCTACTGAAGGGAGCAGTTTGGTGGTTTGAAACTTGACTTGTGTAGGACTAAGAAAGTCATCTGTGGGGCATACAGGACGACATGAGCTACAGAGATGGTGCCAGAGGAATTAGACAGATGGAGCCCAAGTTGTGTATGCTGAGATTAGATACAAATATGAGGAGAGGATGTCAGTGCATAAACAACTTGTAAACAAAGAAATGAGTATAGGGTGACCTTTAAAAGGATTGATTCATTCCTTCTACCCCTCCTAGGGTTCTGAGGTTTTCTACTATAAAAGAAGTTTACTGCCTAACAATAAAGGAGTTCTTGCTTGACTTGACTCCCCACTGCTGCTTCTGATTGTCTCTGTGTAAGAGGAAGAACAGGAGCAGTACACTTACCTTTCCTCAGTTCCAGGCAACCTCTTCAGAGGTGACCTAAACTCCTGGTGGGGCAAGACCCCACAGTTATCTGAGATCTTGGAAGAAGGCAAGATTGGTGCATTTTAATCCCCTTCTCTGTCATCTTGAAGATGGACATAAATAAAGCTTTAAATTCCTACTTCCCATAGTGATGGACTGAAACCAGCAATTTTTAAACTGAAAAAGCCTCTTCCTCCCCAGTGTTGTTTTTGACAAGGTATTTGTCACAGCAAAGGCATTGAAACTAGAAGAGCACACTAGGGTTTTCCTAGCCCAAAGCATCAAAATCTTCCACATTACATATAAAAAACAGTTTGGAGTTCCTAAGAGCCAGATGGCCAATTTCATCATTGCAGAAGGCTACTTCTTAGTACCAATTTTTGATTTAGTTTCTTTTCCTGTTGACATGTAAAAGTTCTGTAACAAAAGCAACTTTTAGAAGACAGGGTTTGTGCTGGCTAACAGTTCAGTTGCAATGCATCATGGTGAGTAAGCCACAGAGAAGGAGCTTGAGGGATCTGGTCATAGTGCATCCTCAACTAGGACATAGTTTATCCTCAACCAGGAAGCAGAAAAGAATGATGGCTGTGTTGGTCTCACATATTTACACATATTTACACATACACAGAAATGTGATCTTGAACAAATTACCCAATGAAGTTCAAATCAAAAGTTGCTTTTGTTACAGAACTTTTACATGTAAAAAGTCCAGAGTCCAGTCCATGGTAAGTGGGCCATCTCACCTAATTAAAGTAATCAAAATAACTAACTCCTTACAGGTATGTCCAGAAACCCAGTTCTTAGATGATTCTAGATCCCATCAAAACCACGAGTGAAGATACCACTATAACCATTTTCAACTGTAGTATTCCACAGCTTTCTTTATTGCTTGGTAAGAAGACTGGCTCAAATGTGAAGCTCTTAAAATTCATGTGTTCAAGAGGCATGTTCACTTATATAAAAATCAAAGAACAAAAAATGACAGCTGCAAGGTAAGTTAGAACCAGATTGGTGGCTAACATGTGTAACCATAACACTCAGGATGCTCTCACAAGAGGACCACTGGAAGTGGAAGGCCAACCTAGGCTACAAAGTGAGATATGGTAGTAGCACAGGAAAAAAAAAAACTCAACTAATGCTGTTTTTTTTTCTGAATATATTCTTAAATTAATAATTTGAATTTCTGAAACTACAATTTTGTGAATGTTTTAAATGCTTAACTATATCTCCCATTTTAAAAATAATGTATAAAATATATATGAGATAGTGTGCAGGAAAAAAATAGAAACCATTTAAATGCATTTATTCCTTAACATTTTTTTTTTTTGCTGTGACTACTTGTATAAAATCTGCAGAAAAAATAAGACATGACAGTAGGAGAAGGATTAGTTGAGAAGAAGAAGGGGTTTTGTAGAAGTTGTAGGGAGTTAAGAGAAGATAATATATTGGATGCATCTACAACAATTTGCATATGCTATAGATACATCAAGATTAAGTAAAAATTAATAAAAATTAAATGGTCTCATTGGAGAGGAAGGAAAAACATTAAAAACAGAATAACATGTAAACTTCATATTAGTGTAAAATAAACCTGAATTGTCACATGTACTAAGCAATTGTTAGTTTCTGTTCACTTTGATTTGAACTTCATTGGGTAATTTGTTCAAGATCACAATTCTGTGTATGTGTAATTCAAGAGTGTATACAAATCAAGATGGGGTAATGCTTAAGATATTTAGCTGTGATGCTAATGTTATATCTGCCAATGTTTTGTTGTATAATTTCAATAATGTATTTTACCCTTCATTTTATTTGTCAAACTATAGAGTTATTTTAAGCAAAGCTTTTTAACTATGTTAGGTCAGGGACATCAGCATTTTAAACTCTTCAGGAAGATACAATTATAGGGCAGACATTCATAGATAATAAATAGTGTATGGCTGTGATATTTGCAAATATAAAAATATGCCTTTGACCATATGAATGAACCATTGGTTGAAACTTTTGTTTCATGAATGACCTAGTGATCTGATATACTGTTATCCAGTCTGTGACATATGTGACCTTCATGAGATACTTCTGATTACTATGAAGCACACATTGTGTTAAGTATGTTTCTGGGTTAAAAATAAGCTTATTTGTAATGCTTACTCCCCTCAACAACTGAGTCATACAGTGGTAATCAGCCCCCTACTTATTGCATTTGGGACTCCCATAATATTAGCTATGAATCTGAACCAGCAAGTGCTCATAATTTTATTTCTTTCTTTAAAAACATGGTGTGTCATTTCTGGATCATAGACTATTGTGAATGTAACCATAGCTACTTTGCACATTCAAAGGCATCTTCACTATGGCTCTTTAGTGGGTGTGACTATTGCTGCTGTACCAAATAAAGCCTTTTAAAAACCTTTTATTTCTGAAATAAAATTATAGCAATGTCTTACACATTTTGAAGAGCTTTCAAACTTTTTAGAATTGCTACAAATTGCATGTTTTGTATAACATGTAAGACACATTGACTCTGTAGTCAAAGATACTTTTAAAATAAATATTTTTAAGTTCTGAAAATTTTGTGTCTTTAAACTTCCAGATACTTTTCCAAGTTCAAATGTCTTAGAAAAGTGGGGAGAATAAGTCTACAATCTTAGTGTAGAATAAAAGACTGTAAGGGAATTGTCCAAGCTAATTATTTAAGTCTGCTTCTGTTAACACATCCCACTGAATATAATAAACTAGATGTCATTAAATTGTCCTTTTGTGTTTCTACACTCCACATATGTTTTAAAAAAAACTTTTTCAGATAGTTACAAGAGCAAATTATATACAAATAATTGTGTGGTTTAGATAATTAAAATTAAGTTTATATTTTGTATCTCACTCTCAAGGAAATGAATTATTTTCAAGTGTTTATATTTTGTAATTGAATCTTTAGTATCCCAAGAAACCTAAAATTTGTAATAATCTTGTTTTCTTTGCAAGCCTACTATTTACACCATGTCTGAAGATATTTAGAGCATGCATAGGACTGGAGGTTAAACCTGAGATCTTATAGACATTAGGCAACCACTCTAAGATTGAGCTATATCCCCAGTATCTTACCTTGAACTCCATAATTTTCAAGAACTCACTCCTTCTGTTAGTGGGTGCACAGTATATCAGTTAGTATAGAAGACAGAAATGTTTCTTTGGGGTTAAGGTGGATTGTAAAATCCATATTGCTCTACTTGTATGAAGTATCTGGCTGATGCCAGCATCATATGACATTAACATGGCCATCAGGTCTTCATCTAATAACAAAAAACAAAAACAAAACATTGAGTTCAGAGTATGGTCATACAGAAATCAAGACATGGCTATTAGTGAAGAACCTACTTTAGGAGTCAGACTTGTTCTCTTACACACTAGGCAGAGGACATGTTAGACTTTCAATAAAAGAATATGTGAGACAGACATGTAATGACCTTGGTAATGCAGCACCAAGTCAGGGAGTATGATATGATTCCATCCAAGTGAGCTAGGGATCTCTGTGTTATAGTTTACTGACTTCTCTTTCTGAAGATTTGTATGTTGATCATGGTCTTAGAATATTTACACTGCAGCTAAGTATTTTCTAAATAAAACATTATTAAGTATAGTATTTTCAAAATATATACTCATAATATTATGTAACATTTCATAATTAAAATTTCAGGAGGTGCTATACTAAATAATTATATTTTATTTATAGAACAAATTGGGTTTTCTAATATAATGTTTCTAGAGCATTCAAATTCAAAACATGGGCTAACACTTGCCATATGCATAATGTTGGCATGGCAATTTCAGTTCTTCATGCTTCAGTGTCACCATCTGGAAAACAAAGATAAAAGTAGTATCTGCTTCTAATGGTTAAAGAGAAAAAGTTAGATAATTCATATAAAGAAACTAGAAGACTATCTGGCTTTATGTGCTTACTAAATTCTGTCATTCTCACTGTGATTTTTATGTGGACCTCTTTTTTTCTTCTGTTTGTCTTTTACTGAAAATAGATTTTTTTCATATAATACTTTCTAATTCTGGTTTCTTCCTTCCAAATTCCTGTAAGATCCAAGCCTCTTCCCCTCCCATCTCCATACACACTATTTCTGTATCTTCTCAGAAAACAGGCACCTAAAGAATAATAATAAAATAAAACAATCAAACAGGAATAAGGCAAAACAAACAAATAAAAAAATGATCCAAAGAAAAAGCACAAAAAATAAATATAGACACAGAGACATACAAGTTCATACACACAGGAATCCCAGAAAAACATAAAACTGAAGCCATAATATTTACTCAAAGGACCTGTAAGTTGGAAAAAAATTAGAATCCCTGACAAAACATTATAAGACAAAGAGGTACCAAAGATGCCATTGAGTTCTCTTTGTGTTGTCCATCTACTGCTGGTCATAGGGTCTGCTGTAAGAGTTGTTTGTAATTCCAGTGAGATTCCATTGGAGAAAACTGATTTTTCACCTGTGAGCAGTTATTAATTGGAGATAGTTCCTGAGTTAGGAATGGGGGCTTGTCTCAACTTCTCCTCTCAGAGCTGGGATGCCGTCTGGTACAGACCGGTGCAGGCCTTGTGCAAGCTGACACAGTCTCTGCGTATTTATATGCGCCTCAGCAGTACTGTGTTTAGAAAACCTATTTCTTTGATGTCCTCCATCTCCTTTAGCTCTTGTAATCTTTTGCCCCTTCTTCTGCATGGTTCCTTGAGTCCTGATGGAAGGGATTTGATAAAGACATCTCATTTAGGATTGACTGGTCCAAGGTCTCTCATTCTCTGCACATTATCCAGGTATGGGTCTTTGTTCCATCTACTGCAGGAGGACGCTTCTCTGAAGATGGCTGATGCTTGCCCTGATCTATGACTATAGTAGAATGTTATTAGGAGTTATTTTAATGCTATATACCTTTAACAGAACAGTAGTGCTGTGTTTTCCCCTAAGTCCCTAGCCTATCTAGTCTTGGGTTCTTGGCTACCTGAGCCTTTGGTAGCAGGTATCGTACCCTGTGGGGTGTGTACAGAATATCCTGCAGCACTATAAACACTAGTGTGTGGATCTATTTATAGTGAATAGATGCATTGATATCCATTATGTTAGCCATCTTTCTGTCACTGTGGCAAGATGTCAGAAATACACAACTTCTAATGAAGAAACTTGTGTTTCGGTTCACAACTTTACATAGCAGTCTGTGGTTCCTTGTCTACACTGGTTAGGAGCCTGTGGTGAGGCACACACGATGGTGGAAGTCTGAGGTAAGAAAGCAGCCTGCTCATCTTCTTGAGTTCGGGAAGTAAAGCTATTGGGCTGAGGAGCCTGGATCTTAATATCCCCTTCAAAGGAATGCCCTCAATGTGGTAAAACCTCCCACTAGGCAACAACTCTTGAAGGTTCTGTAAGCTCCCCATAGTTATAGCAAGTGGGTACCAAAATTTGTGCAGAGCATTGGGGGAAAATTAAGATTCAAGTATAACATCCATAGTCATTGTAAAGTCATTGCTACACACTAGCGAACTAGCACAGTCATCTCACATAGTTACTTTTCTTTCAATGTGGGAAAGCCATCTCAAATGCTCTTATTTAGCAAATGCTCCATATATACTTGGTATCTTGTAATAACTCAAATAGCTAGATTTACTCTTTCAAAGAAATTGCCACTTTGTACTCTTTATCTTCCTGTTTCCTCAAGTACCTCAGTTCACTTCTTGTAATCATCTTCTGCTCTCCGCTTCATTCAATATTTATTATATTTCAGTTTGTTATTTTTATTTTATTATTTATTTATTCATTTATTTTTGGTTTTTCAAGACAGGGTGTCTCTGTGTAGCTTTGTCCCTTTCCTGGATCTCCCTCTGTAGACCAGGCTGGCCTTGAACTCACAAAGATCTGCCTGTCTCTGCCTCCCGAGTGCTGGGATTAAAGGTGTGTGCCACCACCGCCCAGCTCAGTTCATTATTTTTGATTTACTATACATTCTTTGCATGAGGTTTTTTTTTTTTTTCCTTTCTATGCCTGCATTTTTTTTTCACTTAACATAACTTCCTTTAGGCTTAACTTTGAGTAAAAAGGCAAGATCCTGTTCTACTTTAAGGGTTGAATGTCCTTGCATTTGATGTGTATCTCACTGTCTGCAGGTGCCCGGTGGCCATATCATCTGCATTTCTACTAATACTGTTCAGCACAACCTCACCAACAATTATTACCTTTATTTTTTAGTAGCCATTCTGAAAGTGATGCCAGTGGGATTTGGATTTGAATTTTCCTGGTTATCAGTGATATTGACCAACTTCTTACAATTAGCAGCATTGTTATTACTTAAAAATATTTCACTCTTTAATCTCTTCATTTTTGGGGAAAAAAAACCTAATGCATTTGATGTCACAGTCAACAGTATATTAGAAAAATCGAAACATATGATGAAAGTACAGTCAGAGTAGGAAAAAAATTGAGAGTTGGTTGAGACACAGTTCTAAGACCAGAAGAGGAAAGGGTAGCTGTCAGACAATGGCGACACATAAAATTTGGTGAGAGATTTGGAAAAATTATCAAGATTTAGCCATCTAGACACCTGAGTTGAGTTAATATAAAGAGCCCAGCACTACTTCAAATATTCCTATGGAAATAAAAATGTTAAAATAGAACAACAGTGGTTTATTGCTGATGTCTTGCTTTAATAAAAACAGCTTAAATTATTTTAGGTACATTATGATAAAGAATACCATCATATCTCTTAAGTATTTCAGTACTTTCTGAGGGGAAAATACAACTGATATTTAGAGAAACTTACCTACTCAGACATATTTCATTACAATACTTCATGTTGTATTTTGTACTTAAATGTCCAACATCATCTCCACACTGTACTTCTTGAACATCCAGCTCCCACACATGTACAAGAACTGCAGTTATTTCTGGGCCATCCCCTTGAGCTCTCTCCTGAGCTCAATGTTTACAACCAGTCACCAAGGCTTCTCCTTTCTTCTCTCCTCTACTCAAAACAAACAAACAACCTACAAAGACCTCTGCTATCTGTGGGCTGTGTACCATTGCTAGTCCTCTAGAACCCACTACTAGGCCAGTTTCCCAGAGAGAGAGGGCCACCTTTCTTCTGTCTTGATCATAGTTGTTATAGTTCCTCAGAAGCACTGCCCCCAGAGATCACAGAAGCTGAAGCCACCTTGTGCCTTTCTGCCTGCACACATAAGTTAGTGAGGGCCTATTATATACTATCATACTGTAGGCACTTTAAAGCTATGAATGTTAAATAGAGCTGATTCTTGTCTCAGAGACTCCTAAAGATTCTAGTGGAAAAAGAATAGAAATGAATTAGCCATTACAATCTTACAAAGCACTTACAGCTGCTGAAGCTGTCTCAGATACTATACATAATTCTCTACTGACTGCTGCTTCCTTCTCCTCCTCAGTGCTGGATTATCAAAATCCAATGACATGCAGGGCAGTTTAATTTTCCCACTCACAAGTGTGGCCATGCAATGTGATATTGCAAAACTACAAAAATCTTGGAACTCGTTGCTAGATTGAAATTTATATACATTTCAGTTTTGTTAAAATGATTCCCATTTTCCCAAATTGGTTTTACCAGCAGCATGTGGCAATTCACCTTACTTCACTCCTTCACTATCATTTGATACTATTGGTTTGCTTCCTTAGAACCTAACAATCTGTTACAAAAACATGCTGTTGAAATTTGGTAGATGGGCTGGAGAGATGGCTCAGTGACTATTGTTGCAGAGAACCTGCATTCAATCCCTAGCATCAGCATGAGAGCTCACAACCATAAACTTCAGTTCCCAGAGATCAGGTGCCCTCTTCTGTCCTCTGTGGGTACTAGGCACACATATGGTATGTGATGCACAGATATATATATATATATATGTGTAAAATATCTATATATATAGAGAGAAATTAAAAATAAAATACTGGTATATACAGAGAAATGTGGTTATATATTTATTTAGATAAGTATGTAGATTTATATGCATATATGTCATGATTTTATATAGGATATTCCATAGTACATAAGTCTATAATCTGCCAAATTATTATAAGGCAAATATCCAGATGTAATTTAGGTCTGTGTTCAGATTTAAAATCTTTCCGGCACCCTAAAAGCCTTGTTCCTGCTCCTTTGCAAGGCCAATCTGCTGTCTCTTGAGCATGGGAAATACTGTGTGTCGTGCAGAAAGAATCACTGTGCTAGCTCTCTATCTTCCCCATGGGTTCTTCTCTCCAGCTTTCTAACTCACCCAATTATTCTAAGTCCGGAGGTGGTTATACCTGATAACAAGCCTCTGCATTTCCCACAGGTGCTCGATTATGGAATTAAGCTGAGTTCTGTTTTTCTTTCTTTCTTTTGTTTCTTCTTTGCTGTTTCAGTTTTATTTGTACATGTATGTTAATTGAGTTGTTTCTGAATATTTTCTTGAAATTTGTTCACTCAAGACCTAGCTGGAGTGCTGACAAACCAATTCTATTTTCTAAGGACAGCCAAGCTGAGCATTTTTCTTTTCAATGAAATCTGGTTGTACTTAAAGCCCTCCACATCACGGATCCTATATGGATGATGAGCACTTAAAAAGGTCTGTCCATTTTCTCAGCTGTATTTGGCATACACAGACAAACTAAGTATTATACTAAGATTATAAAAATAGAGGTGCTTACTTTGAAGAAAGAATCTATTATTAATTGTTTGTCAGAGGCTCTTCTTTTAGTAAAATAAATATGCTGCTTCCTGCAGGATTTCCTATAGTTGTGTTGTTGGGGAGAACCTGAAAAAACCATTGAATCCAAACCCTCAGGCTTTCCTGGGATGAGTTGGTATCCTGCTCACCTTGATATTCATACTTGACTTCTCCTTGTCAGGATATAAACAATGAAAACAATGTCAAGTGTAGATATTTGATTATTTATGTATATATAAGCATTTAGTTTTATTTTATGATTTGAAATATTGATTAAATACTATAATAAATATTACAGCAAACTAAAATGCCAATATTGGCCAATATTCATTTATTTCATTTCTTTCAGTTTTTATATATAAATATTATAAAGTTAAGGTTTTCCTGTTCCCTACAGTCTTTTGTATTTCCTGCTTGCCATGAAGTAACAGGTTAACACAGGCTCAGTGGATGTGCCCACAGTCCTTTACAAATGCTATTACATAATTGAATTTTATCTTATATTTAATGTTCTGTGTGTATCTAAATAAAGTCATATGGTCAGGAGAATATGTCAGAGATATATGTATTTTTTGAAACTGACAGTCATATCTGAAATAATAAATTGAATCATTATTACAATGACATCCCACTTTATTTATACCTCCTCTTTACCACAATTGTTTCCCTGCCCTAGATGGTAGTTTGAATAAGAATGGTTCCCATAGACTCAAATATTTGAATGCTTGATGATTAGGGGTGGTGCTACTTGAAGAATATTAGGACATGTGTCCTTGTTGGAGTGGATATGGCCTTGTTGGAGGAAGTGTGTCACTGAGGCTGGGCTTTGGGGTTTCAGAAGCCCAAGCCAGGCCTAGTGACTCTCTCTCTCCTTTCTTCTGCCTGCAGATCCAGATTTAGAATTCTTAGATCCTCTAGCACCATGTCTACCTGCATTCTGTGATGTTCCCCACCATGACAATATTGGATTAAACCTCTGAAACTGTAAGCAAGCCTCAATTAAGTGCTTTCTTTTATAGAAGTTGTTATGGTCATGGTCTCTCTTCACAATAGAATGTTGACTAAGACATAGTTACTACCAGGGAGTGGGGTGTGGTTGTGACAGGCTGGAGAATGCCGCTTTTTGGTAGAATATGGATTTGGGACTTTGGATTTAGAAAACAGTTGAATGCTTTAAGTGGGGCTTAATGGGCCATACAAATAGGAGCACAGAACACAATAGTGCTGAAGGATATTTGAACTGTGAGGGCACAGCTCAATAAGTTCAGAGGGGAAGAATATTAATATGTGGCATAGAGACCTTTCTTGGTGATATTTTGGTGAAGAATGTGGCTGCTTTTTCCTCTTGTCTGAAAAAAAAAAATCTACCTGACGCTAAATTGAAGAGTTTTAGATTAATGGCATTGACAGAGATTTCAGGATAGCTTACTATTGAGTCTAACATGTAGTTATTAGTAGTGACTCTTATGTGGATCTATAATGAAAAGGAGAAGGCTGAGCAAGGGAAAATACACAATGTACAGTTTGAGAAGAAAAGGCACACTGGGAAGTGTAAGTAAGTCCAGTGTTTAAGGAAATAAAAAGTTTAAAGAAAAGCTTGATGTTAAAATGGAATAAATGGAGTGGTAAATTCAGGTCAAAAGATGACTCAGCTAAGTTTCCAACTTGTGAAAAGGAATTAAAGAAAAGCTTAGGGTTGAGTGTGGTGGTACCTTTAATCCCAGAACTCAGGAGTCAAAGGCAGGAGGATCTCCAAGTTTGAGGTCTGCCTGGTCTACAGAGCAAGTTTCAGGTCAGCCAAGCTTAGGCAGTGAAGGAAACCACCAAAAACAGAAAGCTGTTGAAAATGTATTTGAATGAAGGGACCATGTTCCATCCTCAGCAAGCAGAAGAACTTGGCAGGTTCTGGCTTCAGAGGCAAGGATATAAGAAAGGGGTTGTGGAATCTCCCTCTGCATCTAAGGAAAGCTGCTGAGGCCAGGTATATGTCAGGGATATCCCTGTATGGAGGCCAAGAAATACCTTTGCATAAAGCTGTGAAGGTGAAGACTGCATTGCTTTGGAGACCCAAGATGTTGGAGATGCCAGAATTGGGGGTTACCTGCCAAGGAGAGCTGCTGATAGGGAATAGAACCAGCCCAAAAGAGATAAGTGTGTTGCTGAAACTACCAAGTTCTGCTACTTACTATGGCTAGAACATGGCCCCCCCTCTTCAACTACATCTTCACTAACTTTCTATTTTCAGTGGTTTCCTTCACTGTCTAATCTTAACTGTCCTGAAACTAGATCTCTAGACCAGACTTGCCTTAAACTCAGAGGACTTTCAATTACATCTTCACTAGTTTTTGTTTGTTTGTTTGTTTTGTTTGTTTGTTTAATGGTTACATTCTTGCCTAAGCTTGGCTGTTATGGAACTTGTTCTGTAGACCAGGCTGGGCTGAAACTCAGAGATCTGCCAGCCAATCTCTCTCTGGAGTGCTGAGATTACAGTGATGTACCACCACACCTGGCTCTATCCTTTTCTTTAATTCCTTTTCACAAATTGGAAACTTGGTTGGGTGGGATCTTGCCCTGAGGTCATCACTCTCTTTATTCAATTTCTTAATCTGTTTATCTCCTTGAAGACAGGATTTAGCTCCATTCCAGTTCCTGGTGCTCCTTTTCTCCTCAAATTTTATGTTTCATAATTTACCCTGCTCAGCTTGCTCCTTTCTATTTTAAATCTTCAGAGTTACCACCAAAAACCACAAGACAAAGTCTATACTAGGCTGTTTTGAGATTCCTCTGACAACAAAATTAATCCAAAACTTTTCACTTTAGCCTCAGACTCTTTTGACAAGGGCAAAGGGCAGCCACATTCTTCACAAAAATATCACAAGACTGGGCTCTAGGCCACATTACTAACATTCTTTTCCTCTGAAACCTTTTTATCCATGCACCCACTGTTAACATTTAGACATTACCTGGCCCATCCCTGGGGGATCCAGCAGAATGCACTTGCTAACCTAGGCAAATAGTTAGACATCCCTGGTCCTACAGCCGGATATCATTATGTAGTAATTGTGCTGTGTGAATGCCTATTCTCTATGCACAGGAACAAAATCCCCTTTAAGAAAAAAAAACACAAAAACCCTCCCTTTCTTTCTTTCTTTCTTTCTTTCTTTCTTTCTTTCTTTCTTTCTTTCTCTCTCTCTCTCTCTCTCCCTTCTTCTCTCTTCCCAGGAGGTCACAGGCACAACCTGTCTTCCTTTATCCATCTTTTTATCTCCTCAGACTTTTCCTGTTTTCTCTTTCTTCTCCCCCTTCCCTTCCTCCCTTAATAAAACTTCCCACATGAGTGCTGCCTGAATGGTGTGCCCCCTCATCCCCCTGTGTCTCCCACCCTCTGTGACTGCCACCTGCTGTGGTTGCATGGCATGTTGTGTCTCTTTCTCACCCCTCAGCTCCAACCCACGAAGGTCTCCCACCTGCCATTCTACAAAACCTGTACTTCAGATTACACTCTGTACCACTGTCTTTCATATTCTTACTAGGATGGACTATTAAGCAGTATTTAAAGCGTTCAACTGCTTTTCTTTTTGTTTTTTGTCTTTTTTTAATTAAATTTTTTTTCATTTTACATACCAACCACAGTTCCCCCTCCCTCTCCTCTTCCCATGCCCCCATCACCCCCATTCACTCCTCAGAGAGGGTAAGGCTTCCCATAGGAAGTCAATAAAGTTTGGCATATCAAGTTGAGGCAGGAACAAGCCACTACCCCCTGCATCAAGGCTGAACCAGGTATCCCTCCACAGGGAATGGTCTCCAAAAAGCTAGTCAGTAGGACCAGGATTTATTCCTAGTGCATGAACTGGCTTTTTGGAGCTCTACTGCCTTTTTTTTTTTTTTTTTTTTTTTTGGTTTTTCAAGACAGGGTTTCTTTGTATAGCTTGTGCCTTTCCTGGAACTTGTTTTGTAGACCAGGCTGGCCTTGAACTCACAGAGATCCACCTCGCTCTGCCTCCCAAGTGCTGGGATTAAAGGCATGCCCGCCCAGCTCAACTGCTTTTTTAATTCACAGTTCTAAGGTCCATATTCCTTCAAACAAAAGCATGGTCAGCCCTATCATGGCAATACTCCAGTCCCTGGTACCAACTTCTGTCTTAGTTAGGGTTTCTGTTGCTGTGAAGAGACACCATGACCACAGCAACTCTTATAAAGGAAAAAAATACTTAATGGGTGGCTTACATTTTCAGAGGTTTAGTCCATTTTCATCATGGTACGACATGGTGATGTGCAAGCAGACATGGTAATAGAAAAGTAGCTGAGAGTCCTATGTCTTGATATGCAGGCAACAGGAAGTGATCTGAGAAACCAGGTGTTGTTTGACCATATATGAGACCTCAAAACCCACCTGCACAGTGACACACTTCCTTCAAAAAGACTACTACTCCAACAAGACCACACCTCCTCCAACAAGGTCACACCTTCTAATAGTGCCATTCTCTTATGGGGTCATTTTCTTTCAAACCACCACAAAGGTATTCTAAGAAAATAGACCCAAGAAACAAGCTAGTATAGTCATTTTAATATCTGGCAAATTAGACTTCAGATTAAAACCAGTCAGAACAGATAAGGAAGGACATTTCATACTTATCATAGGAAAAACCAACAAAAATTGGAATTCTTAACATCAATGCACCAAGTACAAGGCATCCAAGTTCATAAAACAAACACTACTACAGCTTAAATCTCATATTGACCCTCACACCATGATAATGGATGATTTCAATACCCTGCTCTCACCAACGGACAGGTCATCTAGACAAAATCTAAACAGCGAAATGCTGGAGCTAACTGATGCCATAAACCAAAAAGACCTAACAGATATTTACAGAAAATTTCACCCAAACACAAACAAATAAACCTTTTTGGCACCTCATGGAACTTTCTCCAAGATTGACCATATATTTGGACATAAAGAAAGTCTCAATAAATACAAGGAAATTGAAATAAAACCATGCATTCTATCTGACCACCACAGGGTAACAATGGACATCAACAACAGAAACTACAGGGTAAAGGTGGACATCATCAACAACAGGAGCAACAGAAAGTTTACCAACACATGAAAACTGAACAATTCACTACTCAATTAAAAATGGGTAAAGACAGATATTACTAAAGAAATAAAAATCTTTTCGGGATTGATTGAAAATAAAAACACAATATATGCAAACTTAAGAGATATAATGTAGGTGATACTAAGAGGCAAGTTCCTAGCACTAAGTGCCTACATTAAAAACAAAATGGAAAGATCTCATATTAGCAACTTAATGGAATACCTGGAAAATCCAGAACAAAAGAAGAAATCATACCCAAAGGAGGAGGCAGCAATAAAGAATAAAACTTAGAGCTGAAGCCGGGCGGTGGTAGCGCACGCCTTTGCCTTTAATCCCAGCACTCGGGAGGCAGAGCCAGGCGGATCTCTGTGAGTTCGAGGCCAGCCTGGGCTACCAAGTGAGTTCCAGGAAAGGCGCAAAGCTACACAGAGAAACCCTGTCTCGAAAAACCAAAAAAAAAAAAAAAAAAAAACTTAGAGCTGAAATCAATATAATAGAAACAAGCAAACAAAAATGCAAAGAATCAATGAAACAAAGAGTTGGTTCTTTGAGAAAATAAATAAGATTGGCAAATCCTCCTCCAAATTAATGAAAATGCAGAGAGAGAAAAAAGAAATTAACAAAGCTTAACAGAGTCAGAAATGAAAATGGATACCAAGGAAATCCAGAGAATCATAAGGATGTATTTTAATAACTTATATCCCACCAAATTGGAAAATCTAAAATATGAACAATTTTCTCAATACATACCACCAACCAAAGTTAAATAAAGTTTAAATAAGCAACTTAAATAGACTCATATCTCCTAGTGGAAAATAGACAATAATTAAAAGTAGCATAAACAAACAAAACAAAACAAACAAACAAAAAACAAGGCCAGATAGTATTAACATAGAATTCTACTGGACAGTCAAAAAAGAATCAATTTCAAATACTCCTCAAATTATTACACAAAAAAGAAACAGAAGGAACATTGCCCCACCCTTTTTACAAGGCTACAGCTACCCTGACACCCAAATCACAGAAAGACCTAAATAAGGGAATTACAAACCATTTTTCCTTATGAACATAGATGCTATAATTCTCAATAAAATACTTGCAAACTGAAGCCAACACATGAACAAGATCATTTGCCATGGTCAAGTAGGCTTCATCCCAGAGATGCAGGAAAGATTCAGCATATCTAATAGATACATGTAATCCAATATACAGACTGAACGACATAAACCACATGATCATTTCATTAGATACAGAAAAGCCCTTTGACAAAATCCAACTCCCTTTCATGATAAGTCCTGGAGAGATTAGGGGTAAAGGCAATAAAACTCAACACAATAAAGGATATTTAAAGTGAGTTCATTGCCAACACCAACTTAAATGACAGAAACTCAAAGAATTTGCACTAAAACAATGAACAAAATAAGGTTTTCCACTAGCTCCATGCCTATTCAATACAGTCTTTGGCTAAAGTGATAAGACAGGAGATAGAGATCAAGGGCATTCAAACAGGAAGGGAAGAAGTCAAAGTATCTTTATTTGCAGATGATATGATAGTGTACATAAGTAACCGTAAAAATTCTACCAGGGAACTCTTACAGTTGAAAAACACTTTAAGTAAAGTTGCTGGATACCAAATTAACTTAAAAAAAGGTCAGTAGCCCTCCTATGTACAAATGACAAATGGTCTGAGAAAGAAATCATGGAGACAATCGCTTTCACAATAGTCTCAAATAACAAAATACCTTGGGGTAACTCTAAGCAAACAAGTGAAAGACTTGTATGAAAAAAACTTAAAGAAATTAAAGACAGAAATTTAAGCAGATATTAGAAGATGGAAGTATATCCTATGCTCATGGATTGGTAAGAATAATAGAGTAAAAATGGCCATTACTCAAAAAAATCTATAGATTTAATGCAATCCTTATCAAAATTCCAGTACAATTCTTCAACAATCTCAAAGGGAAATTTTCAGTTTCTTATGGAAGACAAAAAAAAAAAAAAAAAAAAAGCCAAAACAATACTGAACAATAAAAGAACTGCTGGAGGTATCACCATCCCTGATTTCAAATTTTATTTTAGGGCTATAGTAATAAAAACAGCATGAGCTCTTATATTTTTGGTTGTGAGCCTAGCCTTTAACGGCTGAGCCATCTCTCCAGCCCAGCACTCGGGAGGCAGAGCCAGGCGGATCTCTGTGAGTTCGAGGCCAGCCTGGACTACCAAGTGAGTTCCAGGAAAGGCGCAAAGCTACACAGAGAAACCCTGTCTCAAAAAAAAAAAAAAAAAAAAAAAAAAAAAAACAGCATGAGCTTAGCACAAGAAATAGACACATAGAACAATGAGATCTATTTGAAATTAAAAAAATAAATGCATACACCTAAGGATACCTGATTTTGGATAAAGAAGGCAGAATTATACTCTTGAAGAAAGTTATCATCTTTGGGAAAAGGTGCTGGTCAAACTAGACAGATGCATGTAGAAGGATACAAATAGATCCATATCTATCACCCTGTACAAAATTCAACTCCAAATGGTTCAAAGATTTCAACCTAAGGCCAGATGCACTGAATCTGATAGAAGATAAAGTGGGGGAATGGTCTTTGAATTTACTGGCACAGGTAAAGACTTTCTAAACAGAACACTGTTAACATAGACACTAAGATCAACAATAATAAACAGGAGCTCATGAAACGGAAAAGCTTCTCAACAACAATGTCTTAGGGTTTATATTGATGTGATGAAACACCCTGACCAAAAAACAAGTTGGGGAGGAAAGGGTTTATACAGCTTACACTTCAGCATTGCTGTTCATCACTGAAGGAATCAGGATAGGAACTCAAACATGGCAGGGTTCTGGAGGCAAGAGCTGATGCAGTGGTCATGAAGGCATGCTGTTTGCTGGCTTGCTTCCCATGGCTTGCTCAGCCCACCTTCTTATAGAACACAGGACCACCCATCCAGGGATGGCACCACCCACCATAGGCTGTGCCCTACCCCATTGATCACTAATTGAGAAAATGCCTTACAGCTGGATCTCATGGAGGGATTTTCTCAACTAAGTTTCCTTCCTCTTTGATAACTGTAGCTTGTGTCAAGTTGACAGAAAAAACTAGCCGGTGCATTCAAAGGAAACCATAACTCAGATAAAGCAACAGACTACAGAATGGGAAAAGATTTTTTATAATCTACACATCTGATGGAAGGCTAATAAACTAAACATATAAAGAACTAAAAACCCAGACACAAATAAATTTAAAATAGAGTAGATCTACCCAGAGAGCTCTCAAGAGAGAAAACACAAATGGCTGAAAAATTTTTTAAAGAGTCTACAATGTTTTCTATCAGGGAAACGCAAATCAAAACTACTTTGAGTTTTCATCTTATATTAATCAGAATGGCACAAGTCAGTAAAACAAATGACAGCTTATGCTGGAGAGGATGTGGATTAAAGGGAACACTCATCAACAGCTTGTGGGAATGCAAAATTGTATAGCCACTATGGAAATCTGTGTGGTGGGTCCTCAGGAAGCTGAGAACAGATCCATCTCAAGAACCATTCTTGGACATATACCCAAAGGTTACTTCATCATGCTTCAGAGACACTTGTTAAACCTTATTCATTGCTGCTATATTCATAATAGCCAGAACTGGAAACAATTTAGATGCCCATCAATAGATAAAGGAAATGTGGTACATTTCTGCAATGAAATATTACTCATCATTAAAAAATCATGAATTTGCAGGTAAATAGAGTTGGAAAAATTCATTTTGATTGCAGGAACCCAGATCCAAAAAGACAAATATGGTATGTATTCACTTATATGTGGATGTTAGCTATTAAGTAATTAATAAGTTAGGTACCACAGATGTTAGAGATTAAGAGACTTGAGGAAGTGATGTACCTTCCTTGGAAGGGGACATAGAATAGTTATGGATGCAGGGGGATGGAACAAAAGAATCAAATAGGGAGGGAGAGTAAAGAAGGGGGCAATGGGGAATTTGGGGAGGGACAGATAAAACTAAGGGCCATTTGAGGGAGTCATATTGAAACCCAATACAGTAGAAATTTTCTTCAATATATACATATATGGACATGACCTAAATGCAATCTCCAAATAATAGGGAGGCAGAGCCTCAACAGCACATTTCTTTTCACCTAATGAAGCTTCCAGTGCTGGGAATGGGTTGCATATGATCAGGTTTTTGGCCAAAGAGATCCCAGGGTGATTCTCAAACAAATGAGGTCATTTCCAAAGCTATTGGTTGCTCTCCACAAATTGATGTTAAGGCTCTATTGCTGAAAACAAACCTAAACAACTTACTGAATATGGAGAAGTTGAGCTGGTGTTTATCTAGAGTAGTGATTCTCAACCTTCCTAATGCTGACCCTTTAATACAGTTCCTCATGCTGTGGTGACACCCCCCCATCACAAAATTATGTTCATTGTTACTTCATAACTGTAATTTTAGTGCTGCTGTGAATTGCAATACAAACACCTATGTTTTCTGATGGTCTTAGGTGACTCCTGAGAAAGGGTCATTCATCCATCCCCCAAAGGGGTTGAGAACTACTGACCTAGCCTAGAGTCTTCATCTCTATTGACGAGCTTCACAGTACTGGAAGATATGTCTATGCTATCAAAGGAGAAATGTAAGCATAAACCTACCTACAAACCCTTGGATCAACAATAATGTCCTGCCTGCAATATATGATGGCAAAATAGTGGTACAAAGCTTGTGGGAGAAACCAACCACTATCTGGTTTGAATTAAGGCCCACTCTGTGATATGGAACCTGTACTTGACACTTCCTGGGTGGCCAAGAACCTGAAACTAGACAAGCCAAACCTAGGGATAAACCAAATACTACTGCTCTGCTAAAGGAACATAGCAACAAAATGATTCCTAATGACATTCTGATATGTTTACAGATTAGTAACTTGCTCAGCCATCTTTAGAGATGCTTCTTCCTGCAGGAGTTGGGAACAAATATCAAGACCCACAGACAGACAATGTGTAGAGAGTGAGAGACCTTGGAACAGTCAATCCTAAATGGCATATCTCTATCAAATCCTTCCCTTAGGGCTTGGGGAACTCTGCAGAAGAGGAGTTGGAAAGAGTACAGGAGTCAGAGAGGATGGAGACAGGACTTCTAAACACAGAATGGCTGAGGCGCACGAGAACACAGAGAGACTGTGGCAGCATGCACAAGGCCTGCACAGGTCTACAGCAGATAGGATCCTAGAGCTGAGAGAAGAGGACACACGCCCCCACCCCTAACCCAGAAGTTATCTCCAGTTGACAGTTACTTAAAAATGAAAAAAATTGTTTTCCTCAATAGAGTCTCCCTGGGGAAACAAGGGTAGGCTCCATGTCCAGCAGTAGACGATCAACACAAAATAAATTCAGTGCCATCTTTGGAGTTTCTTAGTCTCATAATGTTGTGTAAGGGCTTTTTTTTTTAACCTTTTAGTTCCTTTGTGTATATATTTTTGGCCTCCATTTTTGTGTTGTTATGGGATTCCTATGTGTTCTGAACTTGTGTGACCCTATATCTATATGTAATTCTTATGCTTTTTCTTTGGCCTCTTTTTGTTTGTTTGTTTGTTTTGTCCTGTTCTGATTTGCTTGTTTTATCTTATTTTATTTCCTTATTATTATTAGATGTATGTTTGTTCCCAAAGAGGAGACATAAGGAGTATGGATCCAAATGGAAGAAGAGGTGGGGGGAACTGACAGGATCTGGTGGCGGGGCAAGAAACTGTAATTAGAATAGATTGTATGAAAAACACCTATTTTGCATAAAAGAAAAAATAAATATGAAATTTAGTCAACTTTGAAAAATTGGCCTATACATTCAAAAATTTGAAGAGCACTGAATTGAGATATTCTCAAAAAAAATTCTTACAATGTAATAAAACTGCAAAAGTAAAATGTAACTTGAAATCAGCCAAAGGTATTCTTCATTATATATAACAGATCTTCAACAAAATTAACTAACTACTTTTTTATTTTTAATATTTTATTATTGGTAATATCATTCAATGTATTTTGACCACATTCACTGCCAACTCTTTCCTCTACTGCCTTCCTGATCAACCCTCACCTACTTATTTTCCCAACTTCTTTTTTAAAAATAACCCATTGACCTCAATTTGTGTTGCTCATATAGTCCTTGATGTGGGACCATCCCCTGGAGCATGATCAACCTACCTGTAGTCACCCAATTATAGAATAGTGAATGACATAATCATAGAGAAACCAGGAAATCTATGATGTCTCTTAGATACCAGCATTTTTTAGAAACAGTGAAGATTTAAAATATCTTAACTAAGAACAATTAACGCAAAGAAACTCTAATAAGACATCAGATAAACTTAGAGTAAACAAGACTAAGACCAATTTTTTTTTAACTTCTTGAAGAGCATGAAACAATTCATGCTACTAAGGAAAAGACATCTGTAGCTAGAGTTTTCCTGCCTTGCCCACAGTCAGGACAAATCTCTGTCACCCGCCAGTCCCACAGCCTGCTCAGACCCAACCAAGTAAACACAGAGACTTGTATTGCTTACAAACTGTATGGCCGTGGCAGACTTCTTGCTAACTGTTCTTATAGCTTAAATTAATCCATTTCCATAAATCTATACCATGCCACATGGCTCGTGGCTTACTGGCATCTTCACATGCTGCTTGTCATGGCAGTGGCTGGCAGTGACTCCTTCCACCTTCCTGTTCTCTCAATTCTCCTCTCTGTTAGTCCTGCCAATACTTCCTGCCTGGCCACTGGCCAATCAATGTTTTATTTATTGACCAATCAGAGCACACATTTGACATACAGACCATCCCACAGCAGACATCTTTGTCTATTTTACTTTTCTTTAGAAAGCCTTTTGAATACATTTATAACCTGTAATAACCTAAAGATTACTTTTCAAATATGTCAAAGAATACAAGAAAAGCTTAGTAGCATCATGTTTCCTGTATGTCATAATCCACATTCCTATTTGATTGCCATTAAATATATATCACAATCCAAATGACTATATGCATAAACATAAGTATTTAGTACTTTTCATTTATTATTTAGGGTAAGTATGTATTCATGTAACTAAGAAATTATCACAATGTTCAAAAATGTTAAGTTTTAATGAAATTAATGTGGCATGTTTTATTTAATCACAGTTTTTCTGTTTCAATTTTTTAATATCCTAAGTTTTCAATTTTGTATTACTACACATTTTTGCATGCATAATTAAGTTGTTTAAATAAATTCCCTTTCAAAGTTATCCTTCTTTCCAATAAAAATAATAAGCACTTAAGAGGAAATTAAGTCAATATAGTTTTGAAATCCTGTTCCCTCATTTATTATGAGCCCAAATGAAACATATTTGACATGATTTTGAATTTTTCCTAAGCTTATGAAATGGAGATATGCATATTGAGTATATTAAAAGTTCCCATCTCTGAGCCAGAGATAATGACATCTATAGCCCTGGCCATCAGGAGCTAGAGATAGTAAGATTTTGTGTTGTAGGTCAGTGTTAGAGCACTTGTCTAGTGTGCAAAGCCCTGGGTTTGATCTCCAGCACCACAAAAAAAGTGAAGGAAAAATAAAATAAGTCTGCATGCTAAGGTATTCATAAGCTGCATACCAAGTGTGAACCGAAGTTACGGTGACAGCAATCATGAATGTGATGATGATGGTGATGGTGATGGGGAAATGGTGAGAAGGAAGATAAAATTTGACATGTTATCAAACTTCCCATTTTTAAATTGGTGAAGTCTAGTCTAAAGCTATATTTACGACCACAGTCCTACTGGAGAAAGGAGTGGATTCTGGTCATTTTGACTAGAAGTTGTGTAATATAAAGTTTACATGTGCTGGGAGGAAGGCCATTTCAATATCAAGAAACATAGGCACTTTATGAAGTACATTCAGCAAATGCCCAGGCAGAATGCTACACTGATATTTCTCTGCAGTGTGTTCTGCTTACCTGTCTGTAAAGGCAAAGAAGATTTATTTCTACATGGAGATTATCCTCAATAGATAAAATACGTAAATTCTGAATGCTTTCTGTTGTCAAATGACCTGATGCCTAACCCAGTAGAGTCAGTGGCTGAGCCCCATGTCCTTCCATCTTCTCTGAAAGCCTCAGGCGTTTTCCATTCATTACTCTGAAACCCTTATCTAGCATCTGTTTCTACCAATACTGCTGGGCAAAAGCTGCAGTTAACCTTGTGCAGAGCATAAGCAACAACTGCACATAATAAGACCAGAGTTAATGGTCTAAAAGGAAGTTGGCAGCTTAATGTGATTAATTCAAATGAGTTTAATATATGGATATCATTCCATAATCAATATCTCATGTTTTACTGTAGGAGGTTGAGAATGTTTTCAAAACAGCTTTAATCATGTGATACAATATGCACAACATCACTTATGTATCATGATCCAACTGTGCACTAAGAATCAGGAGGTTTTTATTTACTTCTATCTTCACATTAAATCACTCTATAACCTTTGGAAATCTTAGTTTACTCTTTCTTTATTCTCTTTATTAATTTGTTTAGTCTTGAGACAAGGTCTCATTGCAACTCGGGCTGTTCTTGCCTGTGTTGTGATCCTCCATCATCCTGCGTCAGCCCCCAGGATCATGGGATTCCAGACGTAAGCCATTGCATCCAACTTCCTTTACTTATTGGTGAAATGCATTGTGTGAGTTCTAATTTCATTCTGATTTTAGGAATTAAATAATATATTTATCAATAGTTATGATAGACACTAATTTGATTTTGTAGATACTATATTTTATTTGTGGAGGAGGAAAGTGAGTCAATAGCATGTGGCCATTTCAGGTCACATAGAGAATTAATTATCACAATAGAATTTGCACTAAATTTGCCTTAAAGAACAATCATTATTCTGACAGTAATTTTCTCCAATTTATAAAGAAAAGATTAAAATAAATATATAATGTGCAAATTAAATATTCACCATCTAGGATCTAGGTGGTGAATATTAAAAAAATAACTGGTGATGGTGTTGTGGAGGGCAAAGTATATACACAAAATTAACTTACTGACTCAGTGAGAGAACTGCATGTCCATTTGATCCCCTGGACATAAAATGAAGAATTAGGAGGAATACAAGATGGTTCTAGGTCTGTTGGGAGACTACATCAGTGTCAGTCTGGGAGATAAAGAACGTGCCTACTGGACACAGGACAATGGGTGAAAATAATTGGTTTGGGAATATCAGCCCCAAAAATGTAAAAGGAAAGAAAGAGAGAAGTGGGAGCGAGAAGAGTCAGACCACAGGAAAAATCCTTAGAAATATTCTAGTTCATAACGTCAAAGTCACAGTGAACCAGAGAACGTAACTGTGACAGTCAGTGAGCACCAGTAAAGAAATAGTGAAAGATGAAAAATTCCTCCTTGGAGGAACGGCTGTTAGTGAAGTAAAAAGATAATGAAGAAAACCAGCTTTGGAAAAGCCAGGGAAGAAAGGAATTTCAAGGACAAAGAATGTTGCACAGAAATTGAATGGGGTATTCCGTTTGGATCTGAAAACTCGGAAACACTGGTGTCTTCAACGAGAAGAATTTTTGTGGATTTTAGGCATATAAGTCAAAACAAAAAATTGGAAAAGTGATAAGCAGTCACAGAAACATGGACAGTTGCAATGTCTGATAAATCCATGAGCTTTCCAGTGCTGGGACAATGACCTTCCAGTGACATTAGTGTTGATATACCAATCACAATTGTAATGCTGTCTCTACCATGAGCTTTCTTCAAGTTATACTGACTACATTCAATATTTGTGAAGCATTTTATTAACCATAAATTTAACATTGTGGCTTACAGATAAGAAAAGACTGATTTAGCAGTTGCTCCAAAATACTGGCCCATGTGCCCTAGCTCAATTTTGAATGTCAGTGACAGATCTACAGATACAGTGAACTAGTATACTGGAGTAACATTTCCCACCACAGAACAAGTTTGTGTTGATCACTCAGCTCATTGATATTACTGAAGACTTTTGGAATTGATTCTTCTGTAGAATAGAATGCCTCATTAGCCACTGACACATCATAATTGCCATATACTCTATTTAAATCTAATTCTAGTTAAGGATGTCTCAGTGATGTAATAACCCTGTCAGTCAAACTGCCACAATTTCTTATGTGTGGGATGTTCTCTTGAAAATGTTAAGCAATTACTGAATGCAAGTGTCCGGACACCATGCTTACTAGAAGGCTCAGTGCTTAACAGGAAAAGACGTTTTGCTTAATAACTCTTTCTTTTTCTCATGTCCATTGTCAGTGAGGAACTAACGTGGTATAAAAGTTAAGCACTGGATTTCAATATTAGCAGAGCATCAAGTATAGGGAATCCTTGTTACTGACTGGCTTTACAAAGTCAGATAGCTCCTAGAAACTCTGAATATTTATATTTCTCCTTGGTTAAATGAGGAGCTCCAAGACCCCAAGAGACTCTCCCAGTCTAGTGTGCTTTGGCATCGCTCAGTGCTCTCTCATTTCACTGCTTCTAAAACTGAGACATTATCTACACTGGGATTCTCATCCCCAGCCAAGTTGTGTGTCCTCTCTGATCTGCAAGAATTGACTTTGTACTCCCATTTACGACATCCCTTGGACTGGGTATGTTTAAAGATAAGTGATAATTGAGCAATTTCTCTAACAGCTTTTATACGGGAAACTGTGAGCAAAATGTACAAAACAGAATGTGTCAAGGGAACTCTTGAGTATAACTTCAAATAAGGTGGCACAGCTGTCAACAGGCTGGCAACTGCACCTGCAGACATTCGGGCTTGAAATACCGTGGGGAAGAAAAAGCTACTTTCCCAAAGTTAGAGCTTACTAGGAGTCCTAAAGGCAGAAGCACCTCACTTCAGGCTTTGCAAATGGCAAAAGCATCATCCTCAAGAAAGAGGTGCTTTAAACAAAGGACCATCAGCTAAGTGGTGGCTCTTCTAATGCCATTCAGGGCCTCTCCTTTAAAACCTGAAACTTCACAAAGAGAAGGCCATCTCTGTTCTCCTAAAAGGATTCATTCTTTTAGGAAGGTTAAAACAGGATATATTAACTAGGTTCTTTTTCATTTACCTCAACTTGGGAGAACACTTGTAGGGTTGATTTACCGTCTCACAAAGACATTTATACTGCATCAGTTTTTGTAGCATTTCATGAGGTACAGACTTTTTTTAAGGTAGCTCACTTTATAAAATGATATCTGCTGTCAGTCATGATCTCAGCTTCCGCCCATTTGCCCATTTACTAATATCATTTGTATGCAGAGCCATGCTTATACTTGAATTTCTAAGTTTCTCCTAATTTTCCAAACTTCATCATGTTCTGGCTTCCTCCTACATTTCCCAGTTGAACATCTTGCCACCCTCTCTTTTTGTATTACAATACACTTAGCCTCTTCACATTTCACCCAGTGTTCTAACCAAAGTGTACATCATAAAAATGAAGATATCTCACTCCTGTGCTGCCAGGTATTACCACCTTACTTCAGAACCGTGATTTCAGAAACTGGTGATGACAATACACTTTTATGTCCAAAACCCCAGCTTATCTGGCAGTTATTGGTTTCTTTTAGTAATGATCCCTAACAGATACATATAATTACTGATTTTATTAGAGTTACATAATTCTCTGATTTGTAAGTGGAAGCCAGAGGAATTTCCTTTATTTTTTAGACTTTTAAAATTAATATAGTGCAGTGATTTAAGGGCTTGCAATTCTAGATTCAATAAATACTTATGGGCCAGACTTCAATTGTGTTGAAATCATTCTGCTGTATATGCCCATCTTCATCTTCCCATAGACCTGTTCCTAATCATTCAATCAAATAGTCCTAGTCTTTAGTTTCTAGATAAAGCATAGTTCAATTTTTAAAAATTGTCTAAAACTAACTAATGAATTTGCAATAGAAAACCAGATTTCTTGGGTTCGTTTTTTCATCACTTGTGTTTCTCTGGTAAATTTCAGGATCAAGACTGCAGACTAGAAATCATTATAATGTCACTATTAGATCATTATTAGATCACTGTTAGTTCATTATTAGGTCACTATTAGGCCATTATTAGGTCACTGTTAGTTCATTACTAAGTCACTATTAGGTTATTATTAGGTCACTATTAGGTTATTATTAGGAAATTGTTGCTTTATTTCTTTCATTGAATCACTTTAAAATTTCCATAATAAAATAGCTGCTTTTCTTTGCTGTTTCCTTGTGCACTTTTGAGGATACTTCTCCTAGTCAGTTTTGAGTACACATTTACATTCTGGACACTCTTACTAACCAAACCCTTGATTCTGGAAGTCTTTATTCAAAATATAGCATTTAATCAAATGTGTACTTTTAGCACTGATGTTTCTTCCTGGAGGGAGCTAGCCCTTAAGCTATTGCCTGAACAGTTATAGTACCTTTGCATCAAAACATATTAAAGAACTTTTAAGGAAAAAGGGGAAAGGGACTTTCTGTAAATTTGTATTTCATGTATATTTATCCTTCCAAATACTACTACTAAAAGCAAGCAGTGGGTGGGAATTTTCATGCAAAAGTTATGTGCTTGTATCCAGTTATCCATTGATTCTATTCTGTGAATTATACAACTGAAAACAATATAAACAAATGAATATATATATATATTGTTTTCAAAAATTTCGACTATATACTCTATCGATTTCTAGAATAAAGTTGATGAAGGGTCTGAAATCTGTCTGTCTTTGAAGACAATAGCTAATTGAAAGCCCAGGTTTAGCCAACCATTGGTATATTCTTAATACTTTCCTATAGTGACTTAGACAAAAACATTAATTCAGTCTTACTACCAACTACTTTCTACAACTTAATGCAACTTTTGGAGAATAGCCATATATGGTCCTAATGATTATCCAATTTTCTTTCTGCTTTAATATGTTTAAAAACTCCTAAACTTGGCTTTGGAATTTCTTGGCAAGGCACTCAAGAGGCCTTTGTGGTTGGTTTTTCTACCTGATTCTGTGAGCTTTGCACCTTTGGACAAAGACATTTTTAAAAATAAGCTTTGAAAGCTATGTCATTTAAGAAGAAACCCATACCTGATGCAACACTTTTTGGATTACCAGGAACCAGAAACTAGAGAGCCCAGAGAAACTACTGGTCAAAAACAATAAAAAGGCTCCTGCTATGCTCATAGATCAAAATCTTATTCAGACATCCTTACTCAGACATCATCAGAAGAGCTTCCTCCTGAAGCAGATGGAAACAAATACAGAGACCCACAGCCAAACCTTAGACACACACACACACACACACACACACACACACACACACACACACACACACAGAGAGAGAGAGAGAGAGAGAGAGAGAGAGAGAGAGAGAGAGAGAGAGAGAGAGAGAGAGAAAAAGAGAGAGAGAGAGACCTTGGAACACACAGTTCGAAATGAGAGAGATGTACCCATCAAATTCCTTTCCTTGGAGCTCAAGGAATCCTGTGGAAGAGGAGGCAGAGGGAGTGTGGGAGACAGAGGGGACAAAGGATTCCAGGGGCAACAGTCATCTAAAACAACTAAGCAAAGCTGATATGAACTCACAGAGACTGAAGCAACAAGCACCAGACCTGTGCAGGTCTACACCAGGACCTCTGCATATATACTATAGTTTTGAGTTGGCACTTTTATGAGACTACTGAATGTGTGAATAAGCGGATCTCTGGTTCTTATGCTTTCTCTTAAGGCTCTTACTGTTCCGTTGATTTGTCTTGTCGAACTTCAGTATGTTGTTTTTTGTTTTACGTCATAATTTATTTTGTTAAACAACAGCAACACCAAAGAATAAATGTTTCACTGGTGTCTAAAAATAAATAAATGAATGAATAGACAGACAGACAGGTAGATGGATCATATTGATATTTATGTGAAAATTTTTAACATGATCAATAAGTTTTCCAATTAATTTACATAGTCTATTAATTTTTTTCTGCTACATTGTGTGTTTTAAACTAAAGTAGCTTCCAAAATTACACTTTCGTTTTTCTGTTTACCTTTGCACGCTGTACCCTAGGGGACCTATTCTCAGTGTGCACAGCTTTGCTCTCCCTTGCTGCTGTCTGAAGAAACCACTACTCTCTCCTTCCTCTTGCTGATGTAAGTTGTTGTGGCAATTAACATATTTATTTCTCTGATTTAAAATTGCATTTTCAGACTCCCAATTAAGAAATTTTCTTGAAATTTACTTTAAAATTAACTTATTTTATAAACTATTTCAGAAATAAAATGATATTTTTATTTCTAGTCACATAATAAGACTTTCTTTCTTCAAATTCAAAGTAATTTAGGCCACAGTGTACAAATTCACATCACACAAATTTCCACCATACAAATCCATACCACACAAACTCACAGTACAGAAATTTTGAGAAGTATAGCCTTGGTTAACTTTTAGGAAAAGCATATCTTCATTTAGTTGTGATTATCTAGATATTTTAGTCATGTATCCTAACGAATTTCTCTGACGTTCCCACATGGGCATTTGATATTCAGACCTCCTGTTCTCTTCTTCCCCTTCACCTAGTCCTTGCCTGTGGTTTCTAAACCAGATGAGGGACAGAAGGGCACTGCCCATACCCAGACATTTCTCAGAGTACAAGGCAAGAGTAGGGCCACTTTCTACTGTGATCAGGCTTGGGCCTAATCAACTCCATAGAGACCAAGTCAGATAAAGTCAGTCAAGCTTCGGTCCTGTCTGCCTCCCGACACCCACCCCCAGAAAACTGGCTTCTCAGAAATCATGTGACCAGCAGTTTGCTAATCTGACTGAGGAGAAACCTTGTCCTGCTATACCACTTCCTCCTTTGACCTCCCTGCTAACTCAAGCTGTAATAGCTAGCCCTACCATTTCAATAAACGAGCTGTCCTCTAAAACGGTCTCCCAGGCTGTTCATATCTGCCATAGTAATGGGAGACCCTGTTCCCTACCTTCTCCACAACCTGGGACTACTGGTGCTCAAAGGCCAATCAGGGTCAGGGGATCTACACTTGCCCCTTTCCTTTACCTGACATCCACTGCATTACTTCAAAGTTATTTTTTTTAGGATTCTGATTTCTTCTTCTAAGACAGAATATGTAGTATTTTTATTTCTGATTCTGGCTTATTTTCCTTAATATGATGATATCTAAATCATTCATTTTCCTGCAAATGCCATGATTTCACTCTCCTGCTTAAGAAAACATCTCTGTGTGTGTGTATGTGTGTGTGTGTGTGTGTGTGTGTAGTGTGTATGCGTAGTTTGTGTGTGAGTGTGCATGTGAAGTGTGTGTATGTGTATGTGACTCTGAGTATGTGTGTGTAGAATACGTGAGTAATATGTGTGTGTGCAAGTGCCTGTATGGAATGTCTGAGTGTGAGTATGTGAGTGTATGTGTAAGTGTGTGTGTGTGTGTGTGTGTGTGTGTGTGTGTGTGTGAGAGAGAGAGAGAGAGAGAGAGAGAGAGAGAGAGAGAGAGAGAGAGAGAGAAAGAGAGAGAGAGCCATGTTTTCTTTATCCATTGATATATTGGTGGATATTTAGGCTGATTCCATGAATGGCTTGACTATAGTGAACATTAACACAGGCATGACAATATGTATCTAATATTCATTTATTTTTTATATGTAACAGAAATATTATAGATAGTTGGATCTTGTAGTAGTTCTATTTTTAGATTTTATGAGAAACTTAAATACTGATTTCTGTTCTGAATGAAGTAATTTAGATTGCTAGCAATAATATCAGTGTTTCCTTTTTCACACTACCATCAACAATATAGGAGGAATCAAAAATCATTGGTGTAGTGGGTAGCCATTCCAGCTTTGATCTGGAAGTTCCAACCCCCATTGAGACTTCGGCAACTGTCACACCTACAAGGCGGGGCGAAAGGAGGCGCCTGGGGACCCGAGATCTGGATCGGCGGGCACTCTCTCTGTTGCGGGACCCTGGACTGCAGAGGTGGACCAAGCAGAGCTCCAGAGAACACCGCTGGACTGCGATACACCTTCCCCAGACCCCGCGACCTACCTATCCCTTAATTTGTAAGTTACGCCATTAAATAAATCTCCTTTTAACTACGTGGAGTGGCCTTAATAATTTCACCAATACATTGGTGATTGATATCTCTCATCATCAACATTATCAATTACCCAATAAAAAGACACAGACTAACAGAATGGAAACAAAAGTAGGATCCACCTTTCTGATGCATCTAAGTAACATGCCTTAACACCAAAGGTATATAACATCTTAGGGTAAAGAGTTGGAAAAAAAGATACTCCAAGCAAATAGACCTAAGAAGCAAGCTGCTGTGAACATTTCAATATCTGATAAAATAGATTTCAAACCAAAACAAGTCAGAAGAGAAAGGAAAGGACACTACATATTCATCAGGACACTACATATTCATCAAAGGAAAAAAATCTATCAAAAGGACTTTTCAATTCTTAACATCTATGCTCCAAACACAAGGCCACCAAAGCTTGTAAAAGAAATACCACTCTGACTTAAATCACATATTTACTCTCACATACTGTGATTGGGAGACTTCAGTACCCTACTCTCACCAATAGATAGGTCATCAAGATAACAAGTAAACAGAAATGGAGGAGCTAAATGAAGTAATGAACCAAATGGACTGAACAGATATTTATAGATTTCACTGAAGCATGAAAGAATATACCTTTTTCTCTATGCCTGATGGAGCCTTCTCCAAAATTTTGACCACATACTCAGACATAAAGCAAGTCTCAAAAGATAAAAGAAAATCAAAATAAGTCCTTATATTCTGTCTGAGACCACAAATTAAAGATGGATACCAAAACAGAAAGCTTACAAACTCATGAATACCAAACAAGTCTCTATGGTGGGATAATGCTTTTGTACACTCGTTTAATAAAATGCTGATTAGCCAGGCAGGAAGTATAGGCAGGATAAGCAGACAAGGAGAATTCTGGGAAGAGGAAGACTGAGTCAGGAGATGCCACCCCTCCGTCTAGGGAGCAGCATGTAATGACACACAGGTAAAGCCACAGAACATGTGGCGACATTTAGATTAACAGAAATGGGCTGAGTTTAAGTGTGAGAGCTAGTCAGTTGTAGATCTAAGCTAATGGCTGAGCAGTTTTAATTAGTATAAGCTTTTGAGTGATTATTTTATAAATGGGCCATGGAACTGTGGGGGTTTGGAGGGACCCAGAGAAAACTTCCAACTACAAGTCTCTATTGAATGAAAACTAGGTCAAGACATAAATTAAGAAAGAAATAAAAGACTTTTAGTATTTAATGATACTGAATATGCAACAAACTCAAACTTATGGGACACAGTGAAGGCTGTTATATAAGAGTTAATAGCAGCCGGGCGGTGGTGGCGCACGCCTTTAATCCCAGCACTTGGGAGGCAGAGCCAGGCGGATCTCTGTAAGTTCGAGGCCAGCCTGGGCTACCAAGTGAGTTCCAGGAAAGGCACAAAGCTACACAGAGAAACCCTGTCTCGAAAAACAAAAAACAAACAAACAAACAAAAAAAAAGAGTTAATAGCAATAAGTGCCTATATAAAAAAAGAAAATTGGAGAGATCTCATACTAACAACTTAACAGCACATGTGAAAGCTCTAGAATAAAAAAGAAAAATTAACACCCCAAAGTAGTAGAAAGCAAAAAATAATCAAATTCAGAGATAAAATTAGTAAAGTAGAAAGCAACAAATGAAAATCAATAGAAAGAATTAGTAAAACAAAGAATTGGTTCTTGGAAAAAATCAGTAAGATTGACAAACCCTTATCCAAATTAACTAAAAGGAATGGAGAGAGAATATCTAAGTCAACAAAATTAGAAATGAAAATGGGGACATAATAGACAATTAGGAAATACAGAGAATAAGAACATACTGTAAAAACCTGTACTCCACAAAATTGGAAAATCTAAATGAAATGGATAATTCCCCCAATATGTTCATACCACTTACAAATGTTAAGTCAAGATCACATATAGAATTTAAGCAAATCTATAACACCTAGTGAAATAGAAGCAGTCATTACAAATCTCCCAACAACAACAAAAGCCCAGGACCAAATTTTCTCATCACAGAATTCTACCAGATTATCAAAGAAGAGTTAACAATAATACCTCTCAATTTTTTTCTACCAAATCAAAGAAATAAAGCCTAATTGATTTTACAACTCCATTGTCCTGCTGACACTCAAACCACCCAAAGATCCAACAAAGAAAGGGAATTACAGACCAATTTCCCTTATGAACATAGATACAAAGATATGCAATAAAATACTTGCAAACTGAATCCAAAAACAAATTTAAAAGGTCATCCACTATGACCAAGTAGGCTTCCTCCTAAAGAAGCAGGGATAATTCAAAATATGTAAACAAATGCAATTTACCAAGGAAGCAAACAGAAAGACAAAAACAACAGCAACAGCAAATAAATAAATAAATAAAATAAAGAAACCAAACAACAAAAAGCACATATTCATCTCACTGGATACAGAAAAGCCCTTTGACAAAATCTAACACACCTTCATGATAAAAGTTCTGGAGAGATTAAGGATACAAGGGACATTCATCAGCATAATAAAGGCAGTTTACAGCAAGCCCACAGCCAACATCAACTTAAATGAAGAGACTCCACTAAAATCAGGAACAAAACAAGGTTATCCACTCTCTCCATATCTATTCAATATAGTACTTGAAGTCTGATCTAGATTAGTAAGACAATTAAAAAAGATCAAATGTATGCAAATTGGAAAGGAAGAAGTCAAATATCATTATTTGCAGATGATATGATAGTATACTTAAGTGACCTGAAAAATTCACAAGGAAACTTTTACACCTGATAAGGACTTCGAGCAAAGTGTCTCGATTCAAAATTAATTAAAAAAAAAAAAAATCAGTAGCCTTTCTATATGCAAATGACAAACAGACTGAAAAAGAAATCAGGGAAACTATTGCTAGGATTCTGTACATGTGCAGCCTGGGTCTAATGTCTTACATCATCAGTGGGTGTGGGCGACTGTGTACTGTCCCATGGTCAGGCAATCCCCACCTTTAAAAAGCCAGAAGAGGATCCCCACCCTCTCTTTTTCTGTTTCCTCTCTGCTCTGCTCTGCTCCCTCCCCAGTCTTTCTCTCTCACCAGGCCTGGTCCCCTTCTCCACACCCATTTATCCTCCTAACAATGCTCTAAAAACTAACATTGGATTCTGCTATGGTCCATGACTTTTCTGCAGACCAACCAGCGCCACATACCCATCAACTATACCTTTCACAATAGCCTCAAATAATATAAAATATCTTGGGGTAGCTCTTACCAAGCAAGTGAAAGATGTATATGATAAAAACATCAAGTCATTAAAGAAAGATATTAGAAGATATTAGAAGAGGGAAAGATATTAGAAGAGGGAAAGACCTCTCCTGCTCAAGAATAAGTAGAATAAACATAGTAAAAATGTGCATCAAACCAGAATCAATTTACAGATTCAATGCAATCTCCATCAAAATTTTAACAGAATTCTCACATATCTCAAAAGGACAATTTCAGCTTTATATTGAATCCTCATGGGAAACAAAAAACAAAACAAAACAAAAACTAGGATTGCTAAAACAAACCTGAACAATAAAAGAACTGCTAGATGCATCACTATCCCTGATTTTTAAGTTGTACTATAAAGCTATAGTAACAAAACACTCTGGTATTGGTAAAAAACAGAAACAAAGCAAACACAAAAACAAAAACAGGTACATTGGTCAATGGAATTGAATTAAAAACACAGACATAAATCCACAGGAGTATGGACCTCTTTTAAAAATTAAAAAAATAAAGGATCCAGACACACACCGGAAAAAGGACAGCATCTTTAAAAAATGATTGTTCAAACTGGATGTTTTCACGTAGAAGAAGGCTAATAGATCCCTACTTACCACCTTGAGCAAAACTCAATCCCTAGTGGATCAAAGACCTCATCCAAAAACCAGATACTCTGAATCTGACAGAAGAGAAAGTGGGGAGAAGACTTGAACTAATTAGCATAAGAAGACAGAAACAGAACACCAATAGTGAAGGTACTAAGATCAACAATTAATAAATGAGATCCCAAGAAACAGAGACACTTCTGCATAGCAAAGGATAATGTCATTTGAACAATTTGACAGCTTCCAGAATGGAAAAAGATTTTTAGCAACTACACCTCCTATAGAGGGCTAATATACAAAATATACAAAGAAGTCAAGAAACTAGATATCAAAAAACCAAATAACTCAATTAAAAAGGTGGTATAGATCTAAACAAAATTCTCAATTGAGGAAACTCAAATATCTGAGAAATACTTAAACAAACGTTAAAAATCCTTAGCCCTGTATAAGCCCCAGGTTCCAAACAGTCAGCTTATGCACTAAGGACAGGTCCTGGTCCCATTGCCTGGATGCCTCCCAAACAGATCAAGCTAGTCAACTGCCTCACTTATCCAGAGGGCCTGATCCAGTTGGGGGCTCCTCAGCTATTGGTTCATAGTTCATGTGTTTCCATTTGTTTGGCTATTTGTCCCTGTGCTTTTTCCAACCTTTGTCTCAACAATTCTTGCTCATACAAACCCTCCTCTTTCTCGCCAATTGGACTCCTGGAGCTCCACCTGGGGCCTGGCCTGGGAGAAGGGGACTAGACCTGCCTGGACTGAATCTACCAGGATGAACTCAACCCTCAGGGGAGTCTTTGCCCTAGAGGAGATGGGAATGGGGGATGGGATGGGGGGCAGGTGGGGGGGCGGGAGGGGGGAGAACAAGGGAATCCATGGCTGACACATAAAATTAAATTAAATTATAAAATTAAAAAAAATCCTTAGTCATCAGGGAAATGCAAATCAAACTTCTTTGAGATTTCATCTTATACCTGTCGGAATAGCTAAGATCTACAGAAGAAGTGATAATTCATGCTGGGGAGGATGTGGAATAAGAGGAACACTCATGCATTGCTGGTGGGAGTGAAAACTTGTACAGCCACTATGGAAATCAGTGAGGCCATTCTCAGAAAGATGGCAGTCAATCTACCTCAAGATCCAGCTATACCACTCTTAGACATATCCCCAAAGAATGCTCCATCCTACCACAGGGATCCTTGCTCAGCCATGCTCATTGCTGCTCTATTCATAGTAGCCAGAATTTGGAAAAAATCTAGATGCCCCCTCAACAGAAAAAATGGATAAAGAAAATATGGTACTTTTTTACAATGGAGTATTCCTCAGTTGAAAAAAAATATGAAAATTTAAGAAAAAGAATGGAACTAGGAAAAAAATCATCATAAGTGAGGTAACCAGACCCAGAAATACAATATGGTATGTACTCATTTATATGTAGATACTAGCTGTTCAGTAGTGATTACCAAGATGCAAACTCATAGAACCACAGAGAGTAGGTGTAGAGTAAAGGACTACAGGGAACAGATAAATCTCATTATGAAAGGGAAATAAACAGATAATTTATGGATTGATGGAGAAGGATCTGGAATGAATACGAAGTGGGGCTAGTGGGAGAGAATATGGGGAGACATAGCTAAAATTAAGGGGCATTGGAGAGGTGTAGAAACCTAATGCAGTAGAAACCTCCTAAAATATACACATAAAGGAAGGCAATCTAAATGAAATCACCAATAGCAGGGAGATAGCCATCTCATGGCACCAAACAAAGTTTCCAGCACTAGGTTTGGGTTACATCTAATTGTGGTGTTAGCTTAAGGGGACCGATGGAAATCCTCCCAGAAGTCAGACTGTTGCCAAGAGGAGCTAGGGCAAAACCAAATAATACTATCTAAAAAAAATTTTTTTAAAAACTGGTAGTAATAAAATACCTTCTAATAATATTATGCAGTACTCATGGATCAGTGCCTTGGTCAACCCTCATCTGGGAAGCTTTCTTCTGTAGTATATAGGAACAAATAGAGAGATTCACAGCCAGACATTACACAAAATGTGAGAGATTGGAACATGCAGGGGATGTCCCCATCAAATCCCTCCCCACGGAGCTCAGGGAATCCCTGAGGAAGAGGAGGCAGAAAAAAATGTGAGAGTCAGAGGGAATGAAGGACACCAGGAAAACAAGGCCCTCTGAATCCACATGAGCAAAGCTCATATGAACTCACCGAGACTGGAGTAGCATGAGCAGGGCCTGCACAGGCCAGTCTCCTCTAGGTCCTCTGCACTTAAATAAAGGCTTACAGTTTAGTGTTTTTACGGGATTCCTCAGCAAGTAAATGAGTGGGTTTCTTGTGCCTTTTCTTGGGCTCTTTTCTTGTGTTGGTTTATCTTGGCTGACTTTGATGTGATAGTTTTGCTTCATCTTATATTTTATTTTGTTATATTTAAAAGTGAATAAATGAATGTAAACTTATCCACTAGTGTAAGGTTAACAATGGAACTATCCTTTACACCAGCCGCTAGAGGGACAATCAGTTTTCTCCAGCAGGATGACACTTGGTATATTAACCACTCCTGGGCAGATGTCATGTCCAAGAGATCAACATATTGGGCTTCACAATTTTTTTTTTTTGAGTGTGTTTTCATTTGAGTAGAGTTTGGTTAATTCTCACCCTTTTCTCTTTTTTCTAGGTTTTAGATGTTTAGCTGTATTTAGTTTGGGGGTTGTTTTCTTGAGAAAGAAATTAAGGTTGGGTGGGTAGAGAGGAACAGAGGATCTGGACTAACTTCAGGGAGGGGAAGAATATAATAAAAATACATTTACATTTAAAAAATTGTTTTACATAGTAAAAAAGTGTTTAAAATTATTTTTTAAAAGCACCTCTGACAACAAATGTGCTACTGAAAGTGTTTTCAAAATATCCTGAACAACTTAAAATGTAAGTTCTAGCTATTTCATAATAATAGCAAAGTATTCTTTTTGCAACTCAGGTTTACAGAGAATTTTTAATTTTTTATTGCCAATATCAATAAAATAAGTTTTTGTTAGTGATTATGCAGATTCTAAAAATAATTCACAATAATTGTTACTGATCTTGACAGAATAATATGACACAGTTTCCTGTATTAAAAAAAATATACTTTCTCCCTCTCTGTTCTTGATCCAGCTGGGATCTCCCGCTCCCCTAAGCTCTCTTTCCCTCGACCCTTGCCCTTCATTACCCCCTCTCACGTCCAGTTTGCTCATGTAGATCTCATCCATTTCTCTGTCTTTGAGCTATCCCTGTGTCTTTCTTGGGGTCCTGTTTTCTAGGTAGCCTCCCTGGAGTTGTGAGTAGCAGTCTAGTCATCCTTTGTTTTATATCTAGTATCCTCCTAGTATCATATCATGTTTGTCCTTCTGAGTCTGGGTTACCTCACTCAGGATGATTTTTTCTAGATCCATTTATTTGCCTGCAAACCTCATGATGTCATTATTTTTCTCTGCTGAGTATACTCCATTGTGTATATGTACCACATTTTATTTATCCATTCTTCAAAAAGAGACCATGATAAATGAAGAACCCATGGGAATAGGAAGAAGCAAAGTGCTAGAGAGGTCCCCAGAAATCCACAAAGATACTTCCACAATAGACTACTGGAATGGTCGAGAGAAAGCCCGAACTGATCTGCTCTGGTGATTGGATAGCCAAATACCCTAATGGTCATGGTAGAACTCTCACCCAATGACTGATGGAAGTGGATGCAGAGATCCACATCCATGCCCTAGGTGGAGCTGGGGGAGTTCAATTGGCAAGAAAGAGGAGGGATTGTATGAGCGAGAACTGTTGAGACCATGATTGGAAAAAGCACAGGGACAAATAGCCAAACTAGTGGAAACACATGAACTATGAACCAATAGCTAAGGAGCCCCCAACTGGATCAGGCCCTCTGGATAAGTGAGACAGTTGATTAACTTGAACTGTTTGGGAGGCCCCCAGGCAATGGGACCAGGACCTGTTCTTAGTGTTTAAGCTGACTGTTTGGAACCTGGGGCCTATGCAGGGACACTTTGCTCAGCCTGGGCGAAGGGAGGAGGGGACTGGACCTGCCTGGATTGAATCTACCAGGCTGAGCTGAATTCCCAAGGCAGTCCTTGCCCTGGAGGAGATGGGGGGCTTTAGGAGGGAAGACAGGGGAATCCATGGCTGATATGTAAAATTAAATTAAATTATAAAAAAGTATATATATATATATATATATATTTCCAGAAGTTGAAAAATACATTAGCAAAAACCCAAATTAGAAGGAGAAAAGATGTAGTAAAGAACAAAATAGAAATAAAAGAAAGATGGAGCTGAAGAAATGATAAAGAGGGTCAATGCAGCCAAGAGTTGGCTCTATAGAAAGATAAAAACACCCTCATCCAAACTCAAAATAAGAAGATCCAAGTAATATCAGAGCTAAATGCACACATGAAAGCCAGATGCTCCTAGACTGGTGTCTCACGTGGGGAGGTTTGAAAACACTGTATATTACTGAATCGTTGAGCACATCAATGATATTGCACATGCTTCCTTTGCAAATTCAGTTAGAAGAGACTTGTGCCAGTGATGAATTTACATAATGTTTATAATGTGTGGTCCCTTTTCGCCAGACCTATCCAGAGAAGTCAGTGGCTCTGATAACAAGCAACTTCCCTTGATTGCCTGGACTGTGCTCCCTTTTCCTTCCTTAATGTTTGTTTGAAGGAAATAACCACAGGCTTCTCTTGAATGGTGGTGCCCATGTACATGTGAGATTCTTAATACATACTTTGATCCAACAGTATTCAACAACATGCAAGTTCCATCTGAGAATCGGCATGCTCCACTAACAGAAGACCCTCCACGGGTTGTGGTTCCCCCCGCCCCGAGACTGTCTCTATCTATCCTCATTCCAGTTATCTTCCTTTTAAAGTATATTCCTCTGCTCTCATCAATCTTTCCCTTTAAAGTAAAAGTCAACTATAATGACTTTTGGTTTTTGTTTCAGATGATTTAAAATTTTATAAATTTAGTATCTTGTTATTAGTACTTTTTCTATAATAAAAACAAGATAGCATCATCTATTAGCTCTGTACTTTTCTAGTTCCTGCTTTTCAAATAATATGTGAAATAGGTTAATCATTTCAGATACATGTTGGCCATGGTGACTCACACCTGTAATCTCAGCACTTAGGAAGCCGAGATGGGACAAGTCTAATTCCAGTCTGTGCTATATGGTAAATCCCAGGACAATGATTATTTTTTCCTAATATAATGCATCCATTTATGTAAAAACACAAAAATTTTTAAAGCATGATTTTTTATTTTCATTCTCTCTCTCTGTCTGCCGACACCCATGCCCAGTGTGTGTACATTGGGTGTCTTCAGTGAATCTGCAGCTTACAGATTCAGAAAGATGGGCTAGCCAGTGAACCCCTGGGGTTCTTTCTCTACTTCCCTAGTGGGATTAGAGGTGTGACCTGCAACACATGGCTCAAGTGCTCAAGACATAATTGAGCCATTTCGCCTGGCTCCTCAGGCACAATTTTTAATGCTTATCTTTCATTTTGCAAACATGAAGGACCTATATTCTCTCTGAGTTTAATGAAACAAAACAGGTAATTTTTTTTTTAAAAGATTTAGCTAAATCTTGACTCTGGCAATTCCCTTCACAATAGTAGGTATTGCTCCCCTCCTCAATACAATGCATCTTACTTTTTTATTTCAGTTTTCATATTGAGTTTTCCGATTCTTTCTGCTGCATTTTCACTCACTACTTCTTAAGCATGCCTGCATTTTGTCTGCCGTGTGAGATCCATTTGTCCCTGTAGCAGTAGTAGGGAGATCTATAGAACATGGCTTGGAGAATGGTGCAGCTAGTTAGAGTTGTGGTATTACTAAATCACTAAATAAGTCATCGAGGATGCTGAAAATGACCTGGGAAATCCCCATGGGTAGACCACACATCCTGGGAAGGCTAGGAGAAAGAGGACTTGAGTATGACCCAGTAATTGCTACAAGGAGAGGCTTGGCATTAAAATCATTTTTTTTTCCTACCAGGGTGAATTCTAGGGCTTAAAAAATTTAAGCAATTTTTAGAAAATCATTGTGATTGCAAGTGGCAGAATCTAGATATGAATCCAGAAGTTGGGTATAAGCAGTTAGAAAGCCTTAGTAACTAGATCATTCAGTGGTCTAGAATTCTTTAAATTACTTTCTAATAGAAAAGGGTTCATTTTCACAGGGCAAGAAATTTACCTGCTTCCTCCATAGAGAATGAATAAAGGAAAGGTTAGATCCAAAAGGTTTATGGATACATATGAATGTGATAGGTTTTGAAGTGATTCAATTGCTTTTGGGATATATTTGTATTTTTCTGGCTACTTTTGAAATGCTCAAATAATATATTTTGGTTGTCTTCATAGAGTGAAATTCTGTGGTACATGCTGAAAAGTGCTACCTCAAGAAACAACTTTGATTTCATGGTTTTATGCAATCACCTCTTATATTATCTGGCAAGGTGTGCTTCGACATCCTGTTACCTCTGCTGAAATGACAGGAGCTTGCAAAAGATTCAAAGTCATGTCGAGTATCCCCTCCTTGACTAATGGACTTTGCTCCACAGTGACTAAAATGAGTGCTTTCAAGCTGCCACCTGGCCTTATGCATACCTTTCCTTGCATCACTTAGCAGGACACCTTTTAATAGTCTCTCCAGACCCATTTTCTCATTAGATTTAAAGCTCTTGCAATAGGGCCACGGCTTTCCGTGGTGTGAGTAATCCTAACGCCAAGCACTGCATCTTTCAAATAAGCAAAGGAGAGCTGAAAGAAGAGACGCGAGAACGAAGATTGAGGCATACCATTCGCTGTCCACTACTATATCAAAAAGTCAACTCATCTAAAGCTAAAAAGCTTCCAGCCCAGGATTATGCGTGTAAATGTGTACTTCCCCCTACACCAAGGACAGAAAGAGTAGTGTTGTTCTTTTAATTCAAATACATTGAATGGGAAACAAATTTAGTATTCTGTTTTTTAAAAGGTCTACTAACAACCTACCACCCAAGGGGGCCACTTTGAATAAACAATGTCTCTGTCCTGGCATGTATTCTTATATATTTCTTAGCCAGAAAAATACAAATTGCATATGACCTAAATGGTTGTAGTTAAAATATGTGAGTGTTCTTCCTTTGGGGCTAGCATTCTCAATTCTTTGTTCTACTACAAATAAAGAAAACTTTAAAAAGATTAGGTACATTCCAGTGGTATGTCAGCTAACTACTGCTTGGGATTTAGCCTCTTCAGGGATGAGACCATTATTGACTGTTCAGTGTACAGTGGTCAGCCTTGAAAACATATACACAATGCTAACAAAAAAATGAACTCAGCAGGTTGCATATATATATATATATATATATATATATATATATATATATGTGTGTGTGTGTGTGTGTGTGTGTGTGTGTGTGTGTGTGTATGTGTGTGTGTGTGTGTGTGTGTGTGTGTGTGTGTGTGTGTGTGTGTGTGTGTGTATGGACATATATACATAGACATGTAATTACACTGTGTATAATGACAGAAATGACAAACGAGGCTATCAGCTTGATGGTGGCATTCGAGTAGCTGAAAAGAGGGGAAGGGGAATGTAATTCTAATTCAATTAAAACATTTTTATGTAAATGAAAAGCTTAGAAAAACCCCCAAAATATTAGATGGATGACACCCAGATAGCAGAAAATTGTAACTATATACTTCCCCTCTGTGTGTTGTCAATCTTGTTCTTAGCTATTTATTGGGAATTTAAGGAACCTCATATATATTCAATTTTAATTTTCTAAACTTATAGACACTTAGTTACCCAATGCAATTGTAAGGAAAAGAAAGATGCTAACACACATTTTAATTCTTAGGAGCGAAAAGGTAGTTGGCCCCACTAATACATGTATACCACAGAAAAGTATGCCAGTCAACCTTGGTGGACATTTTACAAAAGCAGAGAAACAACTGAGCAGCTCCCTTCGGTATGTTTTAGCCATATGTCTGTAAGATACACAATACAGACAGAATGATCATCTTCACAATGCGTTTTTCCGCTTCATTTTATTTTTGTCAAAACTCAAATTATGTTTTAAAAGCTTGCTTTGTAACGTAAGCATAAAAACATGACAGTGTCCGATAGGGGGCAGTCAAGTACTACGAACAGAAGCGCCTGCATTTTTCCGGAGTCAGATTTTGTTTAGAGGGATAAGGGAAGACCCTGGACACATTTTTGTATTACCTTTTGTAGAGAGAGCAAAACTAAGCAAAATAAATGAAAATACTCTTTGTCACATTTCTGTTCCCAGCTGAAAGTCAATAGGATGTTAAAGAGTATGATTAAGTGCCACTCTGTGCCTTCTTATCCTAAAAGCTCACAGGTATGAGGCTGTAGACAACTGAGTTAGCTGTTCTGCACTCTCCAAACTCTAAAGTGGGTTCATCTCCATCTTGCAGTTCAGTGCTTCATGTAGTTGACGTCCTCTTCTGGAAGTAGTTGAATAAAAACTGTAAAGAGTCTCACCAGACTCCTCGCCCCAGGCTTCAAAGCATAATAAAAGAGGTGATTGAAAAATGTTACTGGTGCATAATATCTTAACAATCTGCCAGTTTATCACTCCTACAGAGAAGTTGGAATAAGTGCTGGTTCTTTTGTTTTTGAAGACAGAAGTTAGGAGATGTAGGGGTGAGATTACTCCCCACTGCAGGGGTGTGCAAGGTGCTTCTGCAGATGAACACTGGGTTTGTTCTTGAAAAGCTGCATAAAAATCCAAATGAAACTGTGAGATAGCACCAAAAAGAATGAAACCATTTTTTTAAAGAGGTGAGGAAAATGCCTATTTAGGCTTTGAAACTGTGGTTTAAAAGAGGTTGCTTTTTTATTCTAATATGGCCCTTATCCTGACAGCTTAAAATCAGACCTGCACATGCCCTCGGGCTAGCTTTATAAATCCTATTAAGCACATTACATGCTAATCTCCCACCGAATATCCCACTGAGAATTTTCCATTGAAGCATTTCACAGTACCCATCACGCAGAACATGTGTGCTTGATTTCTGCTGCTACCACATAAGGGAACTTAATTTGTTTTTGATCTGAAAATAGGCACCTGAGCCCACAACTCAGCACCTCATTCACTTGTTCACCTGTTACAGTTATGAATCATGAAGTCTCTTTCTGAACCATTAAGCAGTGGCTAACTTGAGGCCTCTGAACACAGCTGCCATTGCCTTCTACAGCCTGTTTGAGTGAAGTTGAGGCCCATGATTGTAAATTCCTGCATGTGGGTTGCACTCAAAACTGGGGCATAGATCAGCAACTGCTAACAGCAATTTGAGAACTATCTGAGCATCTTGAAATACTTTACTTTCAGGAAGAATAGGTAATTTTAACTAAGTTTTCTTGGCACCAACATAGTTTATATGGCTAAAGGGAGGTTTCTAGAATATTCTTCCCAGAAATAGTTCTCTTATTAAATTTCTTAGGAAGTTCATTCTACATTTGATTTGGAATTCACTACTGTTATGAGCTGTGTGGGGGGTGAGTGCGGATTGGCTTCTGAGCTGTAAAAACAGTCAGCTGTTTGCATTATAACATCCCTAAGGCTATATTGTATATTACTTGAAACATGGATGGTCCTAGAAAATTCCTAGCTGACTTCAGGTCTGGGGATGAGATATACTTTAGCTCATTTTATTCCGTGTGAACAACAGGATGTGTTACCTTTGTAGTGCTATTTTTCCTGTGGTTTGATGTTTCTCTCTGGAAATATATAATTGATTCATGTGATCAGTCTTTGATGAAAACTGATATACTCCTTAGACAATTTTATATCTCTGAGTCCATATTTGGTTTTATTCATATACATTACTCTTTACTATTATTGTTGTTGTTTATTGCAATGCAGTTTTCAGACAGAGTCAAGTAAGAAGCACAGGGGCCACCTCTTGCATGCCTACTCACCATTCACGTTCTTTTGAAAGGAACAAAGGAGGAAATTGTGTAGTTTTGACAGTGACCTGAAAGCCCAGAACTGATGCTGCCTTAGCAGTCTGTAGATGCTTCTCCAAGGGAAGAGGAACCCAGAGGAGTGCAGTGTGGGCTTGGTCTTCTGCTCAACCTAGCATCTGCCTATGGGCTCTGTCTTTGCTTCTGTCTGAGTGTGAACAGCATTATACTAAGTCTCATTTTTGTGATGCTTCTCTAGTAGGATTTGCAGAATGCTATGAATGATATCCTTGGCCAAGTCTATTTACAATGCAGACTGTAGCAATGGAAAGTCATAAAAGCATTTAATGGTCTTTCAACTATAATTTAACTTTGCCAGGATTCATGCATAAAATCACACATTTTCACAAATCTTGATAAATATATCTAGGTCCAAATGTCACTATTTTTCTTCCTACAAAGAAAGACTTGACATAAAATTAGGGCATTCTGTTCTGGGCTAAAAAGCTCCTTTGCATTTAAGTTTTTATGGTGATTAAAAAGTATAATTTTCATAGTAGAAAAACACTTTTAGAGGGCAAGAGACATTTTCTATGTGAGAGAATGGATTTTCTTTTACTTAAAAATGGGATGTTTTTGGGGAAAGTGTGAGTTTTTCTTCAAACGGAACTGTTAAAATGTGACTCAAGTAATTTCCCCTTAACACACACTTATTTAGTACTTAGTTCTGACAGAAACTGTGCCTAAATGGAGATGTGACAACCTCCCAAGACCGGCTCCAGTTTAATTAAGCCAGGTGTGAGTCAAAGAAATGTCTGGTGATTTTGGTTGTTGTTTCTTTCCTTTATTTTGTTTTTTTTTTTGACCTTTACTTCTATTTACTGTTTCTTGCTTTAATTTACTATTGAAGGACCATTTCCGGTAAAACTACTAAAAACAATTACTCTGTTCAGAAATCTAAATGCAACAAAGCAACCCCATTTGAAAGTAGAAACAGAAATCCCTACTGAAACTAGCTTAATAAACCTCACCAAGATGTAGTCTAGATGGTAGCATCAACACCTGCTATTGAAGTCGGGGATCATTTTCTCAGTAACTGTTCTGATGCTTCGGCCTGACCTCTGTCTTTGTCATCGTATTGCCCTGTTTATCTCCGATGCAAGGATGTGTTCCATGACAGACGGACGAGGGAACAGCAGATACAGGAAAGATTAACAGGTTCAGTGGATGCACTGAGAAGCCATTAATCAGCAGCATGGTGTCTCTAGGCGCCGTTAACGGGAGAAATCCACACAGAAAGGCTTTTAAAAAGTGTTTGATTGGAAATTATGAAATGCTAAAGGCCACACAAAAGGAAACAAGAAATATATGGCTAAGTCTATATTTTTAATTATCAAATATAAAGTGACAAAGGTTTTGAAAGGCTTGCCACTGAGTTTCCAATAGAATGAACTGTAGTGAGCATACATGCATCAAAGATGAATAAAAGGCTTCCCATATTTCTCTTTTTGTCATGTGATGTTGTGAGACTCCCCAACAGAAGATGGTCCCCAGGTATTGATGAATCAGTAACGTTACCATAGAGAACCTGTGGGTATGTTCTGAATTCTGCTTGACTTAGAGATAGCAACCTGGTTGTAGATCATAAGTGACATATGCTTGCTGACAAAACTTGTTCCAGCATGAAAGGTCTTTACTTGTATTGTCTGAAATCTCAGACAAAGTGCAATGGAAATGGGAGCCCTATCTTAGTCAAAGTTTACCAACGCTGCATCTGGAAAACATATGCTAGTAATTTTATGAGTTTTCCTTTTTAATAATACCCCCTTTTTGGGTGTCAAGTCTGCACGTTTGGAAACATGGCTCTTACAGGATCCTGAAAAATGAGCTATCTATCATATAAATGGTATGTGATTTGGATTATATATCCATTTCATATAGTCATTATTGTTACATGTGCTGAATGGGTGTCTAGCATATACATAGCCCTACTGAGAGAATAAATTCAAGCTCTCCAAGCTACCACTAAGGGAGATAACTCTAAGGAAATATGAGTAAAAGTGATTATGTAATCTAGTAGTTAGGAAAAATATTCAAGGGCAAATTCTGCCGTTAGTAAGATATGTGATCTCAGGCTGCTCACCTTTCCTGTCTTTAAAGTTTTCATTAGATAAATGTGGTGAATTGGAATAGATGATTTGAATGTCCCTTCCACTTCCACCAACTTAAAAGTTTTTAATTATAATTAAGGAGCGAGCAGAAAGATGATGACCGAAAGAACAGAGGTCAATATTACTGGGCAGAACAATGCCACAGGGCCATAATCAAAGTGCATCCTATCCTGGACCACTGGCAGACTTCCCTCAGCAGGACTCAGTGAGTTTATTCCAGCATGGGAGAGAGAAGGCACTATTAACAGAGTCACAAGCATGCCAGTCAGTGTCTAAAAGTATCCAAAGAGCAGTCTTCCCATGAATACCTGAACTGAGCCCTCAGGGTAGCTACCTCAGGAGTGGAGTCATAAAGTTTGGTAAGTTTTTCACATTTCTGAATAATCCACATACGAGTCACAGTATTACACATTGAGACTTCTAACGCCATATCAAAAATGTAAACTAGGACTTGTATCTGAAAGCTATATTATTATGAAATATAATCTATAAAGAGAAAAATTTTAGTATATTTTTAATATTTCAAACTACCTTTCTTGATGTTAGAAGTTTATCCATCAAGAGTCAAGGAAAATAAATCTAGAGCAATCGAATGTGGTCTAAAAGCTTTATTATTTACCTTTCAAAAGCTATGGTTGACATTCAGTTAGGCTTTTGCTGATTATATATATATATATATATATATATATATATATATATATATATATATATACATATTAAGATATTTATAAAAGCATCAGTAAAAAGTAACAGAGGCATAAAGAGAAGGAAACAGAGAGGTTTTGGTCACATTTTTATCTTTTCAAGGGAAATCTGAATATTTGGCAAATGGTGGCAATTAAGATACATTAAATCTTATTTATCTCAATCACATCTCCAAATCCCAGTTGAACAAGTATAGTGCCAAAAGAAACCCCATGTTTGATGGGAAGAACTAACATGTGCTATAATTATAAACTATCACGAATCTCCACTTTTAACTCATATTTTTCAATTTTAAAGCATTGAGGATGTGGCAATGGATACTTTTTCTTCAATCCTCCTCCTGCTCCTCCTCCTCCCCCTCCTCCCCTTCCTGCTCCTGTGTTGCTCCCTGGCAACTTGGCAATGTTTCTTCCTGGAGAAGCAGAGTGAGAGAATCTCAGTACCCTGGGGCAGTGGTTATGTAACTTCCTAGCCCCCTAGCAACCCAGACTTGGGGGCAAATTCTCCTGCATATTACTCTCTAGTGAGAGGTGGCCAGACTCAGTGTGTTCTTTATACAAAGTTCCTCTTCTTCACTCACATCTGAGGTGGGGAGTGTATAAAATAATACCAGGGATAGTAAAAGTCCCCAAGAATACCAATGATAAACAGCAGAAATGAAATGTTTCATCACGTACAGGCAGGGCGGCTCTAAGACAAAGTGTAAGATTATAAATGACTGATTGTCAATAGTCACCTAATATCATAAACTATATAGAAAGAGTGATAGGTTTTATTTTAATTTGTCTCACTGAGAAAGTGTAAAATATTCTATAGCTTGTTAAAAATGTATTTGACTTGTTAATGTTAATAACTGATGATAATGAAATTATAATGGCTCATAAGAATAAAAAAATAACTAGCTGTTTATTCTTCATCAGAACATATTTTATTAATTTCTTTTCCATGACAGCATATATTATGGAGAAATAAAATTATTTATAGAAAATTATGTTTTTGTTACTTTTATACATATAATCTATTAAATTAGATGAATACTTAAAACCTAGGAATATATTATTTAATTTAAGCTCAAGGTTTTTTCTCTAGATATTTGTACCACAGCAGAACTCATAATAATAACCATATCTTGTGATAAATTGGTTGTTTTTAATAGATGTTTGGAAGAACCACTTTATGCAAATGATCTGATGCGAGGTGCGCAATTTCTTCCCATGTCATTTCAAACTAGCTTTATTTAACTTTCTGATGCAATGAAACCCCACTATTTTCTATTTAGTCTGCTTATTATGTATTCTAGATGAACTGGTCATATGCATTAACTGGAACCCGAGTCTAAACCTTCTTTCTAAAGTATCCACTGCAAACAAACATTTCAGTGCAGGTGTCTGTTCACTTAGCAGGTATCTGTGCAAGGTTCCTACACTCCCGCCAAAGTGCTGGAGGAATTTCTCTTATAGCAGGGCCTGTATCACATTTCCTTGTTGTCTTCCAATAAAATGTCTCCACTTGTATTTCACAGAAAATGTTTAGTGGAAACACAGTCACAGTGGAAATTAGATACAGTGAGTTACCCCTCACCAGCAAGCACACTGTCCCTTACACCTAAACTTCTGAATATGCTGTGTTGGTTTGTAGCACTAATTTGAGTCATGTGCTATTCACAGTTTATGGTTTGATTTTTTTTTATTGCTTTAAACACTCTTATTTTGCTTCACTGTTCTATGTTTGGGCAGTACAGTTTCAATTTCTTTCATTCAAGGAAGAAAAAAAAAAGTAGGTCAAACGGTCTGAGACAGTCCATGTTGCTTTTACTGTGCTCCTGCATTTCTAGGCTCATTCTCCTGGAGTACTGCCTGCATAGAGTGGAGCATGCTGAAACCTCAGCACCTCTCGGGTTTTTATTACACTGACTACCTTTACCAGATTTTCCTTTTCAAGTTTGCTTGGTGCTGCTGAGGCCAAAAAGAAGTTGCCTATCAAGAGTGTGTGGGGTCTCACCCTGACTGCCTCTGTCACCTTGTCTAGGTGGAGGGCAACTGCATAAAGCAGTGTGGAAGACAGAGTCTGACATTGTCAGCATGGCTTGCTTCCCCTTGTTTTTTTTTTTTTTTTTTTTTTTTTTTTTTTTTTTTTTTGTAGGGGGGGAGTGGAGATCAAAGGATGGGATGGAAATTTCATTGTAGCTTATATCACAGTTGCCTAATTGAGGAAAGATATATACCCAGTCTGTCTCAGTGGATAATTCCATAGGCTGCAGATGTCTTGTGGACCCATGAGAAACACTACTTTGCATTCACAATTACCATTCTTTTGAACTTCATCATTTATTCCTAAGTTTGTGATTTTGCTTTTTAATAGGAAATTTCCTTCCTATTTGGTATATAGCATTATGAAACTGAAAAAATCTAGGGGCTATTATGTGTAACAATTAGAAGAAAATAAGTCATATACTTGCAAATATTATATGTAGTGGGTCCTGAATAAATAAATGCACAAGGCAAAGTAAAAATGAAACTTTTCAAAATGAAAACTATAGCATAACTATGTATGGAAATTCCCATCTTCCAGATGCCTGGCATTGTACTCCAAAGTTCCCTTTGTGCACTTTGGTTCTGTCTAATCTTAATGGCTTCTGTTCTGGAGTGCCCAAAGATGGCTCTCAAGACTTTTATGGTCATTTCTAGGACTTGTTTCTCCCATTCATGTGTAAGTTTCAAGCCTGACAGTGCATGGACTCTTTAAAATATCGTTCCTCTTCTAAGTATCTTTTGCCTTGTTTTTTTTTCTTCTTGCAGTTTTTTATGTATTTGGTTTTTCAAAACGGAGTTTCTCTGTGTAGCCCTGGCTGTCTTAGAAGTTGCCTGGAACTCAGAGATCCACCTGACTTTGCTTCTATTGTTGAGATTAAAGTCATGGGCCACCTCACCTGGCATCTGGTTTTAAAATATTAAAATGTAAGATATTTTTCCAAAGAAAAACAATGACTTATATTGCTGTGAAGAAAGACACCCCTCAACTCTTAAGATACCGTAGTTTTACCCCAATAGTCATTTCTGAAGGGCGGATTAAGTTCTAAATACCAGAATTACCATGTGATTCTTAAAGATCACAAAATCAGCTTAAGCTGTGTATATGTACTCAATATATGCCTAAATATTTCACAGACTCATTTAGATACATCTCATGGTTTCAGAAAGTTCCCAGACTGTCAGTGCAATATAGGAAATAAAAACCCCACAAAACTACCTCAAAACCTTAAAATGGCTCAAGGTATCCTTTTAAACAGAAAATTCAGACAAAACTCATTGGCAGTCTTTGCTTTAATATGACCAGCTTGGGAGCTTGGTTGGCTGCACTTATCTTGCCGCCCGCCTGTGTGTGTGTGTGTGTGTGTGTGTGTGTGTGTGTGTGTGTGTGTGTGTGTGTGTGTGTGTTGGTTAGTGACTTTGGGAGTTTTGGTTTTGTTTCTGCTGAGTCACTAATTTTGCAGCTCTGTCCCCAGGTGCCACTCAGCATAAAAGTTACTAGTGCAGTTGAAAAAGCTCTGGGAGCTGTCAAGTGGAGGAAACCATTTCCCTAAGAGAAGCAAGGTCCAGGCTTGCATTGGCTCCCAGGATTGAGCTTCCTTGCAGCCCAGGCATCAAATCTGCTTTGCCTAGGAAGCCACTCGCTGGGACTTCTCAGCTGGCTGGTGATGCTTTCTGGCGCCTGGCTGGCTTGGCCCACTGCAGTCCCCCTTCTCTAAGGACCCAGATCCCTACTGAAACAGCGAGGAGTTACTTTCTCTTCAAGAAGGCTGAAAGAGCAGTGATTTGTGGCGTTCTCATTTGAGGCTGTTTCCCTGTCGTGTTAACCGCCTCTTACTAGTAATAGATGTGATTTCTGTGGGCGACGGAGGGGTATACGAAGGCCTCGGTGATTAATAGTGAATTCCCATCGGCGGGCATCTCTCTGCCCCTCTTGCGTGATGTAAGATCAGACGTACCCCTGCATCGAAAAGTCCAGACATACAGCGCCTGGCTGGCGCTCGCACGCTCTCCGCAGGCGCGCTTCCGCACACCTTCCACATTCTGCTCCTAGCAGAGCAAGGCGGACTGGCTGGACCCACCGACCCAGGGATTTCCAGTGACATTTGTAAATGACGCGGCTCTGTTCCAGGCTGCCAGCGGCCGCGGCCGGGCCGAGGGTGCCGCCACCGAGCAGTCTGCAGCACAGGCTCGCCTGGAAGATCACCATGTCCCAGTTGCTTCTCGCCATCCTCACTCTCTCGGGATTATTGCCTAACGCCAAGGTGCTGACTGTGGGAGCTGACCAAGGTAAGTGCCACGACCACCCACTTTCCCCATTTCCTCCCTTGGCTTTCCTACTGGGTGATGCTGGCAGACAACTGAGTGTGAAACTTAAGTCCTTGGCAGCCCCGCTCCCGGGACCCGCTGGCCACTGTGCGCTAGCCTCCTGGGGAGAGAGGGTTATTGGAGGGTTTCTGAACTAGGTGCCAGAGTGTTCCGCACTCCCCCCGCCCCATTTTACCCTTGGTCATTTTCAGGTCCTGATTTTGTCTGTCCCCCTTTCCCCCGGGATCATTTGGACTTGGCTGTGCCTTCTGCCCGGGCATCCCAAGCGCTGCAGATGTTGGATCAGAATTCGCGTTTCTTTGAGACTCCCTTTGGCGCTGGCTCTCAGCTGAGATTCTCATGATTCTCCGCCATAGACAATTACTCTCCCAACTTAGCTCCGGGTTTACTTCCTCAGCTGTGCATCTGGGGAGAGGTGTCAGAGCTCCCTCCCTCTCTGAGTGTCTCTGTAGCCTTTTGCTGGGCTGATTTGGGTTGGGTAGGCAGCAGAGAAGCCCTTTGGGCTTTTCTGAGAGCACGCACCTGCTTGAACTTGCCTTTTCTGACAGGGAAGGTCTGTGACCCAGCACCAGGGTACCTTGATAGCCTTATCAACTGGAGAGCCTGATTCTATCTAGCCTATCACTTTGTGCTTGCTTCTTACCAAACAGCTGGGAATGGTAGAAGTTCAGAGGGGAAAGGTTATAGGGGAGCCCAGAGAGAAGGTAGGGATTATAAACCAAGGTTTTGAAACTTTTGACCTGGAAACCCACAGTTCCGCTTATCAGCTTACTATCATTGACGAGGATATGTGGGTTAAAAGAGGAAAGGGGGAAATCATAGCAGAGGAACGTTTGCACACTGCTACCAGGCTTGGAAGGGTTAACTCCTTAAAGGAAAATTAGAAGTATCATAAATCCTGAACTGAGCTCACAACGATCATACAATTCAGCTTTTTAACTTAATTAGGAAAGAGAAAATAAACAAGCAAAAAAAAATTAAAAACCTCAAATACACAGATGCCAATGCACACAAATAGGCAAGGTCTTGCATTGTGCGATTCAGTCGGTTTAGGTATAAGGAATTATGAATTGACTATGAACTAGTTTCATTATAGGACAGCACCGGGTGGGTTGTAATGATCCTATTTAACCGACTCTTGGCAACCAGTCCTGTAATGAAACTAGTTCATAGTCATAGCAGGCTCACACGTGTCATTTCTAGGAGTGGCACTGGTAATCTTTCAGGTGCACCGCTGCGGAATCATAAAGATTCCGAACTTGCTTAAGTTGCCTTGAAGTTGCTGTGGAACAGTTGAAAACGGTGCAGATAAAATGGAAGCATGTGGCTCTCACTTGAAATGACTGTGGCTTTGATCTGCCACAGTCGCTCCTCAACCTTCCTTAGCAAGAACGTTTGAAGTTGGGCTGAAGCACATGAGAAGGTATAGCTTTCTGGCCCAGAATGCTGGCAAAACAAGCTACAGGCTGTTGGTACTGGTTTCCCTGAGCACCCCCCGCCCCAACACACACACCCTGGAGTCTGATCTCACCCCCTAGCTCAGTGCTTTGTGTATTTTTGTAGCATACTGCTGCTGCTCCCTGAGAGGAACGACTGAACATCTTGAGAGAAGTTTGTGCACAATAAATAAATAAATATAAATCAGCTTTCTCAAGATGTAAGAAATTAACATAAAGAATGGTATTTAGTATCAATTTAGTTCCAGAAAAGAGAGGAATATCTAAGCTATCTAAGATCACATGGAAAATAATTGTTAGTTTTTATGACTTAATTGAGTGTTAATATCAGTTGAAAAATTATCAGAAGTACTTTATCATAGAGTGAAAGCATATATAGTTGCCGATCAACACTTACTGAGTTCTATTGCATCTAATCGAACTCTTAAAAATTGAAACCAGTTCAAACTGTGACAACTAGCTATCAAAACTGCAAGAGTGATCCTCGTATTCTTAAGAGGGGAGAGGAGGGAAGGAAGGAGGGAGAAAGAGTCTTGTTAAACATTTAAAATGAGAATGTAGCTGCATTATGACAGATGTCCCCCACTGAGATGCTGACGGTGAAGACAAGGCATATAACCCAAGAACAAGGTTAATGAGATGTAGCTGCCTTCAGGCTTGTGGCAGTGCCAATGGGCCTTGAAGAAGAGAATAGATGTGTGAAAATGCTGGTGAGTTTAATAGTGTAAGGGGGAGTTTTATGTCTTAAAGTGTGAAACCATGTCTGGGCTCTCCAGAGACTAGAGGTAAAGGCAGCTTCTCATTCTAGGGAAAGGTACTAGGATCTTCTCTACTGTGGCATCCTTGTGAAGTTTGTGAGCAGATGCTAAACTCTTTTACTAGCTAAAAAAAACAAAACAAAACAAAAAATAAAAAAGACAAAAAATAAAACCAACCATACTTCAAACTCATTTGTATGTTTAGTTTTCAATCCCATAGGCATCTACCTGTCCTTCAGTTACACATGGTTTGCCTAGTTTATATTGATTTTTATACTGTTAAAATAATGTATATGCCAGCTCTTATTAGACTTCATTGATTCTGAAAAAGGAAATGTCTTTATAACTCTTAACAGCCAAAAAAGAGGATAAATCAGATTCATTTAGAATCAACTAATTTGTCATTTAGCGATGTCATAGCATATCAAAGTACTGCTTGATAATGGTTAAGACTTAAAAGGAAGTGTGTTTTAAATTGTCACATTTTCTGAAAAGAAAGGGAGGTGGGAGGGAGAGCCAAGACAAGTTAAAAACCTCGAGGCTGATAAGATGTGAAGACATATTTCCAAATAATTAGTGTTCATGCTGCTTCTGTCCTTTTATTGTGTCTGCTTAAAACCATTAAAAAGCAGCAACTATTTATGCTGCAGTTTTCAACTTCTTTCTCTTAAAGAATGTACTGTAGTTCACATGTCTGTGCAATTCATATCTCATTTGGTAAAGATTTTGCTTTGAAGAAGTCTCTAAACTTTGACTCAGCTTCCTCCCAACTTCTAAACTTAAATTTAAATAGGAGAACGAAAGAAAAAAATGTAAATATGTTAGAACAATAAGAAAGAATTACACAAAAAGAGTAAAAGGGGAGAAATGTGCTGGTTGAAAAGACGTTATCTTTAGTTAAAATAGGGATTTCTTGCACACTTTGTCTTTCAATTTCCTAATGAGTAGCCTATGAAAATATTTGTAGTATAGATATACTTTAAAGCAACTTACATCAATGTTACTCTGTTTGCAATTTATACCTGTAAGAAGGCAGAATGCACGAGACTGTCACAGAAAAGTAAAGTACTAACTACTCTGGAATTATTAATATAGAAGCTGCTTTTAAGTAAATATGAAAGAAATTTTATGATTGCTTCTGGGTGATATCACTAGTGTATTCTTAGGAATGAAATGGCCCTTTATAAATGCTATTATAAATGTCAGCAAAGGCAACGGTATACAGAGATTTCCGGTGCCCCTCCATTGGATCCATAGCATTCATTACTTTTTAGTTGCTTTGTCAATCTCTTCTCAGGACCTATTCCATACCATAAAGATAAGATCCATTTAGAACTACATGCAGTGAACAGGGGTTGGTTTTTGAAAGGACATGCAAGACTTCAGGACCTCCACATTTTCTTTCTATTCCATGCTGGAACATGACCTTTATCCTAAAAATATCATTGGGTTTGTTTCTGCAGCTAATTCTTATGTCTTACATGAACTACACCCCCAACCTCGACTCTTTTCTGGTTAAAGGGAATCTGTGTGGGAAAAAGCTCCAGTCAGACATAGGGATAGATTGTTCTGCCTTCTATGCCTGTCTGTCAAAATAGTTCTTGTACAGAGGAAACACTTGTCTTTATTCCAGATAGATACATTCAAAGAAAGTTCAATTTATACTAAATGTTAAACATGCTTGTACCAACATGATGTCACTAGTCACACCAATGCAGTAGCAAGTAGATCCTACCCACATATGAAATTTGAATTTACATATCTTCCTCAAAATGACAGCTTTGATGCAAAGACCACAACATACCACTCTGGTCTCAGAATTACAGACACTGTTTACTAAATCAAAGTTTTTATAATTGCAGATCAAATGTCTATTTTTTGTGATGAGTGCCTTCCTGAGAAACAAAACTAAACATGTGAAATGGAAAACTATTGAAATATTCCTTGACCTAAAGCAAGAAGTGCTCTAATGAGTTTCCATATGGCTAATGTTTTGCTTTCACACAGTCCGGAAGTGGAAGACACAAATGTCAACATGCTTTTACCCCATTTCTGCTTTTCTGTGCAGGGACTGAAGCCAGTGTCTCACTCATGTTAAGCCTATGCTCTCACTGAGCCCCACCCAGTCCTGAGCAATTGCCTGTGAAAAAGCCTCAAACGTTTGCCATTCAAATGGTTTCTAGTGGCTGGAATAGTAACAAGGAGTGCAGCCACAATCAAGACTTCAGAATGACTTAGCCAGAATGTACCACTGGCCGTGTCTGTCTCAGAAAACCACTAGATTTTATACGGAAGCCTTTCCTAAAGTTTATGGCAGACATCTAGCTTGCCAAATTTAACCTGATAATAATGACAAATATAATGTACACACCGCAGTGCACAAAGAAAGGAAATTCAATTTTTTTTTTTTTTTACTTTTAAGATGGGTGACAAAATTAGTCTCACTAGCTAATGCTGAAAGTGTGAAGCAACACCTTGCTCTGTTTCTACTATCCTGTGAATCCATAAACCTACATTTAACCCAGAGGCATGGAAATTAAACTCCTACCTACCTTTGTGGGGGAAATATCCTAATAGTTAAATATTAAACAATACCAAGTACAGAAACATCTGTAGAATTTATTTATTAAAATTAATATTTGGTCCAATTCCTAAATATTTATTTAAATAACTTTTAAGGTGCATCATGCTCACAATAATGTCAAGTCACTGTTTTCAATCTTATCTGATCTCCCATTTGAATAACAGTGATTTCACCAACTGAGCCCTTCATATCAAAGAAAGAGGAACGACCCTCCGGAAGATCCCATCACACATCAGAAGAAACAACCTGAGAAATGTACATGCTTTCTTCTGTTGAAGGGTTTTCTTCCATGAACTGTCTGCACAACCTTAGAGCTATGTTTTCCCTAATAAATGATTTGGTGGCCTCTTCTATCTCTTCCGGTACAACTACATGACTGAGTCAGAAAATATATATTATTTATTGCACTGCTCTGAATTCAGCAGTATCACAAAATTCTATTCTCCATTTCATTTCTTCCTTTTCTTCCTCTCTTCTACTATCCCTTTGTTTTCTACACCTCCTTCCTTCTTTCTGTTTCTTTGTACCCTATTGGTTTAAGACTGTCTCCACAGAAACACAATCATTGAGTTTCTTGAGTAGACTCATTGATGGAATTAACTAGTTCCTAAATTAAAATTAAAACTATTAGAAAAGAGTCCAGATAGATAGATCCAGTTGTCAAATAATGATACTTTGTTAACATCTGGGTTTTCCTCTCAACTTTTCCAAAACTGGTTCTAAATATATAACACTTTTCAGAGATATTTCTCCTATACAACTAATCATTTCAATTAATGCAGTCTTAACACTGGCTCTTTTGTTTACTCTTACTATTTTTAGATTAGGTTAAATATACTCATGTTTAGAAAAAAATTATTAATAGATGGATAATGTTATACTGATATTTTTTAGAGAAGTTAAAAGTCCTTATGTAGGTGTTTTGAGAAAGGACAGTTCCTTCTAACTTTAAGTAAGGAAAAGAAATAAAATCTTGTGGGAGAAGAAGATAGGGCATGTTGCCTTGCTAAACTACCAGCACTGCATTTTATCTCAAAGTGTATTCTTATTAACAGCCAGACATCTATTTCCTGAGTTGCATGCACTTCATTGTCCTGGCTGGCTTAGCCTTCAGACCAAAGACAGGTATTGTTGAAGAATGACCTCATTTTAGTGGAAAGAATGAGTCTCTTCTTTAGGTAAGATCAAGGTTCTACAGTCCTTCTCTTGTTTTGTTCTTACCTCAATAGGATGTTCCTTCCTAACTTTCCATGTAGCATTTCCATCCTTCTAGCTTCAAGACAGCTTAACTTTAGAAATATGAATACATAATTCCTTAAGAAATTTTCTACCGCTGAGTTTTTCTTTAATGACAATTTGTCATCTTATCCTTTTCTTCTTAATGTGAGAAAAGAGAACTGAAGATGAGAGTGGGGGCCAGAGGAAGAGAAATGAAACTTAGTTGTGGATGCTGTGAGGGCTCCCAGGGTATTTTAAAGATATTTATAAAAAAGAAAAACCAAAGGTACAATGCTGAAAACATAATTGTATTTGGAATGTTCTATTTTCCTTAGGAATTATGATGTTTAAGGCTAAGAAGGACAAAGAGTCTGAGAGAGAACTTTGACATTGAAAATTTTGATCCTACCAACATAGATCTATTATTTGCATCAATTAGTAATCTCAAAATTTGATAAAATATTAAGTTTAATCATTTTAAATCTGGGATTTCAGGATATCTAAATTATTCTATGCATTTCCCAGAATTTTTAATGGCATATTTTTATGTTCAAAAATACTAAGTATACTTTAATATAATTATTCTACTTTATTCAATGCCATTAACTTTAAGGCACTTTTCTCATGTATTATTTCTGAAAATGCAGTGATAATTGCACCAGTTCAGCAGACCCTTGCTTTATGAGGTAAAGGTGTTATGGATTGTTATAGGGGGAAGTTTTCCTGTGTCCTGCCTGGTCCTGCAACCACTCGATCCTAAGTAAACACACAGAGGCTTGTATTAATTACAAACTGTATGGCCTATGGCTCAAGCTCATTATTAACTAGCTCTTACAACTAAGCTCAACCCATTTCTATTGAGCTATGTTTTGCGATGTGACTTCTTGGCATTACCTGTTCTCTCACGTCCTGCTTCTCCTGGCAGAGCTCGCAGTGTCTGTTCTGACTCCACCCTTCTTCATCTCCATCTTCAGTTTGAATGTATCACCTAACCTTATTCTGCCTTGCCATTGGCCAAACAGCTTCATTTATCAACCAATGAGAGCAAAACACATTCACAGCGTACAGAAAGACATCCCACAGAAGACTGTGATCACTCGTCATGGATATTTTGAAGATTTGTGCATGGCATTAAAGACTCACAAATCAAGCAGTTTTTTAGCCATTTTATTATCACTATTAGAAAGACTATTTGATCATCTGCATAATACTGATGGGATGAAAGTTTAATAATATACTTATGTTATTTGTGAAAAGAAGGTGATTTTCTTGAGTATGTAATTAAAAAACAGGTGTACTTTAAAACTTTAATATTTTTCTTTGTCATATTTTATTTTTTATTAGTCAAATAGTTCTGTCAGATATTTTGAAATGAATCATGAGAGCAATAACTTTTGTTAGCTTTCTTTCAGTTCCTTTTCCTGCTTCCATTACTATCAGAGTACAAGGCCAAAGCAACAACAAACCAAAAAAACAAAAAAAACAAGGCCAGGGATTTTATTTTACCTATGTTTTAACTAGGTTGCCTATGTTAATATTCCCCAAGTTTTACAGAATTCTGCTCTAATTCTCTATACAAAAAGAAACATTGTCAGTTCCTAGGAGCTTCTACAATGGTACAGAAAATAATATTTGTAGAAAATGTAATGGATCCTGTATAGAATAACATAAATTCATATTATTATTAACTGTAGTATTAACACCATGTAAAGTGCTAATAGTAAGAAATCTATAGCATTACATTTATTGAATTTTTTCCCCTTTGAAAACATGTTGATTCCAAAAACAAATCCATAGGATTTGGGTCTTTTATTTACTTAAGGACTCATTCCACAAAGTTGAGTAAGCTGATGGTGAAAAATATTTAGATGTTGCAAATGAAGCAAGTGGCAAGTTAGATAATACAGCTGAGCCATGGGTGTCTAGTATGAGAAGCAAGAAGAGACAGTCAAGAAGCAACCGACATAGGAAATATATACCAATTATGTTACAAAGAAAGAAAAAAGAGTCAAGTGATTAAAATAAATGCTTTGGTGGTTAGAGTCATAGAAATTATTTGAGACAGTTGATATGTCTGCTACAAACAAGTGACAAGGGGGACCACCCTTCAAAATGGAGAAGGAAACTTTTCACATAAACCTTGAGAAAAGATCATTAGCTCATCCTTGGAGCATTAGAGAAGGCTTGCATGTCTGGCATGAACTGTATAAATTTAGTACAGTAAGGAAATCAGGTTAGGTCAGCTATCTCAATGACAATAGAGGGGAGGGGTGTAGGTTTAGTGCTGGTTAGAATAAGTAGTAACTAGAACTTGACTCAGAGATGACATCATAGAACTTGCTTTGTTAGATTATGCTTTCCGCTACACAAAGAAGAGGAGAGAGAGTTCAAGGGTCATTGAAGTCTCTGTGGAGAAGGTTGTGTTGGTTTGAAAAGAATGATAATGGTGAGACAGGATCAAGATGGAACAGACTTTTAAATCTTTTATTTATTTTTTTAATTAATTAATTAATTCTTCTCTCATCAGAATGCAGTTTCTTCCTCCATATCCACTTCTCCTCCATATCCACTTCTCCTCCATTTCCCTTCAGAAAAGAGCAGGCTTCCCAGGGATATCAACTGAACATGGCATAACAATTTTCAATAAGACTAGGTATGAACACTCATATCAAAGTTGGACAAGAGAGCACTGCAGGAGGAAAAGGGTCCCAAAAGCAGATGAAAGAATCAGAGACAGCCCCAGCTCCCACTGTTAGGAGTCTCACAAGAACACTAAGCTACACAAATGGTAAGACATAGGTAGAGGGCTTAGGTCAGACCCACACAGGCTCCCTGATTGTTGCTTCAGTTTCTGTGAGCCCCTATGAGCCTTGGTTAATTGATTCTGTGGGCTATGTTCTTGTGGTGTCCTTGACCTCTCTGGCTCTTATAATCCTTCCTCCCCCTCTTCTGAAGCTTTGCCTAATGTTTGGCTCTGTGTCTCTGTATCTGCTCCTATTAGTTGCTAGATGCAGCCACTCTGATGATGATTATGCTAGTCTCTGGTCTATGAGTATAGCAGAATATCATTAGGTATCATTTCATTAACTTTTTTTTCTTGCCTGTCCTGATTGGTTCAATCCTAGGTCTCTGGGCTATCCAGCATCTGGTTCCTGGTCATCCAGGCATTGTCAGTCATAGGCTCCCTCTAGGGAAATGGGTCAAAGTTGGACCAGTCATTGGTTGGCCACTCCCACAAGTTCTGTGCCACTTTTACTCCAGCACATCTTGCAGGCAGAACAAATTGTACCTCAAAAGTTTTGTGGCTGTGTTGGCATCCCAGGCTTTCCACTGGAAGCCTTGCCTGGTTATAGAAGATGAATGGTTTTAAGTAGATTTTCTGCAATAATGAAATCTATGCTCCTCAGTACATAGGAAGATGGAGCATGAAGTGAAGTGCCTGTTCTTAGTTTTTAGAAGTAAATATGGATATTCTAAACAGTAGAACTCTTTGTTTATGTTGTTTAGGAATGGATGCATTCCACCTTGGAATGCCTCTCATTGGCTTCCACATGTTCTAATTCACCACAGTACAAGACACCAAATGATTGTGTTTGATCCTGTAATATGTTTTGTCACAATAATACCTTTGAAATTATATTTCAGAACATCAAATGCCATTGTCCCTCTTACTTATTTTTTAGGTATACTGTATCTGGAACTCATAGAAGCTAAGTCAGCATTCTTTGTGGGTTATTTAAAACAATGCATTTAGGAACATTAAGAACAGTCTAAGTATTGGTAAACATACAGCAATTATTTTTTGCTATTTCTACCAATTTAAACAATTGCAAAAGCAAAAGGAGGAGGAATTGGCCCATGGAGACTCATTTGTGTTTCATTCCTGAAAAAAATCCTCTGTGTTTTTAGCAGAGAGCTCCTGTTCAATTGTACCTTAAACCTTTACATGATTGAGAAGAATTTCAACTGACAGTCATGTTCCTGGTTATGAATATTCTATTAGGTTAGCAAAAGGAAGAAATTGTAACACAGCTACTCCTCACTGCACTCATCTTACTCTGTGAGAAATTTTGTAAAAAATCCGAAGTTTCTAGAAAAGAAGAGAGGTGCTGATAGCAAATGGTAAGCTTCCAGAATAAAAGTATGGCACTAGAATTCATGATGTACTGGTGTGCTACTTGATCCAACAGAGCTCATGAGTTTTCCTCCTAAGTTTATCCTGTGTGGAGCCTAATACATGCCAGCTTTGACATGATTTGTAGAAGCTGGAGCCAGCACAAGCAATAGACACACTAATAGGCAACTGTGCAACTTTGGATTTTCAATGAAAACTTGTTTGTGGCACCAGAAGGCACATTTCAGGTTGTCTTGGCTCTTGTTGGAGTTACAGAGGAAAGAAAATGTAAGAGGAGCCCGAAGAGAAGGCATGCAGATGTTATGACACCGTAAAGCTTCACGTCATGAGAGTCTGTAATAAAGAACTGAATGCAGTTGTTTGAAGGTGTTACTGTTCCTATTAAGTCGAGTGAGTTACACCAGGTCCTAATGTATTGATGATGGTTTGGGGGTTTGGGGAGTTAGGTACTGCAAGTTTGTTATTGCTCCTTTGTATTATCATTCATATTCACATTCTCTCTCTTTCTCTCTGTCCTCTCCATCTCTCTTATTCTCTACCTAGAGCAAAATACTACCATAGGATCAGCTTAGTGCTTAAAATATTTCACTTGATTTCTTTTAGAACTTAGAGATCACCCAAATAGAGAACCAAGAAAGCAGATCAGTGTGAGAGCTCACCTCTTTTATGCCCTTCACAGTATAGGAGGGACTAAGAGCATTATGGGAAAAATCAATCTGGAAATGCTTCCAGACTGTGAGTGGTACTGTATAAATACATGCACATGGGCACAGTTTTCAGCTGTGGTGTGTCTGGACTTAGGAAAAACATCTACTAGGTAGACTGTACACTGAGATGAGGTGATACAAACCCAAGAATATAAAGTTTTAGAAATGCCTACATAAAATATTGAAGCAAAAGATCTCAAGCAATTTCTTTGCTGTGTAAAGTATGTACATGTGAGTTTTGTAGACGTTTTAAGTTCAGTTCATTTTTCATTCATGTTGTCAAAAACCTCTTTTATAATTTGGATCTGAAAGTTCAGTGCTAAAATCAACACTATGCCTTGAAATAAGTTAAATATGAAGTATATACCAAAATTTTGTTAAGTTTTAGAGTGACTGAACCAAATGAAATTTGAGGCTGGGAGATTTTGCATCAATATTTAATTTGGGTCTCACTATAAATCTGTTTGCTGTGTACCTCAGCAGATAGGTGCCAAAAAGTTTGGAAATAAATTAACCTGAGCAACTGAAAAATGCAGGAAGAAGGCTCTCTTATATGTTTCTGAGTATGAGGTGTAATTTATGTCTCAAAGTAGATCTCTGCTCACATCATATGTAGGTCTGCTGAGGGCTTTATTTCTTTTGTAAGGAGAACATTGTAAAAAAAGATTAAAAGTTAGTGGAAAGATATTACTTATATTTTAGGTAAGGGCAAACATAATTAGTGACTATATGCTCAAAAAAAGGCATCTAGGCACGGATCCCATGTCATCTTGGAATAGGGCTTTAACTTGTTATGTGGAGCCAAGGGGAAGGACAAAGTCCATTCAGATAACAGTTCACATTGTAAGACACCCAATAAATCTAGCATTAGCAAAGAAGTTACTTAAATAAAAAATAAGCTTCCAGAGACTGAAACTACTCAAATTCACCAAGATTTCGAGGTGCATGTCAAAGATGATTAGGAACACTCTTCCATGTGAAAATCAGGACAGTGTCTCTATGGCTTGAGAACTGATGTGCATGGGCATGGAACTCCATCTATAATGAGAATAATGGCATTTCCTGAAAGAATGAGATCTCATGGGGACCTGAAGAACTTATCCTGCTGCTCCTGTCTTTCTGCCAGCAGCAGAAAATGATTGGCAGAATTCCTTCAATAGCTTCAGAGAGGGAAAAAATCTTGGGTGTGGCTACAGAGAACCCCAGACTTAGAGGTAATAGTTGCTGAACTTTTTTCTGCTCTCATCTTAAGTAACTGCACTTGACCTATTTAGTGACCTTTACATATTAAAGGACATATGAGGCATGCTTCACAAGCACAGACTTCTGGTCAGAAGGTTCTGTGGGAATAGCACCTACCAATCCGAAGAGGTAGCTAGTGAGATTATGAGACCCATCAGATGATCCAGACCTTTGGATGGTTAAAGACAGGCTGGGATTTTGGATGTTTTTAGATAGATAAGCACCTATGTTTTAAAATCACTCATGAAGATAAAATTCAACTTACCCCCAAATAACTCTGTTTGTGGCAAAGAGGACCCCTGGGGGAGTCAATGCTGAGACAGACAGCCTGTGATGCTCTATAGTTCCTCAGCATTCGAGAACAGAGTGCTGGGCTGAGCCATAAAGAAAATGCGGTAGACTAAAGTGCTGCTATACAGCTTAGAATAATGTGCTGAAATGAGTGTGTTGTTGTTGTAGGGCTTGGGTTTAGCAAAAGGAATATCAAAGAAGGCATTTTGAGAAGATGGCACAGTCAGTAAAGGATTTGAGTTTAGATCCCTAGCTCCCATATAAAATCTGGGTGTGATGGCGTCATATCTGCAAGCCCAGCACTTCCGAGATGCAGACAGGTGGATCCCAGGAGCTAACTGCTGAGCCCATTTAGATGAATCAGTAAACTCGGGTTCAGAGACTGTATCTCAAAAAATAAAGTGGAGAGTGACCAAGGAAGATACTGATATTGAACGCTTGCATCTATACCAGAACATAGACATGCATGCAAGTGCACACACACAAGAACACTTTCACATACTTACACAGTATAACGTTCATGCTTACCATTTATAGCTTCTTCTCCCTGCTGGACATAAAGCAGAGCAAAGGGAGAGACAGTGGGAGCAGAAAAATGCCCTGAACAATCCAGAGAGGACTGATGATATTAAATCCAGTTATGACTTCAGAATAAAGCAATGAGAATCATCTTAGAAGCAGATACATTAGCAATGATGAGGGGATGTGGGGATCGGGGAGAATGTAGTTAGCGTCTGCATTTCTGGAGCCACATGGGGTTGAACATAATGTTGCCTGGTCACATCACATACAGATCATTATTGAAAATCAGAAAGGAAAAAATAAAGAGCCAAAAGGGAGCAGAAGAAAAGACTATACTGCAAACTAAAGAGAGCAAATCCTTGTGCTTCATCACAAACAGATCACACAGATAACTGTTTCATCTTTCCGGCCCTTGTAATGTTGGGATTTCACAAAGAACAACTACATGGCAAACAGTGTCAGAGTTCATGCCTGTGTGTCATATTGGAATTAGTCTAGCCAAAGTGACAATTTAAAGAGTACCTTTTTCACTTTTGAACCACTTTAGGCTTGTATAAATTTGTTAAGTGAGAGTTTCATAAACTTTTTATCCCTAATACTAACATATTACATCTCTATATTATATCAATAATACAATATAGAAATAAAATGCAATGGGAACAATAAATGTGTCTTAGTACAAACTTCAACGGTAAGAGCATGACAATAACTTGTATTTTTACACCCAATTCAGATGTAGCACATAACTCCATTCTGTCCATGCGTTTCTCACATCGGTCCTCACCTCTCTGTTACTCTTACTTTCAGGTCCTGTGCCCATTTGAGGAGTGCAATTAGGATATTTGAAGAATTTTCCATGATTTAGTTTTGCTGGCCCTTTCACATGATGTAGTGGGGATGGCATGATCTTCACATAGGATAACAGAACAGTGCTCTCCTCAAGTTGCCACAACAGCAGAAGCATGGTCTGTGTCACATTGTCCATGTTACTGCTCAGTGAGGCGGCATCTTGCTCATTCTTTCTACATTTGTTAAAATTATGTCAATTCCCTATTTATTTCGACATGTATAGATTCACATATATTGATTCAATGGTTTCTATTATAAACCGGTCCTGCCATTATTGATTTATTTTTGTTCATACTGTTGCAGCTTTGACATTGAGAGATCACTCAGGTTGGCCCCTCCAGCAGCTTAATATATCCCATCTTCTTATTATTTTAAGTAGATTTTATTTTTTACAACAATGCCATCGTGTATTCTCCGTGCCCCCACTTGTGGCCTCCATTTCCCCAGAATTTCACAGAATCTTAAAATCACAGAGATTTTTAGCTAGGTGCACTCACTTAGGTGTCAAAGGCTGATAGCAACAAAGGGAAAGAGCAGTGCTCTGTTCCTGTTCCTGTGTTTGAAAGTTCGGAGAGAAGTCATTTTCTCGGCACCTCAGTTTGAACAGTTAATTTATGGTTGTCACTTGCCTGAAACTCTGAATAAGTGTGAATATAGAAAAAAATATTCTCGTTAAGGAGTTCAACATTTACTGTTTATAAAAATACACAGGTAAATACAAAAGGTAATTAGTGTTTATCGATGTTTTCTCAAGAAGCTCAGGACATTGGCTTCAAATAAAAATCTCTGCCCTCGAGTTGCTGAGTGTCCATAGATGAAAAGCATCACAGCCATATAATCAGGTCGCATACAAGCTGGTGAAAATGTGAGTGTATAGTGATTCTTTTTCCGTTTTATATATGGGAAGTAAACAGGCATGTCCATGCAGACATAGTAAATGGATTTTTTCCTTTGGACCATTATGGCCCAGTGAATGTGACTGTGTAGACTGCACAGAAAGAAATTACATAGAAAGAAATTCCACAGCTATGTCTTGGTTCACTTAAAAAGTGAACCAGGATAAACTGATGATGTTCCCAACAAATGTATTTGAAAAACTCAGGAGCGTTAGCATCTGGCCTACATGCCATTTCCAGTTTAGTTAGCACTATGTGTCTCTAGTAATTGGTATAAAAGAAGTGAATACCAGAATCCTAGTTATGGAAATAACTATAGATTTTAATAAAAACAAATTTCAGGAACCTTATTGAAAAGCCATTTACCCAATATATACCCACTAAATTTCCTCTTCCTCTTCTGAACGAATTATTGTATGGTTTGTTTGTTGCTTGGTTTTGAACTTTCTGGTGGTTGATGTGTTTTGTCCTATATGTTCATTTCCAGCTTATCTTAACTTTAAAGTTGTGCTTTGGGTTTTGAAGTTCTAAAGGCCAAGTTCAGCCTCATTCTCTAGGGACTTAGAATCATGATAGATATTTAGATATAACTGATTTTAGTGGGGCATTGTAAAAAAAAAAAAAAACCACAACCAAAACAAAATAAAAAATTAAGACATGAGGTTACTTTTGTGGTCATTTGTCTAGCTTCTGATAATAGGTACTGTAAAGCAGTGAAAGAGAGGGCTAGTTGGAAATTAATGTAGCACCCATATTGGATTTTTAACAACTTAATACATTTTAGGAACTGATCCATCTGAAAGGCATTATGGCTTGCTGAGAAAAGCTGTACACTGGGAACCAGAAAAAGTGGGCTGCATTCCCAGCTCTACATCTGACTCACTCTTTGTCCTTGGGCAAGTCACTTAGCCTCTCTCTGTGCTACTTCCTGCCTGGTAAAATAAGTCGAATAATGCATAAAGACTCCCACCTCAACAAGATGTGCTGTGGCTGCATTCTGTCTGTAACTACTGAAGTGATCTTTTTCTGCAATGTTGACTCACGACAGATATTTTTAACAGAATCTAGCTGGAATAAAACTTGCAATAAGAATATGAATTCATAATTAATCTCAGAGAATCCCTTGGTTCTTTAATTTACACCAGATTTCATGCTAGCTCATATATCTTACAGTGTACTGTGATGGTTAATCTTCATCAGCAACTTGATTGCACCTGGAATCACTTAAGACATACCTCTGGTGGGTGTGTGAGGGCATTTCCAGGAAACATTACTGAGATGAGAAGATCTGCTTTCAGAACTGATATGAAGTCTGAGGAAATGAAGTACTATCTGCTGCCTTGGCTTCTTGCTGATGCGTCTGTCTTGGCTACTCCAGCCATCCATTCACGGTGGTGACACTTCAGCTTCTTCAAGTTCCCATATGGAATGCAAACCTGAGAGTCTCCAGGAATTTTCAGGCTTTTAACATGCTGCTTAATGAATGAAGTAGCTGTTATCTCATCTCTCCAGTGTATGTAAGGTTACTGTTTGAATACCCAGGCCTTCTTGGATGTAAGGCACTCAACCACCCCACTTCTCCCCACCACCATCTAGTGACACATGCCTAATGCATGTGCTATTAGCTTGGAGGAGGCCTTTCAGGTTCGGTAGGGACAAGACTCTATTGACTGAGCACATCTCAATGTCAGTGACAGAAGATACAGCAGAACTATTTAGAGGAGCAGAAGAAGGGCTTTTGAGAAACAGAGAATCATATCAGAGAAAAATAAGGGCTGGAGAGATGGCCCAGCCATTAAAGGCTAAGCTCCTAACCAGAAATATAAGAAAAATTAGATGATGTTAGCTATTAGTACTTTTCAGAAACATTTTTGTTAAATTTAGACAATGGGGAATCAATGTCAGGTGGGAGACCTGGAGGGGCATGGAGGAGGATACCCTCTTGTAAAACATCATCCTAGGTTCTGCCACCAAAAATTCTTTATTTCTCTTTTTTACTTTGTTGCCTCTTTTTACATTTCTCCAGTTTTTGATAAATGTGTATTGCAGTTTCTATTTTCAATCATCTCATCTTTTGTAATCATGGGTAATCATGAATTACAAATTATTATTGATTGATACCTCTCAACTCTCCTCTCATATTAAACAGTCCTTACTCCATACTTTTATCATTTACACCATTGGAAACTATTCTGTCGTTATTACGATATTTGATATTATAATTTGTCTTAATTCTTTAAAAATGTTAAATATATTATTATTTTTAACTAAAATATAAATAAATCACTTCTCCCTTCTGTTTCTTCCCTCCCATACTTTCCCTTACTACAAAATTCATGACTTCTTTTTTTTATTACTCACACACACACATATTGTACACAAACACATGTTTATGTATATGTAAACACATAGCCTCTAAAGCTAGTGTTGCCTTTACGTATATGATTTCAGGACTGACCAATTGAGATTGAATAAGCAACTAGGGAACACTTCCCTGGGAAGAACTAATTCCCCCTCTTTCAACAGTCCTTAGCTGTCCATAGATTTTTGGCTAGGCCTGGGGTCCCAAGAGATTTCCCTCTTCCACAACAGAAGAAGAAATAAAGAAGAAATATAAGAAGAAATAAAGATTTGTGACGTTCTCTAACAGCAGAACTTTCCAGACTCTATGTCAGATTTAGAGGCTAGATTGGGTTGGATTATCTCCAGTGTTTGTAATTTAATAACTGTAATCTGAGGTATTGGCATATATAACACTGGCACTCACACAGATGCTAAGAGGTTGGAAAGACACTCCCTACAAGTGCTCTGCAGCTCCCATTTTCCTTCATTGTGATGTACCACTGGGAAGGAAATGACTGCAGTTATTAGGATGATGACCTGTAACCACCTACTTCATTTCCTGAAGTATCAACTCCTCATATTGATAAAATGAGAATAAAGAAAAGATTATTCTATGATGCTTTTGAGTTCTTTAGAAAATGCATGTAGGATGGATCCTTAGAAATCAGTAAGTCAGCTCTTGGATTTGGCATGTTTCTGTGACCTATGACCTGCATGATCAGGACACCATCCTATACGGAAGCTTATTTCTCAGTCATAATGTCTGCTGTAGAGCTAGCATTCTGTCATGCAATATTGAGTGAAAAAACACATGAGATTGGCATTCATTCTACACATGGAGAAACAATGTCATTTATGTCATTTAGTCAATGTTTATTGGGGGTTTGATTTGTTTTTTAATATATCACCAAATAGTTTAGTGAAAGTGAAAGATACTATGCCACTATGAGACGAAAAAGGTGTGGAGTTTCGTAGGTAGAGAAGTGGAAGGATCTGGAAAGAGATGGGGGAGGGGAACTATGATTAAAATATATTTTACAGATTTTCAATAAAACATATAAAGTACTCAAAAAGTGACTTTTTTTAAAATTGGGTTATCAATTGTCCAATAAACAAAATAAGACCTTTTTTTTTTCCCCCGCTGACAAAAGGTTATTTAATAACTCTAGTGTTTCTTCATCAGAGGATCAATTTCGGTTTTGCTTCTTTGACATAATGAGTGAAAAGCACATAGGATATTCAGAAATTTAAACTTGAGTTGATCCCAGAAAGCTGCAAAAACCATTCACTGGGGCTGAAGTTCAAAGATTAAGTTTTGAAGTCAATTAGTCTATATTCAAATCCAGGCTTCATAATTTGCCTCTGCTTAAGACCTACAGAGTCCCTCAGGACCTCTGTGAATGTTTTTTTTTTTTTCTTTTGCAGAAAGCTTAAAAGGTGTTTTGAGTATAGAGTAGTGATACATAACCTGTAATTCAAAACCTCCTTTAATACATGCTTTGCATTATTATAATTGCATTACTATACACATAATTTAGGGTTCCAATGCCTCAGTTTTGCTTGTGCTGCCTTTATTAGTGCCCATAATTCAATGACATTGCAGCTAGCTGCACAGAGCATTCTAAAGTCCATGCAGTGCACAATGAATTAAGGCAGAGAGAAGAGAGGAAGGAGTAACATCCAGACATCATTCTGGGTATCAACATTTTGCCCTAACCTGGGATCATATTTGTCCACGGGAGCCTTTTTCTATTTTATGCTTTAAAAATTCCTTGTAGACAACTGTTTCCCTGGGTAGAGACCATCTCATAAGGAGAGTTTCAGGTGCAGTTAGTGAAGAGCAGGGGTGTCAATTTCCAATAAAGGACTCAACACTTCAGTACATACGAACACCAGATGAAAATATGGATGTACTGGAGGTGTCCTGCACAACCAGTAAATCAATGTTGGCATTTCAAAGTCAGCTCAAGAACTAAAGGCTTATGAAGCTCAGAGCATGGCAGAGTACTCGCATTGCATATGTGTGGCTATACTCATGAAAGGATCCAGAGTGGATGTGTACTGATCTATGAATGGCTTTCTAAACCTCATAGTACTAAAGAATGGGATGTTTCTTTGCTTTTATATGCAAAATTATGATTATTTATGTATTTATTTTTTTACTAATAAAGGGTTTTCATATATTTTTGTAAATATGCAGGTAGGAGGAAAGAAGAGCCTCTTTTGTATCTTTGTGCTGTATGAATACTATTGTTCTTCAAAAGTTCTGTTTTTCCAGGAAGAATGATATGCAATATAATAGCACATAGATGTTCATTGCTTGTAAATGACAAATTTACATAAGGAGTTGTTTGCTTTCTCTGCAGAGTCTGCATGTTAAAGATTTTCTGTCAGAAAACCAGAATGAAGACAAAAATCAGAGCTTGGCTTTGTCTCTTTGAACACTGTCCATGCCCTCTTTACAGCATTAAGAACAGATGAGCCAGGCACCACACTTGAATGGTGACACTATGCTTTGTGGATACTGCTGTTTTTCCTTGAGAAAGAGTTCTGAGAGGAATGCTTGATGAACATATTGATTTCTCCTCAGGGTGAAGAACTCTCTTTTAAATAAACAAGCTCAGAATTCAAAAATACTCTTTTTTAAAAATTTTTTTTCTTCTTAAAACCAAACAGTACCCTTTTACTTTCATGAGAAACAATAAACACAGGTAGTTTAAATGCAAATGTGTGTAATGCAAACCTCGTGCTTCCTTTGACTTCTAAGATGGAACATTAGAAGAAGCCACTATTTGAAAATTTTTCATGTCTGAAAGGCTGATGGATAGTCTCAAAATTAATTTGTCAATGGCAGGAACAGGGACCCTTTACCCAGACGTCACTCTTGGCAGCAGCAGTGCTGGTCTAAGCAGGGTCCAAGCTTTCCTATTTTAGTGCCGCCCTTCTATTTTCTCACAGAATGCAAGCTTGGTTCTAATACTGTAGAACTGGGAAAAAGATATTAAAACATTTCTGGGGTGTTAAAGTGATCTAAAATCCCAAACACCAACTGTCAGTGGTGTTGGGGAGTCAGCAGGGAGCCATGTTTATCCCTCATAATGGATGTACGGTCACGGATCCCATTAAGCAATAACTGTCTTTGGGAACATGCTCCCTCCCAACATTTAATCCAAATGTGCTCCTTCTGAGGCCAGAGGCTCATGCTGCCTATTGCTTATTAGATAGTCAGGTCTCTCTCTCTCTCTCTTTCCCTTTCCCTCTTCTTCTCCCTCTCCTCCTCCCTCCCTCTCTCCTCTCTCCCTCCTCTCGCCTCTCTCTCTCTCAAATGATTTTCATGTTTTACAGAAGATTTGTGTGTCCCATACAAACTGAGATATTGGATCCTTAGAAATCAGTAAGTCAGCTCTTGGATTTGGCATGTTTCTGTGACCTATGAAACATGCCTTCCTTACTTGGAATATCCAGTTTTCTTTACTTGATGTATTGGAAGAAATACTTAAAAGAGCTGACACCAATGAACTTGGTGAATCAGTCCTACCAAACAAGTTTCAGCCCATGGCTAGCAGCAAAGAGATGGAGTAACTAGGTCTCAGATGACTGAAGCAGTGTAGGCACGAGGAAGTTTTGTTTTGTCATTACTTTCATGTTTTATCCCTTTTGGAAAAGAACTAATTTGAGACTGAGGAGAATGCTCAGTGGATAAGGGCATTGGCTGATGTTACAAAGGACCCAGGTTTGATTCCTATGACCTCAGTGGAGGCTCATAACCACCTGTAGATCCAGTTCCAGGGAATACAACAGCCTCTTGGGCTTTATCAGGCACTAGGCACACACATGGTGAACAGACATACATCAGGAAAAACTCCCATAGAGATATAATAAAAAATTGATAATATTAATACTTTTTTTAAAAAAAAATTAATATTCTCATTTTATCTATATCTACATAAGATATGTAGAAGTTGTAGAAAAATGGATTCAAAGTAGGTGGAATTGTTGAGTTTCTAAGTGTCTTTGTTTGGTTTTGCCATCTTTAGTCTCTCAGTCCCTTATCATTCACAGTCTCACACAGCCTCCATTTCAAGTGAAAAGAAACAGGAAACTAAAATATGAATAGTAGAGTTACTAAATAACCACTGAAGTAGTCAAGAAGTCTAAAGATTTAAATTTTCTCTTCATCCATGGATGGACTTCTTTACTATGAGGGACAGTTATTAGTGGCACTGATAACATGGTAACACGTTGCAGTGTGATTTTTTTAATTTATTTATAATTATTGGGCCTCTATAGATAAATTACTTGCAAATAGCAGATTTAGCAAAGAACTTAAAAACACTGATAACATTATTGTTTCAGCTACACCAAAAGTTGATGTTGCTGTTTTACTTGAATTTGAAAATAAGCAGTAGTTGATTTGAGAAAAATAATCCAACATACTCATAGAGAATCTAAAATTACAGAAAACTTCATGACAGAGGGCATACATGCCTTTTGCTTTAATGATTATACTTTATAAATTATATTTAATACTTCCTCACCTTATTCTCAGGATTTTAAGAGACTTCATATTTGATTTTCAGAGAGGCATTGTGATAGAAACCTCCCTGGAGGAAGTACGACTCCTTTGTCATTCTGTGTGTTTTTAAAGTGTAATAACAGAATGATGAATATTATTTAGGAAAACAGGTAATGTAAATGTATCTGAAAACCATGACTAATTGATTAACTATGAGTACAAAATCCCAGTAATTGGTAAGTAGAGGAAGAAACACCAGCTATAGAGAGAGTCCTGAGCCTTGCTGGACTGGCAGGGGTCCCTGTCTCACACATACTGTGGCAATGCTCTGCCTGCCTGGCTTTGTGTTTGCTTTGAGGTTGTATCTATGGTATTCTATGCTGACCCTGAAGTTGTAATCTTCTAGTGCCAGCCACTCTAGTGGGATACAGTCTTGATAAGGAGATTTGATTTTCCAGTACCAGCACTTACCCCTGGGGCCTTGCACATGCCTAACAGTTTAAAATGGGTTTCATCCACTCTTGTAATGACTGTATCATTTGTACTTTGTAGACAGTTTCCTGGATTGTATTTATTCATCCTTATGGATCTTTTAAAGTCTCTGCATTTTACAAACTATACAGCTGTAAGGAATTTACAATGAAACACGCTGTTGCCATGACTTGTTCTATAGAATATGTCAAACTTAACTATAACATCTAACAGAATTTGATAAATAAAATAACATATCTTTAATATTATTAAGTTTATCTTAGATAGTTATACAACTCTTTCTATGAGAACTAGAAAGTCCAATCTACATATCACCCTGTTCTTAGGATGACATTTAGAATACTCAGTTCTTTCTAAAACAATTTATTGGTCTCTCTCTCTCTCTCTCTTTTAATAAAACTGTGTTACCCAGGCACCTGGTAATACTCAAGGCTGCTGTTTACATGTGGAGTCAGGTTAAGTTTCTGCTGTCCTTTCAAGTCAGACTATGAACGTTGTCCAACAACTGCCAAAGATTATGCTGGGTGCAGTCCAATATTTATCCTCTTTTCTTAGAATGTGAATCTCTTGAGGGTAGGATGTGTGTGCGCGCGTGTGTGTGTGTGTGTGTGTGTGTGTGTGTGTGTGTGTGTGTGTGTGTGTGTTATGCAGAGTCTGGATCAAGATTATACTTTTAAGACAGATGAATAAAAATAGCCAATGGTCTTAAGTTGTTTAAAAAAGATTTCCTGTTTGGAGGTTGTTCCCGTCAAAACACTAATTCTAGTCAGTGCTTAACCAATGTAAGATTATTCCTTACATTCTTTTAAAAGATCAGTTAAAATAAAATAAAAATTAAAATAAAAGTTTGTGTGCAAATGTGTGGCCATTATTTCCTGGGATGAAACGCAAGTAGAGTAACCCTGGTAAGCAGACAAGACAGACTTTGAACACATTGAAGACTATAATAGAGAAACATAAATGACAGCACCAACCAGCTAAGTGTAGAGTGACTCAGAATATCTTTATGACTGAATTGTATCCATTTCATCTCTGCCCCATATACACACCCACAGCACTGAACCTAATATTTTCAAAAGGCCCAGCTTTAAATAAACTATTTAGAACATTGGGTTGAGGCCAGGCATTGCTAAATCAAAGAATGCCAGTTTCCTCCTTGCCAAACAGAAAAATAATCCCCCCAGAAACAGGAATAAAGATTGCTGGGGAATAGCTGAGGAGACTTTTAATATCAATTCATGTCATTTTGGGTGTCGTTGTTGTGAGCGTTTCCTTCTCACAGTGGAAAAGGGTTTTGTAAACTGTGAAGTCTGTGGATTTAGAGCTGGCATTAGCAGACCCTGTAATAAAACAAATTCCTCTTTCAAGTTCTCCTGGTGATGAAGACTGGCATTTGAATTTTTCATCGCTAATCTGGGGATTGTGGATCTCTCTTTTCTATACAGAAAAAGGTGTGTGTCACCTTCTTTCTGTCTTTGTAAATATCCAGTTGGGAGAAAGGGACACGAGTAAGAATTGAGACACTGCCATTTGGCTCCATCAGACATTGTTTGATTAAAGATTTGGAAGGCGTTGTGAAAATACATTTAGTCTTCTGACAATCTTGCAAATGAAGCTCAACAAGTGTGCACCAGAGTGCCGATCAAACACGTGTGAGGAAGCTCTTACATAGATGACAGGCCCTGCTAATGAAGTCTGGATCGGCACAACATTGAATTTGGCATGTCTTCATGTTCAGCAGGTAGGAGACAGCCATTCTCAGGAGTTGGGAGATGCCACTTCTTCATCATAATATCTTTATTACATCTTATGATTCCGTCTGGCTTCAAATATTGTGCTCACAGTGTGCATTTATTTATAGAAAACATTATCCCATCTCTTACAGGATTAGAATGTTAAATGATTTTATGAAAGAAAAAAAGTCCTAGTGTCATTTTATTAAGTGTTTGGCTAAGACAGTCTCCCATTGTTATTGAGCAATATATTTGTACACTACCAATTACTCTAGTTACTCTACTAGATGACTGCCAAAATGAAACACATTAAAAACAAAATATATCATTTCTTTCCAGAATCCAAAGAAAACAAAGGTGAGAGGCAGGCTTCTTTATTAAGCTAAAGTGGACGTGAGAATAGCAAAGAAACCAGATTTTTACTGATGGAAAAGAATGTTAAGGTAATTTACGTTTTAGAGACTATTTATGGATTTGTGTAGAAATTTTGACATAATAGTTTGGTTTTCTGAGTCTAGGGACTAAGGTTAATAGATAAAGAAAAGCTTTTTGCAAGTAATTTATCAAACTAATTTTAATATTTAATTTAATAATACAGTTAATATGCGCAATTCCTTTGAGTTTTTCATCTAAAGGCAAGTTAAAATTAAATAGAAGTATGATTTAGACAGTTTATCAATTCATTCAATCATTAAGAATTCAGTTTAAACTACTAAATTAATCCACTATTTTTTCTAGATCTTGAAGTCAGTGAGAAATATCTGCTCATGAAAATACAACTTCTAATGCATTGAGTAGACATCATAGTAAATGGCCATATATAGTCTCTCTCCACAATCTGAAAGGAAATAACTGTATTTACACAACCTCGTCCAGCAGATTTGAGACCATAAAGGGGAAAAATTAAAGTAGTCAAGTTTACCATCAAATTATCCTTAGTGCTTTAAAACCCATATTTATATATAAGGTAAAATTTTAATTAAAAAAAATGAACATTTTTGTGCTAACACTTCTATTTTACTGAACTGATCAGGTAGATTTTTAAATTAAGTTCCATTAATTATAAGAAATAAATTTAGGAAGACACTTTTTCCACCTAAGTAAAATAACTTTTTTTTAATCTTTCATGATACAATTTTGTGGTGCTAATGAAGGATATTTATGTTGACTTTTCATATAAGCCAACCATTTATGAGCTAATATTTCTTTTAATTATTCATAAGCATTTATTCAGTATTTTGGATTCCTTAAAAATATTGATATTACCAATTTTACACAATCTATACTGATGATTAGAGGAACCTAAACCTGACAGGTAGCTTCATAGAAATGATTACCAGATCTTTATTTGATGAATTAGCCAGATGCAAATGTAAGCTTTAGATAAACTAAATGTCTGATAGAGGAGTCTTCATATTTTCAACTTCATGTTCTTTTCTGATGTTTAAGGGGGAGGGGATTTTCTTTTAGACAACATAATGACACATGATGCATGTGACAATAAACACCTAAAAGCTACCCTCTTCAGATACTACTTTACATTTTGAAATGAATTTTATATAGTTTATGCCATTTTAATTACTAATGTGCAAAATTACTGTCTTCACACTGTATGAAAGAGAACTTAGAGCAATGTGTAACCCAAGTCAGTGAATGTTAAAGAACAGCAGACTCTGGCCCAGATCTTCTTGGCTCCAAACCCTTTACTTTCTAACTATAGTTAGGATGCAGCTCCCCAGAGTGACTGTATCAGTCCTTGGAGAAATGCACTTCCGTGGCAGGACATTCAAGCAGTGACGACACGGTAGGCTGAGTAATGACACTGGCTGTGGTTCTTATCCTTATTTTGAATGTACGACTCTATTTTGTGATTCACATGCTCCTTAAGTATGTAGAACTCTATTTGGGAAGTGCCATCATGGTCTGTAGGATGTGTACATTTAAATTTTTGTAGGCAAACTAAAACTTTTATTTAAAAAACCATGTGAAGATCAGATCTGTAGATAGAGTGATTGACTTTTTACATTGTTTTTGACATTAAAAATTTTCACCTGATGTATTTTGTTAATTTATTTATTTATATTCATTTAGTTCACTTTGGCCAGAAAATCACTACAGAGTTGAAGCTGGCCTTGAACTTCTGATCATATTTCCTCTATTACTATGCCCAGTTTGTGCCTGAAATTATTTGGTATGTTGTGGCTGAAGGTAACTCTAGGAGCTATATTTAAAATAGTATCCTTAATATTGACAGTAAAGCATTAAGCTTTTGATTTATACACCTAAAGTAATAACTTCATTTTGATTCTTTAGGACTGAAAAAGTCATTCAGAATCACATTTTGTCAGGATATAACTATATGGCATATTTTATATCTGAATATGAATAACGTGCAGAATATGGACAACATATGTCTCATATCAAAATATGTACAGCATATGCAGAGATATAGGCACAATAACACATCTCATATTCCATTTTTATGAAGTGTGAACATGGCCAGCACACACTTCAAATCCAAATCGCATACTTCTCTTTTTCAACTTTGATATTGCTTAACTTTTTACCAAAGTATAAGTTGTATCTATAGGTATTTCTGAGACAATGTTTGACAGTGTCCAAATATCAACCTGTGATGCAGATAACATGCAGCCCGAGTGTGGGACAGGCTTCCAGAGCAGTAACTGCTGGGTTGGGATGAATCAGGCTATAGCTCATCCTTCCTCGTTTAAAACTTCCATTGTCATTAGCAGAATCTGCCCACTTCCCTCCCCAGGCTCAAAAGTCAAATGTCGTGCTACTAGAACTGGGAAGGATTTGAGTAGGGTTAGAATAGGTTTAAAGTAGGTGGTTGAATACAATTGGCATTTGCTGCCATTCCTTGTATGGCTTGAGTCCTGGAACCCTAACTAGGGGCAATGAGGGAATGAAAACAGGACAGACACAGGTACAGAAAGCTAGGATCTAATGGTCTAGGCTTTGATAGAGAATCTTCAGCCCCCTTGAAGCTTAGATGTTTGTTACATACATTTGAACAAGGAGGTATAGTTATTGATACAGATGAATAAGGAGGCAGGGTTATTATATGCAGCCAATCTCTGTAGGAGCAGTCCTTGTAGGGGTGCTATGGGATAATTTGGCCAGTAGCCAGGTAGGAAGTATAGGCGGGATAAGCAGACAAGGGGAATTCTGGGAAGAGGAAGGCTGAGTCAGGAGACACCAGCCCACCATCCAGGGAGCAGCATGTAATGGCGCACAGGTAAAGCCTTGGAACACGTGGCAACATATAGATTAACAGAAATGGTCTGCATTTAAGTGTAAGAGCTAGTCAGTAGTGAGCCTGAACTAATGGCTGAGCAGTTTTAATTAATATAAGCCTGTGTGTGTTTATTTGGGTCCAAGCAGCTACAGGACTGGTGGGTGAGAGAGATTTGTCCTGACCTTGGACCAGGTGGGACACAGGAAAACTTTCAGCTACATAAAGGAGCAATCTTCAAGCTGTAACCTCTAATGGGGAGAAAGCTACAGTGGATATTTTGTGCACACACCATCAGCATTGGTATTAAGACCAGAAGAAGGCTTAACCATCCCTCTGAGTCTTCTCTGGGTAAGGATTTGACACTATCAAGGGTGTGAGGCATTCCATGTCAACAACACGTATTCACTCACCAACTCCCTACAATTTACACATAGTTTCCTTTTTCCTCTTTCTCTTCATTCTTTTTCTGGTTCCTTCCTTTCCTTTCCCTTTTGAATTTTACTGTCTTCAATATAAAAGATATCCAGAGTGTGTTGAGCAAAGAGGGTAGTGTCCTTTATGTATGTATGTATTTGTTTATTTATTTATTTACTTACTTACTTAAGAAGGCTACATTAAAAATAGCTTGAAAACAAACATAGTCAATGTCAAACTCTCAGTTCAGTTTCATTATCATCTTGGAGATCATAAACACTGTTTGGTTATTAGGATTTCTATTAATCCCATTTACTAATAAACACAGATTTTTTTCTCTTTTATTTTGATTCTTATTAACATAATTTATTATAAAATGTAATCCAAACCTCAAAGTGTGTTTTAGTTATTCATTATTTCTGTCAATTGCTGATTTTAATACACAAATTATGAGCAATCACAAATAAGACTTAGATTTGATCATCAAACACTCACTTTCTGAAGAAATGAATGAGGCAGATTCACTTTTGCAAAACTGTTTTTAGTAACAGCTGGAGCATTGGGTTTCACAGATGTTAACGTATGAAACCTGGAACTCACTGACTGGGATGTCTGTGTTCCCTTCCCTGAGGAATAAAATGTTAACAGAGTGGTGTCAATGCTAATACATTTTTGACTATAGAAATGGAAATTTCCCAAGTGGTGTTTGCATTCTATAGATGCCTCAGTACATTGGCTTGGTCCTCCAAACATCTCATTAAAAATCATAGTAAGCCTCATATTTCATTCAAGATTTCATGAAATGATGCAATATTTGAACATTACAACATGATGACACAATAACAAAGTATTACCAAATATAGTCTAAAAGTCAGTATACCAAAAACTTTTATAAATGTAGAAAACCCAGTAGAAACAACATTGCCCTCACTTGCATTATTTACAAAATTAAAAATCAACATTTTTTCTATACAGATTGTACATTAATTTTCAATACATCAACCCCCATAACAATCAACATCTCTCTAACATTTAAAATCCAGGCTACTGTCCCAGAGTGGTTTGATAATGAGGTTGTTGTCATGGAAACTTTCCAGTCATTGACACACTTTTTACTATGGCAAACTTAAAATGCTTTGAAGAATGTAGAATTTTTAAATTGTTTGGAAATAGAAAAAAATCTAAATATTGATATTTTACCTGAAGTCCACCATTTATACATCTAATTATTTTGAAAACTGGAGAAAGGGGCTTTTTAGTACTGTGTGGGGTCTAATAAAAGGAGCTATAGCTAGGAGAAGAATTTGCTTTGGCAAAAGAAATTTCTTAGTAGGGTCCTACTACCAGAAAATTTCAGTGACTGTCAGTTAGAACTCTACTTTTTAATAAAGCACTATTAAAATGACATGATTTATAAAGACAATTGTATAAATAAAATTCACTGGGGAAATGCAGGAATGACTACACACAACACACAGCACATGCACACACACACACACACACACACACACACACACACACACACACACACTTTCTGATATTTAAACAGAAACTAGTTCACTCTACAATTTGTACTAATAGTGTAAAAAATATCAGGGCTATGCATCTGTTTATGATAACAAATGAAATGGGCCTGTAGCACATTGGACCTGAATTGTCAAGAACTCATTATTCTAAAGTGCCATTGCACTCAGAGTAAATTTCAGTAGAATGGTGACCAGCAAAGGGAACTATAAAGGATCTTTGCATTTACTTGGGGTTTGTACCTCCATTACTATTGGATATATCATTCTCTGACATTACATATGGGGTGTACAACAGTGTGCATTCTGTAATGAATATCAATTCCTTCTGTTCTCCTTTCTAACTTTATTTGAGTGACATCTTTCTTGTGCTAAGCAACTGTCAGAGAACAAGTTTTGTGGTAGTTTACGAACCTATCACCCACAACAAAAAGAGGTAACACTGCAGTGCAGAGGAGAAGAGTCTGCACAAGTAAAGGATGGCAAATCAAATGAACAAAAGCATTTTCCAATTTTGATAATCTCCTAAAACCCCTGAAAATGTCTATTTACAACTTTGATTCTGGATCCATTCCAAAGCAAATCCCCTTCTTTCCTCACCTTCTGGCAGGTAGGCAATAGTGTGAAGATGGGGAACAGGGCCGAGGATAGCGGGCACCCTCACTTCTCGTGATATCAAGGTTTGAGAGAGACAGTCAAATTTCCCGCAGCTTATCGTTGTTTTCCAAACACATTTGAAAGTGAGAGAAATTAGATATGGAAAAAATATTAGACTTTTGACATTTTCTTTTCAGAGAAGACTTCTGTAAGAAGAAAAAGTGACACCGTGTGATTTATTCTCATGTCAAGATTGTAAAAGGGAACAAGAAGTACAAAACTCAATCTGTTGTTATTTCCTTACTTACATTTATTCATGTTGTCTTCTTTTTCTGAAATCTGTATTTGAGAGCTTCAAAATGGGAATATAGAATCATCATAAAGATTCATAGACTGAACTTCAGAAAAGTAACTTCTTAATCTAGTGGTAATTATATGTTTTTAAGATGCACTTGCCATTTTGAAGCATATTTTCTCAATAGATGGTTCAGTGTGTGCTGATATTAAATCATCATGGCCTTTTTAAAGATTTGATAGGTGGGAATCTATTTAGATGTAATTTTAGAGGCTTTAACTTTAAAAGCATTCGATATTATATTTCATATAAGTAAGCCAGTTTTAAAATGTTAATTCTTATTTAAAATAATCAGCAAAACTTTGACTGTTTTATAGATATAGACCAAATTATAAAATTAAATGCAATATTTTCTTTACAAATAGAAATTAAAATTAGAATTAGCCCGGTTGCTTTTACCATGTCTGATGAGTGTAGTCACTTGAGCCTACTTTACTTTTAAGAAACAGAAAAACTGTTGCTTAAATATGGGAAACATGTTTGTGCTGATTATTTTTCAATACAGATATCTGAAGGTTTTCTTATGAAATAAGTACTGTTTGATGTTCTGGATAAGGGATCACCTTGCCACTCAGAATACCTCATTTCACTATAGTAGAGATATGAGTACATGGAATCCCTGCTTTGTACCAGGCAAAATGGACACATAAAGATTCTTTAGAAGTCAGTTGATTTACAGTGACCATTATATCAAATTGTAGAGTAACTGTGGACTATATACACATATACAGCCGATTTTTATCCACGTTAGTGAATTCACAGTAATGCCAACAGATCTATTGTTAAAAAGATTATTTTACGCCGGGCGGTGGTGGCGCACGCCTTTAATCCCAGCACTTGGGAGGCAGAGCCAGGCGGATCTCTGTGAGTTCGAGGCAGCCTGGGCTACCAAGTGAGTTCCGGGAAAGGCGCAAAGCTACACAGAGAAACCCTGTCTCGAAAAAACCAAAAAAAAAAAAAAAAAAGATTATTTTACTGTATTAAGTGACTTTGTAAGGTCTCTCTAGACTAGGAAGCATAAAATCTATAAATAAGTTTAATTATAAATTAGGTCATGTAAACAGTTTCAGTCCTAGATATTAGGCTACATTCTGTGGTCATAAGTGTGGTTCCCAACGACCACAAATCTAGTGGTTCACTTATTAGGACAAACGATTTTCCCATAAAAGCAAGTGTTTGCAGGCATAATGAGATCATACTGGAATTTGTAAAGAATTACTGATTTTTGTGGGTCACATGACTAATGTGAATACCTCCTTTGCCTTCTCTTCAGAGTTAATGTGGCCATCATAAAGATACTCTTCCCAAATCCTAACAGATCCTTTGTCACCATCATCTGTGAAACATTAAGGTTAAATCTTGGCACAACCTCTCCTTTCTAGTTTTAGTCTCACCACAAAAGAGGTTGGTTTCTTTGATGTCACATAGAATAGGTAAATTCCTGTTTAATGTCCTCTTCACAGACTTGACAGTGCTCCTGTCCTCTGATGCAGGAGAATGTCGCTAGAACTAAATAAAACAATGTCATACAATTCTCCAAAGGTAAAGTGAGTGCAATATAAATGTTATTTCTTGAGGTCAAGTATGTATGGCAAGGAAAAGACAATTAAATGGGCCAACGCTTGGTACCTATGGTGGGATTTCACATAATGTCACCTTGGCTTTCCCAGTAGCTGATTTACTGGTCTGTTCACCAGGAACTGTATGGAGTTGAAAACTAATTTCATATTGGAGTCTGAGTGATCTTGACATAATAATGTAATTTTTTTTCCCTTGGTGTTAGTTTTGAATCCAGAGATGCTATACTCAGCAGTTTAGCTATAAAGCATTGGACTTCTTAATTTAGTTGTAAAATGATTAAATCAACAAAGTTGACAATGTAGTATTATTTTATCAAATATTAAATATGAATGTTAGTCAAGTTCCTTTTTAATTCTAAAAAATACATATTAAAAAAGCATATTTGTAATCTAAATACACTTAACCACTAGAGTACAGTTTAATGCTTGGAGAGTAATTAACTCTGACCTATAATATCATGATGATCACTAACAGAATATTTAAGACACAGATTACATCTGAATCATTTGCATGGTCACCTTAGTTGGTGCTTTCTTCTTAAATATAATGAAACTTTTTTTTAAATTAAGGGATGTTTATGGATACACATTGAACAGGGTACAACCTAAGGGGCTGTTTACATAATCTATGCTATATATTTTAAGTACTTAATGAATATTAAGGAACTATAAACTATGAAGTCTATTGAATGACTTACTCCCTTGAAATCAATTTACTCTACAGTAAAGGCATATCACAGTTCCTAATAAGGGATTTTCCTAAAACAGCAAGGTGCTTAAGTGCATGAGGTAGCATAATACACATTTGGTAATGTATATTCTTATGCATTGATTACAGTCTTGTAAAAAGTACATACTCCCATTGCAGATTCATTCTAAAGCTCAGGGTACTTTTGTTGACTTTTAAAAGACTTATATATGTATATGTTATACTAACATTTTTCTGATTTCTCTCTAAATTTGAAAAAATAATTTTTTCTACTTTAGTCAACATTTTGTAATTGGAAATGAACACATTGCTTGCCTAACAATAGTATATAAAGTTCAATTAATTCCTTAAGATACATTTAAATACTACAAATGGCAACTGTAGTTTAGTATAAGCATGTTCTATATAATACAGAAGAACAAGGACATCCTATATAAGAATTATCTTTTTCAAACACTTTCTCTTATTTTCAATTAACTATTCACATATCAAATTGCAAAATGTCAATATATAAAGGAAAACTACACGTTAGAATAGATTATTATTATAAAATATTCATCACCAAATAATTGGATATGTTCAGTTACTCTTAATAGTTTTATTTAAACACAAATTAAGATTTTTTTTTCATAATTGAAATCAAAGACTCTAAGATCCACACATGTCAATTATCAAAAACCAAATGTTCTATCAATGAAGACAGAAACACATTTCTTTTAGATTTCAGTACTGTTTTGTTAATGCAGTCAAGAACAATTGTCTTAGTCTCCAACATGTTTGACTCTTTTCACTGCAAGATAATTTAGACTGTGAATCTAGTTCCTGTGTCTCCTAGACCAATTCTTTTAGGGAAGTATCCTTCTAAGGTCCTTGTATTTAAGAACCAGAATCCTCTTTTAACTGTTCTTCAGTTTAGTCTTTTACATCCAAACAATGTCAAATTGCCCAAATAATGCTGATCTTGTATAGTTTGGGAAAATTTTAAGCTTTCATTTATCTTTGTGGATCCAAGATAAAACTGGATTGAATACAGAAGACAACTTCAAACATCATGGCATAATCAAAGTAATGTCATCCCTACAACCAAAAATCTATAACAAAAAATTTTAATTCATTACTTATTATCATTCCTGAATGTTTATGTGCCCACATCCTCAATGCATGCATTGAAACATAGTTACCAATGTGCTAGTGCTATGAACTTTGACCTTTAGAAGGTGGTTAAAGATGATTGTTCTTTTTTTTTTTTTTTTCTTTTTTTTTGGTTTTTCGAGACAGGGTTTCTCTGTGTAGTTTTGCACCTTTCCTGGAACTCACTTGGTAGTCCAGACTGGCCTCGAACTCACAGAGATCCACCTGGCTCTGCCTCCGGAGTGCTGAGATTAAAGGCGTGTGCCACCACCGCCCGGCTTAGATGATTGTTCTTATAAAAGGGATACTGAGCCCCGGAGGATGACTCAGTTGATAAAGTGCTTGCTTAGCATGAAGACCTGAAATCATACTCCAGCTCCAGTGTCCATGTCTGTTCCATACTTCTGTAACTAAAGTACTGAGTGTATGGGGGAGACAAATGTTTTACTGGGCATCTACAGCCAGTCAGTCTACCCTGAACATAGGCAAGTTCCAGGTTTATTGAGAGACTCTATCTCTAAAAACAATCAAACAACAAAACAGGATGGAGAAGTGTGATTGAGGAAGAAAGTTCAATGTCAACCTCTGGTCTGCACATATGCTATACACACATGTGCACACTTATGCATCATCACATAACCCACAAACACCAAACAAGCAAATAAATAAGTAAATAAGCCAGTAACCGGGATTCTATGCAGTGAGCTAGAAGGTCTCTTCTACTAAATGATAATCCAGAGAGATTTTTTTCTGCTGCAAAGTCAGCACTCACCAGACTCAGGATGTGCCATTAAGTTGATTTCAGCCTTTCCAACCTCCCAAACTAAAACAGATGACTTTCTGCTTGGTACCATTACATTATGTTTTTGTATATATGATTATGACATCTGTGTTTTAAAAGATCAAATTGACTGAGACAACCAACTACTATGAGAGGAGAATTGCATTCCAGTGAAGGCACCATAATGTTTTGAAAGGCAATCTCAAAGTCTGCTTGCTTTTTATGTAGAAATTGACTAGTTGCATCTATCTGTTTTCTATTCTCTCTCTCTTTTCATTTGCTAGCCTCCTACAATTTTGTTTAGCTTTAAACTGGTTATCATTCCCGTTCTTTTCCACATATTCATGCAGTCCTGGTTCAATAGCACAAATTCAAAATATCTACCTATTAGGTTCACCACTCTGCTCACCCCCCCCCCCCCCCATGAACATTAGTGTGCTTTTCTAGATTTTTCTAATTCTGAGATATCCAGTTAATGGGAGGCAATTTTGAAGGCAATATCTTCTTTTGCCTACTGCATTTATTACTCTTGACTTTTTCAAGAGATCTTCCTCTTCTTAACCTGGGAATGGTTTGCATCAAGTGTCAATTCCTTAAAATAAATTTTATTTATTTAAGTGGGAGGGGATATAATAAACAACATACTGGAGATTGGGAAGAAGTAGCTGAACGTTTCTCATGAATCTAAAAATCTACTAGAATTATATAGTTTATAACATGCATTATTAGGCATTGTGTGAATTTTTTGTTGTTGTTGTTTTGTTTATTTGTTTGGTTTTTGTTTTTGTTTTGTTTTTTTTTTTTTTCGAGACAAGGTTTCTCTGTGTAGCTTTTGGTGCCTGTCCTGGATCTTGCTCTATAGACCAGGCTGGCCTCGAACTCATGGAGTTCCACCTGGCTCTGCCTCCAAAGTGCTGGGATTAAAGGCGTGTGCCTCCACTGCCTAGCTGTTGTGAGTTTTAATTACTATAGGATAGGAGGCAAGATGAAGAGCAGATTCTGGGCTGAGTAATTCCTCTAAGAGTGAATGACAGAAAAGAACAGAGGCAGGGAATGGTAAAAAGCAGGAGAGTAGGCAAAACACTCTGGCCTGTCCAGCTCTGCTCTTACACGATTTGGGAGTTACAGGAAGGAACAAAGTACACTTCAGAAAGCCATTTCTTACATGTTTTCAAGTAATTTTAGAAACTGTTACTGATATTTGAGTAGGAAAAGAATTTATATCCATTATCCCACAAGAAAATTGGAATACATAATTATTTAGGTTAGAATTTATTCAGACCTATGTGGAGAAAAGTTAAGGGTAGCATCTTGCCTAGTATATGTGACATCCTAGATACACAGCACTTGAAAAGAAATAAAGTATAAATACTTGTTATAATGGGAAATTTAATCAGATATTGGCATCTCCCATATGCAGAACACTATATTATAAAAGAATTGTTTTAACCAAGATATTGTTGTACATATAATGTATATATTTTAAGCATTTATGTAACACACATACACACACAGAGTAAAATTTCAAAAAATTTTTTTGATTCTTAAACTGACCAGTACTACGGATTAAATTCAAATATGTTCTAGACAAGTTATCTACCACTGAGCTACACTCTAGCCCTGCACTAGAAATATCAGTTTAATTTTTCTCCTTCTCATATGCCTAAAGGTCATTGGATTTTCCTTCTTATATTTTTCCAGAAGATTGATTAAAAAGTAATTTCTTCATGAATTGTTTTACCTTAAAGTTATCAATAAAAAACACATTGAATAAAAACTTTTCTAACAAATTTTCATTTCCATTTAAAGAAATAGCTACTATACAAAATTCATATAAAATATTTTAGTGCTAAAATAATCCTAAGAATGAGTAAAACTTCCAATTTTTAATGTTCTAACCTTAGGTGTCAGCAACAATTATTTTTTTTGTCAAGAATTATTTTATTTTTAAATTTTAAATTTGTGTGTGTGTGTGTATGTTGCTGTGTGTCTATGCAAATGGGTACAGTGCCACTGGAGGCCAGAATAGAGAATATGTTCCCTGGGGTTGGTGTTAAAAGCATTTATTACTCACCTAATGTGGCTGCTGGAAATGAACTCCAGTCCTTTGCAAGACCAGTATGCACTGTTAACCAAAGTACCAACTCTGTGGTGTTATTTATTTTGTTTGTTTATTTAACAAATAATTACTAAAATAATTTAAATGACATTGTATTTTATTGACTATGTTGTCAAATGGAATTAGGATGAACTGTAAGTAACATATACTCCTCATTGTCACAGTCATAGTCATATAAAGAAATGAAGGCATTCTAAAATACAAGGTGTCAATAGGAAGTCAGACTACAACTGGAACTTGAGTTGTGTTGTGATCCACAGTTTCTATTCAGTTGTTCAATTGTGCTCAAATATTGGGGTTTGTGGTCTTGTTTTTAATTTGCTAGAAAGAAGATAGCTGTTTTCATCTAAATACTCTCTTCACTCAAAGAAAGACTGGAAGAAAAGGGATTATCAAGTGAAAATGTATCAGAGTAGCACTATCATTTATCACTAAAGAAAGAAGTTTATAATCCCTCCAACAACCTTATGCTAGCTATTCACAAAGATTGCATCATATGCTAATGCCTAGCTGCAAGAGAAGTTGAAAGAACTTCTGGCAAGTAGAGTTAGTCATGAGGTGCTTATACCAGTTACAATACATTCCCATGGATTTAGGGCCTTGTCTTCCTGAACAGACATTTATTCAAGCTTGAAGGAAAGGAATCTTTATGCATACACTGATTGTCTGTTATAGTGGTGAAGACTTGACTAATGGACAGTGTCTTTCCCCTGGAAACAGAATCCAACCATCACAGAAATGTGTGCTGAATATTGAATTAATCATTTGATCCAATATAAACACTTGCTTTTTATACTCAAGAAGGCTTAATGAAAGAAGACTTAAAGCTTAGCATTTAAAAATATAATTTAGGTATAAGGAGAATAAGCTAGTTTTTTGTTTGTTTTTTGGGGGGGAGTTTCAAGACAGGGTTTCTCTGTGTAGCTTTGCACCTTTCCTGGAACTCACTTTGTAGACCAGGCTGGCCTCGAACTCACAGAGATCTGCCAGCCTCTGCCTCCTGAGTGCTGGGATTAAAGGCGTGTGCCACCACCGCCTGGCTAAACTATAGTTTTAATGTGCATGCATCTACTATTAACTTCTAAAGCAAAGGACAAAAGAATCCACATTGTTTATTATATGTCATGAGAAGAGAAAAACTGAGTCTAATCAGATCACTGATAACAACTATTGATTCACAAATCATAGCTATGTGTTTTCCAATGTTACAGTGCTCATTAAACATTCCAGCACTAACATGTTAGTACTTTTGCAAAAGTTTGAAAATGAGAAAATGAGCTTGCTTCAAAAATAGAAGTCCTAGATAAATATAAAATGACATTTAGACTTCATTTTAGAAATGAACATTCTTCTTATTTGCCTCTTTGCTTAAAGAGCAGATAATTACAGAGATTCTCAGTAATTAAGGTCAATTTCATAAGCTCAGCAGTTAATCAAAAAAGTAAAACTTAAGCAATGAAAGGACTTTTCTAGGAAATCCATTTAGAATTTGGTCTTATCTATGAAGTTACTGTATTTACATTGTTTTCTTTAAGGGAAATTCATTACAATGAAATAAAATTACTAGTTCTAAATTAAGAGTTTATTTTATGCCGGGCGGTGGTGGTGCATGCCTTTAATCCCAGCACTCGGGAGGCAGAGCCAGGTGGATCTCTGTGAGTTCGAGGCCAGCCTGGGCTACCAAGTGAGTCCCAGGAAAGGCGCAAAGCTACACAGAGAAACCCTGTCTCGAAAAACCAAAAAAAATAAATAAATAAATAAAAGAGTTTATTTTATGTTATTTAACATTTCTCATTTCCTGATGTTTCTTGAAATTCTAATATTTATATTCTGCACAGAAATGAAGACATGAGCACAGAAACTATTTTACTCACTAAAATTCTTAAAAAGTGAAGATATTAAGTTGTGAAATTCCTCTACAGTCCAAGAATAGGAAGTAGAACAGCACGTAGGGAGGACTTGGTACCACTGTCTGAGTTTCTAGCAAACTGCCTGGCATTGTCTGCTGTAACAGTCCCATGTGTTTTACATAATTAACATTTTTCTTTCAGATGTGGAAATAGGGACTGAGAGATTATTAGAGATACTTTTGTTTCCAATGTTGAACACATCCAGAAAAGAAAGAACTGAATACTTTTAAAGCTCCTGGTTATTGTTGTTTTTCTTTGTGCCTAGCCATTCTCATCTCTGCTTTCATGTCTGTGTGATTGACAGTTGACACGTCAGCAAGGTTTACAGCAAAGGGAGTGGGAGGAGGAAGCTTTGGTTTTGGATACATTTGTGGGCCACAGTTCTTGCACCTATAAAATGGCATGTTAAAGTATAAGATTTTATGATTAGATATAATACAAGTAAAGAGTACATGCCTAGTATTCATAACATTTTGATGCAGCTCATATTGATATCATTTAAAGGTAACAAAATTGAGCTTCAGGACAACATTATAAGTAAGTGAAAACATCTTAAAACATATGTAAAAATGCTGCTCAAGATTTCCTTATTCTTAACAATGCTTATGTTTTGAATACATAATAAAATCACATTGTGGTTGCTTTCAATATGATGTGATGATAGAGCATATTAAGATATACCTATTTCGCCGGACAGTGGTGGCACACACCTTTAATCCCAGCACTCGGGAGGCAGAGGCAAGCAGATCTCTGTGAGTTCGAGGCCAGCCTGGGCTACAGAGTGAGTTTCAGGAAAGGTGCAAAGCTACACAGAGAAACCTTGTCTCAAAAAAAAAGAAAGAAAGAAAGAAAAAGAAAAAAGATATACCTATTTCTCATGACTCATCTGATGCTTCACATTGTATATAAAAAGAAACCAACATGATATATGATGAAAATTGTGCCTGCCTATTAAACTTGTGAGGTTAAATAAATAAGATCAGAAAAACAAAAATAGAACATCTCACCCAAATTTAAACTATTTAAATTTAAGCTCAACCCTCGGGATATTTGTCTTCCAATGTTATATTTACTCACTGAAATAGCAAATGACCTTTTCAATATATAGCCATAAGCATGACTGCTTTATCAGGCATAATCTAATACTTTCTCTTTAATTTTGTTAAATTTTTGTTTCCTCAATGGGTACATCCTTTCTTGAAGGTCTTCATCAATCTTCTGGTGTCTCTAGTGTGTAATTAAACTGCTCCCATCATCTTTTCAGTGCACAACCTTTGGGCGGTGTCCTCCTTCAGGCTTTTGCCTAGTTTACAGTTGTCATCCAAAAATCACAATTTAATTTTTATGTGAATCTTTTCTTCCCTGAAAAACATCTTATCTGGACTTTTTGTGTTCATTCTGGTTTGAAGCATACTTTTTTATTAATAAAAGTTCTTCAAAACACATTTCCTATGAAGCTTTACTTAATTTTTATTATTTTTCATAAGTGCTCTCATCACTGGTAAAGCATTTTGAATCTACATTTTAATGCATCCTTGTGTTTTGTAGTTATATTTATCATCAGCAATAAGAGGATATACCTTATCATTTTCTGTATGCTCCACAATATTTTGAAAGGATGTTTTAGAATCTTAGCTAATATTAGCCGAATAAGGTGCCTGGTTATCAGAGCAGGTAGTATATTGGTCTTATAATAGCAGCAAAGTCTGAAATTTCTATTGATTACATGAATGATTCTCATGTATTCTTGGCTCGGTTTGTCCTTTTGAAAGACTATATGCTTTCTATTCTTGTTGTAGTTGGACTGATCTCACCAGAATGAGCTCTTTAGGAACCTGAAGTTTGTATTGAACCACACCAACCTGGCTGAACCATGCACTCTTGTGACTGCAAGTCTAAAGCAGCAGCCCTATGTCCTTAAAGCAGAGGGTTCATAAGGGGAAAAAAAACTCACAAATTGTACACTTTCCTTGATGCAGGTATGGTGGCTGTTGAAAAATGTGACAGGATAAAAACTTTTTACAAAAGTGGGCCATAGTTGTATTACCATGGTATCACTGGTTTAGCGAGGAGGAGAGCAGAAATCTTTGAAGTTACAGAGGCAGAACAAATTTTTCTGAAGTCCAATGGAGTCCTTCTTGCCTGAAGAAGAGTATGTCCAACATTCTTCTGTTTTGAAGGACCATCTCAGCTACAGAGTCAACATCCTTTTTCAGACTACTACTAGAATATTCCAAATTTTTAAGGTCTTTGTATTCTTTGGCACTGAGAATTCCTAGTTTCTTTCTTCTTTTTCTTTTCTTTTCTTTCTTTTTTTTTTGCCAAGGGGGTAGATACAAAGGGGTAGATATTGACATTTATAAATGAGCATTGAGATGGATAAAACAGCTTGGCAGAGGAAAATAAATGCATGCTTTACTCAGGTAAAATTTGATAACCATGAAGTGAGCCTTTTAGTTGGATTCAGACTCTACCTTGAGTATCCTTCTTTTAAATTTTTTACCTATGAAGCTGAAGGAGCTCTAGGCCAGCATGGTCATTGGTATGTAAACAGGCACCATAGGTAGCCATTTGTCCCCTCTGCCAGAAAGAAGGAAAAAGACTCCTTCTGGCATAGAGAAACTAGTTTCCTAGGGCCCAAAGTGCCAGCCTTTTGTTGAGGATAATGGGCAACATACTTTTTTCTATAACTGCTTCTCAGCTGAAAATAGGACTTTATTGTCACCTCGTTAAGGGCTGGGAGGTGATTCAGGCAATGGGGAGATATTCTTCAGAAGCATCCAGTCTAAAGAGAGAGAGAGAGAGCGCAACACATTGTTTGCCTGGTTTACATCAGGCTTTATCAATTCTGGGGCTCCCAAGTTCTGTAGGACCACCTAGGGCTGGCATGGTTTCCATCACTTTGGAGCAGTTTTCAGTCCACAGTTGATTATTGGATGATGTCTGTCAGCAAAATGGAATTCTGATGGGACAGATATAGATGGAAAAGATTAAATTAAGGAGTATGGCAAAAAACTTAACATTTGAAACATTAAGGTCCAGGTAATACAAATGGGAAAGAAAAGTCCATTTTCAGGGATAGGCAGAAGGCAGGGAAGTTTAAGCCATTGACTGACATGATAGGAATACTTACCTGGAGTCCATTTGACCTGAGAGATGTAGATCCAAATCATGACTTTCTGAAGCTTACATGAATTTATCCAAAGTTGATAAAAAGATAAAATTTTAGATATATTAGCATAACCATTGTCTGTACTCTGAATTAGAATCCTCACTGTAGGAAAAACCGTTGATATATATTTGTAAATAGCTGGAGTACACACATGACTTTGAGTCACAGCAAAAGCTTGGGGAACCAGAAAATGATTCTGAGTTAAAAACATGAGCATTCTACTTCTGTTCATAGGACTGGATACACTGGATGTATATATATTATATCTATTATATATATAATATGTATATATGACAAAGATGTTTTTCAACATGATAAGATGTTTAAGTCTATATTTAGAAATTTAAAATTGTGATCTTGTGACTATGATAACAGTAGTCAGTGTTTTACCAAGGCTAGATGAACAGTTTATTAGAAGTCCATTGATAAATACCCTAAAACTCTGAACCTTTATAGTTTTAACATCATGTATTATCTTTTATTTAGTGTGAAGACTGGCAGCAAAACAAAACTATTTGTGATTTTGTCTTTCTCCTCAGGAAACCTAGTAGCTCTAGAAAATAAGGCCTGATTTTTCACATGAAATGGATTGATCTGGCATCTGCTGCTAAACTGATAAAGCTACAGTTAGTCATCAACATCATCAGAGATCTCAGAAGGATATATTAGAAGATGTATAATCCAAATGGTCTTTGTATTAATTAAAATGACAGAGACTTACCTGCTATTTGAACAATTACCCTAGGTTTTTCCATGGATATCTTGATGGTTTTGTTAGGGGCAGTGTTCCCAGGTTGGCATCAAGCAGCACTAGGGTGGTGGCATCTGTCTTTGTCCAACATACAGAACAGCATTGACTCTTGGATTTCTACATCAGGTAGCATAAGCCTTTGGCTGCCAGACCAACCATTTATTTTAGGTTTAACCTTGAAAACTTATACAGAAGGCCAAATAAAACTTGCCCCTATACTGAACATGATTACAAACAGTTTCAAGCATATTTAAAAAAATGGTCATTTATAAGGTGACTGACCATTAGTTTGCATTTGTTAATTATCTTTAACAATTCATAGCAAGTTCACAGCTTTTATAAGATTAGAATTTTACAGTTTTATTCCTGTTAATTGTTTTTTTTTTTTTTTTGCTTATAATTTTACAGGTCCTCCTGTCTCACTACAATGGTCTTACTGATCCTGAAAGAAAGTTTATATTTCAGCAAGAGTTTTGAATATCCATGATCTTAAATAAGGGAACCTTTTTTTGTAGGCACCCTAATCTTTATATAAATTCTTTTTTATTAAAAATTTAAATAACATGAGGCATAACAGTAAAAATAAATTTACCATTTAGTAAGGATTTTTTTCCTAGGGGGTGAATATTAGAATGTATATGGAGCCCTTACTCAGTATGTATAACAGCTTTCCCATCACTATATATGGGGGCCCTCCTCCTTATTTTTAGTTTTCTTTACAGATTTTGACCATATCTAATAAGTTTACAAATCATAAGGTATAGAAAATTTATATAATAGTCTTAAAAATCGTGAGATAAGCTTATATTTAAGCAAAAATTTTAGAGAGTTAAATAAAACCTAGAAAAGGAGTATGATACAAGCAACAATAATGTCTATTGGGAATAGTCTACTTCTTAGCTACTTTAAAGCATGTAGTGTCTTTTCCAGGACTGTTCTGTTTCTCTCTTTCTCTCCCTTTCTGTCACAGAGTCAGATGTCCTTTTAACCTAGGACAGAGATTTGAGGAAATATTTAAATAAGCATGCTTGGGTCAGGAAAAGAGGACCATAACCAAAGCTAGCTTTTTAATAAAGTAGAATGCCATAAACAATATTATCCACAATACAGCTGAGTCCCTGCACAACTGGATCAAGAAACCAGAAGGAGGGACCAGACCAAACATAGAAGAAAGCTCAAAGATGAGAGAAGTTGTGGGACTGAAATATCAGGCTTTATTGAGGCACCAAGAGGGACAGAAACTTACCAAGCTCTGGAAGGGAGCTGGAAGACAAAGCTGGTTAGTGAGGAGATAGCTATACTTGGTTTTGCTCTCAAATCTGCATCACAACTTGCATACCCAGACAAATACAGTACAAGACAATTACCATTTCAAGGAGTCCCAACTGGGATTCATCTCACCTGAACAAATACAAGCAGTAATAACAGTCAGACAACCAACAGCTGGCCACAATGCTCTTGCTCATCCAACACACCAGATTGAAAACCAAGTGTTTCCCAGCATGGGGAGTCACCTCACCTGAATGTGAAAAGGACATCTCCTGATGACATGTACCTCCAGGCTTGAGATGGTGTATGATCACCCAGAAATTACCCAAAAGCATACTCTCAGCAGAATTCAGAAGAACAGATGATACAGAAGTCCACAGGGTTAAATTAAGGCATGCTTCTCAGGGAAAGAATAGATCCCAGATGAGTCCCCAAATATAGTCAGACTGCTCTCACCAAAGAGGAGATCAGGACAAGCTCTTTATGAAATTGAAATTAATTGAGCCACACAGACCTGACCAAGTGCACACACTCTTGTAACTACAAGTCCTTAAAGCAGGGGGTTTATAAAGAAACAACAACAACAACAAAAAAAAAAAAACCCACAAATCAGTCATTTCTGTTGACACAGGTGTGGTGGTTGTGGGATAGCACTACAGGACATGAACTTCTTATAAAAGTGGGCCATAATTGTGTTACCATGGTGGCACAGTTTGATCAGGGAGGGGAGCAGAATGCCTTGCAACTATAGAACAATGGCAGGTGAGTTCCTGTAAATACTATGTATGCCAGAGGCTCAGGCTGACCTCAATTTTAGCCCAAGGTCAGGTCAGGAATTAGCAAACATGTTTTTCTCATTTCATTTGCTATAATATTCCCAGTCCCTAAACAGAACATGCCTTCACAATGCTTACTGACTCTAATAGCACATTTATTTATACCAGTCAAGTGATAATTGGAGAAATATTAGGACTATTTCACTAAAACTGACACTTAAAGCAATGTCTGTTTTGAGCATTTATGAGTTTCCTATTTTGAGGGCATATATATATATATAATAGTAGTATTATATATAATAATACTGAAATAAACGTTCATTATTTCACATTAACTGATACTGTTCGAACAAAGATTCATGACTTATATAAGCAAATACATTATTCTAATTGCTAACTTCATATTCAAAATAGAAAAGTCATGACTACATGCACAATACTTTGAAACATCAACTAGTTTATCCAGACCATTTATTTAGGAATATTAAGACTCATTGCTGAAGCAAATAGATACTGATCTCTCTCTCTCTCTCTAGATATACTGATCTCTCTCTCTCTCTCTCTCTCTCTCTCTCTCTCTCTCTCTCTCTCTCTCTCTCTGTCTCTCTCTGTGCATGTGTGTTCAATTGTGCCCATGTGTGCCTGTTTGTGTATGTGAGTTCCCATGTGTCTCTGTAAAATGTACATTCTATTTATCAATTAGAGGATGACCACACAAATGATGAACAAATGAGTCTATGAGTACTATATTAACATCATTAAGCTCTTCTTTCTTTCAACTTCTTTCCTGTCCCCTCATCTCCTCAAATTCTTTAATTAGACACACGCATGTGTCCACACACACATAAATTTATAATTCAATCCACTGAGTTCATTTAGCTTTGCTTGTATGTGTTTAGGGATAGTCTCTTGGGATTGGTTAAACAACCAAGAGGTTCATCCCTAAATACGACAAATTTTCTCTTTATATTAATTGACATTCTTGATGCTAAATAGGACACTAGACACTGCTGAATCTTGTTGCAGGGAAAGATAACTTTCAGTCACTTTTAAGTCACTGTAAGTATCTGAATTGGAGGAGAAATTGGTAATATGTCCTTTGGTGAGTTTCTTTTCCACATGGTTACCTAACTAATTTGTATTCTCAGTACAAATTTCTATTTGAATGTATGAACATGTATTTATATGTGTGTTCTTCTGAAAGGATAAGAGGGAGACATATTAATGTCTGAGATTTAATTTTGAAAGGACTTTACTTTGCAAAAGGTCACTTCAGGCAGGAAGAGATAGTGTTCCTGTAAAGTACAGCATGCTATCTTGTGCTAATTGAGCTTATCTCTTGCAGCAAACAGAATTATCTGTTCTTAGGCTTAAGAAAAGCTGCTATATTCAGTACAGTGGTATTTACAAAAGATCTAGCTTAGTAGACACTTTATCTTTCTCTGTGGTTCCTTATCTTTGTTAGGCTGAAAAGAATTACATGGTATTATTCTTAAGTTATTGAAAAGATGTGGTATTTTACTAATGAAATGAAAATGATTGCTAGAATATGTTTACATGTTAATAAGCAGTAGAGACAGTGAAAAACACCCTCAGAGTATTTTTCTCATAATTTCTCTTTGTAGGGCTGTACTGAAACCATTTACCTATTTATTGATACAAACTATACAGAATATTCTATTAACATTTTATTTTGAATTACTGCCAAAGTAAGACATGTGAGACCTGCAAATCTTAGCCATATATGAAGCTCAAACCAAATATCAGGTAGCTGACAAAACAGCACGAACCAAGATGACTTAAATTGCTTTCTCCATCCTTGTCTTTCATTTCTTTTCCCACCATAATTTATAAGATGACTGAGATAATAGGCCAATTATTATCAAGTCATGTAATCACAGGGAAAACCATTCAGAAAGCTAGAAATTCAAGACAGCAGACAGCAGATCTTCATCTTACCCTCAATGTCCTCTACCCTTCCGACTGAAGTAAGAAAGCTGTTATTGCTCATAGAAAGCTGGCCTTCATCACAATGCCAGGGAGAGCTATGTTAACATTGTCTATTTATGCTTTTGCTAGGTCTTATTTAGGCCGCCATATTGTTGTGGCATTATGGATGAAGCTTTGCCATAATGTCCAGCTGATGCAATCTCACCCCAGAGATCCTGGTCTTCAGGCTCTGATAATCTTTGCACCCCCTCTTCTGTGCTGTTCACTGAACCCTATTCATAGAAGTTATGTTGTAGATGTATCCACTGGTGCTGGGTACACCATGATCAGTAATTCTCTGCGTTCTGACCAGTTGGAGTTTTCTGTACTGGTCCTTCTGTTGTGAAGAGCAGCTCCTTCGGTGAGGTTTGAAAGATACACTTACTAGTGCATACAAGGATACACAGCGACAAAGTGGTCTAACGTGACAGACTCAACCTCCCCTTCCTCACACACATTTCTACCTTATCTTTATCAACAAAGAAACATATATAGAATATTAGATATACATACATAAGCTGGGATAGAGAAAATGAATTTTACTTTATACACTTTACAAGTCTATATTTAATTATAAAGGGAGAATAAATGCTTGGTTAATATTGATTGAATAGCTAACTTAGTACTAATCTTCAATATGAACTCAGTTCATAGTTATTGACAGAAAGAATGAGTACAAACATCTTCCACCTTCAATGAGTTCACAGCACAGTGCAACAAATGGTTATACAAATTTGCATTTTACAAAAGTTATACATTCAGTGTGTGATAATGGTACATATTATGGGATAGAAATTAAGTTGCATACATCGTCCTTCAATCTGGGAATTCAGACATGCATGCTGAAAAATTTGACCTTTGAGATTAATAGTTATCCAAAGATACTAAATGAGGAAATAATAAAGAAAAAAAAAGAGAGAGAACCATTATAATCAGAGAATCAGAAGTGAGAGGTAATCCAGAGCACACTGTTAACACCACTGTAGCAAATAGTTCTGATCTATAAATTTTAATGCACAGGAGAAAAAAATTGAAATTGAAAGTTTCGGGGTATCAATTTATGTTGATTAGAGAGTTGGGACTTTATTACATCTGTATGTCATTGGGACCTACTGGTAGATTTTAAGTAGGATATGGAAAGGTCATGTGCACAGTACAGGCAGAATATTTTGCCAGTTATGTGGAGAACAGATCTGAGAGGGAAAATAATTACAGGCAAGAGAGACAGTTTTGGTAACTATAATATTAATCAAAAGACACTATGATAAGTACAGGAAGTCTTGAGAAAAATGGTTGACTCTGTGTATAGGGCTATTTTGTACAGGTAAATTTAACAGAATTTGGTGGCTAGTTAGATGGAGAAAGATGTAATATGTAGGAGTGTCTAGTAGATGCCAGTGAGAAGAGTTTGGGAAGTCTGAACTGGAGAGGAGGGCATAGGAGAAGGGACAAAGGGAGAGAGGGAAGGGGGAAACTGAGGCAAGAATGAACAATGTTAGAGGCAACAGGGGTTCAGGCAGAACTCTACCCAAATTACTTTCATCACAGCTTTCTAGTACATAATTCAACACAAGTTCAATTTTCTCATTGTTTTGAGAAAAGATTTTGGAAAGATGACTATGATTGACATTTGACATAAGATTTGCTCTATTTAATGAATATGTAGAAGAATTTTATAAAGTGATTTATAATGACTAGAATTCAAATTATACCTGTTTTAAAACATGTGTGTATTTCTTGGAAGTCTTACTGGAGTTCTTGGTCTATCAGAAAATTATATTATATTTAAAAATGAACTAAATACATTCCTTGTGTCAGTCTTAATTTCTTCAAAAGAAATTGCATTCTTTTAAGTATACTAAACATCATTAACTTGCACATTCTTAGATGACAAGATCAAATGGAATTTGCTTAATATATTCCAAAAATAAGATATGTATTTCAAATATTTCACTTTAACAAACACATTTTGGAAACCTTAGAGGGGCTGGTAATTGAGCAGAATATATGCTGAAGAAAGAGCAAGAAAGATAGTTAGAAGGGATGCTCAGACCCCGCAGGGACGCTTCACAATGACTATTGGCTGGAAACAAATTATGCAATGAGACTCAGTGCCATTTATGAAATAGATATGTCAACCCCTGGACAATTGACTCCCCAAATTTCATATTGGATATCCCCTTTATTAAGGCTAAGTTCATCCTCATGATCCAAGAGTTTTTGACATTGAGCCTCCAAACTGTCCGTTCTTATTCCCAAAACCTTTCTCTTGAAGATTATTATAATTTACCTCTGTATTGCAGTTTAATTCACTTGAAACATTGTTCAGTGTACAGAGAAGTCACCTAAGAAGTAGAAAATGACAATCCATGTCCCCTTCCCGGCAGCAAAAAAGACTATCACATTTTTACTGTTTTGGTGGTGGTGGTCTTGTGTCATTTTATTTATTATTCATTTCAGTCTGGTGGATTGAACAAAAAGGCTGTATGTGCACTAGACAGGCACCCTAATACTGAATTACACACCTTGCCTAATAGTTTAGTACTAGTAATAATGCCGTCTTTCCCAGACATCTTGGAAGACCCACTAAAGATTTCTATTTGTTGACATATTTTGTATATTTCTTATTAGTCTATAACATACATATAATGTATGTTATAGACTAATAGAGGTAATAGAGGTAAATTATAATAATCTTCAAGAGAAAGGTTTTGGGAATGATAAGAATGGATAGTTTGGAGGCTCAATGTCATAGTCACACTTCAAAAATCTATAATTTACCTTGTTTGTACTCATTAACGCTGGATTTTTTTACATATAGAAAATCTGAGGAAGAGTGCTTTAGCTTGTTTTGTACCAGGCCCTCTCCTCACATTCCTCCATCCCAAGTACCGAGTTTAATCACCACATTTCATTGAAAAGATTATTTGGAAATGAACCACCTGTCTTCATCAGTACTCCATTGCTGTGATGAAACATCATGACCAAAATACAACTTGGGGAGGAAAGAGTTTATTTGGCTTGCATTTCCACATCATTGTTCATCAAAATACGTTAGGACAGTAACTCAAACAGGATGGGAGGCAGGGGGTGATACAGAGCAGAGGCTCTGGAGGGGTGTTGCTTGCTAGTTTTCTCTTTGTAGCTTGCTCAGCCTGCTTTCTTTATTTAATTAATAAATATTTTTATTTTATAATTAATTTAATTTTACATCCACCACGGATACCCCTGTCCTCCCTCCTCCCACCTGCCCGCTTTTCCCCCCAGTTCACCACCATTCCCACCTCCAAGGCAAGGTCTCCCCAGGGGAGTCAGCCCAGCCTGGTAGCTTCAGTTGAGGCAGGTCAAGTCCCCTCCTCCCTGCACCAAGGCTGAGCAAAGTGTCTCAGCATAGGCCCTAGGTTCCAAAAAGCCAGCTCATGCACCAAGGACAGGGCCCGGTTCCACTGCCGGAGGGCCTCCTAAACAGTTCAAGCTAATCAGCTGTCTCACTTATCTTTCTTATAGAACCTGGGACCAGCAGCCCAGGAATGGCATTACCCACAATGGGCTGTGCCCTCCTCCATCAATCACTAATTGAGAAAAGGCCCTACATACCACCCTACAGCCTGATCTTATGGTGGTATTTCTTAATTGAGGTTCCCTCCTCTCAAATGACTTTAGCTTGTATCAGGTTGACACAAAACTAGCTAGCACACCACCTGAAACATTAGTCTATATCACTAATTCCCATAGCAAAACAATCCCAGGCAGCGGCCACTCTGTGTCATCATAGAATGACTGAGGCTCCCTACCCATATTTTCATAACCCTTATGGTCAATGCTTATTACTTCTTGACGATAAATATTTTTGTGGGTACTCATTACAATATTTCATCTGTTTTTGAAATTAACATCTTTGTGAGGAAAAAAAGACAAAGCTTGTTTTAGAAGCACGGTTCATATTCTCTGCATGTATTCAATGATGCTTTTTTCACATGTGAAAACACATATCATATATCACTTTGTGGACCACAGTTCAGATATTGTTGATATACAGATTGGATTTTAGTACTGAAAATCCCATTCATTTCCATACTATTTCTTCAGAAAGTTTTTTAGCCATGAATAACATAATGAGTAAGCAATAACAAAAACCTTGCACGTTCATATTGTTTATTTTCAAAATTCACTGTAAAGATGGTAAGAATATTTCAGGCTTGATATCCAGAACTGATGGCATTAAGCATTAAGCACAAAGCTGAATCATATGACACTGAAGCCAGATTGTTGAAGTCTAAATTTTTTTTTTTTTTTTTTTTTTTTTTTTTTTTTTTTTTTTTTTTTTTTTTGGTTTTTCGAGACAGGGTTTCTCTGTGTAGTTTTGCGCCTTTCCTGGAACTCACTCTGTAGTCCAGGCTGGCCTCGAACTCACAGAGATCCGCCTGCCTCTGCCTCCCGAGTGCTGGGATTAAAGGCGTGAGCCACCGCCCGGCACGAAGTCTAAATTTTAACACTTGATAGCTGGGGTGAGTTAGTGAAGTCTTTTGGGTCCTGGTTTTTCCTATAAAATGCTATTAACAGTACTATTGAGTCACAGCATTGATTCTGCATTCAATGGGTCAGAAATTCTATGCTTCTAGGTAGCTTTACAAAACTCAGCAGAAATAAATGAAAATGGATAAGCCTGTCTTTGCTAATTCCTGTTCTCAGTTATCCACCTCAAGTTGAAAGCCATGGTTTGGGCTACACCAGTTTCTCCTTTATTACCTATTTTCAGGTCACTCTTGCAGGGTCAAATGCATGCTTACTGAACACTATTCTTTTTATTGAGCTATGAGGTTGTTGGGAACAGACAGTTTTATGGTCACACTATCTCCTGGGACATTTAGCCACTGATACAACATAAAACTACAGTAAATTTGGATAATCATCTTCCTCATATCTAATGTTCTGTATATATCATATATTTCTTACAATGTTATTCCCATTCCTGTCCTGATTTCATGATTTTCTCCATGTTCACTGAGCATTTTTTTCCCGAAAGCAAAGCATTTAACTCTGTATTTGTGTAAAAAAAAAAATGTAACCTTCTAAAAGCCTATCATAGTTAGCCATTTGAGAAATTTGTTCTGAGAATTTAAAGTATTGAGAAGCTCAAACATTTTGAAGTTTAATTGTGCTACACAGTTGGTTTCAATCAGAAAGGAATGGCTGCTTTACTTGTGATATGAACACTGACTGGGATCCTCACATGACTGATATCAGATCCAGACTGGACAAGAGAAGGAATAGGAGCAGACTCTTCCCTAAACATAGAGACAGTGACGATATGCTCTCAGGCTCTGCTTCTCCTGGGTCTGGTCCTGCAAGTCCGGAAAGCAGGCTATCACTGCAGCTTAAACTTTGAACTTGAAGCCTAAGATGATGGTGATTGCCTTCACTAATCACTTGTACACTCATAATTTAATTTCCAAACAGACTTTTCAAGAACTCAACCCTTTTGATACTTCCATATCCTAATGCCTATTGCCAACAAAATGTAAGACAGCAATGTGAAGAAAAATCCATTAAAAACCTCCATTATTTCAACAAGGTTTCCATAGTAACATAGAAATCCATGATCCTAAGATTCAGTCCTCTTTTCTTCCCCCATTGGATCATTTATAGTGAAATTACTTGTTCCCAAACACACTTGAACACACTCAGGAGAGGCTATTCACTTAATGGAACCTTACATTTCCAAAAATGAAAGCACAGATTTAACACTCTAGTCAAAACCACAGCTATAATCGGGGGGACATGTAGCAGCCAGTTTTCCTAGATGGAGTCATGAAGGGATCCAGTTTTGAAACTTAGTGTTGATTTTTTTTTGTTTATGAATTCGTATCTTTTTTTGACAGGCCATGATAAGTTAAAAGCCAGCTGGATTTGTTCAAAATGTAAAGTGTAATTCTAAATCTTTTTAAATATTTTTATGTTAAAATTAAAAGAACAGAATAAAATTGAAATTTATTTAGTAATGCCTCATCACTTCTTAATCCCTACTGTCTTCTATAGAAAATATAGCTCACCATTTTATGTTTCTTGAAAATACGCTAATTTGGACTTTTGACTTTAAGAAATTAAATTAAAGCATAAATGAAATTTGATTATAGCATTGAGGAAATTTGCTAAATAGTAGATACATACAGAAGAGAGCTGCATTTGAATTCTTGGCTGTGAATTCTAAACTTGGATTGAGATTCCAGGATAAATAAAGATGCTTTGACTTATTGATCAGCAATAACTCTGAATGGCCCCACATACTACGAGTGTATGCATAATAACTCAACTTGATAAAGTCACTGAAGCCCATGATAGATATTAGATGCATCAGTATGTGTAAAAATTAAGTATTTGCTCCTATATTGTCCAGATAAAAGGATTATATATATTTCCTGTATCATGTATAGGGCAGCTGAAATATGAATATTTGCCATATCCTCATGACATCTGAATATTAATGTAATGACTTTATGTATTAGAATCATATAAACTATTTAAAAATTTCTGTATTGGGTGTAGTGCATGGATTAATTTGGAATTTGAACCAATCATTCTCTGTATGTTCTCCTTGAAATGCCTTGGGAGTGATTGATGGTTGCTGACTGTAGATTATAAGCCTCATGGTTTGTTTGCTCTGTTGCTGCAACATCTGTATTAGCACGACATGGATACTATCCAAAAGTCCTGGGTATAGACACAGCAGCATTGCTGATAAACAGTATAGTTGTAACCACTGTTTAGATTCTGTGATGCAGGGGTTGCAAAAGCTTTATATTCACGGGGCAATGCATATTTAAAGAAGACATAACAACGCAGCAATGGCTTTGATAGCCTTCATTATGACAGCTCTCCCGGTCAAACAACCTTATCTCATAGATACTAATGTGTCTATTTTGTGGGGAGAGGAAACCGAAGAGTAAAAAGTTAAAATGATTTCATGGATGGCTTGTGAGACAGGTCAGTAGGTAAAGAAGCTCACCACCCACGCCTGGAATTGGATCCCTGGACATACATGGTGGAACTCATTCTTTCAACTTATCCTCTGACCTCCACAGTTTGCTGTGGCACACATGCCCCCACAACAAAAATGTAGAAAAAAAATCCATGGAATCACACAATTATCACATGCCAAAATCTGACCTCAAATCTTTTACATGATTATATCAACAACATGCTAGGCCATTATTCCTGAAAACAACAATCTTTGTTTTACCCATCTGTTAGGAAAGAGTACATTATATGTAGTGAACATGAAATCAGACATGAAGAATAGTCAGACTTTTAAAGCTGTAAAGGAGGCAGTCCTTAGAAAGAAATTCCCCATAAGTAAAGGCCAGGGAATGTCTAACCAAAATGTTAGAGACATTTTGGTTGTCATGGAATTTTGCCAAACAAAAGAGGTGGATAAATTGTATATTTCAGTCAGTTTGCAGACAGTCCAAGGACTAGGTTAAATCTGTAATGAATATAACACATATGGATGCTGTGGTAGATGAGCAGGGCAAGAGATGCTGGGCAAAGTACATGACATGTTTTGATTTTATGTTGTGAAAATAAAGTATATTTCTCATTGCTTGCACAGGTGGAACATGCAGAAGAGAAAATGTGATGTTATAACCACAGTGAATACACTATATATTTCTAGTTAGATTTTCCCTTTAAAAGTATTATTTGAAGCACTAGATAATTACGTTATTTAAATATTCAAGTAATGTGTTCTGTAAAGGAGCTTTCGGGCAAGCATATTTTAGCTTTATCATTAAACTAACCCAGTTTTTCTAGTATATATGACCTACCACCAGCAATGAAGCATTTCTGAGGCCTTCTGGGCAGATGTAATAGACAAGACATTGTTGAAGACAAATTCCTTACAGAGAAAGATTTGTGAAATCCAGCAGGGAACCAAGGAAACTACACTCACAAACACACTCCTGCAGAGAAGGCTTTATCATTGGTTCTCTCTTAGCATTTCAAAAAATATCTTTGAACCGGTGAGTCAAAAGCACTTCTGCTTTATGTACAATCTCCAGCAAATATTTTGAAAAAATGGACAACTATCCTATACTCTGAACAGTGGTCCCTTTACCAATAAAGTGCAGTTTATCTTCATAAGCATAATTTCATTTTCTTAATATAAAAGTGAAACACATATTTGAAAGGAAAGGTGAATTTTTACAACAGTAATTCATTACATAATATATATTTATGGAACACATATTCTGCTGCAATATTGTGCTAGAATCTGGGACATAGAGTTTAATAAGAAAGAGTTTTTCTCAAATAATTAACTATTACAAAAATGAACTAAATTTTTCCCTTCCTTTCTTCTATTTTCAGAAGATATTAGAATTCTGAAAGTGGCAGAATACTACCAATTTGCCTATCAATAACTCTCAGATAAAATTAATGTCAAGAATATCTGTACCCAAATTTAGCAGAGTTTTGTTGTAGGTAAACACAAAATGATTTATGATTCTATGATAAAAATTTGTCTATTTTACTTTACTTAGACCAGGAGAAAGGCCATGAATAATGTCACATATCATTCTACAGTTCATAAATATTTAGGTGTGAATGAGGTTTTGACAGGTGAGTAATTAATAGCATTCTGAAATTTTATTCTGTGCCACTTCAGATTTGCTATGGTTTTTGTTACAAGATGACCTATTAGACAATGTCACGTAGACATGCTCAAAAGCTATGTCATATGTGTGTACTTATGTGACTTAGAGAAATGTTCAGTATCCAGAAGTACTGTGTGGCATTTTCATGCTCGGATAATATTCCCCTTTGCTTTGAAAATGTGTTTGGAGAGTTTGATTATACACATTAAGTGAAACATTACAGGGAGCCTCCAAAGCCTCGTCTTTGGGGATATCCAAACTCCTTTGATCAGTATTCATGTGATGAAGTTCAACAAAATCCCTCCTATTGAATGTTCCCTTGCTCCACTTTAAAGAGAAGGGAGCTATTTAAAACAAATTTTGTGGAGTTTTCCAGGGCTCTTTTTTTGTCTTCTTTTGATTTGGAGCATGTGTCCCTCTATGATTTTAATACACACTCTAATGTCTCATAAAGCATGAAATAGAAGAATTAAATACACAGTGGGGAAAAAGTCTGTGTTTTTGATTTTTCTCTCTTGTTGTTCTCATAGTAGGAGAGAAGGCTTTTGAAGGAAACACTAAGATTAAAGTATTCCAAATTTGTGGCTGTTTTTATAAGCATATAGCAATTCTTTCTCAATAGATAAACCTGAAATACATTATTTGTATGAATAGTTTTTTACTTTAAATTATGTTTCCACATTATGCTTTAAATGTAGCTAAATGTACAAGTAAATTTTCCCGATTGAAACATATTGTGGTTCATAGCTTGAGCAAAATTAAATTGTTTACACTATTTTAATTCACCCCAAGAATATATATCTTCCTATTAAGTAAATGGCTTGCCAGACATTGTAAAACATTTTTGAACAGTAAAGGTCACATTTTATTGCAAAAACCTGTCAGTGCTTTATGTCCATGCTGTGAAATGTTATTGCTTCAGGGTGATTATGTGGGAGGGGGCTATGGTTAAGAATGCCTTTCTGTGACCAGCTATGATTTACAGCAGCAAGTGGAGAATTAAACCCTTAATTGAAGCCTACAGAGCAATACCTAGGGGCGAAAATCAGCCTGAAAAATTTGATTCAGACAATTTTCTTAGTCTAGCCCCTATGGGCCTCCCAGTTGATTCTCATGAGTTTTGATTGTGATTGAAAAGACAAGCTGTTTTTGCTTTGCCCTGAACTTCCCTAAGGTAAATCCTTAGTTTTAGTAAGCTTTTTGATTAATGAGGAGGGAGAAGTTATCAGAAAGAAGGAGAGTGCAGAATTTTAACTCTTACCTCGAGGTCCAAAATGAAAATGTCTTAACATATCAGCTACTCTGGAATGGAAATTATCATCTGGGGAATAGATGAATTTTGCCTTCCTGAAATGATAATGCTCTACACCTGTGGCGGCACTGATGCAGCTCTGTGCCTTTCTAAAAGAGGAACATGTTGTGGGTCATTGGTTAAAGATTCCTTCATTTGGGCCACAGCAAATATAACTAGACAGACTGAGATTTGACAAAATATCAGTCACAGGGCAACATGATCCTGATTACATCTCCCCCTGTTTCTGTCTGGAAGTAATGTGGCTTGCTCTATCGTATTTGTACTTGTTCTGTCTTTCTCTGACATGTCTTAGGGGGTTTATTGGATTAGTTAACACATCATACCAATTCTGACTTTGCTTCTCATATTGGCTTTTTCATGTTTAATATGCTTAATGTAACCTATGTGTTTTGATTGTGTCTCTTAACCTTATGCCTTATTTATTTGATCTTGTCCTCTATGGCAGAATTGAGTCACCTCAAAATTCATCAAATTTGCATTAAACATTGAATGTTTAATATATACAAGATAACATGTGCTTATTGTTAATGAAGATGGGGAGATACAATATAGTCTCTGATTAAATTTTATTGTAATGAAGAATATAATTGTAATGAAAAATGTAAGAAACTATCTTAGTTTCTTGAAGTACAGTGCAGAAGGAGTAGGTATTTCAGTGCAATGGCCACTGTCCCAACAGTAGGAGATTTAGAAAAGTTAATGTGCCTGTGGTATATAATATACATCACAAGAGGAAAGAATAATGAAGATCATTTCAGTGGGTCTGGGAAACAAATACTGTTCTAAACTACTTTAATGGCATTGGATAGTCTGGAAAGGGTCAGATACAAATTGTGGCTTTGAGGGAGGATTAACATTGTTGGTCTTTCTACTGGGTATAGGTAGTTCCGAGGCAGAGGATAGGAGACTAAAGTAACCTTGGGCTTTGAGCCAAGGAGAGGAGAATGACCAGGAATGAACCAAGGGAAAAGGGTGGCTTGCCTCCCAAAGCATACTAAACGCAGCGTTTCCACCGAAGTGGCACAGACATTGGAGGCAAATAGACAAGAGCCAGAGAAAAGATCTGCAAATCATCTAAAAGGACCATGGTCAGCCAACTCATTTGTTCCTTCATCTGGAGAAAAAGGAGAGAAAATTAATGGAGTTTTAGAATTAGCAGCACGGTAGGGCTGAAAGTAATGAGGGAAACCCAGGAAAGAAGCCCAAAGAAACAGAGCAGGCAGGTAGGAAGCCATAAGTCAGGATAGCAGAGGTCATTTTAAATGTGAGGAGAATCAGATGATCAAGAAGGGGTAACTAAATTTAGCCACTGTTAGTTTACTGCTGAATTCCAGGAGAGACATTTAAAGAGAATGGTGGGACCATAAGTTAGATCACAAGATGGTTGTAAGCTAGTGGTGATGGAAAATGAACCAATCGTGATGACTTTGCCAGCACAAGGGAGACACAAAATGTGTAAGAATGACAAAACAATTGGAATGCATTACTTATAACAGAACTGTTACTAAATTCATAGATACAAGATGGACACTGAAGATATAGGTCAGTAGGAGAGTGTTTTCCTTGCTCTCACAAAGATCTAGATTTGATCCCTAGAACTGGAAAAAAAGATGGATAGATGTAAAGGTGAACAGAAATAGGAAAGATACGAAGCAATCTCATATAAAGAAGCAATGCTTTTTCTGTAGGTGCGTTGATGTCATAACAAGGCATGAAGGACATATTGAAGTCCAGTTGTTGGGACATCAGATTTTTGATATGACAAATGTGCCCACATTTATAGAAATTCTTACTTTTTTAAAGATTCCCACTGTATCTGAGGTTACATTACATCTAAAAATCAATATAAAATTCCCATTGTATCTGGCTTTTTATTAAATATTTTTTTGTCCAATTCTTTGCATTTGATGGGTAACTTTTATGAGTTTTTGCAGAATTACTGCTTGGTTGAAACTGTTGACATACATGGTTTATCTAATCCTACTAAGGTTATAATTCATTTCATAATGGTCTTTGCTAATAACTTTCATTAGATAATTTTGATATGGAAGTATAGTCACATTGATGTTTATTTTATAAAACATGTCAAAGCAAATGCTAGTATAGTATGAGCTATAGCAGACTAATTACACATAGCTCTTGTATTGAAAATATCTTTGTTTTTTGCTTGGTTTTGATTTTTGCTCTTTGAGACAAGGTCTCACAATGTAACTGTGGCTTCCCTGGCCTCCAACTCACAAGCATTCACCTGTCTCTGCCTCCTGTGTTCTAGGGTCAAAGGCACTCACCACTATGCCCTGAATCTCCTTTTATAATGGCCTTCTTAGGAATACAGACACTTTCTAGTCCAAACTGAGGTTTGCCTTCCAGTCATTGTAGCATACTTTTCTAGAGAATTATACAGACACTAATGTGAAAATCCAGCAAATAACTTCACCAATTTTTTTCCCTGAAGGAAATAAATCAAGAAACAGAAGTTTTGTTTTGATTTTGAAGATTTGTTTTGACTGCAGTATGTGTCAGACATCTGTGTCTGACACCCACTTAGATCCATTCATCACATAGTCATTTAGTTAAATCCTTTCTGTCAGACCGTTAAGCAAAACTGGGATTGGTGGAATCAATATGAGAGACTCATGTGCTTTACTCCCACAGGACCATATGTGCAGATGATGAGGAAGGAGAAAAAGACATTCTGAGAGCATGTACTATAGTCACGAAGGTGTAGAGGAAGTAGTGAGCATCTGTCAGGCTTCTTGTTTGGGAATTGAGAATACTGTGGTGTCTTCTTAAGGAAGATAACTTCTAATAGAGCATAAGTTACTCAAGAGTGTAAATGAGAGAGTGCAGATATTTGAAACTGTGAATAGAGTATGGACTTTATCCTAAAGGCAACAGGGACCACTGATGTGTTCCGTGCCAAGTGTGACAAGATCAAAACTGTGTAATGTATTTGGGAAGGGCATTCCACACTGGTGAATAAGAAAATTCGCAGTGGAAGTTTCATTATGAAACACCTGGACTAATTCAGGTAGTCTGGATGGTAGGTTGTAACTTTATCCAGTGCTGATCATGCAGTTAGAGAAAATTGCAGATTAGAAGGATGACTCAGTGTGTGTCCCAGCATCAGAATTCTCATGGAAGTACTTACTATATGGAATGGAAAAGAAATGTCCTAGGCAAGGTCAGCAAAGGTTCTGTGTAAGGAGCCAGGGCATATCCTTCCATAGGCTGTGTCTCAGCTCCTCAGCTCTTTCCAACATTGTGGCCCAAAAGTAGCCATATGCATTGCATAAGGAATTTGAATTTGAACCATTAAATTTGAATCAAAAATTGAATGTCATATAATTTGCACATACTGTTAAGCACTGTTCAACCATTTCACTCTATAAGTCTGTTTTTAGGTCATGGATCAGAAAAAAGGCAGTAAGTGAAGTATGGATATTTTATCGACTATTGATCAAGGAATTTGCTTAGGAGAATTGAAAAATTATATAACAAATGTTTGTTAGAAATTGGAGAAAAAATATAAACTGTTTTTTAAAAAAAAGTGCCAAATAATTTTGAGCTAATTATGTCTGACATTTGTAGTGGCTGACTGTTTAAAAATTTAAAACAATAGCACTAATTAATTTTAAAGAATTACAGTTCCTAAACTAGTATAAAAGCAGTAGACATCGATTTGCTTGAAGAAAAGCCATCTTCTTTTCCCATGTTGTTTCCTCTACTGCCCATCACTCACCCCTTGAGCCACAGCATGAGGTCAGATATCCCAGAAACCTCAGTTCTATTCTTAACCAACTCCATGGCACTGGGTAATTAAATTATCGTTCTTCCATCTCAGTTTACTTTTCTATGAAGGTAATTTGGTAGCTCAAGAGACGGAACGTGTAAGAGGACAAGAAATCCCATACAAAGATTCATGTCAGAGAGCCTGGGAAGATATCAGAGGAAATGCTATGCCTAAAAGACGATACGGTGCATGGAATGTATGAATTCTTTTCAAATGCTATCATTCCTTCAAGCGTTTTTTCATTGGATGTTTTCTGTGAATTTTGATACTTCTTGTGGGAAATGATCATTTTCCTGGTGCCAAATAAAAATGGATAGAAGTGATTCAGTCAGTACCAAAATTGACTAATATTGGAGGATTTGGGGGATTGATGTTTCCTTCAAAATATGAGTATTTTTCATGAACTAACTAGGACCTTGAAGGTGATTTCTTCTTATTTTCTTTGTTTTTTTCATCTTTCCTTCCTGTTGTCTCATTACCTCCCTTTCACTTTTTTATTATCTTTTCCATACCCGCTCCCTCTCTCTTTCTCCTACATAAGCAAGATGCACCAGATCTATTAATTACAAGTTTCCATGCATGGCTACACAACTCTTAACACCCAAGTTTCTTGTGAATATTGAGCATTATATAATGAGGCACAGGTGCTGGGTGGATTTTTATGCTTGTGGACATCAAGTTATCCAAATAAAGGAAAACATGTGAATCAGTTGGTGAGAAGAAATAAATAGTTTTTGTGAAATTCATTCTTTGCCATTTACTTTGAAGAACAAGAAGATGACAAAAAGTTATTTAGCTTCTAAGTTTCATCATTTGTGGAACAGAAATGAACTACCATCTCCTGAGTTATCATGCGTGATATCCAGTGAACTGTGTGGTGTTACTAAGAATTGGGTTCCACCAATCTCTCTGTAACAAGAAGAAGAAGAAACCAGCACAGCCCTTCATTTCCACTTGCTCACAAAGAACAAACCTTCATGAAAAAAGGCACTTTATTGATTTGTTTGCAGAAGAGTTGTTGGGAACACAGAGTCTGCTACATTTGAAGTAAATAAATTCCATTTTGATATGAGCCTCATGCAAAGCTAAGGGGAAGTCTATAATTTGTTTTATTTCAAACATTAAATTATGATGGCTCACTTAATAACTCTAAACTATAAATCTAAACTACATTTGTGTTCAGCAAACAGTCATAAACTCCCTGTTAGACATTTAATTACTGCACAAATTGTTTTATAAAGCACTGTAAAACAAACATGTTGATTAGCAAAGAGAAATAGTCATGATTGCCACAACACTAATCTTTTTAAACATATAAATTTAGCTCCATGCACATATTCAATCATGTAGAACTCTTCACCCATCAAAGGCTTCTGTTGTTTTTTCAGCTTTGCTCACTTAGAAGGGCAAGCTTCCATATACAGATCATTTCCAAGTGCCCAAAATGAAAAGAGTTTTACTTTTTTCTGTATTTAAACCATTCTTTGTATATTTGTTTTAATCAAGAGCCATATTATCTTTATGAATCTGCATTTAAAGAATTGAATTTGTAAAGATCAGACAAAACTAACGACTGAGCAAATCACGGCACAAGCATTTAAATACTGCGGTAAGGAGACAGCAACATTTCCTTATATTCAGGCCACAGGGAAGGGAGCTGGGGTCTGACAAGTAAGTAGGGGTCTCTGGAACAGCCACTCACAGGCCCTTCTATCAAAGGCAGACACACCATCCATGCTCCTGAGTCGTGACGTCTGTCCATAAGTGCTGTGCTCATAAAGTTCTCAATTCTAAGCTGTAATCAAGAGCACTGTACTGTCAAGGACTCTACCACAGGAGAAGGGTTTATAAATGTGAAGTTCTCATTTGATCTCTTTGGCTGAAGCTGCTGGTCAAGATTGGCTACAACTATATTGGAAACCATAGAATACATTAAAAAATTTTGTTAGCATATCCCCTCGCCACAAAGCTCACATAACTGACTGCATTAGACATTGCATCCTGATCTTAGCCTGATGAGTTAAAAACAGAATGTAAGAGAAGGAATAAAAGATGAAAAAAAAAACAGAGAAAGAAATACAGATGATATGGTTTCCTCATTAACATTTTTATTCTGAAAGCATTTTCCACAACAAGCCTCTTTCAGGCATTATAATAGAAAAGAAATATATTATAACATCTATAAGACTTATAGTTGCAAAGGGAGAGGAAGAAATATAAATAGTTGAAGCAAATTTTAAACACAAAGGGAGAATATAATTGTTGAGAGATCATTGGCCTACTTACAGAAATAAAAAGGCTTGTTTCTGAATGAGGTGGAATCATTCAATTCTTTGCAGAGCTTCTGTAGTCAGTAATAGCACAGTTCTGTTTTGGGTAGTGCTGCCATAGAAGGAGTAGAGTATGGTCCTTACTATTAAATCTCTCTCTCTCTCTCTCTCTCTCTCTCTCTCTCACACACACACACACACACACACACACAGGGTAAGAGATAGATAGACAGATAGATAGATAGATAGATAGATAGATAGATAGATAGATAGATAATATTGAAACATCAATAATCCAATGGCAAAGGGGAAGAAGTATCCGCTGTAGTTCTGGAAAATTTGTCAGCCAGCTACTGAAATGGACAAGGCCCTGGTGACAAATACACCTGCCTTACCAACTGACACACAGGGCTTCACCTATAAGTAGACCAGTGGGAATGTGTAGAAACTGGGTCAACAGCCCAAATTTTATGTATAGTTGATAGGACCATGTTCTTCCAATCTATTCAATTAAAAAGGCCCAAGACTAAAACAGGACTTGTAAAAGAAAATGCAAATGTTATATCTTCCATGTGAGTGGCAGATATGTACTATTTTAAAGGAAATTCCATGATAAACATAATGAGTTCACCACATTTAGTAATTTGCACAGGGAACCAAACTTTGGAAATTCTCTTTCATCATTCCTAGAGGAAGTACTTTAAAATAAAACCTTAAAAGTCTTCCCCTGAGAGGCTAATGATCAGTTAGAAATGTGAACCATTATCCTAAATACAGTCTTTAAGGACCAGCTCCCAGCCTGCTAATAAGCACAAGGCTCCCATGTCCATTCATTTCATGTCTTTCCTCTTCCCTTCAGGAGGTCCAGTAATATGTGCAGAGATCACAGTGATGACTAGTTAAATGCACATTTGTTCTTAAATAGTCTAAATATTTTTAAGTCAGAAAGAGAAAAACATATAACTAAACCTGTCTGTATTAAGTCTCACTGAAAGTAAGCACAGAACATTTCCATTTATATGTACATTTGCAAAAGGCGTGATGGTTTGAAAAGGTTTATCTGTGGGTCGTTTCAGACGTCACTGTTATGGAGAAGGTAAGGCTATAGGACAAAGACACACTTGGATTTTATTTTGCTCTTCCAGATTGAATACTACAGCTTTAATAAAAATAATACAGGTAATCAAAGAGAAAATGCAAATCAGATTGAAATCTCAGACAAGGAATCAGTTCCCAAGGCATCAGTGCCTTCGTGACAGGGTGAATGGATGGCAGCTGAGGGGAAAATAATGCCACCATCACTGCTACAAACATGGGCACAAACAAATCCCTGTAACTGTAAACGTGCAGTGGAAAATAAAGGATGAAGGCAGGAGAGGAACAGGATTGCTCATCATGTGACCTTAACATGGAGACATTTCCTGAGTCATCATGGCTCAGGAAGTCCTGAAGTCCTAGTCCATACCTGGGCCTTACTTGACTCACAGTTGAACTTAATAGGCACAAGCAAAACAGGAAAATCAAAAGGAGATGTCTCTATAGAGGAGGCCAGGGGGATGCAAAATGGAAAGGAATCTGCATTTTTGGTGTTGAAGATGGATCAGAAGGCAAAATTGCAAGCTCTAAAACCTGGGAAATACAGGGAAAGATCAATCTCACTGGGGCTGCCAGAGAGGTGATGCTCCCTGGCTCTTTGATCTTAGAACAGTAAAGTGCATGTCAGGTTTCTGATCTACAGAATGGTGGAATGATAGAACTGTAAGTTTAAAGTGTTTTCATACAGCATTGATAGGGAATGAATGCCAGATTGTGGCACAACGCTTGGCTGAGTACATGGCTGAGAGTAGGACTCGAATTTATAATGTTCGCCATCCGAGGTTCACAAGGAATCATGGGATTATCATCTTCCTGTTTGCCCCAAGTCCCAGTGTGGTGAATTGAAGGAGAAACCCCCTCAATAATTTGAACACGTGGTCCACAGGGGGTGGGTGTGTAAGGAAGATTAAGAACTGTGGAGATGAATACTGGAGGTTGTATGCCAGTGGGGGCGGGTTTTGAGGTTTCAAAGACTGGCACCATTACCTCAGCTTCCTGTTTGTGGCTCAAGATGCAAGCTCTCAGCAGCTGCTCCAGCCATCGTGTCTGCCTGCAGCTCACCTGTAATGGATTTTAATCACCTTTTTGTTTTTCTCTATAACTTGGCTTGGTTGTGGTATTTTCACAGCAAAGAAAAATGAATAGTATTTTTTTAATTAAGTAAAAAAAAACCTTCAAAATAAAAATAACTAATGCACGCAGATTTTGAAAGCCAACATCATTTCACATATTTCTGAGTTCAATTATTTAGATTAAATGTATACATGAACACATGTCTGTCTGTAGCTCTTTTCACTTAGTATAATAGTCTCCATTTCCTTCCTATATCACGACAACTGGCAAAATTGCTTGATGACTGAACATTCTATTAATTTGATATATCAAGGGATTGTCCTTCTGATACAGGATCTACATTTATGATTTCTGCTAAGTTAGAGTTTTTTGCTACTCTACAAAGCATAGTCCAGAAATTTGGTAGTGGTTCTCTCAGTGATTAAAATTTCTCTTTATAACATGGAGGGGTGTGTATGAGTGTGTGTGTGTGTGTGTGTGTGTGTGTGTGTGTTCTAATAACTAAAAATACTGCTGTGGGATATTTATTTAAGTTTTTTTGTAGTATGAGTACTTTTTTATTTTTTATTTAATACACTTCTTTTTATTGCAAGTCATTTTCTTGTGGACATTGTTTCATGTGCTTATATACACCCATGCACTCAATGCATGATTTTTTTGCCTATGATGCTCTGAAAATAATTCACTTGTAATATTGAGTCTCAACTGTACAAGTTATGTGATTCAACCATTGAACAGATATTTCAAAAATGTAATATCATTCCTAGAATGAAACAGAGACATGTTCATTTTGTTCATGGCACTCAGAATCATGATATTACACTCCTCCCTTTCCCAATAGTGCAGCATATCAGAATCAGAGAATCAAAACAAAGATTCACTGTTATGCCTACCAATTAAACAGCTAATGAGCTAGAATAATGACCCTTTCTCCAAACTGGTTGTAAGAATAATTGGATTTAAAAATGCTTCACACATGACTGAAATCACGATGTTGCCAGTCAGAGAAAGTGAAGACAGAGCACCACACTTAAATATGCCCCTCTGACAAAAGTCACTGTGGTGTATGGGTGATAACCAGGAGGTTTTAAATGATAAGCGTGATCTCCTATCATGAAGATCTTTATAAATAGGCTGCAAATGTCTGGGTTAATGCTGGGATTGCCTCACATGAAGACTGTAATATGAAAAACCGTGAAGAGCCCTACACTATCCAAAAGTAACTAGTATTAAAAAATAAAACAGTTTAGAATAGCATAGATATGCTGATGTGCAGAAAGAAATATTTTTTCTTCAAAGATTTCTTTCTAAATTCTTTGTAAAGAATAGGTGGATCCAATATTTGCTGATAATGGAAATCTTGAAGGGCTTCAGTCATTTTCACTCTGACCACAGTATAAAACTCAGGCATATTTTAAGGACTGTAGGTAACTTAGAAGATACTGGTATCTATGTATAACATAAACACCTATATAACAGAAATATGATTGAAGCCTGGATCCTCCATTTCATTTCAGTGTTTTAGTCTGTGTTAATTTCTACATTATTATAATTACTAACTGAGAAACTTAAAATTTTAACAGCATTTCTCTAATTTTAGATAATTGAAATGTTAACATTCCTTTCACGTTATCATCTAAAAATGAAATTTTTATTTATTGTTATTTTCATGTTTTGAAAAACTAAGTGAAGTAAAAATAAAAAGCACATATTAGGTTGTCCAATAATTTTAAATTATTTTTAAATGACCATTTAATTAAGACACTTTGGTTTTCATTGGTGAGGGCAGACAGAGGGTAGGTAGCATGCTCCCATTTAAATACAATGATTTTTTATATAGGCAGATGCAAGGCTTATGACTAATAGGATTCATCAGTTTTAGTGCCTTTCATTAATACTTCTGAATGTTGAGACTTTAACTTTCCAAGACTGTCTTTGATTTAAAATCTACAACATAATTTTTGATAGCCCCTGTTTTATTGGCCTTCAGAAAATCCCAATAATTTTGGAAAACAATTAAGATGAGGAGTAAAATTGTGTCAATCACAAACCCACGACAATTAATTACTCTAAGAGAATTTTAAACTGAGAAGTGGAGAAAATGTTCATGCTTAGTTTTCCATTCCATTATCACACAGGAAATGAGAACAATAGAAATATGGCACAAGTGTCCATACCGACACTCAGGAAGAGCAAGTGTGAGAATATTTGGTATTGTCATTGCTACATTTAAAAACTAGTTTCCTTTCAGTAATTATTTTGCATATTAAGTAAGGATAATATATTCCAATCTTTGTTGAACACATTTTCAAATCCTGAAATGTTCTCACCAATAATTTAAAAATACTGTACAGTTTTCATATATGAACAATCTTTACTTATTTTCATATCCTTGTAAAGATGCTCAAAGCATAGAGATCAAGTTAATAATTGATGTCTCACTGTCATTTAATATATGTATGGTATTATTAATCAGGAAGTTGGGATCATTCACTAGATTCCTTAGGTTGCTTCAAATTTAGTTGTCAAAAAATTTGGCAAAGTAGCAGTTACCACCTAGTTCACAGGGGCCCTAATGCTATGTCATCCCTGATAAATCATACTGCCATAAAGGAACATTAATTATTTCTGCACCATCTAGTAGACATCAACATCAAAATTTTTCCACAGCTTTCATCTTCTTGTTGAAGCAAGCCCATTCATCATCGTTTCAGAAATGGATAGGCCCGGATCATGAAATATTTTTATGATTGGCAGGCTCCATGGTGGGTGAGAATAGGCAATGGTCAGCAAAGACCTTGCAGATTTATTTTCTGGGTCATGGTGCTGCCTCTAATAACTTACCCCTTCTTTGTGCTGCAACTTTTAGAGGTCAGAGAGATGAGTGTAAATGAACAGAGGCTGGCCTGATTTCTGCACTGTTTCTTCTGAGGTGTTTTATTTTCCTGCTTTCTGATCCAAGGAGGGAACCTCTATGTAAATCAACAGGGATCATTTTACCATACCACATTTCTGGGGTCACTAAAGTCCACACAAGGTCATAGATGACATGGAAAGGAGCCAGTCAATTTTTTTTTCAGGGAGAAGTAATAGCTTTGAGAATAAAAACTATTCCTCTGGGAAAAGGAACCAGAGACCCTTAAAACAACTTCTTAAGACCAAATCCTGTGCAAGGAAAGCACCCCCACTTGTTAAGTGTATCTATCTATCTATCTATCTATCTATCTATCTATCTATCTATCTATATTCTATCTATATCTATATATCTATATCTATATATGTGAAAACTTTATTTAACAAGTGGAAGTTGATCAAACTACCCTGTAATTCTATTACCCTCAGAGTAGGTGCATTATGCAGATTTATTAACCTAAAATTCTCTGTCTTCAGGTTAGAAGAATAAAAATGTTATTAGGGTTTTAGATATAAGTTGTAGTGAAGTTTACTTCATAGGTTTTTATCTTGAAATATAACTGCCATTGAATAAATGACTCACAATTTAGACTCTCCCTCCCAAAACTGAAGATATAAAAGTTAACACTGAATTTTGGAAATGATTACATATGATCATTTTAAACTTGATCATGTTCATACAAAATGTATCACAGGGGAATATCTGAAATATGATATATAAACGGTGCCATTTTGTATTGAATTTCAACAGTATTTCCCAGGTATTTTTGAGCCTGTAGCCTGTACATTTTTCTCCCCATTTTCTGAATTCTGCTTCCTATTATATCCTTTGGTGAGCATTAAGTAGACCAGGTATTATAGAGTAGACTTATTTTACCAGTCCCCTAGAATGAGATTCCACTGAAATTCTGAAATTGGATACATTGTATGAAAGTACAGTGAATTCAAGAAGAGACTGGAAGTGTCACCTGTGGAACATTTCTTCACATTTCCTGGATAAAAATGAAAAACAGGCGACTTTTGACTACGGACTCTTTTGACATTTTTATTCACTCCTCCAAAATACCTAAAATATATATATTTCAAGTTATTTAGACATGTTAAAAACAGATTCAGATAAATAAACACTCAGACTATGCCATGCAATCTTTCTGAGCTCTTTCTTAACTCCTTCTTTACTAACTCCATTCTACACACACTACTATACCTGGAAGACATGTTTAGAACCTGTGAAAGCAACCAATGGTTGTACAGTTAAACTGCACTGTAGAGAAACACCCCTGAGTTCTGCGAATTTTTACTGGGTGTGGAACCATATAGTGTAATTCTTTCACTCAATGTCTCTTTTACTTGTTCATGTATGTAGGTGCTCAATGGTAAATTCATTCCTTTGCGTTAATCCAGTTACCTCATTTTAAGCTTATTTTACATATTTAGAATTTATTGGATACACTATTGTGCAATTAATCACCACCAGAGGGACAATGATCTTTCCATATGCGTTCTTTTAAAAGATAGACTTTTATATGGCATGAACGTAGGAATAAAGATTTTCCAAATTCATGTGTCTGCTGACAAGGAAAAGTAAGTGAGCAGTGTGGTGGAGTCTCCTTTGTTAAATAATGAAAATAGCAGAATGATACAGAATAAATGATACAGAATAAACCCAACTCACCTCAAGCTTTGGGAATCTTTGACAGTTCATCTGCCTTCTATGGATTTTCTTTCAAAGCAAAAGGAAGAATCTGCAGAGGCAGACTCTACCAGTCTGGTAGTTCTAACTCTCCTTGAAAACAGATTTTCTTCCTCTTTGAAAGCCCTTCAGGTTCTTGCGTTTAACCTTTCCAAAGGCTTCACAACTCTGACAGTGTTCTGCTCATACTCAGCAAGTCTGAAGCATGCAGCCTGAAAATCTCTTACTCCATCACTGTAAGGCACAACTTAAGATGTAGAATGCAGCCTGTATAGGAGCACAAACACTTTTCATCACAAACATCAGCAGATCAAGCCATTATTTCTTCTTAATTCCTCTGGAGGAATTCTTTCTTAAAGATTTTAAATTTAGCACTGAAGAGAAAAAATTGCAAGGCTTATTTACATTATTTTTTTAACTTATTTATTTAACTAGTTTTAATTATTTTAGATTTTCATAGTAGCCCTGTGTATCTATCATTTCTATCCCTCGCTTTTCTTTTTCAATTCCTCCTGTGTAACTCCCAATCTCACATTTATGACTATGTAACCTTTTACACACACACACACACACACACACTATATATATATATATATATATATATATATATATATATATAGGTTAAATAACTCCTCAAAGGTCTCAATACTGGAAAAAGTTGGAAGAATTTTTAAGCACATTCTCTCCATATTTCCCTTTAAATGTTATCTTCTCCTTCCATATTCCCTTTTAATCCTTTTTACTTTCAAGTTATATTCATATTGTGCATATGGTAGAAAACATGTGATACTGTCTGAGTCTGTATAATTTTTTCACTTAAAATTATAACCAGCACCATTTACCAATTTTCTGTCTTTTTATAAGTGTGGATTAGGAATTAGTCACCCTTACAGTGAGTTTATTTCAACCATGCATTTAAAACACAAAAATATATTGATACTTGCAAGACAATGTTAAAAATGTTTCCAATAATTTTTGCCTTCATTTAGCATAAATTAAATGATTTCATTTTTGCACTTTTATACTTTTTTTGTTGGATCTCATTCTACACCTTTCTCCACATTCTCTCCCACTAAGACACTCATTTGTCCCCTTTCCATTATCATGTCACATGCATTCTATTACCCTTTTCTCTCCTATCTTTAAAGTCTCGTTTTGCTTTTTCATGGACCCTTTTTTATTTCATGATCTGAGCCTATACCCATACTTACATGTATATATAGATGCATAAAACAAAAGCAAAAACCTACATATGAGAAAGAACATACAAATTTCTCTTTCTTAGTCTGGGTTAAATAATTTAATATTTTCCTATTTCCATTTTCCTGCTAATTTCACAATTTAACATTTTAGGGCTAAATAAAATCCCAATGTGCAAATTTCACTGAAATAATCGGTATTGAAAACAACATGGAAACACAAAAATCTCATTGTGTACCACAATTTCATTTTCTAGTCATCCTGTGCTCTCTAGACTGATTCCATTTCCTACTGTTCGTTTTATATCAAAGAGCTTACCTGAGCTCATAAAGTGTGTACATTTTTTTGTAAAATGTTGAGCATTTATTAAGGAGAGGATGATCACTAAGCTTCCCTTCCACGTCCCATAAATAAAAGAAGACACTTATGTGGATAGAAAGAAGGAAATAGCTATTTCTAGACAGGATGAGATATTTCCATTTTTGTAAAACTTGGACATTGTTGTTTGTTTTGTTGTTTTTAACTATAGGCAACGGATAGCTCTAAAGTCAAATTGACCCTAGCAATCATTTAATTGACTTGTCTATCAAAGACAAGCAACAAAACAAAAATGACAAAGGCAATTGTTTTGTGTAATTTGTTAGGTTTCTAACTCCATATCATTATCAAGGATTTTCTAGGAAAAAGAAATTTAGCATTTAATATAATTACTGAAACCAGAAGATCTCCTCATTTTTATAGTATCCAGTAGTAGGACAATAGATAATAACTGGAATTTTAAACTCATCTAAACCATATTTAAATCCTTGTGCTATCTTTGTATATTTAGTTAAGATATTTTTATAGTTATAGTTTCCATGTTAAAATGTAAATCTATTTTAGAATGCAAATGTGACTCTGTGTGTTTATGGAATGATATTGCCACATTTAAATATTCCAGGAAATCTCATGTCCAATCATTCCCAATTTCCCTTCTTAGGCTAATTTCTTTTATGTTACTATGCCCTATGTGTTTTAATATTGTCCATGTGGTGTACTGTCATTCAGAGAAGTGAGGCAGTCTCTTCATGAATAAATAACTGCTGGATCCAGATTTTCTATGTACATGATGCTTATGAGAATGTCTGGAAGTCATGTCTGTTCCTTTCTCAAGCATATAAATGAAGAGCATATGGTAAACATAGGAGAGAAAATTTTTTCTTGGACTCACACATCTGGAGAATAGCAAAGGAATCTATCTGAAAGCAAATTTCTTTATATTTTTCTTATGTTAAAACTGCTCAAGGTTAAGGGAATACAGTTAAGACAAGAAGGGAGAGACTTAGAAATATACCAGATTTATATCCTGTGCAATGTATTTGAGTAAACTAAGTAAAACTTTATATGTAAAGCACAGTGCCAGGCATGGAGAGAAATACAAAAATATTCTAAGACATTCCTCAACCACGCATGGAATAGAAGAGTCACCAGACTGACAGAGAGGAAGCAGTGCAGGCACTAATGGGTCAATGATATGCCAAGTGAAGATGACTACCAGGCAGACCACCTGGAGAAAAAAGAGGACATTATATTCTTATGTGTAATGCTTGAAATGAAAAATTGCAGAAGGGATATTGACAAGTCCCATCTTCAATAATGTGGAAGGCCAGCTGTTTGTTCTGAGGGCTGACAGAGAAGTATTAAATATTTTGAACATCTTGGTAAAATAGTAAACTATAGTTTATATTCTTAAATAGAGACTAGGTATGATCATGTAGTAAAAAAAAAAAGCAAAAGCAAATTTAAGCAATTCTTTCTCTATTTCTTTTCTATTTTATTTGTTCTTTCTAACTCGCCCTCTTTTCTTCTTTTTGTTTAATACATTTTTTGAGAACTTCATGTAAGAATATAATGTTTTGATCAAATCTGTTCCCTACTCCCTCCCATTACTTCTGTGATTCCTCCTCTCACCACTTCTCCTCCAAATTTCATGATGCTTTTAAACTCACGGAGCCCCTTAATGCTGCTTCTATGTATGTGCGTAGAGAGCCTTCCGCTGGAACATGAGCAGCATCAGGGGCTGCATGCAAAGAAACCTCCTCTCCCTCCTCAATCAACTATCACCCAGTAGCCCTTCAGCTGTTGTTGAGACTTCGTGAGGACCTCTGCTATCCATGCTGGGATTTGGCTGGCTAGATATTCTGTACTGATCTTTACAGTCAGGGCCCCTGCGACTTCATGTGTGCCCTATTGTGTCTGGAAAACATGTTCCTGTTACCACAGTGAGTTATTTTTTTGGTCAGTCAGACAAATATTCACCCATTCAACAGACCTACGTTCAACTTTTGTTTTTAGATAACTATGTTAAGGTATACATGCTGCTCTGTAGGAAGGCTTCAAACAAAGGCTTGGGAGTAATGTAACATTTCTTTGACTGAAGTTCTTTTCACAGACACAGAGTCTTCTGAGAAAGGCCTCTACAGGTAAAACTCATCAGAGAAAACCATACTTGGTCTGAATCTCAAAGAAGCAAGGCGGCAAACAAGAACAGGATAACCCCCCCCAAGGAAGAGATGAAAGACTCAACCTTCACCTCTTTCATAATTTCATAACTTATTTTTTCAATTTCATCTGTTTGTGGGATAATACGCTGCAACCTCAAATGTATTGCTGTTACCAAGAACTATATGAAATATAACCAGAAAATGTTACATAGGAGGTTACTGGGATAGGGATGAAACAGGTAATTAAAGGACAAATCCCAGTTGTATTTACTTTTAGAAAAAAAATCAATTTATCAGTTGTTGATGTTGTTGAAATCAGCCAGGTTTCCCCTCTTTGCTCAGAAGCATTTGGTATCTTTAGATGTCAATGTTTGTGTAAACATTAGGAAGAACATTTGTAAGCCAACCCTAGTGCCACATGTTCACAGATATAAGAGAATTTGTGAATCTTTCCCTTTCCAGGGGAGTCTCATTCACTGAAGTATTGCTGAGTTCATGTCCTGCTCCTGACTGCCAGGATACAGGCACTGCCTTCTCATATAAGTGAAGCAAGAAGCACTTTCTTCCATTCAGGCATTTTAAGGCAAGCCTAGAAATCAGGACTAAGCCAATTAAGGTGTATGTTCACAGCAGAAAAGTATATGAGGCAATAAATACTGGTTGAGGTTGGCTAACCGCTGAAATGAAGGAACGATGTTTGATAATCACTAAATCTATTTGTGGTAAATATACTCCTAGAGCATGAACATTGGTCTCATTAGTTGATGGAGTTCTAAAAGCAGTGAGAAATGATTAAAGAGTAATAGATCCATTTTTTTCTTTGTGAGTAATGTGAAAATGCTGAGTTGCTACTTCTTTCTTTTGAGAGTACATTAAGAACATAATGTATGTGCAGATAACTTAGAATAAAGAAAAATATTTATTATAAAATGGACATACATTTTGGGAAGGGAGGTATGTCATGAAGGTTAAAGAAATATGCAAAAGACAGTTTTATATTTATTCATATTCATTTTTATATAAATATGCAGCTCCTTATAACATTCTCATAGATTTTCTTAGCAATATGAGTACTTGAGGTAACTATGGAAAGGACAGGTAGATGCTTTTATAAATATAAATGCTTTGAGTTCAATTTCTGCTCGAGACTAACTTTTCTTCCTGGCTTCAAATCCTCCTCTGGTCTTCCATCTGCAATCTTTGCAAGATCTAATGAAATTTTTCATGCAAATTATTATGGTGGGTGTGATGTGGGAGTCCCTGTATTGCTTCCTGGTACTTTCAATTCCTAAGAAAAAATTAGCCTGCTACTTAAAGCCCTTCACAGTTACATTAGATATATCGGTGCTCAAACAAGGAAGCAGCATCAGATTCTACAAGTCCAAATGGTAAGTTCTCAATAAAGATAAAATTCAAAACTCAAGATCTTTTGCTGTGAATGCTTCGACGACATAGTGAAATGATTGACCATACTTCGAATGGGGCTGCATACCTTGGCGAACAGGGAGCAATACTTTGCATGAATAGGAAGCACCATTTTCAGCAAGTCACAGTGGCCTTGCAAATATGAAGCAAGTAGATTAAATGCCTAGAGGATGCTATGGGTAACAAATGGCCTCCCTTAGGACCAACTTAGAAATGGAAACAATTAGCAGATGGATTACGCAATTACACTGTAGAACAACTCTAGAAATTCTGGTACTTCTTCTTAAGTATTCCTTTATTTGAAGCCAGTACAGTTTACTTCTTACCATAAATATTCTTTTGGAGTCTACAGCTAACTGATAAAATTTACAATATCTCATTATGTTATTCTTTTTAACTTTGTGTATGTGTGTGTGTGTGTGTTTCAAATCTAAGTTTAGATTTTTCCATCTTGGAAGGTGCTGCTAATATTCTATCTGAAATTTCCCTGCCTGCCATTCTCTACATCAGTAGCCTATGTGTTTCCTCCATAACTGCTTATGTCAACCTGAGACAACCTCTGCTTATTTCCCTTGTCTATTTGCCTGTGGAATCTATGTACAGTAACGGGAAGAAAGTTTTTTCACTGTTTAGTCACTTTCATTAAGGATCAGCGATGTACTTCATAGGCATCCTGTTTGTTTAGTAAGGAAAGTTTAAGTGAATGGTGGCTGAGTCTCCTAATGAGATTTGTGGTGGCACTCTAACTGTATTGACAAGATTTGACTAGCTTATAAAATGGACTGATGCAAAACAAGATATTTATTTAAATTATATAAAAAATTTCCAAACATTAAGAGGAGATAATCTTCAAAATGTGTGGTACCACTTTTTGTTTAAGGGATTTCAAAGAGAAAAAATTGTCCATAGAAATCTCAATTTTGAGGTGGAATGAGTACTTCCTGTCAAAGTACTCATTCTTTGACAGGCTTCTTGTTACTCAACTCAAATAATTTATACCAAGTCTTACTCAGAATATTAAATAAAATATAGAGTTGTGTTGATAGAAGTTGAAGGCCATATTCTTTCAGAGGAAATTCCACTCTACTGAAGGAATATGACAATTATACACATAAAATAAGGTAATGCAAGCCTGATTTGACTCACTGCATTTTAAGTATTTATTTAAACAACTATATTTTTATGGTTAAGAAAGAAGGTCAAACCTGTAGGCCATGGGTCTTGTTACTAAAGAGGTAGTAACTCAGGAAAAGGCAAGTAGAAAATGGAAGAGTCTGGGTTATTGAGGAGAGAAACTTGCCTAGAACCCATGAAATATTTAAGAAACCAACGAAAAATGAGGACCAAATGTAGGAATGAGATTCCCTGTGGAAAAATCTTAAATTTTCAAAACCCTGGGTTTAAATGTGGTACCCAGTCTCCTCTATGCAATACCCACTAACAGAATTTTAATTTGATTCTCACATTTAGGATACTCAGCTGCATTTATAAATGGCATATACACATTTTAATGTATGTAGTGAATAACAGGTATGTTAGGAGTGGACCTTATTTATCATCCAATGTACAATGAGTTGTCAAAGACAAATATACATTTATTTAAGAATTTACGACCAATGGGAATTTTGTGATGATCCAAGTGTTAGCACTTCTCAAAATCATGAATATTCTATGTAAAGATCTAAGTAAACTTTTATACTTCAGGAATTTTTTCTTGTAAATACTTATTTTCCATAATTGAAAAATATGTGTATGTGATGTGCGTGTTTGTGTGTGTGTGTGCATGTTCATGTGCATGACTGAGGATGAGTGTGTAGAGGTGAGAGAACTGGGCCTCACCTTTCATATTAGTTGAAACAGCAACTCTTATTGGCTACTTTGTACATCAGGCTAGCTGGCTTAATTCATTCCACTTCCCATCTCTCTCTAGGAGAGCTGGGATTGAAGATGCATGCATCAAATATACATGTCAGGGATCCAAATTAGGTCCTCATGCTCATATGACCAATTTCCTACAGATCTATTTCCCTAGCCCTATTTTCCATAATTTATAAATGTAGAGAATGATACGTAATTTTATATATGTATATATGTGTATATTATGTGTATAATTTTATATATGTATATATGTGTATATTATGTGTATAATTTTATACACATAATTTTATATATGTATAATCTTCATTTATTAAACTCAAAATAGTGCTAATAGTCTACATTTTCATATAAGATGCCCAACTAATGTTTTATTGCAGGGAATGTCTGCATTAATCTATGCTATGCTTGAAATAGCTGCTTGCTTCTAGCATGGTGAACCAAAGAAAATAGATACAGTTTGAAGGAAAATTGTTAATTGTTACAGAGATACTGAATTTAATAGTTTTCTGTTTTTTCCATGCCTAGTTTATCTAACAAATATCCTAGTCATGGTGGGAAATAATGCCACATATCTGTTTCCAAATTTTCAGGAATTATATAAACTTACATGGGTCTGTTTTTACTATTCCTCATCAAAAAGAATAAGGAACCTGCTTCATGTTTTGTTAGTCTCCATTCTGTAGGCCAATGCCTTATCCCTATTGAAACAATTGGATTTAAGACTTCAGTGATCTAAATTTAGTTCTTTTTCTGTACTCATTAACTTCATGCAGACAAAGCAGATGGTCACTTGTATAATTGCTTATGTGTTTATGAAGAAAATCAATTAGTACTACCTCTGTGGACTTCTTACCTATTCCTCCTTAAGCCCTCATCAACAAATGTATTGATAGAGTCAGCTCTTGGCAGATGCAGATCCCCATACTTTCATGTGAGCTAAGGACTCATCACACATATTAAAAAAGCTTGAAAAGAATCAAGAAAGGCACAAGACTGCTGTCCAAGGAGATGCAGGAAGGAGTAATAGGGGGAGGAAAACTCTGAGGGGTCTGAACAGGGTTCAAGCAAGCACAGGAAACCTGTGTCTGGAGTCATTCTTGCTTGGAGGACTCACAGGGGACCTGTACCTGAAAGAGTTGAGTTTTCAAACTCATTTATTATTTATACTTAAAATTAGGAAAACTTTGGTGCATTTCTTGCTCTTGGAGTTTATCAGAAAACTAGGTCCTCAAGATAGCTTTTGTTTCTTTTTAGGTATTGAAATTTTTATTTTAAATTTTGCAAGTATTTTAAATAAAGGAAAAAGCAATCAATTGGTGTGCTCTTCCCTGGGAAGACTTGTTCTCCTGCTCCAGCATTCCTTAGTTGTAGTTCTTTGTATGTGAGTGAGGCCTTGTGGGTATCCCCTGTGTTGAAAACAAAGATACCAGTAACTGAATCAGTTGTATTTATGTATTTAGAAATATGTATGTGCATACATGTACCTATGTGTATGTCACAGTAATTAATGAAAAAAGAGGCCATGAATTCGAAAGCTAGAAAAGGAGAAATAAGGGCGTGTTTGGAGGAAGGAAAAAAAAAGCAGAAAGTGCTGTAATTATATTTATCTAGAAAAATGAATAAAATGATTTTTCAAAAATTAAAAAAATTAGGAGAAAAAATTCTCACATAAAATATGATTTCTCCTCATCTACAGATGTCACATATTTAGAACTTTAGGAAGAAACAAATTTCGTCACAGGCAATTGCTCTTTCCACCATAAAGATGAGGACCAGAAGCTCATCTATCTCTCAGCCCAATGTTATTAAACTAGGTGTCTCAGTGTCTGCCTGTTGGTGGGGCGTCAGCAAGCACTTTATTCCACAAGATTGCAGTACTCTGCTAACATTCACATTAGCAGAGCAGGTAGCCTCTATCAATTCTTTGGAATTGTCTTCATGGCTGGGATATGGCTCAATGGGCGACGCACACTTTGTGAAACCCTGAGAGCTAGAGTTGAGATTCCCAGTACCCATGAAAAAGTGATATATGTATATATATATATATATATATATATATATATATATATATATATATATATACATATATGTGTGTGTTCATGTATGTATGTATGTGTGTATATATGTATACATATTTTGTGTGTAATATTTTACTAATTGGGTATTTTTCTACAGAACTTTCACAAAGTAAAAAGACTCAATATTTATTTATTTATTTTCAGTTTTTCATGACAGGATATCTTTGTATAGCCCTAGATATCCTGGAAGTAGGTCTGTAGACCAGGCTAGCCTTGAACTCAGAGATCTACCTGCCTCTGCATCCCAAGTGCTGTGATTAAAGGTATGTGCCACCACTTCATATTTAAAAGCTTAGTAATTTTTTACCAAATTGTTCTCCAGAAATCATTTTCATTTAATGATTCCTTTAGTACCATGCAGATGCTCTGGATGGACTTTCCCATTCCCATCTAAAAAGTAGATGATCAAAAGTTGACCTCACCTTGTCTGGAATTCTTCAGTTGAGCTCCTGCTCCACTGGTCACTCTGTCCTTTCAAGTTCTTAGCTTTTCATGGTCTCAGAAGTTAAACTTCCTTTACTCTTCTTTAATTTTCTGCCTATTTCAATTGTGTTTGCAGACACTTCCCTCGGCTTACATGTATCATGGACATAACTTTTTCAATGTTTTTCTTCTTGACTGTATTGATCTGAGAATTAGCTCTTTTTTTCCTCCTGCATAAGTATTTATTTAAAAAACTCATAAAAGAAATGAAAATACCTTTTGTGAATGAGATGAACATTTGCGGAATTCCTGAATAATTTTCTGAATAGAAATCCATCAGAGAAGTGTCTGCCACCAACGTGACACACTCTGATCTGGTATCCTCAGAGTGTGTCTAAGGAGTATGGAAGTCCTTCACTGCCTGGCCAAGCTGTTTCAGAGTTCATTGGCCTGATGATAAAAGTAGAAATCAAGTGACTGAGCTCATTCAGTAATTTTAATTATCCTTTTTAATTAAAGCTAAGTTTCTTACAGGCATAGATAGCCATTACATTCATCTTGAGACAGAAGTTTTTTTTGGTTTTTTTTTTTTTTTTTGGTAACAAAACCTAAGTTGTCAGAATGTACTGTTCCTTCTCTCTCTTTTATTCATCTTGCCAATTGTTATCTTCATACAAAAATAGAAGAAGAGTTATTACACAATGACAGCTGTCAAAACAAAGTTTTCTTATTGTTTTCTGTAACTTTTATGACCTACATAAAATCAGAAAGGTAACATTGTGTAACTAGATTGGAATTATTAACATTCAAATTACAATATACTTGATAAAGCATTAGGTTTTATTTTAGTGATTTGAAACTAGTTCAAAGTACCACATTTGTCAGTATTTTTATCAGAAATTGCCATATAAAATCTCTGTTTTAAATTTAACTATGCATACAGATAGGCACACACAAAGAGTGAGGGAGGGTGGGAGGGAGGGAGGGAGGGGGAGAGAGAGAGAGAGAGAGAGAGAGAGAGAGAGAGAGAGAGAGAGAGAGAGAGAGGTGAAGAGATTGTGTATTATATACTTCAGTAGGAGGAAGTAAGGGCCACTGAGAAACATGAATAGACTAATCAGAAACTGTTTTTGAAAGTTTGCACATCCAAAATAAAGGGCTGATTCATTTACCATGTAAATTTACACAAGTAGAATTCCAATTTCCTCAGCTGTAAAGCTGGATGGTAGAACTAGGTGAAGCTACCCAACTGAAATAACCAAATCTTGCACAGTTCAGAGCAAGCCAGGGCTGACAAGCGCTGACATATTAAGGTGACTTGATAACGAAGTGTCTATAACATATTGTCACTCCTGTTTAATCACCTCTTTCTCAATGGGACCCTGCCCTGCGCTCTTGCATGTCTGTGCTCTTGGATACCATGGTCCTAATGGAACACTGAAGGAGTAAGAGGTGAGGATGTAAGCAGCAGCATAGAGCAAAAAAGAGAGAACAAGAACCCAAAGAAAATGTATAGATATTTTTATTTATCTTGAGGCAGAAGTACATAGTGAAAAATTTTAGTGAGCACACATAATAATGGTTAATTTTAGAATTTTCTTATATTCATACACACACATACATACATACACACACACACATTAGGAAAGTATGGACTTTTAACATCCAGTAATTTTCTGTGTTTCTGAAAAAATCAGTTTTTTATTAAACACATTACTAGAATTAGAACAATGCCTTATAAAAAATAATTTTTTTTATTTAATCAATTTATTTCTACCTTAAATATTTGCTTATTTTTTGTGTGTTTTGAGACAGGGTATCACTATGTTACTCTGGATAGCATGAAACCCACTTTGTAGAGCACCCTAGCCTTAGCCTTAAGCTCAGAGAGATCCACCAGCTTTTGCTGCAGAGTGCTGGGAATAAAGGTGTAATAAACACTCATATTAAGCTTCACATTCATTTTTATTACTGCTGTGTGTGTTAGTGCCTGCAGATATGTTTGATATACCACATGTGTACCTTGTACATACAAAGTCCAGAAAGGATGTTAGATCTCTTTAGAACTGTAGTTACACACAGTTGTGAGCTACCACATGTATGCTGGAAATCAAACCCAGGTAATATGAAGAGCAACTAGTGTTCTTAAATGAGTGCTGAGTCATCTCTCTAGACCCAGTTTTCAAATTTTGATAGAGTGAAGGGTAGTCATGTATTTAAATATTTTATTGTGAAACAGATACTTTGCAAGTCTGATCATTTACAGTTGTAGAACTGCTTCTTGCTTCAGAGTGCTGGGATTAAAGGCGTATGCCACCATTCATTGAACACATGTTGACTCATACTGATTTCTTCTTCACTGACTTCATTACTACATAATTTGCTTTGAAAACAGAGACTATTCTGAGTTAGTTTATACAACAGCAGTCCCTAGTATGGCATACAGTTGTTAAATGCATTACAAATAAAATGACAGATTTAGGATTGGCATCAAGGATAAATGAACAATTCAAATTTTTTGTTGAATCATTTGAACAAAGTATTTTTCAAACTGCCAAAAATTATTACTTTTTCAGTAATACTTAGTGTTTAAAATTAATGCACAAATCTTAAATACTTTTTATTTTGAGAATATTCTTAGAGTAGAATTTTTGTTATGACTGTTGTTGAAAGTGTAGAAGTAGCCAAGAAAAAAAACTAAGCCTTACACTAGCAAGTTAACCATTGTGTATAGAATAGAAACCCTATCAGAAGTGATAACCTATGGGAAATGCAAACATTTGGGTCTAGGGTATATTAGAATACTTGTCAAGACTGTGTGAGACTCATGATTCAATTCTGAGCAACCATAGCCCTTTTCCAGGAAGGGCTGAATTTGGGAGACTATTATAAAAATACTTATAAGTAATCTACCTCTGACTTTTATATACACATAGATAGATTAGAGTTGGAGATTATTGCAACCAAGAAATTGAGTCACATGACACCAATTGCGAGTTATGATTATATGATTCCCCCCCTCTCAAAAACCATTAGCTGCCTCTAGGTCTTCCTCTATGGATGAGGAGATGTTCCCCATCTTCATTGGCATATTGGTCTTGTCATTGTGCTTGTCTTGTTTAGTCAATCATTGCTAAGATTCCATGGATAAAAGTCCCTAAAATATGTATAAGACAACATCACACAGCATTCATCTTGGTCTTCCTGTTCTTATAATCTCTCCACACCCTCTTCTTCAGTGTTATCTCAACCTTATGTGTAGAGATTGTATTGCACATATATCAACTGGGGATGGACATACATGCATACACACAACACACACGTGGATATATATTCTCATATACACACAGACACAGGCACACACATACACACACACACACACACATTTATGTGTATTAATTATACATATTAAAGAAGAATAGGACATGAGTTTGAAAGGGTTTGATAGTGACACAAGAAGAAGGAAGAGTTGGAGCCAAGAAATGGTGTAAATACAGTGCTCATGTATAAAAACTCTAAAAATAAAATACATACTAAAAATGCATTTGAAATATAAAAAAAAATATTGAGTTAGAGTTTTAATGTCAAGAAATAACTCAGAGCTGGTCTTTGGAGACTCAGAGTGTCTGTTGCATCTCCTCTCTACTCTATCGAGGACCTTAGCATTGTCATAGGTCAATTGCAGTAGACCATGGAAGAAGCAGAGCACCTGGCACAGAGGATGCTTTAATGGTCAGTTTTAGAGGTGTCACATCATTTCCACCCAAGGTGCAGAGGCCAGAATGCATTCAGATGGCCACACCCAAACATACACAGAGCTGGAAGACACGCTATAGTGGGTTTTTTGTTGTTTGTTTGTTAGTTTGCTTGTTTGAACAGGAGTATGTAAGAAGTATTTTGTGGGTACCTAATGAGTCTCTGCTAGAACCTTCATAGCTTACAAGTTTTGTTTTTATTTTGTTTGGTATTGTATCCTGTAATCATAGTATTCATAAGTTATAATGCAATGTGATCTGAGAAATGCATCTTTAGGTGGTTCATTCTTTAATATATTTTGATCTCTAATCTTATTTCAATCAGTGATGACCATGTTTTATAGCTTACTTGCTTAAAAAACAATATTTCAAGTTGAAAATAGTACCTTTTTATTTCATCCATATTTCAAATAGTTTTCTAGTTCATCCATATTCCACTTTGAATATTTTCAAAGCCTAAGACATCTTCTTCAGCCTTCAAAAAATGAAGGTTCAAATTTTAATTTCTCATCCTCCACAATGTGGACTATGTTGCCAAAAATATGGAAGTTCAAATCCCAGGTGTGGTGGTATTTTACTTGTACTGAAATGTGATTTTAATTGTATGTTAATAAAAAAAGTTGCCTGGGGGTCAGAGCTATTAGAGCCATAGCAAGTGTGTGGCGGCGGAGGCACACGCCTTTAAGGACCTGGAGGGCGGTACATACAGGCAGTGACGAGACAGTCACATGTTTGGGTTTACAACCAATGAGAAGGCAGAACAGCTAGAGTATATAAAGACATACACACAGGAAGTAGGTCCCTTTCGGAGGGCTCTCTTGGCTGAAGAGGATCCCTGAATCAGGAAGGGTGAGGCTCTTAGCTCTGACCTCTTGGCTTTCTTCTCTGGATTGGCTCTGTGTTTCTTATTTAATAAGACCGTTGGTTACATCTACACTCAGGCTTGATTTTTACTAATAGCATGGCTTTGAGGAGAAAAAAATCAAAGCTTTTTGACCACTTGGTAACTCTTTTGCTTTAAAATAAATTATATCTTACTGCAAGGTTGATTAAAAGTTAGAAGTAATATATACCAAGTGACATGTCCCAAATGTTATCCATTATCCATTAAACATTACTGCCACATTTTTATATAGTCTAAAGTTAATCTGTCCAAATAGATGACTGACCACCAAGACAAAAATTTGATCACAAGTGATTACCAATATACACATATAACTAGTGCTGTGTACAAATGTAAATTAAGTAAAATATAAACATTGATTATAAAGTTTAGTTAATAAAATTATAATTAAAAACTAAAAAAATAAGCAAGTTGTTTAATCACATTCAGAATTATCAAAAGAAGATTTCCTTGAAAAACACTAACAATGGGGAAGGAAAATTTTTAAATCAGAAAATTAAGATTTTTTTAATCCAAGTTTATGAGAGATGACAGGCATAGAAGTGACTTAAAGTAGAAATGTGAAAGACCATGTAGAGTCACAGTGGTGTTGGCATGATATTGGAGCTCAGTACTGCTACACACCCTCTTCCTTTTTCATCTTTTCTTGGATATTTGGTATAGAGAACATTTTTCAGAATGTCAGCAATCTTGAATTCTCTGCATATTCCTCATTGCATAGGTACAAAAATGTAAGCCACAAATTTCACTTATTTTGTACTAACACAAATACATACAGTGAATGAGAAGTGCCTAAAAGTCTCCTGTGAGAAACCCGGCTGCATGCAGCTACTTGTATGTGTGTTTATATCTAACATGCCCAAGAAAGAAGAAAAATGTCTTAAAGAAAAGTTATTTTTCAGCACTAAGTTTATGTCTCTTAAGTGCCTCATTTTCATGGGAGTGACTTGGAATATGAATGCTACTTGATGTCTCTCATGACTTGTATGGGAGGAAACACATAAGGAGAAAGACCTGGGTCTCTTGGCTTTTCTAGTTTACTTTGTAATATGCAAAATGTATTAGCCTGCTAAGGGCATACCCTATTGAGTTTAGATTTATGTTATACAGAAGAGTTGAAATTGCCAGTGCGCATCTATTTATAGAAAGGATTAGTATTGATAAGAGTTTCATCATTCACGGAAGCCTCCTCTGGGCACATCCCTGTGCTGTCCAGAGAAGGACACGTGCATCAGCTTGACCTCTGTAGAAGACCTTCCTCCTGAGTTACACAGGTACATTGTTTACTTTTATACCAGGTTGCACACACCAGATCACATTTTAACTTGGTATGTGAACCAGTATTGCCTATTTTCCTAGCCTATGATTTAGAATTAGTCATGTGGAAATTCCTTAGGTATGGAAGAATCAGACTCCTTTTACTTGTCATGTGCATACAACCATGGCAGTTATTTTATCCTGCACTTCTAAATGAAAAAAAAAAGTAATATTTACTTTCCAAGTTCAGGAAAAGTTCTAGCTAGCAGACCCAAATTGAATATTATGATAACAACCATGTCTGATACTTTTATTTTAGTAATAAAATGCAAATTTGTGATAGAAAACAAAATAATATGCCACATATATCTGTGAAAGTTGAAATGTAGTGCAGGTAATCATAGGCTGAGGAAGTATTTTAAGGTGACTTGGAATTTAGCTAATTTATAACTTTTCCATACTGTAGCATCTCTATTTACATACTGCTTCCCATAATGTGTTAAACACTTAATTGTATGTTAGACCCTTTAAGGATAACATACTTTTTCTTTTTCACATGGCTGAGGGGAAAAACATTACCACAAGAAAATTGTCTTTCCCTTCCAATGAATGTAGATGATATGAGAGAATCCTATTATGTGCATGCAGAAGAAGGTGGAGAATGTGAATGTATGAAAGACTGAATTCTCTGAACAAAAAGATCTCAGGTAGAAACTGCGTTTGTAAGCTATTTTCTACCTTCTTTAAAAAACTAAAAGGTATTAATTGTTTAAAAAAATGAATGGATAGATGGTTGTGGAGGAAAGAAAAGTGTGCTGATGAAACTAAATATGGAAATAGCTTAATTGTAGACTTGTTTTGTTTGATTGTTCATTTTGGTTTTTGTCGAGGTCTACGTGTGCATCCAGGCTGACATCAAACTTTCGGGTTTCCAAATACATGGATTACAGTGCTGTAGGTAGAGTTTTCCTGACTGGCCCACAGTCAGGACAAATCTCTGACACCCGCCAGTCCCACAGCCATTCAGACCCAACCAAATAAACACAGAGACTTATATTGGTTACAAACTGTATGGCCGTGGCAGGCTTCTTGCTAACTGTTCTTACAGCTTAAATTAATCCATTTCTATTAATCTATACCTTGCCACGTGGCTTGTGGCTTACCGGTACTTTACATCTTCCTTGTCCTCATGGCGGCTGGCAGTGTCTCTCTGACTCAGCCTTCCACTTCCCAGCTCTATTCTCCTCCTTGTCCCGCCTATACTTCCTGCCTGGCCACGGACCAATCAGTGATTTATTTACTGACCAATCAGCAACACATTTGACATACAGACCATCCCACAGCACAGTGCACAACCTCACACCCAGCCAAGTTATTAAGCTTGTAGACACAGTTACAAAGAAACTGAAAATGGGTGCTCTCTTTTGCATTTCCATGGGTTCTAACTGTTCAGCACACATCCAAAAATAAGTACTAAATTTTTGTTTTAAATTGTTCAAATCTATCTCTCTGTCCTAAATAAGAAAGGTTTCATTGCTTTGCATGTAAAACCATGTGCCAGCTTTAGATAAGGTTTCACTGCAGCTATAACAATAACAGTGCTGCCCAGCCACTACTACCACGCTGTATGCAGCCCAAGAGAATGACCTTTCCAGAAATAATTCTGTGAAGGAGGGAGTTATGCATGTATGATCTGAACACAGTGCAGTCTTTATAAAAATAGGAAAATTGTATTTATGTTTTTTGAGCTTCTTATTCCTATTATTTTTATTCACTGCCTGCATAAGGAATGCTATTTCCAATTTAACCTGAGTAACTCAGAACATTAAGCATCAGAAAAAAAATGCTATGCTACAAGATTAGTTGTTATAACTGCATCAGCTCATACCCACTCCCTCAAGAAACATAGCAGTTTGTAAAGAAATCCTGAACTGAAATCATTCCTTACTTTGGCTAATGTAACAACTGATAAAAAATAGGAAAGTGACAAAGACCAAGACAATCTCATTCTTGGTGTGCACATTGTTAGAAAAAAAAAATAAACATTTCTAACTCTGCATGAATTTTCACTACACATTCTAAGTCTTGTTGGATTTGGAAAGAATTCTGAGGATTTAACCATTTCATTCTCACTAACCAGAAAGCTCTTTTTTCATTGAGATAGATTATAAAGGCTCTTTTAAAGCCAGTATGTATAGTGAAGGTGTGTCTGGCCAGTACCATTGAAGATACTACCCAATTTTAATTGTAGATAGGAACAAATGGCTAAAATTTAAAAGGCCACAGTTTATAGTCAACCCTGAAGAGTAGAGAGCAATCATTGTGCTGACATAAATGTAAACTCACTAGGTATGTTATAGCTTTAAGAGAACATGGCTTCCAAGGTGGATTCTGTTTATTCCAGGCCATTCTGCTTGGTATATGCTGAAAGCAATTCTTTTCTACTTCCATTCCTTAGTGGCTCAGGCTTCGCCAATGAACGCAAACATTTTACAGGTCATCATTATTCTTACCCACATTTTTATAGCACACTGACCTGGGTGCTGTTTAACTTCTGGGATTTTAGTTTCATCATCATTATTGCAGTTTACCAAATGCCACCAGATGTAGATTACTGTTCAGGACTGCTCATTAGAAGCAGGCTAAAGTTGTGAAGGTTGAGACAGGGGCATTCAGCTAAGGCCAAAGTCATTTGGTTGTTTTATGTGCTAACATACAGCACACAGTATGTAGGAGAAATATTGACTTAACTGCAAAGAAAAATGTAGAGGCACAGAAATCTTTTTAACATTAAGTTGAAAGTATATTCTCAAATTAAGTATTTCATATATATATATATATATATATATATATATATATATATATATATATATATATATATTTTGCAATAACAATTAATAATCATCCTTTCTGCACATGTATAGCAATGTAATTTAATAACCTATTTTAATTGTAATGAACAAATTCTCACAAGTTGATGATGTGTCTTATATATGTATAACATGCAAGTTATAAATTTAATATCTATGCTGAAGTGCTTTGGAACTCACATTAGTTAAAATGCATGTAACAGATTTGCAAGACCTTACTGTCCTCTTAATAATGAATTTGAAGTTTCCTCTCTTCTCTGTAGTGAGCTATTATTAAAATCTAAAATTCATTTTAAAATAATATTGTTAATTAAAAGTTTCATATATTCATATGCTATATATTGCTCATTTCTATTTACTACTATCTTCTTCAAAATTCCAAGAGTTCCACACTGCATCTACCTTTCAAATTCATGTCCTGTCTTATAATCATTGCCTAATCTCTCCCTGGGTCCAACAATGCTGCATATATGAACACGTGTATGTTACTAGCCACTGAGGCATAAGCAACCAAAAAATATGTCTTAAAATTAACACAGCCCAACAATCTTAAAGTTGATAATTTTTTATCTGTTTCATTAGCTCTTATCCACAGCCAAAATATCCACCCTATTTGAGCTGTGAAACTCATTAAATGAAAGATAGCTAAAACTAGCCTTTTCTTTTTCTTTCCTTACATAGAGGATTCAAGTCTTCATCCAAAAATGCAGTTCTCAAAAGCATTGGCTTGGACGACATTATTCTGTGTTTTACAGTGTGTCTCTCTCATCTACAGTTTCAATACTGATATTTCATGTACCTGTGAAGAGGTTTTAACTTTTATTTTAGTTGTGTACTACCATAGTTCAAAAACATAATGCAAAATTCCATATGTAGGTTTTAAGTAACTATGTCATAATGTATTGTAATTATATATATTTATATGTTATATGATGTAAATTGTGTGTTATATTATTATTATTATATTTATTTCTTGTTCATTGGTGTTTTGTCTGCATGTATGTCTGTGTGAGTATGTCAGATAAGCTGTTATTGGAGTTGCAAACAGCTGTGAGCTGCCATGTGGGTGCTGGGAACCAAACCAAGGTCATCTGGAAGAGAAACCAGTGCTCTCAACTGCTGAGCTGTCTCTTCAGCCCCCAATATATTTTTATTTTACTATTTGTCATTGTTATTAATCTCTTTCTGGTAATTAATTAACAATATATATTATAGGTATAATGTAAATTATATTTTGCACACATATAGTTATATATTGCATATATATGCAAATATATGTAAGATTAATGCTGTTTATGGTTTTAATAATTTATTGGTATCTTACAAAGATGTCCTCTGTAGATGAATAGGTGGCTACTGCCAGTTGATTTCCAATCAACTTCTTTTCATTCTGCTTCTGTATGTTCATTTCAATGAAACAAAGAATGATAGCAAAGACTATCATTACAATTTCTTTATTTTATTATTTTTATTTTATGGTTATTGGTGTTTTAACCTGTATGTTCTGCATACATCTGTCCATCATATGCTTGCCTACTGCTCAGGAAGGCCAAGAGAGGGAAAAGACATTTGATCCCCTGGAATTGGAGTTACAGATGATTGTGAACTGCCACATGGGAGCTGAGCATGGAACCCAGGTCCTCTTGAAGAACAACAAGTGCTCTTAACCACTAAGATATGTCTCCAGTCTCCGAAGTGGATATTTTTACTGTTTGAAAATGAAAACTGGAAGTGCAGCATTTAAGATGCATATAGATTACTGTATGGATGGCTGCTAGCACTTAAACCAAGTCCATTGCTATGAACCACCAGGTTTCCATCACCAAGTGCATAAACAAAGTGACTGCACATTCTAATCCAGTATCATTTCACCTAGATTTTTGAATTTCTTAAAAACTGCTGGCTCATTGACTGATGAGAATCTATAGGAGACTTCTAATTTTTGGCCTAAAATACTCTGATTTGTCCAAGCATTTTCAATAATTGTGCATGACATAGAACAGTGAGACCTAGACTAGGATGACTGATAGAAAGTAAAACTTACATATGAATTAATACGTACAGACTTACCACACACAGTTTTATACTGTCTTCTTACTTTTCCTTGGTGAATTATCTGAAAGCATCTGAGAGATGCAATGAAATGCTTTAATGTTCATACTCACACTCATAAATACACACACACTTGGGGGTGAGGGTGGAAGGCAGAGAGAGGATCAGCATCTCCCTATTCCAGAGGTTCTGTTTAATTTGGATAAGTATTTTACTTGCTGAAGATTTTTTTTAAGCTCTAAGTGACCAACATTCATTAAGGCATTTTTTAATATCATTTTTGAAGATCAGAATGTCCTAATCATGGCTTCTAATGTCAATGATATGTCATAAGTCCTGTATGCATACATGAGCACATCATGATTTTGTCTTTCAAATATACTACCAGTGGTGGGACACCTTGCACAGCCTTGATGCAGGGGGAGGGGCTTGGACCTGCCTCAACTGAATGCACCAGGCTCTGCTGACTCCTCATGGGAGGCCTTACCTTGTTGGAGGAGAAAATGGGGAGTGGGTTGGAAAGGAAGGCTAGGGGGGCAGGAGGAGGGAAGAGAGGGGGATCTGTGATTGGTATGTAAAATAAATAAAAAATTTCTTAATAAAAATTTAGAATTTAGAAAAATCATGTCCATTCAGAGGTCCACAGAGTGAAGTCACTAGATTCCCAGAACTGGAGCTGCAGACAGTTTTTCAGCTTCCATATGGGTGCAGGGACTGAACCCCGGTCCTCTGCAAGAGGACTTGTATTTATTCTCAACCTGTAGTCACCTCCCCAGTACCACCATGGTATAAGCATAGGGATGACAGTGATTGATAGACTTATAAGTTCACAGATTGTGAGTGCTTGTTTGGTGATATTTTTTGCTAGTATGCAATGAAGAGGAACCATCTATGGTCCTACCCAGCCTGGAATATTTAGGCATAATAACACAAAGCTGTGTAACATAGAAAAGATTCAAAGTTTTCACACATTCAATTCTTTGCAAGCAAACTTACACCTGCCATGATAAAAACTCATTTTTGAGATAAGCTGTAGAGATAAAACTAAAAAGTTGGGAGAATATTTACATCAAATCTTGGAATTCTTCAGATGCAAATCATTCTTTATTGTGGATTTCATATATCATGACAAGCATTACACTTACAAGCAAGTAAAAGACAGTGTCAGGCTAAGAAACTTGTTAACATTTTAGTACCAAAAGCTAGACCTTCTCTTTACTACTTTCCAAGATGAACAGAACTGATAAATAGCAAAATTGTCACAAAACTTCCTACATCTCACCCAAGTGGAAGATGGAAAGGGAGTATGTAGAGATAAAAGATAGGCATATTGCCAAAGGTTTTTCCCTGTTGAAAAAGTCACAAGGGATGAAAGATGAAAGGGGAAGATCCAACTTACACAAGAAGACACGCTATACACATAAGATAATTGCATGTCATGCACAGGCCCACCAAGAACTTCATATACAAGGAAGCATACTGGCAGTTTTTCAAACTCTTGGTTTCCAGTAAGTGATATAATAATTAAAATCACTTAAAACAATAATTGACTCAAATCGCTGACTATTGCTACTTTTTTATATTCACCATGTGCTCTTTAAATTTATGTGTAATAAAAGTATCAGCTCTTGTGTGTGTTTACACCTCATACATTTCACTGAGCTTTGGAGCAGCTGTATTTAGATGGTAGTTCATCTTCAGGAGTAATTCAGACAGCAGCACTTTAAATTTCAGGCTCAAGCTACATTGATGGACAGACACTGCATTCAAAATCTTATTGTATGCCACAAATGCCAGCACTCTTAGCCTGCTTGGAAGTCAACAGTCTTTACATACTTAAGTTCAGGACTCATGAAAATGAGCAATTTCTCAAAGAAACAAGCTTATTTTTTTCCTAGATTAAATAAAATTCAGATATTTTAACATTACGCTTTAAAATATTAACAAAGAAATACATCTTACTTATGATTATTTTGTAAGGAGAACCGAAGTTGAGATAGAAACACCTAGAATGTAAAACCTTAGCCGTCTTGATTGATGGGGCCTTAGCTCTTCAGACATTCATGACAACTGTCAGTGCTGTGGTGTGAAGTCTAGCCTGCTGCCTTGAGCCTCTGCTGCCTTCCTGAAGCTGTTACCTAATATGTGGTGTGAAGTGTTCCGTGATGCCTAGCTACATCTGTGCCTATAACATATGCACACTTAGCCTTGTAGAGACTCCATAACCAAAACATCCAGATTACCCCTTTACTTTTAAGGATGAGACTCCAGAGGTAAAATAACTTCACTGCAGTCATATGCTTGGCTGTGACTGGGCAGGAACTGGGGCCAAATGTCTGCAACAGAATTGGGGGCCATTTTTCTGTGGCAGACGTTTTCATCTTCAGTGGTAATAGCTAAGAGATTTTACATTTTTTTTCCAGACTAAGGATTTCAGAGTAGAATTTAAGCATTCTGTTTCTTTCCCTCTTCCTGGCTTTATTGTCTCTCCAGGGTTCCACCTCCAGTTCTAAATTTCTTCTCTCCTGATAAATGCTTTCTCCTGCTACTTTTCATTATCTGTTAAGTGATTCTCTACCTGTTGTTTGTCTGCAGATGTGATTCTGCCCTTATTTCCTCCTAAACTAGCCTTAGAAGCAGGACAATGTGCATGGTGTTCAGTCTCTGCAACTCATTTCCCACCATTCTCTGGAGGATATGACAGTAGCTGAAGTCACTACGCTTGCTGAATGAACTCAGAAAATAAGGCTTTCTGAAATGCAGAGTAGTCAATAAGGAAGTGAGTCTGAATACAGCTTCTTTTCTTATATTTTCCGGAATCCACAACCAAAAATATCCCTGTTCCCTGAATTTAGTTCGAGTATTTATTTTTTTTACTTTAGGTATTTCATAACCTGAAAAAGGAAGAAAAGAACATTTCTAATGTTGAATGAGTTTTTTAAATTCATGCTGTAATCGCACACAGTGTTCCACCATGAACCTCAAATAACATCCAACATGAGCTAACTTCAAAATTCATTGTTCCACATGAACCATCATCAACATCAGATGAGCCAATATCAAGATATAGTGACATAACATTGTGTGTAAATTAGCAGTCTCAGAATTTTAGCATAAATGTTCTATTTTCTTTCAATTCAGGGGAGGCTATGTGGCTCTTCTTCATTAGACTTAACTTTTCTTACTTAAATTAAGTAATATAATGTTTAGTTAACCTAACACTTTTAAATATAAAAAAATTAAATGTATATCAAGGGTTTGACCAAGATAGCTATATTAGCATAATTGTGTCTGTGAAATTTTCACATCAGACTCAGAAAAGGTAACAAAATGATTATTTTATCACCAAAATTTAATTTAATTATATAAAATATGTGGGAGGATTTCACTTATGATAAGATTATAGGGCAAAACACTCTTTCAACATTTTTGTAGAAAATGATAGCCTAAAATTATGACTATACCAATGTATCTTACCTATATTTTAGAGTTGGTGTACTTTTGATAGGAAATAGAATATTATTAAGAATATTGCCGGGCGGTGGTGGCACACACCTTTAATTCCAGCATTCAGGAGGCAGAGCCAGGCGGATCTCTGTGAGTTCGAGGCCAGCCTGGGCTACCAAGTGAGTCCCAGGAAATGCGCAAAGCTACACAGAGAAACCCTGTCTCGAAAAACCAAAAAAAAAAAAAAAAAAAAAAAGAATATTAATGGGGATTCAAAGATGGATTAGTGGTCCAGAGCAATGGATGCTCTTCCAGAGGAGCATGGTTCTAGTTCCAGTATCCACAAGAACTTCACAACCCTTGGTAATTCTGGTTCATGGGTAACCAATGCCCTGTTCTTGTCCCTGAGGGCACAAGGAACAATCATGGTGCACAAACTTGCAGGAAGCTAAGATGTTCAAGCATAAAACAAATGAATTCATTAGTTATAAAACTACATTCATATTTTTTCTAGCTCCCTACTCCTCCTATAAGCACTTTCTAACCTACTTTCAAAACTTCGAATCTGTTTCTTTCTCTCTCTTTTTGTCATCAGGTCCCATTTCTGATTCCCATATGTTATTGGACTTTTGTCCTCCCACTGGAGCGTGTTTCATACACCAAGGGTTGTACCCTTAAAGTAAATGGGCTCTCCCTCTATTAGAAGCTATTGAGTGCCAATAGCTCCTTAGTTAGGGAAAGGGCATGATACCCACCTGCCCCTCTGAGTGGCCTTTTGTCTGGCTTGAGCCTTTAAAGTCCTTATGCATGCTGTCACCACATCAGTGAGTTCATTCATGCAAGAGTCCTGATTTGTCTGGAAAACAGATTGCTATATATTCCCTTACCACCTGTGGCTCTTACACTCTTTCTGTTCCTTCTTCTGCAATGATTACTGAGCTCTGGGAGAGAGACTACACTACATATGCTCTGTTTAGGGTTGAGCATCCCATAGGTTCTGATTCTCTACACCTTTGCCAGTTCTGAGTCTCTGTGTTAGTCATAAATGCAAATAAAAGCCTCTCTGAGAGGGATAAGAGATGCATTGAACTTTCAGTATAAGTCCTTATGAGTCAGTTTAATCCTATGGCCATTTAGTAGAATAATTGTAGATTTTCCCTTAGGGCCTATGTTCTTTAACTACAGGTCCTTGGATCAATGATGTTGCCAGGAATGAGTTTCTGCTTGTGGAACAGCCTCTAATCCAATCATAGTATAGTTGATCATGAAATTCTTGCCACTGTTACACTGGTAGGCATATCTTACCAGGCTGGTAGTTCTTAGAGTTCAAAGCTGAAGAATACTGATAACTGTGTTTCTATTCCAGTAGTGTGCCTAGCACCTTCAATCACTATGAAAGCTAGCCAGTAGGGATGAAGCTTCCAGCTTGATTTTTCCATGTTCTATGGCTCAAATAGGTGGTATCTTCAGCAATAGAATTTATTGTCACATACTGGAGTGTAACCAAAAACATGGACAATAATTTGTAATGCTGGGGAGGGGTTCTATGGGAAATCTCTGAGTAACAATTCCTGGAACAGGACTTTTTATCTGCTGCTCTGTTGTACCCAGGATGGTCATTCTCACCCTGTTACATGATAGCTCTATTTAAACTCTGTGTGTGTGTGTGTGTGTGTGTGTGTGTGTGTGTGTGTGTGTGTGTGTGTGTGTGTCTGTATGTGTGTGTGTTTGTAGAAGCTCCAACTAAAAATGTGAAACAAATACTGATTCAGCTACTAAGAGATAAAATATCCATTGAGAAAGATAAAATGATTCAATTCTTCAAAAATTATTTTCAGGAGATGGGAAATCAGAACTGGACATATTCTTATATGAGAATTACTATTTAAATGCTAATGGTCAACATGACTTTCTCACTCTTAAAATGGTGATGAAATCTTTGTTTTGTCTATCTGGTGAAAGTTCACATTAAATAGTCCCAGAGAAGAAAGTAAGAAAAACTGATGTTTTGAGTGTTTACCCTTCTTGCTTCAGACCAAAGAAGAATCTTGTCAATAAAAATGGAAAACGACTATATCCTGAGATGGGCTGTGGCAGGCTCTTGAGTATCAGACCTATAGTATCAAGACTGAATTGGCAAACTACTAGACTGGGGTGGATTTCAAAGTTAGAGTTAAAGGCTATTTGAAAGACAAAATTGAGACATGAAATAGAAAAACAAACTACCTTGAGTCATACTAAGCACGGGGCAGGCATAAGCTCTTTAAGCATCAGGACTTTCCTACCATTGAAGGAAGATAAAGGAATAGCTTCAAAAGAAGGTAATCAGGTGAAGGTAAGTCTTAAGGTCTGGACACAAAGTGTGACAGTTGTTCTCAACTCAAGCCTCACTTTAAAACCATCTGTAGAGATCTAAAAAAACACAAACAAGTGGGTAGACCACCAAGGATACTAAAATCAGTTTCTCTTGATAATTAGGCCCCAGGCACCTGTATGTTGTCAACACTCCACCAGTCATTTTGATGAGCAGCCAAGTCTGAGAACCACCTGTGTGGGGCGAATTCCCTGAAGAGGCTGGGGGATTGGCACAGTCGATCTCCATGCGGCAGCTGCAGCACCACCACAGGTGCAAGGAAGCCCTGGGGGTGCCTGCCATGCTATGCAGAAACTGTTTCAATTCAGCATCATTGTCCTAGTGACGAGTGTGAACTGGTTCATTTTTGCCATAAAAAATGATCTAATTTAAAGAAAATAGATATAAGAAAGAAGTGGTATTTATGTGCTTGCTGTTAGCTTATGAATGGCTTTGTGCAGCATCAGCTAGGAGGGTGGGGAAAGGCAGCTACACACGGCGTGACCTGGCCTTTTGTCCCTATAAAAAGAAAGGGAGAGGCAACTTTATGAGAGAGGAGGCAGTAGAGGAGAATATTGGGAGCAGCAGGCTCATCAGATCAGTAGGAACATAGAATTAAAGTGACTGACAACTTTTTATGATTAAATTTGGGAACTAGCCAGCAGAGTGGAGTTTTCTGGGCAGGGTAGAGTTTTAAAACTCTGGTGTGACTTTTCCTGGGGAGATGTGAACAAATGTCTCTTCATCCCAGGTGGGGCACACATGACAGAAGAAGCAGCTGTGCTTGGTCTTGTTTGGTGAACCCGTGAATTTATCGAGCTTGCTAATGGGGGCATGTGTGACACAAAGGCAGCCTCATGGACAAAAGTCTACCTTCCCATGAGTGAGGACTCATGGATGTTATATTCCCAGATATCACAACTTCCAAGTAGCTGTACTGGCTGCAGTCTCCTACCCCGAGCAATTGATTACTGATTATATATATTTAAGATGAATTTTCCTGAGCATGTATCAGTAGCACCTTGGACTGGGAAAGTTTCATTGACTTAGTGAGTCTATGTTTCATTTATTTCCCAAGTCTTTAGAGCTTCCCATTCCCTTCTAAGTGGGCATGTTTCTATTAAGAGGAAACAGCTACAGAACACAATCCTATGAATACTATGTTGTATTTCGTAATGGAAGAAACAGCACTGGAGGAGGAGGTGTTACAGGGTCAATAGTTTGAGAATTAGAAACACTGAAGGTTCTTAATAAGACCTCTCATAGTGAGAGGGCTGAGGTATTTTTAAAACGTAGTTAACCATAATTGAACAGTGTTGCTAAATGATGAGATACAAAATAACACATGGGTTGCCTTCAGTGAGCTGGACTAAGGCGGAGGTATCAAGGTCAGGAAACTAGGCAAAAAGAATTTCTTCCTGTTAGGAGAACGAGAAAAAGAATTACATACTCGGTAGTTTTAAACCGAAGAAACCCTCCTTAGTTCAGCAACTGAGAATATGATGGAAGGAATGGAGTGACCTCTCTAGATTTCTGCTTCAAGTATCTATGCAGTCTGTGTCTTACTTAGGCTGAGCTGAGTAGAGATATCCCAAAATGAGCTCTTAAATATAAAGATGAGGCATCTTCTGTCATCTATACAAGGAAAACCTAGGCGATATAAATTCTGTATACTTAATATAATCTGTTAAGTAAAACATGAGACAAACAGAAATACGTACAGAAAAAAAGAGTGAGAGAAAATATACATGAATATATGTGGCTAAAAATAATTAAAGACGCCAAAGAGATGATATTAAGATAGTTGTAGTCTATAAAAGTATGTGAATGCTGATGTTTTATTGGTGCAGTTTTCTTAAATTTTAACTACTTCTTTTATTTTGAGATTATAATACAATTACATCATTTTCACTTTCTCTTTCCTTCCTTCTTGACAATGCTTTCATGAGGGCATCACTAATCCTGCATTAGAGCCTGTCCTTCTCTAACCTGACCACCTCCTAGCTAGTTCCCCTTTCCAAATAGGATAGCACTTAGAAATTAGGATTGAGGATTAGAGATTCAGTATGTGAACTTGGAGTAATTATCAACTAAGAATAGACTCTGAGGAGGGAAAACAGGGGAATACGGGAAGAGATGCTGACAATAAGTAGATTTTCTTTTGAAATCAGTACAGTAAATACGTTCTAGCAATGAGGAAGCCACTTCCAGATGTATCTGCTTTTGTAGAATGCATTTAGTGTAGCAATAACACAAGAATTCAGAGTATCCCAGCAGTTCAGTGGTTGTATTTGTTTGTATTTCATCTGTACATTTACCCCTTTACATATACTAAAATAAAAGCATAAGGATGATGTGGAGACAGTCATGATATTCACTGCATACGAACATATTTTGTGATAGAAGAAATAGCATGAAATCATGTTACAACCTGAAAAAATAAAAAGTGCCCATTAGTGCTCATAATGTAACAGACCCAGAAGAACAAAATTAAGGAATCAGCTAAGATAAAAATAGGTTGAAATAGGACAAAGTAGCATGTGAGTTTCACATATCTAATGTGTAGTGACGGGGAAAACTATAGTATTTCAGTGTTGCTGCTGCTTATGTGTCGCAACAGCCAGGCTCAGTCCAAGGTGACACACATCTGAGACTGCCTGTGCTTTCAAGATGCACTTCTTTCTAGGTTGCTAGGCACAGGCATATCATTTCTAACACACTCGTACACAAACAGCTTTCTCATACTTGTTTTGCATCCTTTCCACCCCCAACCAAAGTCTATCTTGTTCTTTTATTAGCTGAGCCCTTGTTTTTAATATGTGCTCTGAAGGTTAAATTCAGTAATTCTGGACCTAAATTGCCTTAACTGGCAAAGCCTATGAGTGTTTCTAAAATATTCCTTCATAGCTTCTTAGCCTGCAGATACAGCTACCTCAATTTCATCATTTTCTCTTTACCAACTTAATTGTGGAAGTATTCCAGGGCCATTTATCACTTAAAGTTTTATATAACAAGCAAAGCATGAAAATCATTACTAAATATATAAGCTCCCCAACAGTCTAGTCCATAAATTTATTTAAATTACACCCATCAATATGTTTAGCAATGGTTATTCAATCTGCATTTCTTGCCTTAATGAACATAGGAAGTAAATATTGACTGATTTTTTTAATGTTTCATCGTTTAATAGCCATCATCATAGCTTTGAGCAGAAGAGTAATTGAAGCTAGTCTTATGTGAAATTCCATAAGCACTATAGTCTATGTAGTAGCTCCTGACCTCTAGTAGTTTATGATATAAAAAGCACACTTGAGTTGAAATTCCTGCTCACCACACAGGTGGATTAAAGTTCACATACTAACCTAAAGCATAGAACATGGAGTTCATTTTTTGTTTTTGTTTTCTGTGAAGGACTCATACTGAGTATTTTCACTGAAATAGGAAGAGTGAAAGACAGACCGGAAAGGGAAAGGCTCATTCAGAAGGCTGGTGTGTAGGCAGTTGAGTAAATATGAGGACTTTATTTAATGCTCTCATATACTCAGGCTCTTTCATCTCCCTGTCATCTTGCAAGGGAAAACCAAGACAAAATAAGTGAATCACTCCCTTGAAGCCACTAGGAATTTAGGGTTAGAGATGCTTGGATTTGGGTTTCATCGAAAGGAAGCTATGGGAGAGAAGCTGGGGGGAGGAAAAGCTTACAGACTTCCCTAAGTGCAGCTGAACTAGAAAGATTGTTTTATGGGTAGAGCATTTGAAATGAGGGGCATTTTCAGAAAAATCGAACAGATCTGGATGCTGGACAGTTGCTTCTCTTGTCCATTTCTTTTCTAAACTGTTGATCTCTGTGGAATTTCTTCCTTTACTTCTCTGGATCTGAGTTTGGTTTTTGCATAGAAATAATTTGAGAGTAAATGAATTCCATCTATCCCATCTCTATGAACAAGTACCTCCAAGGATGGGGTAAAATAGGGATATTGTAAATTCTAAAATACATAAAATCACCAAGCTAGAACGTTTTATAGTTTTGCCTTTCAACTTCCAGAAAATCTGCACCTAACCAGTGTTAAGTACAGCCACTATTCATGCTTGTTATTTTAAGTTTTGTAGTAGGTTCTAGAAATATCTCCTTGTCATTTACTTATAGTTTTACCTAAGAGCTATTCTAAATCAAATCACTGCCTTTAAAGATTCTGAGTCAGTATCTTGGATACTACTTAGTACCTGAGTGAAAGTGATTTTTCTATACAGAGTCAGTGTTAAGACAGGTGCAAGGACAGAAAAATCTTGCCTGAATTTTCACAGTGATAACTCATGAAGTTAAAGAGTCGATCATGCAACAACGTTTGTAATTAGTTCAATAAAAAATAAGCAAATTATTTGAGGATTTCACTGAAAATACATAAGGAGAAGTATTCAACACCTTTATTCCCTCGTCATTGGGGGCTACAAATTAAAATCAGCACAAGACACTACTGTCATCTAATCACAGTGGCTGGGGGAAAAAACATATTATCCAGTGCTGGTGAGGTTGTGAAAAAACTGGAACTCTCATATATTCTAATACTATGGAAAGGGGTTAGCTATTTTAATAAAATTTAAATTATTCTTTTCATAGAATCACAAAAATCATACTATATTTAATTACTTATTATATTAATTTGCATTAACACACCTGTATGTGAATGTTTATAGAAACTTTATGCTAAATCACCAAAAGAAGAAGGCCAAATGCCCTCTGACAGGAGCAAAAACACACAAAAAATGCAATGGGATACTTCAGTACCAGGAAGGAATGGGCTATTATTGCCAACAGCAAACTACAAAGTCTTAATCTGTGAAAGAGGCAGGCACTAAAATGCCATTCTTGTGTGCTTCAGTCCCCCTTATACTACGTCCCTGGGAGGGAAAACTGTGGCACTGGAGCACATCAGTGTTGCAGAAGATGCAGGCAGTAGAAGCTTCCTTAGGAGTTGAGGCTCGAGGGGGCTGGGCGGTACTGGCAATGGTAATTACTATAGCTGGACTGGAGTGAGGGCACTTGTCAAACCCAAAGAACTTAAAGCAGAAAGAAATTTGATCAGTTGTTAGTAAGTTAGACAATATACCCATTCTCCCAATTATAGCTGGAAGATTTCCTGTGTCCTGGCCAGCCGGTGGTTGGGACAAATCTCTCCTACTCAGGTACCCCAAGTAAACACACAGAAATTTATATTAATTAAAACTGTTCGGCCATTAGCTCAAGCCCATCACTGACTAGCTCTTACACTTAAACTCAGCCCATTTTTGTTAATCTATATGTTGCCACATTTTCCGTGGCTTTACCTCTATACCAGTACGTGCTGCTCCCTGGATGGCAGGCTGGCGTTTACTGACTCAGCCTTCCACTTCCCAGAATTCTCCTTGTCTGTTTATCCTGCCTATACTTCCTGCCTGGCTACTGGCCCATCAGCTTTTTATTTATCAGCCAAGCAGAGCAGCACATTCACAGCATACAGAACATCCCACAGCACTCCATCTCCTTCAGAACCAAAGCCAGCATTGGTTTGCTTTGACTAGAACAGTACTAATCATTAGAAATGCCAGAGACTGTAAACACTTATGAGTGATTAAAGAAGTTATAAAGACTAATATGAATTTGTATTATTTTACATTCTGTGTTATAATTATTGATGAGGAACAATCCACTCGTCTTAGGGCTTCTATTGCTGTGAAGAGACACCATGACTATGGCAACTCTTACAAGGAAAACACTTAATTGGGGTGGCTCTCTTGGTTTCAGAGTTTCAGTCCATTATCATCATGGTAGGGAGCATGGCAGTGTGCATATGGTCATGGTACTGGTGAAGTAGCTGAAAGTTCTACATCTTGCAGGCAACAGGAAGTCAACTATCTGTCACACTGAGTGAAGTTTGAGTAAAAGAGGCCTCAGAGCCCACCCCCACAGTGACATACTTCCTTCAGCAAGGCCATACCTACTCTAACAAAGCCACATCTCCCAATAGTGCCACTCCCTTTAGGATTATGTTGGCCAATTGTATTTAAATTATCACACAATCAATTAATATTCACCAAGAGTAAGAGAATGTGTCAGGTACTAAAAGAGTTGCTAGTAAGCATAGTTTACCTGGAACACTGAACCAGAGAGCTGTACTTAGTTGAATGAGCAAATGTATGTATTTTACATGAAAGCAATTTCAAGCTAATTATTTATGTCAAAGCCTCCAAGAAAGCATTGCTCCACTGTTCAAATGAAAGCTCTGAAAGCTACACATTCCTTTTAAACCATGTAGCCTATGGCAACTTGCTTGAGTGCATCTCCTCATTTCTCATCAAGCAAATGGCAACGATACCACTTCTCTCATGGTGTGTTGCTTTGAGGAATAAATGGATAATGGATGTGAAGAATTTAGATGAGAGCCTGGCATACAGAAAGCATTTGATCAAAGGTCAGCTAATGTTATTCGCCTTTCAATGTAAATGGGTGTTATTTGTATTTTGTCTCCTAGTCTCTGGGTAGAAGGTGATACTCCATTCCTCTTGTTAAAGTATATACTTTAACAGGGTACATATGCAACTATACAAAAATACACATGTGTGTATAGTATATGTACAGTTCATTGGACATATAGTATAATTAAACAATACAAAAAAATTATGGAATGGTTGGTTTCCATTTAATTCCAGTATAATATTAGAAAAGTGATCATTTTTAAAAGTCCAAATATTTTAGGTAAACAGTAAGTTGATTGGGGGAAATGGCTGGTTGTATCCATTTTAAATTGATGTTTTCGTTTGTGCCTCCACAGTGAATAAAGGCAACAGCCTCACTGTTCTCAGATGTGGTACTCATGTAGTTCACACAATCCTCATGCAGATTCCTCTCATCTGTTTCATCTGAATAAGGGTGACCTTTCACATTCTGGTCAGAATTACAAAACCTTCTCTCACTGCTACTAGTGAATAGATCATAAGCTTGGAGCACCCATAAAAGTCAGACTTGCTGTCAAATTGAAGAATTTGGGCCCACTGCTCATGTTTTTCTTTTCCTGTCATGGGAGAAAAGTAATTCTTCTTAGGAGAAAGACAAGATGTACCATAAGAAAATATGAAAAATAACCATTCTTAGCCCCAAAAGCTTTAGCAGCTACATATTCCAAAACCCAAAGGAATGGATAACTTTGTGTAGTTAGTACAGCTGTACAGGTATTTTCCCCCATAATTTCATTATTGAATCTATAGAAATCACAGCAATTTGAAGTTACAGAAATTTGAATTTTATCAGAGAATAATGCTGTCTAGCCTTACCAAAATATAATTTTTACTCACTGACAGAGTCTCTGTTTGGCTATGTATGTCAACTTTTATTGAAATAATAATCTTAGTTAGAATATTGAGATAAAAGTTTATAAGTTGGCATAAGACTAGATTTAATTAACTGATTGTAGCTTCTTTATTGATTTTAGCAATTAAATGTTTATTAATATTATTTATATCAGTATATAGTATAAATAGTATAGATACACACATATATTATTTTATAATAAATATTGATTTGGAAGAGTCACAAAGTATTATTTGCTATGTAAATTCACCACATTTGGAGAGGCACGGCCACAATGATGTGGTAGAATTCTGTACATTAGGACAATGAAGGTGTCATCTGTTTTCATTTCTGCTGTTTCAATATTGTTAAGCCATAAAAAGAAAAAAATTAATATGGTGCAACTTGATTGAAGCACACAAGCGAACAATATCCTAACAGAGGTACACTTTAAGTCTAAACAGTAACAAAGAGCAAATCAACCTCTGAAAGTTCGCACTGTTGTTGCTGCAATCTTCATGCTGTCATGTCTTCCTGCCTCCCGGAAGCGATACATGAGAGATAGTTTAGCCATTTGAGATGCTGACCTATATCCCTTAATGTGACTATCATAGCTAGCCCATAACCTGACTGTCTCTTTGCATCTTGTCATTTGTAAGATCTGAGCTCACCATATTCAGAGAGAAATGGTGAAGATGAATGGTGAAGAGTGGAAGTGTGTAGAAAACTCAGGGTAGTAAGTCCAACTTATTAGTTATTGTTTGTTGTCATTTTGTGCTTGCTTATCCCCAGCTCCAGAAAACAAGCAAGTAAGCTCAAGTTTTACACTCAGATTGATTGATTAACTAGATTTAATTTTCTGTGACTCAGTTAAATATTTAGTCCCTTTATTTTTAAGTGTGAATAGTAAAAACTCCTGTCCTCTGGGTTATGTTGACTTGCACCATGATCTTGAACATTGATGTTTTAAGTGCATACTGTTGAAATTGTAATGTGACAGTAACTTATTGAACTCTTCCTGTATACAGTGTACATAAATTCTTTGAATTTCATGAGTATATGATGGCAGAGTAAGCATGGAGGTGTTTAAGTTAGGGACAGAGAGGAGATTCAATGCAGGTTAGTTGATAGTTGTGATAATCACTATTTAAGTGTTTTCTTTAGAGAAGTGTATAAGTATCAATAAACATCAATTTCCCATGTTTTACTTTCTGTCCTTACATAGATCATTACCTAACATATTTAACAGTTACTGTGTTTTTTGGGAAGCAGGGATGGGTTAGGGAGACTTTTTCTCTAAGAAGACTAAGTTTCTTTACACTAACAGCTTAGTGTATTTTTGTTTTATTTCCAGTTAGAAAGTGCTCAATAAAATCCGATTTAGAAAATCAAAATTGAAGAATGAAATATACAAATACATTATCAATGTGCAGATCTAGATATTATACAGTAATCTTTAATCTAATTACAGATAATAAAATAGAAAGGAAAACTAGATTTTAATAAAGTAGTGAGACAATTTTTTTGTAAAATTATGTTTCACAGAAACAAGAAAACCTTTCTAAATAAGAGTTTGCGTGATTATTGATGTTGAAACAATGCTAGGACAGTCTTACATCTAGACTTTCTGAGTACATCCATGAACCGTTTCGTCTACACCATAGAGAAAGACGAAAAAGAGCCTGACTGTGTACCTAATGACTCAAAACCTCTAAGACAGGCACAGAAATCTGCCTCCAGAAGCCCTCCACATGATGCCAATACTGGACAAAATTAGGAAGTAAGTGTCTAAGTTGTTGAATTTGCTGAAATGTGCAGGTTGGTGGAGATAGCAGTAAGTGGTGCTATAGCAGTAGAGACGATAGAACAGATGTGCAGAAGGCATCTTACTGGTATCACCAAATGACAGTGTGATGTTTATAATTAATTACTTCCCAGCATACTGTAAAGCGACCTATGCTTGTCACATAGATGCCTGGTCAGGTAGACAAAATGTTTCCATTCACAGCTATAATGTGAGGCCAAGAACATTGGGACATAGATTTTCCTTTTTATTGCACAGCTGCCTGGACCACAATAGAATTAATAATTTGCTAATTGGGTATGAGCATTTAAAGTCATGTAAGGCTGAGTAGTTTTATTATAAAATTACATTCTGCTCTGGAGGGATAAGAGCTAAGGTAACTTTGAGACCAATGTAAAATTTTGCGTACAGACAGGACTGCATTGTAAAAATTTAAAGGCGTTTGGCCATCCCAACACCAGAGTAGGTCAGTTCGGGCTGTCTCTCGACCATTGCCAGCAGTTGTCGTGCTAGAAACCCCATCCAACTACTGAGGGATCTGGATGCAGAGATCCATGGCTAGGCCCCGGGTGGAGCTCTGGGAGTCCAATTAGTGAGAAAGAGGAGGGTTTATATGAGTGAGAATTGTTGAAACCAAGGTTGGATAAAGTATAGGGACAAATAGCCAAACGAATGGAAACACATGAACTATGAACCAATGGCTGAGGGGTCCCCAACTGGATCAGGCCCTCTGAATGGGTGAGACAGTTGATTGGCTTGATCTGTTTGGGAGGCATCCAGGCAGTGGGACCGGGTCCTGTGCTCATTGCATAAGTTGGCTGTTTGAAACCTGGGGCCTATGCAGGATCGCTTGGCTCGGCCTGGGAGGAGGGGACTAGACCTATCTGGACTGAGTCTACCAGGTTGATCTCAGTCCGCGGAGGAGGCTTTGTCCTGGAGGAGGTAGGAACAGAGGATAGGCTGGGGGGAAGGTAAGGGAGGCGGGAGGGGGAATCCGTGACTGATATGTAGAACTGAACTGTATTGCAAAATAAAAATAAATAAATAAATAAATAAATAAATAAATAAATAAATAAATAAATAAATGAAAATTTAAAGGCAAGTTCTCAGAAGAGACATAAAAATTATCTACTATATCTCCATTCTGGCCTGGAATTGTCATTTCCTCAGCTACTTATGACGTCAGGAATTTACTCTAAGATCTAGCCACTGTCTCAAACTATTTATATCTAGGAGTCTTATGTTGAAATCTGAAAAACTTTAGAAGAACTAGTGGTTTTCCTTATTTCTAGTCATTGAATCTTAGTAAGATTTCACTCATTTTTACCTTGAAATGGACCAAAGTTCTGGTCTACCATATCCTATAATGTGTGAAATCCTGTAATCACATTTTGGGCTGTATGTTTCAGAGGATTGTGTCCCTCAACATCACCCTGGATGTACTATTGCCTGCTTTATATCCAAACAGACTGTTTAGAAGTTATATTAAGATGAAAGACTGTACAAAAAACAACACATGAAAATTCATGCTCATGAGTTGTAACAAAATAAACGCAGGGCATTGGAATGAATGCTGGCCCTGAGAGTAAGAGCTAGATCATAGACAGAGCAACAAAGCATTAGGGCAAACTCAGAGTTAATTGAGATGCAATCCAAGATGGATGTGTTGCGGTTTTAGTGCATTTGACTTTTGAACACTTTTCAGATGATTTAAGGGATAAAAGGCATGATAAAGAATTAGCCATTGTTTGCCATAATTGAATACCTGAGAAAGCAGTGTACCTAAAATGCCAAGGTCTTAAACTAGTTAAAGTTTCTTTAATGTGTGTGTATATCATGACCCAAAACTTTATCTCTTATTCAAATGCCTCTTTTAAAACAAAGCAAAAAATGACAGTAAAAGAAAGAGCTTCAAATTTGTGTAATTAACTTTTCAAGGGCAAACATCAGGGCTTATGCTCCTCATTTCATTCTTAATTAAACGTATTCCATTGTTGATTTTTTTCTTACTTTTAATTTAAAAAAAAAACTCATTTTAAATTTGTTTTTTCAGCTCATGTTGAATACGCAAATCAAAATGATTTAATTAGTCTCAGATTGGTCAGACATTCTCCAAAGTATGAAAAATATAGTAAGCTTTTTATAATACTTCTATAAAAATAATCAAATTATATACATTTGAACTGGCAATCACAAGTCATGATGTAGTAAGAAAAATCTAGTTTAATGTTCTCTCTGTTCTGAGTGTAAATCACAGCGGGAATTAAAATTTTTATGAAGTAGAAATTCTGAATATTTTTAGACTTGAAGGAGCATTAAAATCCAATAATCTTTTGGTGCCAGAGCTTAACAAGGACAAATATCATGCATTTAAGCAAAAGGTCACCTGATTGAGAATGGTTAAAAGTGTTCTTCTGTATTCAGACGTCTGTAGTGTGCTTTTCTCCAAGCTTCTACAAAATGAAACTTAGCAGGGTTAATGACTATTTCTTGCAGGCTAGTTTGTCTGTTAAACATCATTGCAGCAATCCGTAGGGCAGATAATTTTAAAAGAGTAAATCATCTCAGCAGAGGTGCTTTGCAGAAAGTTGTACTCAAATTAGAGCTACCTCCAAATCATAAGCATCTAATTAACATATGCAAAAGCTGTCATGGAGCAGGAGGCTAAGCTTGTAGTTTTATTCCTAATAGAGATCAATTTGTCACTGTAATATTTACAACAGATATGTAGTTTATTGCTATCAACATTTAAAATACTATAACACTTAAAATGTCTTCTGTTCATTTTCTGTTCATTGAAGGTGTTTTCAGTTCTTCTAAGAATTTTGTCATAATGATTATACCATCAAAAGCTATATTTGCAGACCTTTCCTAGTGTGACACACAGGAAAAAAGTCCATAGAGTAAAGACATTTGAGAGAATTCGGTAGTGCTACTAATAATGTTCCTTCCTCATTTACAATGATAATGAATGCTGACTCATACCTCTGAAATTAAAGGTATATGTGGGAAGGTCAAGTGTTGCAGACTTGTAAAGGACATGTGCTTATTTGGATTGTCAAAGTGTGTTTTATTAATATGTGACACACTTTCTCTAAAATATTAATATTCAATCATATTGCATAGCAACAAATGAAAAGGATTTAATTGTTAGGCAAGATATACCTTCCTACATACCATCACACATATAAGTAGATTTTGCAATACTGCAATAACCATCAGGAATGAACACATATTAACTGCTTTGATTTCCTAGCAAGAATAAAGAGAGCAAGAAAGTACAATTGACCTGAATTTGGCAAACAGTTCAAGCGCTGAATCTTGAAATTAATTAAATGATATACGACTACCCTTGATCTTGATTCTCATCCAATTCCAATTAAACTTACACACACAGAAGTCTTATTTTATTTATTTATTATTCAGTCCTTCAAAATTATGCACACACACACACACACACACACACACGCACACACACACACACACACATATATATATATATATACAGGCTTAAAATATAATTTAATTATCTGAGTTAATCAGTAAACATTTGAAGGCTAAATAGTCAAGGAAAGTTTCACCTAAGTAATGACATATGAACAACAATGGAAGAATTGTGATGTTTGAGGAGCCACATTCCAGGTTGAAGGGTAGCAAAGGAATGTCTGGTATAGAGTGATCAGAGAGAGATGTCTGTTGAAGGCCCAGATCTGCAACAGTTTCAGAGACCATTGACACATAGAGGGTCTCTGTTTTACATTAATGTGAAAACTTGTGGTATTTCATGAGCAGAGATGCACAAATACCAGATTAGTTTTCTGAATCTTCACATCTGAGAATGGATTGAAGTGGCTACCCATTGGGAATCTTCTCTAATCACCAAGGTAGATTAATAAGAATGTAGGTGAATAAAATGGCTTATGAATAAACAGTTGCATATAGAGTTCATCCACCTTTCTGAGATTGCATGAGTGGCATAAGGCAGAGTCAAAGGAAACTCAAGGTCATCTCATTACCATTGACAAGTTCACTTTGCTTTTCTTTACTAAGCTGTTTATCTAGCTAAAGGTCCTCTTCAGTGATTTAAACTAACTGATAATCTATACAATATGGTTAATTTCACAATGGATTGAAAAATTAAAAGTGAAATGAAGGTTAGTGCTAGTTAAAAGATTTGAAAGAGCTTACATCTTTTATTCTAATTTTGAATAGATGTAATTTTGCTTCTGGCTAGATGGAATAGTTCTGAAATTGACAATTTAAATTTCAATTAATCTCACTTTAAAGCTGTTTTAATAAAGTGTTTCAATGAAATAGCAATAGTCCAGTAATATAAGTGCTGTTGTATCTAGGAATATGCAATCTAAAAGTGTGGATGAGTTTGAATTTTTCTGTGCTTTAAATTAAATTCCAGATCTTCCTTGATAATTAACATAAATGTATAAGACATATGTATACAGAATGTGCTATGAACAGGAGGACTTGGGCATATATCTTGCTCATCACACTTCTAAATCTACTTCTGAGGAGAAAGTGAGTCAGGCTTGGAATTTCATTAGATATAAATACTAATACAGCAATTATTCCCTTCTATATTTGATTTAATCTGTAGACTTGAGCACAATTTTAGATGGATAGAAATACAATCCATGTAGAATGTGTGACTAAAAGTTAGAAGTATTTTTGCCAGAATTGTGCATTTTTTAAAATTAGATAAAATTAGTCACATACTGAAAGCTACATTAAATGTGGATTGCATTTTATTCTTGGAGAAGCAATCTGAAGATAAAGATATACAACACTGAGAGAAATAAAGTTTTAAAAATAAAGAGAACCACAGGAAAAAATTTATTAAGCAATAAATTATTTTTATTATTTTGTACAACTTTGTATTTTCTAATTGACTGTGATTCAGTTTCTATAAGAAGTTATAAAGTTAAGAATTGGAGTATGTATTCTAATCTGTCTGTCTTTAGTTATTTCCCCTGAAGGGAGATATTTATTTACAAAATGGGGTGGCCATTCCAGAAAAAGCAGAGAGGTTGATTTAAATATCAACTGCAACTTAGAAGAATGATGATGGTAAGATTATTATAGGCACTTTAATCAGAGAAAGAGACAACACTTTGTTGTAAAACACATGCATACTAGCTGAGAGCTCTCCCTAGACACATAAAGGTCATTGGCTTCTACACCAAGGAAAATAAACCCTTACCTAGAGGACACAATTATTTAAACTTCAGATGATACACTATTAAAACGCAAAATCCTGCTATAATGTGTTCAGTTCATAATCTGCAAGTAAAAAGGGATATTATGAAAAACTAATGGAATGGCAAGTCTGTGAGGAAATTTTCCAAAGCTATTAATTCACTTGAAATAATTTATAAATATTTTTCTCTAACTCAGCACAGCTTTTACTGACCACTCACCATGCACTGTGTTGCTTACACTCTTAGAATTCTATTTTGGAGTTTCAGAGTCTGAGCTATGCCAGTACAACTAGAAATTTGGCATAAGAAGTAACATATGTTACTGAGAAAGCCAGTTTTATCATGTGCTGTGTCTTTATATCCACCTTTCTATGTCATTTACATACAGAATATTCATCATCCAATATTCATTTTTCTCTTTGAAACATTCACTGTAGCTGTTGCAGCAAGTTTGAGTATTAATCACAAAGAAAATACCTCTGGAAGAGCAAGAGTATATAGTAAGTTGTTGCATATCTCCCATCATTTCCCTGCCTCAAGGGATTGCATCACTCCTTTCTTATTTAAACATGTTATTTACTTAAATTTTGAACCATTCTGTATTTCATTGTCCATTTATCCATCTCTTAGATATATAGAGTAACCAATAGTCCATCAAAATACTGTCCTCTTTTGATTTGGATCCACAATTACTTTTTCTTAAAGGTGATAATTTCCTTGAGATCACATTATATCATAATGCTGTTGATCATTAATATTCATATACGGAAATGTATCATTAAAAACTTTTGGTATTTTTTATGAGAAACATAATTTTATTTTTACTACTATACTATAATGGAAAAAAAAAACTTTGATAACACCATTACCAAAATTTACAGGTAAATATTGAGAATGTTTTCTTTATTTAATTTTAACATTAGTTTTCAATGATAAAGTATTGTTAAAATTTCAATTATTTTGTAAATGAGTGGACGTGTCTTTGTCATATTCCCTCAAGAGTCAAGGTAAGTTTGGAGACTACTGGTCTACCTCTGCTTCACCTTACTGTTCCCTGTAATAATTGAGAACATCACCCCTCTTAGGTACTTACAGTGATAAGGAAAGCCATACACTAGCCAAACCCAGTTATTCTATCAGTTTTCATTTTATTGTACTTGCTTCCAATATTTTACAGTCAGCTATTCACTTCTTTAAAGAGCCTTGTGACACTGTTCTAACCTGGTTTTACTGCTTTGTGACAGCTACTTTTTTCTTTCTTAGTTTTGTTCTTTTTTCTTTTCACATAAAATTGTGCATTTACAGTTTCTGACAAAAAGTTTCTAGGTTGACATATGCCTTCTTTCATTGTGGTATTCATTCTCATAATTTTGAAAATTGTTCCTATAAAACTGCTTTATAGCATGAATTATCAACCACACATAATCCTAATTTTTCTTACCACTCAGTGGTTCATTCCTAAAATTATTTTAAAACATGGAGATAATTATACAACCAGAATAAAGCCATGAAAACAGCAACATACATTATCTCTGTTCTTTCTACTCTCTTTACTATTTATATATAATCCTATCATGCCATTTACATTTTTTTGAAAAAATGCAATTAATATTGTTTCAAAAATACTTATATAAAAGTGGTTATTTCTGAGATGGTCCTGTCTTAACCAACCAGTTGATATATCTTACTGATTATAAAAATCATCGTAATTTTCATTTTTTCTTTGACTTTTAGAGACCAGTAATTATACTGGGGAAAAGCCTTTTTCTACAAATGGATGTGATATTGTATGTCTATTAAAGAATCTTTGAATATTTTATCTTGCTTGGATACTAATTGCCTTGTTGATCCATACAGTTTAGTTCTGATTGTATCCTGAATTCAGGGAACTCTATTGCACAAAGATCTCTTCCTTTTTATGTACTATCAAATAAGTTCTTTATGTAAATTCAGGCTCATCCTCAATTATTTTCCTCTATATCTCATAGATTGTTTAGCTTTTAAATATGATACTTAAGGATGAACATTTTAAAGATCTCTGCCTTGTCATATCTTATTCTAGCCTTATCTTATTTACAAAATAACAATGGTTATGAATTGTGATTTGCCCATATAATAAAAATGATCAAGTTACTTTGCAACCCATGGCTTTAATATTCTTCCCAACTTAAGCAGAATAATTAATAAACAGTACACACAGAATAAAAAAAAACTTTGCCTGCAATTTGCATATATAATCTAATGTATTCCAATTTTTGTGTCTTTTCTCATCTCTCCTTTTCAAATATGGTATCCTCATGGTATGTGGATACCATATACCATATGATCTTTCTCAAGAGTGGCTTTAATTTAAAGATGAGGCATTAAAGCCTACAGAAGTAAATGCCATCACAAATTAAGGCCCACATTAATTCTTGCATTGAGACTGTTGGATCCAGTGTTATAGAAATTCTACAGCATTCCTTTCACCTATTGAAACCTGAAAATATCTATTTGGCCATTTTGGTTTAAAGTTGATTGTAAATTCTCTGAATCACCAAATATGGTAAATAGATAATAAGCTTGCTGACATGGGTGATATGGTAGAATACTAAACAAGTAGGTAAGCAGGCATTAATAAAAACTGTGTGATAATTGGCATGCTGTTTGATGATTCAGGCACCAACTTTCTCTTCTGTTAAATGATGGTGCTGAGGCAGATATTTACGAAGTCTCTGTAAGCACTAAATGTGGTGATTCTCATGATCATAGCCTACTGGAGCACATTGCAATTCAGTTTGTCTGTAAAAACCACAGGCATACACATCTAACTTATTTGGCTCCGAATAAGGAATTGATGCTAAGAATAGATTTTATGAGATGATGAATGTAATCTTCTTGACAAAATGAGAATCCAAAGTAAAGATTGGTTTGATTTAATGTAGTCAAACATCTGGATATGTGACTGAAATGTTCACTTTCCATATGGATGTTTAACATTGTGTGAATAATACCAGCTCTGGTTAAAAAAAAGCTAAGCTCACGTCAAAATGTGTAATCATCAGTCTGACCTAACAAAAAATGGTTAAAATTTTTATTATTTCTTCATTAACAAATAAATATTATATGTACTTTTACCTTTGGTTAACAATTATATCTATACACAATATTTAATATTCAAGATTAATCTGATATATATATATATATATATATATATATATATATATATATATATATATATGTTTGTAAAAGAAAGCAATCCAGAAGAAAAACAGAAAGTTTTACAAAATGTGATTACGTAAAATACATTTGCCTCTTGTATTTTAAGTTTTCCTTCATATTTCTCAATTTACTAAATCTTTGAACATTCATCCTTTCCTGGATTATTATTTCTCCTGTGACAGAATCTCACCTCAAACATAACAAACTATTACACTTGAAATTAAACAAAAATAAATAAGTAAATGTCAAAAAATATCAACTTAATACAGAAGACAAGTTATCCAATCATTGTTTATGCATTTCTTAGTTGATACTCTTTGATTTCATGACAAAAAAAACCTCAGAGTTCAATTTTGTTTCAGAGGAGTTTGAATGGTGGTTGAAGTTTCAGGGTCTTCAATATCAGTAGGCTGAAAGTATTGATTGCAATGGTAATTAATTTTTAGAACCAAATAGCAGGTCTTTAAACTGTTTAGCAGAAAGCACGCAGTCCCTGATGGTCTAAAGAAATATAATTTAAAAGCTATCAATAGTCTGGGATTGTGAAAACTACTTTGCCACCTGAAGCCAATTCCATATAATTATCTTTAAGGCTTTAAGTTACATTACCATGAACCTCACATGAAAAGGGGTTACTATGCTATCTGATTGAGACTGTGTATCACCTTGTATGTTAAACCTCATTCCACAGTCAAATTAGATTTGGGGAGTGATTGAATATTAAACCTATTCATATATATTACCAAGTGATGCAAAGTATGAGGGCACTAAGGAAGAAGAACTTTCTCTTTTTTCAGAGTTTTTAAGTTCCTTGTGTGCATTGAGTATGATTCCAAGCACACATCAGAGACATAAAATTGAAGCAATAGAAAGAAAACACAAAGATATTTTTAGACATTCCCCAAAGACTTCTTTTCAGCTCTCAGACAGTACAAAATGAGTCAACACTTAAGGAAGCCAGAAATAATATAACGAGTCTGCAAAATTACAGCTACCTACAGCTCAGATCTTCAATCAAGTGATTGTTAAAGTCTCACTAGAAAGAGGAAAAAATATGTTCTCAGTTGAACTCACATAATAATTTTAACACTATTGTCAAAAGAAAAGAATTATAATTAAGTATGCACAAGGTAGATAACTGTGTTTTTGCACCTTCCTAGTGATTAATACATATCCCTGAGGTGGTCTTCTTTGTGTGTTTCAGTAATAACCAATTGCCTTCTGCATATGTCACTGTCCCAGTCAGTGCTTGATGCTACAAAGTCAATTCCTGTCTTCCTCAGTGATTTTAAATTCACAGTTGCAAATATTTTCTTTTCCTGACATAATTACTTTTCATCTGTAGGCAAATCATACTATGTGAACTCATGGTATTCAGTCTTAAAGGTTGAACTGTGAGTACCAGGGGTAGAGAAGGGCATTCTACAATGACTACTGCTTGCAAAGAAAAATTTCTCTATCTCGACAAAACGAACCATTGGGAACAGACATTTTCTTTTAATTAATTTCTGTTCTGTGCAATAACCCTGGTTTAACAGCACACCTGCAATTCATGAGAAATCCCTACTGCTCAGTTATTACAAATAAATATCTTTAGACATTTCAGAGAAATGCATGGATGGAAAAATTGCAACAACTTAAAATTTAATGGGTAATAGCCTCATAGATTCTAGTAAACTTCATATTATATCTAAAGATCTAGCAAAATTTATGTAAAGATACATGTATATGTACATACAGGCATTTATACAGACACACTTGATAGAGTTACTGCTGTCTATATAAGTTATTATATATATATATATATATCTGTGTTTATAAAATTCATATTCATCTAGATACACCTATGAAAAAATAATGTTTATATTCACAAACATTCAGTCAATTACATGTATATCATGTTTACAATATACTTTACATGCACATTCATTGTTTAACATGTACACAAACATATATATAAGTACATATATATGTATATACATATATGAATACTTGCATAAGCTGTTGTCCTTTAATATCAGAATATCATCCTGGGACACACTGCCTGTGCCAAAGTATGTGATGGTTAAGTCCTTCATATTTGCCTATTTTGTGTACACAGCCTCCTGTAAACTTTAAATAATCTCTAGATTAACATAACACCTAATACACTGTAAATACTATGCAAATATTTGTGGAATATTATTATTTATTGAAAAATGACAAAGAAGAAAATCCCTACATATTTAGTACAGATAGATTTCTTTTTACACACTTTCAGACTCCAGTGGTTTAATTGGTGGATGCAGAGCCCAAGTACCCAGGAGTTAGAGCTGTGGTTGGAGGGATGTAACTTTTTTTATAGGGATGATTTTTTTTTCGGATAGAAAGTTTTGCAGGAAATACAGAATTGAAAGAGATAATTCCCTGTTGTATACTGAAAAAATATATACATAATGGCTTGACAATTTTTAGCAAAACTGAGTCTATGGTTGGAAGTTTGCTTAAAGTTTAATATAATAGGGACTTAAGAGGCATGTGAGGTCTGTGAGACTGGAGGTTAAAACTTGGGGAATTCTAGAGCAGTTGTGGGTTAATATGTCAGGAGATTGGGAGACGTGAGAAAATAACACAGACTGTGGGTCTAGACATGGGCAGAAATTAACTTTTCAAGTCATCTTCAGCAAAGGGAGAGTAGACAAAAAGGGTTAACTTGTTGGTTGCACATAGAAACAGAAGTTACCAAATGGGGCAGTGACACAAGTTCCAGATAGGAATTCCAGTTCTTGCATCACTGAGGACTACAAAGCCACAGCAGATTATACATCAGCCACCACAGTCACACTAAAGGTTTTCCATATGGATCCAGTAGCTGGGGTCAGGGGCAAGGGGATGCCCATAGGTTAGGATAAGCGCCTTCCAGAATCCTCATTCACCCTTCTGCTGAGCATTCAAGACGGGGAAGAAAGGAGATGTGCAATGATTAATTTACACAGAAAATAAACATCAACACACATTTTTTGTTCCTTCTGAGCATCTAGAATCCATTGGAAGTGGTATAAGATTGAAAAGCTGGGGTTTTGAAGAAGTGTTGATGGAAGCTAGAAGGCAGGGAAATAAAATGGGCACCAGAAAGCTAGCTGCAAATCCATCATACCATCTCACAATGATGTCTTCAGAAGTTCCCAGACTCTGTACTATGTCTAGACAAATCAGGGCAGGGCCCAGTGAGAGAGGACATTTTAATGTACACTTATGTGGTTCATCCAGCTCAGTCCAAAGGAGACATCTAGCCAAGAGTCAAAGCTGTCGGAAAGTGTCATCAGCTCTGCCTTCTGCTGCTGGCCTGGTGCTCACTGCTGGCAGCTCTATGTCTAGAAGTACTATATTTCCCAGGACCATTACAGCTGCAATTAAGCAATCCCATGAAAATTTCATCTTGTTGGGTAGAAGTGGTGACAGTTCTGGTTTACTTAGGAGCAGTGGCCCTCCTGTTTGCAGTGTTGGGGTTACAATCCAGTCCTTACCCAAGTTGGAGAAGTCATGCCTCTCTGATTCACAGCACGCCTCAGGAACAGTTTCTGTCGAGTGTCTAGGTCACATCACTTCTACTTTTGCAAACTTGATAACTAGCAAACCAAGCAAGCCTTCACCAGTCAAAATACCTGCACACGTGCTTGTGAATGTAGAATCCTTGTTATTTCATCAAGTGGACACAGCCTGACCAAGGGCACAATATCCTTTAAGGTTACATTACTAATGATATTATCCCCAACTAAAGATTTCTCACAAGAGAGACTCTTCTTGCTTCTAATTATAAAATGAGGACAGAACTAATTAAGTACTTGAAAAACCCAAAGGAAAGTTTATAACTTTTCTCTTAAATTTAAAATTGTGTGAATTTAAGAGACTTGAGATTAATCTTCAGAGTCGGATTTTTTGACATAACATGTTATTACTGTTATTAGTGATAGAAAAAATGCGGTGAAATATGTGCTGTTTATAAAGATGTTTTAGGCCAGGATATATGTGTGTGCTCATTTACATAAATGCATATTTATATGAATATTGACAAGGATGAAATCATTAGTGAAAAAGGCCGAAAAAGCAATCAATTTAGACTTTAAGTCAAATTATTCTCCACTTTTATTGATAGTGGGAAGAGAGGCAGTGTTTAGAATTCCTGGTGTCCACTGTGAGAATTCCGATAGCACTGTGGGAATCTCAAGTTTCCCTGGTAAAGTGTATCCATAGACAGTAAAGGGCCTGGTTTTTATGTTTTTAAACAAGAAATTTGGTGAAGAAGAAAGCCATGTTACTACACCTAGACAGTCCTACAAAGAGTAAGTTTACCTTCTTCTTTTGTGTTGAGTTTTGCAAAGTGCTGGCAACTGGCTTCTGTGAGTTCCAGCATGCCAGCACACTCAGTAGAGAATGGTTACCAGAAGTTGTGAATGCTGGAAAGAGGAAGGATATCAAGTCCACAGACATTTCTAAAAACAATGATATGTAAGGTGAGTTGCAATAATGCGAGTAGTAATTGCCTTTGAATCTAACTAATGTGTCCACAGATAGATGATGCTTATCTTGCTACGGTCTTCAAATCAGTCTAGTATACAACAAACCATCCACTAGTTGTGAACTTGCTGTGAGCAAGGGAAATGGCTTCTTCTGTTCTTCTATAGCAGCTTAATGGATGGAATTTTTCAATGACCACTTTATTACATATTTGTTACTAGTCTGAAATGCATTTTAATCAAGTCCTTCAATGCCCCCAAATAGCAACTGACTTTTTCTAAACACAGGTTTTTAAATTGTTCTCATTCAGTTCTTCTTGCCTGAAGTCAATAGAAGATTTTCAAAGGGAAATAGAAATAAATATCTCTTCAGATTATTTTTAACATGAGCATTTTCCTCAGATTTCAGAAGGTAACACCAATGAGAGCAATTTTAGGTGTGTGCCTGTCCTGTTTTATTCCACTTCCTATTTTGAGCAAACTTTTATTTGTTGCGATACTATAAGCCTACAATTCTTTTCAAGATAGAAACCAAAAGAGAAATACCAGAAGATTGCTATTCCCCAGATTCTAAAGTGCCTTCCCTACTTGGTAAGTGATTTACATCATGTTCATGTTTTGCCAAGTAAATGCCCAAACCTGGCTGAGACCAGAGGCTAACCACACAAATGAAACTGACTTTGTGTACTGGAAGAGGTATACAAGTTTGAGAATTTATTTTCGAATGGGATTCATTAAAAACAAGAAAATAACAACAGAACCACCATGACAAACAGTGAGGTTGAATGCACATTTATTTTCATGTCTTTCTTCCTGTCACCACTACATGAAGAGTGGAATAGGCAATAATTTCTGTCTCTAAGTAATTTAACTGGCATTAAAAATAAAACAAGGTAGGCAAAATCATTTGAAAGTCAGGGAGCTTCCTGTCCTGTTCAGAACATATCATGCATGCTGACAATAAAAACAGATGTACTTGGAGACAACCACTGGTGATAGACTAAGACCCTGGTTGTCAGAGGAAACTGCCACTAATCTAACTAACATTCTTTCTCCTGAAGTTGTCCAGAATCGTGTGAAGATGGAAACAGTATTATCTCTCTACGTGTGTGAGTCATTTTTTGTTGGTATGATTAAAAACTGACCAAAGGCCACTGGTGAAAATAATAGTATTTAGGCTTATGGTTCTAGAGAGGAATTCCATCCTGGCAAGAGGCAAGACAGAAAGCCACAGGCATGATGGCAGGAGCAGGAAGCTGCAGGATCACATCCTCATCCACAAAGATGAGGCAGAGAGCTTAGATGGGATAAACTCTCAAACTCCCATAGTGATGTACTGCCTCCAGGAAGGCTCCAACTCTTACAGGTCTGTAAACTCCCCAAACAGCACCAAGGACCAAGAGTTCAAATATTTGAGACCATGGGAGACACTTCTCATTCAAACCACCACAATATGCTACTTGAAAGTATAATCATCCATTCTATGTTCTCATAAATGAATGACTATCTACAGATAATTGTGTGCCACGAACATAATGGTCTACACCAAAATCTGTGTGTGTGTGTATGTGTGTGTGTGTGTGTGTGTGTGTGTGTGTGTGTGTGTGTGTGTAATGTGTTTAGGGATATTTGTGTGTTGATGTGGATGATGATGATGATGATGTGGGTGTGTGTATGTGATGGGGTATGTTAGTATATGTTGGTGTGAGTGTGTGTATATGTATATTTTATTATACACACACACACACACACACACATATATATATCTATATATATAATGTTGGAAAATATACGTGTTTATTTGTGTGTGTATGTGTTTGGGGATATGTGTGATGATGATGGTGGTATGTGTATGTATGTGTATTGTGACAGTGTGCGTTAGTATGTGTTGGTGTGTTATGCTTGTATATATGTATAGGGATGAGTTAGTGCATATGTGTTATAAGCTACTCTACATCTATCTATCTTTCCCTTCTTTCTTCTGGTCTTGCTAAATTTCACATTGTGATAGTCATTGATACCATGGGCATAGTTCTCCCAGTGTCTACATCTTCAATAGTGGAACTGTAATTCACTTTACCATGCAGAATTAATCTGTTCACTTTATTCCCCTCACCTCTTCAGTGAGTTGCCTCTGCTCATGGTATTTCTTCCAATTCTGTGGCATTTGTCACAATTTTTGGTTCCTATAAATTTTATCATAAATTTCCAATCTTAAATGGATATAGAGTACATAATTTTGAATTTTTAAAAAATTACCCAATAGTCACATGGCCTTAGGAAATGACAGATATTATTAAATGGGCGCTTACTACATGCTAGAAAAGTTAAAAACTTGCATTTACTACTGAATCAATATAAGAATACAGTGGCTGCTTTGTGAGTTACCAACAACCAAAACTGAGGATGCTCAGAAGTGAGGGCAGCCTAAACATGACGAGGGTCTGCATCTTCAGAGCAGAGTTCAGATTTTTAAATCCTGAGTACTTTCATTAGACTAGATTTTTCTCACCTGTAAATGGGAACTTAACAGCTGTCAGATGGCTAGCAAAGCAATCAATGGTGGCAATACCCACAGCCTTGTGACATTGCACAGTAAATCTTCTCAGGGTTTGATTGCACAGCCCCCTCAGTGTTCGCATGCACTCTGCTTGTATTTCATTGCTCTGCCACAGTATGTTTTTGTTACCTTTGCAGCCACATCCTGAAATGCAATTTCAATCTGCTTCAGTTTAGCTAGACTTTCTTTGTCTGCTGAAGCCCTGCGCAAGGTCATAGCTTGTGGCCATAGAGGGCCAGAGAGGGAATAAATAGGAACTGCACTATTAAGCTATACTTCCGGGAGATGCAGCAATTCAGAGGGAAGGAAAAAAAAAAGGCATTCTGTTCTCCAACCTCAGCCCACAAGACTATATCTCCCCTATGAGAAGGACCTTTTTCTAATTTACATGAGATTAGGCCTTGGTTCAGTCCAGCTCTTGTGCTGATTATGTGCTGTATAACCATTATGGCTAATTTAGAGGCCTAAAGAGAAGCAGTGCTTCTAACTCACAGGGTCACTCAGCAGGAATCAAGACACAGAACCATTGAGTCTTTGACTGGAGGCCTCAGAAGCAACATACAGTCTGCTTATGTGTTTATCTATAAATTTGATTGAGAAAGAGCCTGTTTTGGGGCTCTCTTGGGTTGTTAGCAAGATGTATTTCCTGGTCACTTAAGGATTCCTGGAGACTTCTTCAAAATCAGTAATAAAACAGCATCTCTACTGCTGCAAATCTTCAACTTCTACACTCTTTTTAAGGATTTGAATGGATCTGGCTCTTGAAGGTTTAGCTATAATAGTATTCTAAGAGTCACTTGAAGCCAACTAATAAAGGACTTTAACTATACATTCAACAATATATAAGCTTTACTCTAGTGCCTGATCAGAAGTCAGTAACAGGCCCTGGGATAGGAGCTGAGGTTATTTACCCATACTTTCTAGGTATACTCCTTACTTAGACATTCACTACCATCTCCTTGATATGTTACAATTTTCAAATTTCATAATTCCTTATCGATCCTTATTGCTTGAACCTATTCCAACACATCCTTATTTTCCTGTTTTTTTTCAATATTACACATAACATGCTACCTAATTAATTCATGTATTTTGTTTAATGTGACTTATCAATATAATGTAATACAGCTTCAAGCAAACTTTGCACTGAACATTAATAGCTAGCATTTACATTATCAATTATGGGCTGTCAATAAATATCCAACAGATAATCTCATGTATTTTCTTAGTTTTTTCTCTAATTACAATGAAATTTTCTTATTGTCAAATAGCATGCTTTATTTGACTATACTATGCAACGGCAAAATAATAACTATTACGAGTATTTAATGTGTATGTTGTATGCAAGTGTTTCTAAAATAGTAAGTGCATATTGTCGTAAATTTACATTATAAAACTCATAGAATGGAAAGATAGGAAAATTAAACTATTATTATAAAACAAAAGCTGTAATCTTTTATCTAATAACTTACTGTTTCCTGCATTTTTTTGCACACACCACAGTAATTATGTAAGTAGCCAGTGATGAAAGTTCTGGTAATTGAGTATTGATTAGGACTGAATTGACACCTGCGGAAAGAACCCTATGAAGGGTGAGTTAAGTGACAATGCAGCACATCTAATTCTGATCAGCTTGGCTATCTTGCTAGCTTTCCTTTCCTTACTTCTTAATATGTGATAACAACAGATACCAGCCATAGTACTTTGTACATCTGGGTAAAAATGTTCACTTTTGATACAAAGCAGGAAAATGAGAAGAATGAGTAAAGTTACAGACGAGGAAGGCATTAGTTCCAGGTTGCTGTGACAAAACACCCTAAAGCCACACTTGTGGAGGGTTTATTTGGCCTGGCTCCCAGTCTGAGGGTCCAACTTTCCCGGTGAGGAGACCATGGCTGCAGGGGGCAGAAGTGGCTGGCCATGTTATCTGCAGGCAGAAAACAGCGGGATAGATGCATGCTTCCACTCAGTTTGCTCCTTCAGGATTCTTCAACTTGTTGAAAAAAATAGTTTCCTTTCATATTTATTCTAAATCACATGGCCCTTATAATCTAAGCCCCACCTCAACATTTGTGTCTGGCTTCCCAAACAGTGGGATAAAATACAAATAACCATTATTCATGGGGCCAATAATATATTACTTTAAGCAATTTATTGCTCAGGGCAAATTATATCTGGTAAATCCTCAATATATTTCTGAAGAATTAGATTAATTCTTTGTTAATTGTCTGAAATTATAATACTTATTTTACTTCCATTTCCATAAATATACATGGTAACCTTTGATATGCCCTATAATCATTTGATCTTTTAATAACTAAACTCTGTTTATCAGTTGTTTTCAAAAGGAAATCATTGAAAAGACTTGTGAATTAAAATCTGAAAACATATTCATATCTGTAGTCAGATTTTTCTTTGGGCTGTCAGCTCACAAACAATGACATGGAGACTTATTAATTATGAAAGCTTAGCCTTAGCTCAGGCTTGTTTTAAACTAGCTCATATAATTTAAATTATCCCATTTCTATTAATCTGCATTCTATCATATACCACCCATCCTGCTTCCTCTGTGTCTTCTTGCATCTCTCTCAAGGGACTAGATTCCTCCTCCTTTCTCTCTCTGCCCAGAAGTCCTGCCTATACCTCTCGCCCAGATATTGGCTGTGTAGCATTGTATTACACCAATCACAGGAATACACCTTCACAAAGTGTACAAATATCCCACAGCACATATCCTCATTAGATAGTGAAACAAATAAAGCACAAAGAATAGATCATTTCTGTGTATATAGATAAATCTAGAAAGTTTGTACTGTTTCATGATGGATATTCTGGAAAGGCATCACTCTTCTGATGCCCACACCTTTGTCGTCTCTCTGATCGCTCTGAGCACTGGCATGAGGACAGACACTTTTTGTAACATCAGATTTACAAGAATTATAGGACAAAGTAGAACTGTTACATGTATTGTTGACCTTGGCCTTGACAAGACTCTCCCCTGGATACAGGTAGCTAAGGGAGACTCAGAGAATTCCTGCTGAATGTTATTTCTTAATGTGGTACTTGTAATGTACATGTCAGTGACAATTTAAAAAATCCAGCAGACCCCAGTGAATTATATAGTGTATATATAAATCTTCCATATCAGGTAGATTTTAAACTGATGGTATCAAACCAAGAGTGAAATGAAAGAGCCACCAGTACTTACCCTCAAAGGCTAATAGCTGGCAATGATTTTATGACTCATTAGTTTAGAGATGTGATCCTACCCATTTTTAAAATGTAATGTACATGAACATATTTCATCTGTGATAAGTTGTTAATAATATGAGAGAAAGGGGTCAGCTGATGAGGTAAAACTCTCCAAAATTTTGCTACTGGATATTTGATTTGATTGTAATTAATATGATTATGTCTAATTGGAATGCTCAGCTGCTAAGGATGGAAGATTGATAGGTTAATTGATCCATACTTGTTAGTAATATCCTGCTATATATTGGTTTTTGAAGTGTGACACATACAGTATATGATTAAATTTTAAAATCTTTTAAAATTGCTAGTTATGAAATTTCAATAAAGCCTAAGAATACAGAAATCAAGCGAAAGTGGAAACTATCCTTTGAGCTAAGGTTAATTGGTTCTTTTCCTCTTTTGCTTCGATTAATGTCCCATCTTTTTGGTTGACACAGTTGTGTAAGTGTTCAGGGTATTTTGTAGTGATTTCACAGTGCAACTCCCATTAAAAAAACATGAACCGCATGACTAAATCAAAGCATGCTGCTTTGAAAATGTACCCCACTATTTTCGGTGAATTAAGCTGTCAGAAGCTGATAAAATTGGGCTCACATTTCAAATTTGAAAGTATATTTGGAATGCATTTATGTCCTTTTCATCCGAAGTTCATATGAAATTTAAATGGTAGCATCACTTGATTAGGGACTCAACAGAATGCACAGAACCAGTATCCACCTTAGACATATTCCTGAAAGTGTTGTAGTTAACGATCCAGAGGTAATCAGTTGCAATGTCTATCCAATGGACTTTGCTGTATTATAAACAAAAGATCTATACTTTTCTCACCATTTTGTCTCTTACAGCACATGACAGCTAATTTTCAGGGTGTTTTTGCATTCAATCCATTGAGTAGTGTGTTCACTAATCAATGTGCAAATGATTCCCAAACAGGAGCTCAGAAGCAAGCAATGTGTTGGCATTCTCTCCTCCACTTCACCGTGTTCTGTACTTGACACTCCAATGCTCAGTAAATATTTACTACTTTGCATTTTCATTTTAAATTAAAGAAGAGAATTGCTAACAAGCAGATATCAGCCCTCTTGCACAGTGCAGCATGAAACTGTGTGCAGAAGTGAACGTATCTCCAGCAGGCAGTAGATGCACTGAACACTCGGGCATTTGCAGCTAAACCAGATTGAGTATCCATCTCATTTGCTCACTTAATACTTGAGTGATTTGGAATATTTATAGCCTTTTGTGTCCCATATTATATACCAGGTATAAAATTATAATTACTAGCCGGGTGGCAGTGGCGCACGCCTTTTATCCCAGCACTTGGGAGGCAGAGCCAGGCAGATCTCTGTGAATTTGAGGCTAGCCTAGTCTACAAAGAGAGATCCAGGACATGCATCAAAACTATTCAGAGAAACCTTGTCTCGGAAAACAAAAAAATAAAATAAAAAGAATTCAAAAGAATATAATTACTACAAAGTGGTATTCCAACAATGAAGCCACATAAAGTCCAGATGTTCAAGTTGTTCCTACAGCCAGGTAAACCTTACAGACATGTTGTAATGTATATGTACTGTCAAAGAGTCTTCTTTTAATTCTATTCCCCAATTATTAGCTTAGTGGTATGTGGAGTTGTGATCTCCGGCTTCTTGCCTGGCTCAAAATTCTCCTTCATAGTACATTGATTTCATCTTTTCATTGGTTTAAAATAATTATTTGAAAGTGGTAGAATTTATCCTTAATGCTTTTGTGTGCTTCCTAAAGCTCTGCTATATACAATCAAGATCATTAAGTGTTTAAATTGGTTATATAGTTAATTCATGGTCATAAATTCTTAAATATAGTGTGTATACTATTACCACTTATGTTCCATAATTCTTAAAAATAAAGAATGCATATTTATCTGTGCTTAGCACAATATTTTACATACATAAGCACACACATGTAGCAGATTTCTAATTTTGGGCAATTTCTGTACCCTTGCTCTAAAAATTCACACAGGCATAAAATAGATACAATACTATTTTTATTATTGACTGTATTAGTGAAAGTTTATATAGGTGACCATAGACAGAAAACAACATAAAGTGATATTTGAAGAAATATCAAGTAGTTATCCCACTTGTGGAAAAAACTGAGTGTGAGTGAAGCAAAATACTGACTTTCATGTGTATTTTAAAGCTATTATAGGTAATAATTCTATATTAAAATAACATTTTTTGCTTTAATTTAATTGGGAAAAATGTCATATTTCATATAAGGTGTTCTTATCACATAATTAAAAAGAGAAAAATGTTTAATAACATTAAATAAAAAGATATGAACAACTAATTGTTTTAATTTTATATGGCTTTATCCTTAAAGTTACTTTATTTCTGTAATAATATCCATTAAAATCAAGTAAGTCACTATAGTTTCTGTAACAAAATTGCCTCATACCTTTTGTTCTTGCTGAATCTATATTTATCCTTCATACAGAATAGTTTCTTAACAATCATATAACGTATGATAAAGTATTTGTAGAAATACTTTCTATTAACATAATTTTATTTTGTCTCTTTTATGATGATATTTCAGTGGAAAACACTGCTGGAAGTTGCTTCTCCAATGCAGACGACCCTGTACCACATCTTGTCATGTTTTCACCATGTTTTTATATGGAAGCATAGCGGGTAGTCTCCTTTCATTTGACTCCAACAAGGAGTCTCCTGGTGCTCACAGACTGCTCGCTCACCAGCTCTCCTGTGTCTTCAGCTGTGTTCTGGTTTCTACCTTTGGTAAACTCTAAAAGAGGTGCACAATTCAGCTCATTGAATACTTTTCTTCTAGAAAAAAAAAAGAAAGTCAAGAGAGCATGGGGCTAAAAAGTTGGATTCACTTGTTATTTGCCTTTATTTCTTTAAAAAAAATAAATGGCAAATTACCTATTTTTTTTTCTGGTACCAGTAGCAAAGTCTTGAAGGAATTCAGTACATGAAATAATTCTTTTGATTGATGTTTTAACTCCCACACCTAAAGCTCGGGGATCATTGTAAAGAGGGGGGCAAAAGACTGCTAAGAGCTAGAGAATCAAGAAGCTTGCCGTGAGACTGTCTCTTTCAGGAATGTCAGAAGTTACACTCATAAAATCTCACCAACGTGACTGCCTAAACATAAGCTGAACAGAGACAACAACAATAGTAATACTACAGTAGAGCGGGGAAGACCCTTGAGGTCTCAACCCTAATCAAAGAACTACAGACAACAAAAGAAATCTTGGAGTGGGAAAAAATAGTCTTCCACAGGGAAGAGCACACCAATCAGTTATACAAATGGTAAGCCCCCAAATCATGCGTAGTCCAGACCAGTTGTATTTACACATTTAGGAATATGCATGCATATGTATGTACATATACAGTGTATGTATGTAACAACAATTAATGAAAAAAGAGATAATTTTCAATGATCTGAAGGAGGGAAATATGAGAGGGTTTGGACAGTGGACAGGGAAAGAGCAAGGGTGCAATTGTGCTTTAATCTTAAAAAATAAATGAAATCATTAAAGAATTTTGTCACTACTCCATAATGGAGAAAAAAAGAAATGTATGAGCTAAAGATATAAAGGGAATTGAGAACTGTCTCCTATGGGAACATTTATATGCATTATCACTTTTTCTGAGTGTTGGAGGCAGAGTGCCAGCCTTCTCCAATGCCTGTGTGCTCATTCTTGCCATGTTTGAATATCTCCAATAATAGACAAAAGATTACCTCAGACTGAAATCTGCCAAGCTGCTGACTTAACATAAGTAGATTATCCTGGATTATACAGGTGGGCTCAATAACCACAGACACTACTAAAAACAGGGAGGTTAGGAGAGGAAAACATGGGGAGAGGAATGGAGGAGAGGAGAGAGACTAAGGGAGATGTGAAGAAGACATTTCTGTGAAGTAAACATTTCTGGGTTTGAAGACAGAAGATAAAGGCTGAAAGCAAAGGAGTCTTAGGAGCTGGAAGAATTTGGAAATGGCAAGCAAACAGACTTTCCTTAAGATCCTTAAAAAGAAAAAAAACCCCTACTACTGCACACACCTTAATTTAGTCTGAGAGCCCATGTTAGACTTCTGACCATTTTATGATTTGATAGTTATATTTTCAGTGTTTTAAGGTACTAAATTTATGGCCATTTTTAAAGTATCCAGAGAAAGTTGATATGTAATTGTTATTATATAGATTATTCTTTCCATTATGTTTCACCCAGTTGTGAAATTTCACAGACTTTCAGCTGTATGGATTCCTAGAGATTAGTGGTTTAATCCCAACTTGGTCATTGCAAGACCATGTGACTCTACTTTTTTGCACTCTGTGGTGTGATTTTTCTATATATCATAATGAAAATACACATACACTTTCATAGTGTATGTGTATGTGTGTGTGTGTGTGTGTGTTCATTGTGTGTGTGTGTGTTTTCTAAGATCCAGAAAAAACATGAAAATATTTTGCTTGGTTCCTTGATATCTAAATTCATTTTTATAGTCTACAAAGTACACTACCGTTTCATCAATTTAAAACAGAAGTAATCCTTGTGTTCAAAAAGAAAAAGTATTTGTTGAAATTATAAAACAATGTTTATTTTGTATTTGGAATGCACCTTGGACCATTCAATAAATTAGGGGGTGGTTGCTAGCTGGCCAATTACATCACATTCACACACCAGCTTCCTGAACATTGTTTTTCAAACAATAACTGCTCCAGAAAATAGAAAATAAAGGAAAATATGGAGCAAAGAAAAATGTGCTCCTAGCAAATAGCTCAGGGTGTGTGGATGTTCCGTGGTTGGTCCCCAGTGAGGCCTCCCTTCTAGACTGTCACTTCTCTCATTGAGATTTATCTTTTAAATGTGGAGAAGAAAATCTGAGTTATCCTGTTTGGTAATTCACAGACAATCAGTTCTAAGTGGTAGTGCCAGGGAGACTCCTACTAAGTAACCTACACTGGTAAGAACATGTAAGTGCTGTTGACATGACAGAACGGGAAAGAACATTGAACTTAGAATGCAAAATGATAGCCGTGCAGAAGTGTCCGCCTGGACCAGTGTCAGACTTCATCTTGAAAGCCACTGAGGATGGTTCCAGTGACATTTCTGAAGTTAACCTTGAGTCATCAAGAAAATGTGAAATCATATTCCCTTGCCTTTGTCTCAGAAGGCAGGAGAATGTAAACTGATTTTAGCAAGCCTTTCACCTTTAGCACTGACATTTACTGTGTAACTGTATAATGGTCCAATCACTGCCACAGGCAGTTTGTGGACTTCATCTCAATGAATCAATGGTTAGGATGAAAAATGTAATAAAATAAAATAATACAATACAGTGAATCATACTGCCCGAGTTTGGCAGTCATCCACATGTTTACTTTCAGGTTAGGAAATACATATCCCAGATACCTTTTACAAGTTTGCTGGTAGTCACTGTCGACATAGGCCAGTTTGGAGGGATTAGAAGGTAAAAGGATGAAAGTCATTTTTTCCCTGCTTCTAGCATCAGAACACCAAAAGGAACTAGTCCAGATAGTTTGACCATCCTTCAGGAGAATCAAAATAGGGTTCCCTCTCAAGGGCCACATTGCTCTCCACAGTCCACTGGTAACTGGCACTTCAGAAGCAGACATTGTCTCACAGTTGAGAGAAATAGATGAATCTTGATCTTTGGATACTTAACACCAATTAGAAATACCTCTCTGTGCTCTCAGCCATCCTTTTTCAAACTCCAAATCCTTCCCAACATCACTGTCACCAATCTCTCTCCAGAACCAATTGAAAAAAAACACTTCCCATCTTTCATTTTCCTGATTTAAAAAAGTCAACAAATGAGAAATAAAATATGATTATTTAAAATCTTATTTTTTTTTTAGCCATTCAGCAAAGCTAGCAAAATAAAATGTACTGCTTGATTTCAACTTTTGTAGTTGGGAGACTACAACAAAAATTCAAGACACTGTCAGCAAAGCTCTCTTGAGCAATTAAAACCACTTTGATCCATTTCTGAGAGTTATAATGCCTAGGACACTAATTTGAGTCATCTCGCAGTATGGCCTGGAGGAAAAAAATGAATCTGGACTAGGTGAAACATCATGCCTGGTCTCCAGTACCCAGAAGAGGTAAGTGACAAAGTAGATTAACAGCTTCAACCCAATTAGGAGAACATTTCATAGTCAGCATTCCTGCTTCAAAGCATGAGTAAGGTTTAGCACAAGAGCTGCACACATGTGTAAAACAAGACAGATGAGTCATGATAATAACCGTTTATTCACATATCTTTGTAATAAATTGTGATGCATGAGAAGAGAATGGATAAGGTTGGCTCAAACAGCCATTCCACGTATTTTTTCCTATGCAGAGCTTTTCCTGGTAGGTTGAAAAGCCAGGTGATTGGAGAAACCATTCACTTTTAGGTGTGAAGACAAGGCAGAGCATTTAAGTGCTTATTTGATACTTGTATAATTGATGTTCTTGTCACAGGCTTCTTATTTTCCCATCTGCTCAGTCCATAGCTTCCATTTAAAATATTCCCCTGAGAAGAGGAATCCATGTCTTCTATGTTGCTGAGTTTCCACAGAGAGCACAGATGTACATCGTATTTGCTCTACTGCGTGTGCACTGGAAAGGGTTTTCTACTTTCCCAGAAATACACTTTATAGCTCATGTGGGCACCAGAGGAGAATCAATTAGTAAAGACAAATGTTTGTTGAATAGGTACTGAGTGTAGAAAGGTAAAGAAAATAGAAAATTAAAGTCTTGTCCATGAGTTAGAATGTTTCCTATGATTCTTCTTGCAAATCAATTTAGCAAAATAGAGTATGTTCTTGGTTTCCTTACCTGTAAAGTAAAAAGAGAAAAATCTTGATATATGCTATTAAAACTGGTAATCACATGCTGCTCAGTCCTTAATGTCATGAGGTGATTTTATATTATGATAGAATACCTATATCACAATTGGAATAGTTGCATAATCTAGATAACTATATGTATGTGTTTGTCTGTATTTTTTGAAATGCATATATGTGTGTGTATGTATGTATGTATATGTATTTTTTGAAATATTTGAATTTACTTAAAGTGAACTTCTTTTGACCTACAAAATAAGTCTCCCTCCATTAAGGAAATTGTAATCTCTTATAAAAGGATTGGCACAGCACAAAAGATTGTTGCCAATTATTGATAATAGCAATGCATTTCATTTCATACATTAATGGTGATCACAATATGCTATACCTAAGTGTAAGTGGCATAATAGATATGGTGAGAGTGAAATGAGATATTTATATCAAATGAATAATTTTTAAATAATCATAGTTGACTTGAAAAGTATAGAAAATAACTATTTCTATTACAACAAATTAAAATAATATATTTTTTTAAAACTCTATACTTCATGTAAGAGTAAAAGATTCTATCTGTAACTCAGTGTTTAAGAGTTCTTCAGAGTAACTGATCATATTTGAACAGATAATCTGGAGTCATGATAGTGATGCAGGGGAAGATTAAACTCTTCACTGGAAAAAAAAAGAAAGGACAGATAAAGAGAGACCTATGTTTCAAATAATGATGGACACTAAATCTTCAAGTGGTGTTGAAAAGATAGCTTCAAATTGTAGTGATCTCACACTGCTTATAGAATATTATAGCTTATCATAGTGGTAAATGTGCTGGGTTTATGGGGACTTCTTGATCATGTCATCCTGTGATTGAAACTGGAACCTCACCCATGCTGATCAAGGGCTCTACTACTGAGCTACATCACCATTGTTTAAGTGAATCTTTAGTAATAATTACTAAAATAATGGAGCGAATTTATTGCAATAACTAGGCGGTAAGCTACTTAAAGCTATTTTCTTATGTGTTTGTGTCTTATAAACCCAAATAACTATATATATATATATATATATATATATATATATATAGAGAGAGAGAGAGAGAGAGAGAGAGAGAGAGAGATGTATATATAGATAGATAAGTGTGGATATATATAAACAATTTTTAATTTGTTAACTTTTTTTATTCTAGTCCATTGTCAAGTGAGTCCTAAAGTATTACCTAAAATATTCTCACTCTACATGGTGTGACCTCAAGGATAATTCAAGAGTGATATTTAAAGCCCCAGTCACACATGATAAATGCCTGATTTTCTCATTTTAACAAGAATTACAAGTATTAAAAGTAATGATTCTATGAAGAAACTGATCAATGAGAATTTAAGGGTTTCTAAGCATGACAACTGCTATGAGTTAAGTTCGAAGCTTCCACGCAAAGTCAGCCAAAACACAAACACTGCAAAACAATCGGCCTTTGCTCCAGGTGCTTGGAACAAAGAGACACAGTGGTTCTCCCAGGCAAAAAACAAATCAATGATAAGGAGACTTCTCATAGGCCAGTCACAGACACTTACAGTAGGAATTGCCTGGGCCACTTTTTCAGACACCTCTGTCAGTGCTGTATAATGAAAGTAGGGATGCTTGATGGATGCTACTCATGAATAGTCAGTGGTGGCTCTCATTCTTATAGTATGCAGGTTTGGGCTTTTTTTAATGAGCAGTCTCTCTAAAATGTAAGGTGCAAATTACTGCTTTAATCTCTTCTACAAATAGGATCTACAGTGATTTGAAAAAGGAGACAAGCAAAACTACAAACAACCTATGTTTTCTTTAAAGCTGAGCCAAATTTGGGAGTTGAGCTACTTCTATTACTATGTAACTCACCTCACACAAACAATGATGAAATTATCTTTTTTTGCAATATTAAAATCTAGGGAGCTTGTTTGGAGGTTCTAGCAGGGTAGCAGGGGTGGATTAGGGGGAGGGATGGGGGGGTGGGAGGAGGGAAGATGAGGAATCCGTGGCTGATATGTGAAATTAAGTAATGATAAAATTATATATATATATATATATATATATAGAGAGAGAGAGAGAGAGAGAGAGAGAGAGAGATACATAGTCTTTGAATTCTTTACTGATCTTGGGCTTCCGTTTCATTAAAACAGTTATTTCAACGAGAGCACCTATGAGTTGACTTCCATAGAAGGTTACAGGCTCTACACCCTTTAGCTCTCTTTAGACATGAAAATAACTTTCCAAGGACATTTTACTGATTTACTCTGAGGTAGGTAGTCAGCAAAACACTAAGGAAGTCAGGAGGTAAAAGCTAATAGAATCATAGACCTGTCAACCTGCATGATTGACTGGTACATTGTAATTGCCCACTCTAATCCTGAGTTTTCTTTGTTAAAAATACAGTGTCTTTTTAAAAGGTATTTTTTTAATTAGCTTGAAAACATAATATTACTATCCTCACATGAACAGTAAGGAAAACGTCTCTATCCATGAAAGAAAGCCCAAGTTCAAAAAGAAGAGATGGTGAGCACTCTTCATTTCCAAGCTTTATAAAACTGCAAAGAAAGTAGATCTTTTATAAAAATGTCTATTGAAACCACACATTGTTGCTCAGGGATGTAATAGTAATATCAGCACTTGGAAAGGTGAAGCCAAAGGATTGTCTTCCTTTCATGGCTATCTTGGGCTAAAAAGTGAATTCCAGACCAACCTAGCCAAGAGTAAAAACCTGTCTCAAAAAAATAAATAAATAAACACAAGAAACAAACAAACCACAATCCCCTCCCCAAATAAATAGAATTGAGAATCCATTGATTATTTATAAGTAGATGTATTAAAAGTTAAAGAAATTCCTGCTGGCTGAATGAATACCTCACCAAACCTTGAAGTCTACAGCTGCAAAGAGAGAAAAGAAAAAAAATCAAATAGTTTGAAACAGCTTGACAGCAATGTTCTGTAAGCTTAATTAATTGTTGCACACAGGCCGTAAGCTTTGGAAAAACAAGTGGTTAGAAGGAACAGGGATAAAAAAGAGTATAGAATTGCAGCTCTCAGAACTGTTCTCTACTTCCCTGTACTGGAGATATAAAATAGGTAACATAATATGGGGAGAAGCACACATTCCTGAAATGAGATGCAATTAAGTCATTTTAAAAATTCTCCAGTAATTACACGCATATCAATTAGCCAAGTGCAAACTTGGCAAGTTTTTGTTTACTTGATCAGTACAGCAGTCAAAACCTATAATTCAGTTACCAAATTTTATTTTGAGAGTAATAGGTACAGTCATAAACAAGATGCATTATCCTTCACCTCTTAATAGGCTTCTCATGCTAGAACTAAGAATGCTGAAAAGATAACGTTTCTAAAAGCTAATTACATACCTGGCATTGTTCTGAGAGATCTAGCTAGCTCTGAGTCAGGAAGTAATTACTAATATACTCATTTTACATGAAGAAATGGAGACATGGGGAAGTCAGCTCACTCAGGGTCACAGATAATTGCTGGAAAGAGACTTGAGCCGCTTGTCCTCACAGGAGCAACAAAGGCATTGCACATATCTCAAAAACAGACATTGGAAGAGAAGTATGGCCAGTACCATCAACTCTAATTTGATGAACTGAAACTCAATTTTCAGTTTGGCCAACCTGAGCTTGTGGTACAATTTTAGAGACATAAGGGAAACATAGAAACATAAAGGTAACTTTTTCCAATCTACCCTTATTTACCTCCTCATAGTTTAAAAAATTCGGTTGATCTGAATACCCATATAAATTTATGATCTTTCTTTTAGTACATTTTGGAATTTAAACATTTAAGAATATATCAGATTCCCTAATAATGCAGAATAGGGGAAGCCATAAAATTAAGAAAAATGTAATTATAAAGGGAAATTATCAATCCAGATATTCTAGTTAACTTCCTTGTGTCTGATGGAGATTTTGAAGCACAGTTTACAATAAATGGAAAAATGATCAGTGCATCTATGATAGCACCATGCATTCCTCGGTGAGTACTGAGATGTTCCTTTCTTAATTGTATGTAAGTAGAGGATGGAGAAAAACCAATCACTAAAGTTAATGTTGTATTGTGAAAAAAAAATACACAAGATACAACATTTTCAATTTTTATTACTTCTAATCATATAATATAGTAGCATTAAATATAGCCACAATGTACAAATATTAGTCCTATTCATCTTCAGACAACTTCCATAAACTATTTTTAAGTTGAGAAAATGTATTAAACATGGAAGACCTCAGGTTTAGCACTAGATTTTATGTAAATATCTGCTTACATGTCTCTGAGGAATAATAATCTAAAATCCCTTGTGTCTCTATAACCTATCATTTCATAATATTCTTAATATATCATCATTTATCAACTCCATATGAAAATGAAATATTTACATGGGTTTTGTTTCTCTTCCCACAATTGTAAAAATTTCTTCTGGAATTCTCCTTTGAAAGCTAGATTAGGTTCAAATGAGAAAAGCAACTTTAATTTGCTAGAGTTGCAAGTCATTTGGGGATTATTGAGGTGAAAGCTATTTTGGGTTTAGAATGATTATCTTTACTTGAGTCAAATTCAAATCTGCCTTACTTGCTTTTGCCTGTAAGGAAAAAAAAAAATAAAAAAGATAGCCTCTCAGTTTGACTGCTATTACAAAATGTTTTCCAGGTTAACATGTCTTAATATGTCAACAGCAAGAACATGAATCCTACATTTTAGCCAGTGTTACCTGACTTTACAAACAAACAAACAAAAGTTAATAGAACAAGAATATTAGCATGAAAATATTCATTTTATTTTATTTATTATATTTAATATGCTTGATCATAAATACATGACCTCCTAGCTGAGAAAATATAAATTCTCTACCTACTCTCAGGTTTTAAAATAATTTGACAATTTCATTAGAGTTTCTTGAAATTATCCTTTAAAAATAATTAGGAAACAAAAGCACTGAAGAGATACTAATACTAGTGATCCTAAGTCAGAAATAGAGAAATGTTGTTATAACTGTTGTCCTGGCAAACAAGCAGCAACATTTCAAATCTCCTTCACATTTTTGAAGGAAAGAGTGTCACTGGCCAATGTTTATATTACTGAAATTCAGACTATTAGCCTAATTTACCGCTTGTCTACATGCTATTGCCAAGCCACTCAGCTCTGTGCCATCTGGATGTTTTCACGTAAAGGAAGGGCACTTACTATCCTATCATGGCCTTAAAATTCCTTCCTTCCAGGGCTGTAATGTAATTTTCTCAGACTTGAATCATTTCATCTCGAAGTAAATTTGTATTTGTTTTGACTGTTTAATGATATATGGCTCAAAAACAGGATATTTATTTGTATTTAATTTGATAATTTGTTTTTGAAGTAAATTCTCTCTGGAAAGATAGATCAGCATTTAAGAGCATTGGCTGCCCTTCCAGAGGGAGGACCTATAGGCCAAAGTTTTTGTCCTGCAAGCTACTCCCAAATAACCACACAGAGGCTTAATATTAAGAATAAATGCTTAGCTAATAGTTCAGGCTTGTTACTAGCTAACTCTTACATTTTCAGTGAACCCATATTTTTATCTATGCTTTGCCATGTGGCTTGGTACCTTTTCTCAATATGGCATGTCCTGCTTGATACTCTTCTGACTCTGTCCTTCTTCTTCACAGCATTCTGTTTGGTTCTTCCACTAACTTTATCATCACAGCAACATATATTCACACAGTGTAAAGGAATATTCCACAAGGAACTGGGTACAATTCCCAGTACCCACATGGTGGCTTACTATTGTCTGTAATTCCAGTTCCAGGGGATCAAACACTCTCTTATGGCTTTCAATAGCACCAGGCATTCATGTGATACATGTACACACTGGCAAAGCAGTCATACATATAAAGTATAAAATAAGGGGAAATTATTTTGAAATTAAATTCTATGTTTAAAAATTCTCAAAGAGAAGCCAACACTAATTTTATTTTTCAGAAATAATTTATCATAAATCTAGAAACACCACATGGGAAGGCAGTTCTACCCCACATGGAAGGATCATAGGCAGCTGGCCAGAGGTTCATGTTCAACATTCCCCTGGAATGTGCAATAAGTCTATAAGTGCAGTTGTAGTTAGGTTCATGTTTAACATTCCCCTAGAATGTGCAATAAGTCTATAAGTGCAGTTGTAGTTTAATAAAGATGCTTTAAAAATCCTTGGTCCATGAGTTTATGCTGTCACATATTTTCATCAATAGCAATATCTTGCTAAAAGGCTGAAAAGAAAACATCCTCATAGCAGAATATAAAAGCAACTATGAGTAGGGATTTAGCCTTCTGAAATTATCATGGTGTTGCTGATAAATGTGATAAAAATTGTTTGGTTGTGCTGATTGTGGCTCCTTTTTTTGTCCTCAGATATATACTTCTATTTCTTTCTACCAGGACATGGAAGATCTTAACTCTTTAAGCTGGTGGACAGACTTTCCATGTTAGCTTCTCATGTAGAGTTTAATCCTGTGATCTTAAGTTTTCCCTTGCCCAGTTTTGCCTGTGAAATTTTCAATTATATAAATCCTACTAATATTTCCAATAGTGAAATCAGATATTATTCCTTTGGCAAATGTTTTTTCACCAACCATCAACCAATATGTGAGCTGAGTTGTTTAAATGGCCTCTACCATCTTCATAATCTGTTGTCTCATTATGGTTGCGTCCTACATGTGCCTCCTACCTGCAGACTCCCCCTACCCTGTGAAGCAGTGAATACCAGTGAAAATACTTTAAGATTTCCCAGTACTTGGTTTTAAATAAACATCCTTTGGAAATAATAGTTTATTAGTTCACTTACTGTGATCACCACTGATAATGCATGACCCCAACAAGCCACATTTGACAGCAAATAGTAGCTAAATAGAACATGTTTTAACAGGATTAATATTCTTCAATGACTGATTGAGATTTATTAAAAGAAATAGTTTGGAGCCTGTGGAGTAGTTCAGTTAAAAGAGTGCTTGCACAGGATGCATTAAGCTCTCAAGATGATCCTCAGTATTGAACTAACTAGGTGTACAACTGTGTAACCCTAGCACTCAGACTTTTAAGGCCATATTTGGTTACATAGAAATGTATCAAGGGCAGCCTGGAATATATTAGGTAGTAGATCCATTTCTTTTAAGAATGATATGCTGTGCTCTCTTATTTGCGTTTCTATTGCTGTGATAAAACACCGTGACTAAAAGGAATTTAGCAGAAAGTGTTTATTTAAGCTTACAGCTCCACATCTCAGTCTACTGTCAAAGGAAGGCAAGGCAGGAAGTCAAGGCAGGAACCTGGAGGCAAGAGCTGAAGCAGAAGACGAGGAAGAGTGCTACTTACTGCACTGATTCTCCTGGCTTGCTCAGCCTACTTTTAGCAATACCTAGTCTCACTAGCACAGGGGTGGCATCACCTACAGGGATTGATGTCCTCCTACATCAGTCGTCAGTCAAGAAAATCTACCACTGGCTTGCCTACAGGCAATATCACGAAGGCGTTTTATCAACTGAGGTGCTTCTTACCCAGATAATTCTAACATGTGTCAACTTGACAAAAAAAAAAAAAATCTAGCAAGGACATATGCCAATTTTGATGTCTGCCATGGACATATACGACAAGAGAGTTTGAATCTGTCTTAGTCTTGCCTTGAGAAACACTCATATTAGAACACGCATTGGGGATAAAATAATGGTGACAAGTTAAAAAAGACAGTGGTGTTCTAGAACATCAAGATTCCACAAAGTGGACAGGTTGGGCCTAGCTGGCAGTGTTGTACATCCATAAAGCAGAACATGGTGACACGTGTGTATGTATGTAACAGAAAAGAGGAGGAAAAAAAGGAAATAGCAACATTCCCACTGAAAACTTACCACTTCTTCCCTATACTTTGCTTTACCTCTATCTGATGGGAGTTTGTATAAGATGCCTCCAAAATGACTCACACCAACTAAAAGTATGTTCTGTGGTTTCTTTGTAAATTATAAAGCATTCTGCATTAGACAGTTGCAGAAATAATCTCCATACTTTGTCAAAACTACCATTTTGTATTTGTTTCCCATTTCATTTGGATACATGTTTTCTTAATGTGAATGAAATTAATAAAAACATCAGATCTCTGAACATATATTCATATGAAAATGTGGAAAACTGCAAATCAAATGTAAACCTTATTTAGCATTTTATCAGTTAAGGTGCTTCTTATCCAGATAATTCTAACATGTGTCAACTTGTTAGAAAAAATGGATCCTCCTTATCAAATATTGTGTTGTTCTAATCATAAACTTTATTGTTCATATATCTTCTACCAAGTTTTGAAGTCATGCTGTCTTATCCTAAAACTGGTTTTATTTTTATGACAAACTGAATTTTGTCCTGTGAATAATAAAGGTGAGAAGATGATACAAGTTCGATTTTTCATCTAATATAATGTAAATTTGGGATTAAAGTAAAAGTGCTTTTGTTCCCTTAGATTAAATATGTATAATATCTGAATCATTCTCTGAATTCTTTCTATAAGTTAAAAACAACAGTGTTCTCCCCAGAGACAGTGCAAAATTAGTTGTGATTTCAGAGTTTAGATTTAACTGGTAGAATTTATATTTTAAGGTGTCTTTTATTTGAAATAGAACAATGAGGGGTATAAAGAAAAGGAGAAACTATGTAATTATATTATGTATGTGTATGTATACATATATACATAAACACACATATATATGCACACATATAAGTATACACAAAATGAAAGTATCATACACACACACACACACACACACACACACACACACACACACACACACACACCCAAATGAAAATGAAAGTGCCTTGCAAAGACTTCTTCCACAAAGGAAGCTTAAACAAAGGCAATTTCTCTATTGTGCTTTTGTCTTCGTCAAGTCAATGGGTGACATGTTTGTTGTGGTTACCTTATATGCCTGAAACAACTCTCTTAGCACTTTTTTCTTAACTATCTCTTCAAATGATTTGGGCCAGAGGTTTATATATTTAAAAATTTTTCAGTCTTACTACAAAATTGCTGTTGAGTAAAATGGATTTCTTGGTAGTTGGGACTAAAGGCTCTTTTCCATCTACATGTTGGATATCTGGTAGACTCAATATCTATCATTTCCAAAGAATGACTGTTTCCTTTCAGGATGAAGGAAACAAATAGTAAACAGATGGGAAAAGTGAGAAAGAAGTTAAAGTTTGGCTTGCTTCTTTAATCATCTTGACCTTGAAAGGAAGGGCCTCTCACATTTTTCTTCTTAACAAGTTTTCACATGGCCACAGGTAAATGTAAAAGAACTTTGGAAATAGACTTTGGCTTAGAAACCAGTTCCCAGCATCAGGAAAAGACAGTAAAGAACTTTGGTGGACAGTTAACCATTTTTAAGATTTGCAAAGTTGAATAAATTTATGCAAAGCCTTGGAAAAACCAGAATAGTTATTGGAAATGCTGGTCACCCTGCTGGATAATATATGAAGACATTAAACTTGCAACAAACTTAAAGTGAGATTTGCATTTTTCTATTCTGGTTCTTCCTACTGTGAATTCTCTGCTTAGAAGTTTCTTGTTATTTGAAAAATACAAATCGTTTGATTTAAATCCTTTCATTGTAACGTTCATTGATCTCATGAAATACAGAATAAAATGGAGATTCTAAATCAAAATTATCAGGGAGCTATTTTCTGAACTTTGATTAACTGTTCAAACACCCTCTTTCTCAATCCTTGTATCTAGTACTCCTCTCTTCCTTCAGACCCATACATGTCTCAGGAATTATGTACTTGCTGTTTCTTCTGCCTAACCTGAACTCATCATGCCTTCAACTGTCAGACTTCCTCACATTGAGATGCAGCTTCCATTCTCAGTCTTCAGAGATGGCCATTGTGCTGATCCCAGATGAAGGATCATTCTTAGAATCCTTAGCCATGGACCCTATTAGAAAATGTTATTTGGAGAACTTTTGTGGCAGTGGTCACCATTAAAAATCTGGATCCTAGAGACTGAAGAGATCAGATCATACCTCTCTGTAACAATCATGGGATAGAGAGTTAAGAAATAATCTGTGCCATGCTTTGCCAGTTCTTAATTTATGACATGTGGATTTTCTATGTTCTTTGTCATGTAGGCTATGCTGAATTAAATCACATGAAGTAAAACTGCTTCACCCCAAACTAACAAGAGTCTCATACTTCCTTTGTTCTGGTTCCTACTCCAAGGATAGATCTGGAGACGTTCTGTGAAGAAGCTCCTCACCTCTTCCCCGGCATCCTTCTCATAACTTCACACTCTCTTTCTCCTACCCTCTCTTATTCTTGCCTCTCCAGGCTTTAAGGGACCCCTCTCCCTCTCTTTAAGGCCCCTGTTGTTTCTTGCCTCTCACATATCTTGTACCATCAACTGCTTAAATCTGTCCTCCTCACCCCCAGTTGAAGTCGATCATAGTCTCAAGGCCCTTGTCCTAATAAACTACATTTTCTCATAGGAATTCTTTGTTTTCTTTCCTTTCCTATGCCAGTTGCTCCTTTTCCACTACTATTTCCATTTTTTATTTTATTTAACAAGATTTATGATAAACCAAATCATGGTATGTTATTACTGGCCTGTGTCTTAAGGGGTTCATTCTGATTTATCCTTTTACTGGAGAGTAAATTAAGGTTCAAATCACAAAAACTTTGAATTTGAAGCAGCCAATGGCCAACCTGACATGAATGAAGGAGGTCCTAGATTATTTTCATTGAAATAAAATTTTCATGTTGATATTTTCTCCTGTTCAGTTCCTCCCAGATCTTCCCTACCTCCTTACACATACACCTTTATATACTATCACTCTCTCTTCAAAAAACAAGCAGATAAAGATGAGAAACCCACACATACACACACAACTCACAAAATCCTTCCTTCCATGTTCATGAATCAGTAGGATTAATATTGTAAAAATGGCCATCCCACCAAAAACAGTTTATAGATTCAACAATATCTCAATCAAATTCCAATATTATTCACAGAAATTCAAAAAACAATTTTCAGCTTCGTATGGGAACTCACACACACACACACTCACACATATTCAAACATGAACAAACAACAACAACAATAAATAACCAAAACAAACACACAAAAATCCAGGATAACAAATGATCCTGAATAATAAAAAAATAGCTGGATGTATAATTATCCCAGTTAAACTGCACTACAGAACCCCTAGATTATTTCAAATGCTATCTTACAAATATATTTGGAAAATATAAGATATAATAAGTTCATAATTGTCTGCATGAGTTGGTACTTCTTATTTCATGAAGAATTTTTAAGGATAGGAGGACTAGCCCTTAAATAAATATCAATGAAATGCTCAAAGAAGCACAGTCTATATGTGTGCAGCAGTCTCCAGTTGTATACAATCATTGAAGGTCAAGTGAAATTAAAAATGAATTGCTCACTCACTCTATCTAGATCTGGTTCTCAATAGTCATAAATCACATGTAGCTAATTTTTTTGGACTGTGAAGAGAAACATTTCCATATGTCAGGAAGTTCCATCAAACTGTGCTGGTTGGTCCATGGGTTTGCATTTTTAAACCCTACCCCTACCTGCTTGTAATCATTGAATAAGAATTATTTCTTCCAAATAACTCATCTTTTTGAGAAATTTTTTCCAACTTTTATACTGATTATTAGAGTTAGGCTTTCCACAGGGGAACTGTAGTAAAAATCACTGTAAAACAAATGACCAAGTTCGATTATTTGGAGTATATGTTGCTTTTACTTTAATTGTGCTGAAAAATTGTGATTTCTTTATAGAAGTGTAGAACAGTGCTGCCTAATTGTGAAACAAGCTGAGAATGGGTAAAACTGATAGTGTTCTTCCAGCTAGCTGGCAGGAGCTGCATTAATAAGGATTTCACTCTTGCATATTCCACAGTCCCATTGAGTGAGGACTGTGAGATATATGTTACACTGGGTGCCTCTATCACTGGTTCTGAAGGCCTTCAGGAAAACTATGACAAACCTGTCTTGGATGTGCACATTTGAAGATCCATTTTCTTTAAATGAAACATCTGAAGATGAAAGTATAAAAATTTTAAACAATCTATAAAACAATCTGCCCAGTTAGTGCAGCCAGCTTACAATTGTCACACGATCTATATTTGCAGGTTAAACCAAATCCCGCTACAAATGTATAGAGAAAATTTGCTTATGCATATGTGCTGATCATGTGGTGACAGTTATCTTGTCACGATTAAGTAAGCACTTCAATAAAAGGATTATTCACACCACATGTGCATTGTATTTAGTATGAAAATTAGACTACAGATGATTGCTTTAAATGATACCAGTGCATTTTCAAAGGTTAATATAAATTAATATATGTTTTTGTATTATGCACTTGTTTGGTTTTATAGATTGGCTTACTAATACAAAAATACCGACATTATACATTGCCTAGCCTATCTTCCTTTTTAAGCATTATTTTTAAATTTTTAAATATTCTAATGTTTTGAGAATGACATACATAAGTACTATATTTGCATCATTTCTACCATTCCCTGTCCTCAGTCTAACTCCTCGTGTATCTCTCCCACATTCTGTCTAATACATGACCTCTTCCATAATTATTAGTTACACACAGAGAGAGACACACACACACAAATTAATGTTGCATGCATGTACAATGTGTTAAAGCTGACCCATGAAGACTACATAACTTATCAGGGAGCTTGTCCTTAGAGAAAGCTGATTCTCCTTACCTTTAGCTCTTCATCTAGTGGCCTTATGAAGTTTGTCTTATCCTCGTTGGCACTGTCAAGTGATGCTGTCATTATGTCCCCTTCAGACAACCACGCTATTGAGGTTTCATGAATGCAGCTTTTCCATCATGTCTAGAAGACACTACCAGAAGATATTCTGATCACTTGGCTTGTAAAACTGTTCTGTCACTTCTTCAGCCATATTTCTTTAGTCTTAGGTATAGACCTTGCATTGTACATGTGTCAACTAGAGCTGAATAGTCTAAGGTTAATTAATTTCTGCATTTTGATCAATGATGAATCTCTGCAATAATTTCCATCTGTGTCAAGAGGCTTCTTGGATGAGGGTTAGTAGCTAGATTTATCTGTGGGGCTAAGATTAAGTAGTTCAGTGCAGTGGGATACTTTATTCACTTAGGACAATGTCAGTAGTAGGTTATTCTCTAGGGTCTATGGGTAGTTAGCTATGTTTTCAATACCAGGTATAAATTCCCTGTATAGAGTAGACCTTAAGTCCAGTTAAACAGTTATTGATTACTATCTGATCATAAAGGTCACTATTGTACCCTTAGCAATATCTTGCCATGCTGGTCTTTGCTATAGTTCTGCCATTGGGATAATAATGCTTTCCAAGAGCCACAGATCTCTGGCACTGTTTAGCTTTAAGTCCCTCATCCTACTGTAAACCTCTTTATTTGGAACTTTAAGAAGGGTATGAACATCCCAAAAATTTTATGCAGAAATTTATGTCAAAATTCTGTTTTAATGCAAATTAAATTCATAGATTGCCTGGTTTGTCTTGTACATTGCCATATAATTTACTCAGAATTTGATGATCAAAATCAGTTTGGATATTTCAGTAATTGGCAACATTCCCCAATGACCAATTAAACACAGAAAATAGATAAGCATATAATTCTACTTGAGCACCATCCTTACTGCAGTTGTAAAATCTTTGTCTTATTAATACGGAAAAGAATCATCTGAGGTGAGAACAAATGTATAATGAATATAAAAATGCATTAAAGTCTCATTTTGAAAACATTGTTTGGTTTTAGAATTGTCCAAAGAAATTTTCAGACATTGTGCTGACAAAATATTATAATTTAGAAAGCTCTTAGTCTGTGTGTAATTCTTTTATATAATGTAGTATACCATTGATATGATAATAATATTAAAGACAATGGCTATTTCCTGTTAGACTTGTAAGGACAAAACTGCATTCCCTTATAGGTATGGGATAGAAGAGTGGCCACCTTCATGACACAGTGGGAAAAATTTTGTGAGCTAATGGTGTTGTCCTTCTTTGTTCTACCAATTAGTTTCACAAGTGATTAGATTATTGGGCCCATGCTGCCCTTTCGTATTGATTATTTCATCTCCAAGATAATTTATGACAATTAAATAGCAAAGAATGCATAAAACATCAATGGTATTTTTGTAAGAATATTTGAGAGAAGTGTAGTGGTGCCTTCCAGTGGAACGCTTTCTCAGTCTGTAAGCTGAGTTTGATCTGCATGAACGGTTATCACAACAAAGGGGCAAATGTATTAGCATAGAAATATGTTTTAATATTTTCAACTATTTCTAATCACTTTACAAATTTGAAAAAATTAATTTTTAAGTAGCCTAATTTGCAAATGACATTAAATATAAAATATAATAGGAAATTATATGTAACCTTATACTGTCATGTTACATGTTGCCTGAGTATAATAATTGCAGATCGTTGAAATAACTCATAAATATTCCAACATTGAGCAATAGTTTCAGAAAAGATATATTAGGAAATTATATTGACAGCTCAAACATCTTTTTAAGGTCTGAGTATATGTGTATGTGTTCATTATTTTTAAATTTTATATCCTGTTTTTATTTACGTTTATTTAATTATTTATTTTTGGAGGCATTGCCTGCCATGATGTGTATGTGAAGCTTGGAGGGAGGACAACTTGTAGTTGTAGCTTCTTCTGTCCTTCTACCTTGTGAGTTCCAGGAACAGAATGTGTGGTCAGACTTGGTGAAGAGAAAACGAGCCACATTGTCAGCCTGCTCTTACTTCTTGCTACTGTGTCTTCATAAGTCCTTGAATTTCACCTCTTGCTCTTTCATACACACACCATCTCTGCTCCTGAAAACTAGTCCCACATAGATTGTCTCCACTATCTACTTATTGTAAGCCAGAACAATGAACCCCTGGACACAAAGTGTATAATCTAGGTCTTGTCTTGGATTAAAAAGTAGTGGTGAGCCGGGCGGTGGTGGCGCACGCCTTTAATCCCAGCACTCGGGAGGCAGAGCCAGGTGGATCTCTGTGAGTTCAAGGCCAGCCTGGGCTACCAAGTGAGTTCCAGGAAAGGCACAAAGCTACACAGAGAAACCCTGTCTCGAAAAACCAAAAAAAAAAAAAAGTAGTGGTGAATACAGAATATCCATAAATCATTATTTTTGCCTAACACACAATCAGCAACTTATAATCTTTAAGAGAATGAATTAATTCTCCTAAAGTTATTCTGTTTACCAACCTAACTCATGAAGCTGTGATCTACAGCAGAGCAGAGTCCAGTGTAGGTGAGTTATTTATGAGGTTGCCTAGTAGAATTCTTTAATTTGAAAACATTGTGATTTGCAGGTAAATGAATGTTTATAGATCTAATTAAAAAACACACAGCTTTGTAACTTTAATTGATTCACTCCACAAGGAATAAACTCATTTAACTCAGCATTTTTCATACTTTTAATACCAAATATTAACATTTTCTTACGCTGTGAATTATTTTTATTTTATTTTATTTTGTTTTTTTCGAGACAGGGTTTCCCTGTGTAGTTGTGGTACCTGTCCTGGATCTCGCTCTGTAGACCAGGCTGGCCTCAAACTCACAGAATTACTATTTTTAAAGACTCAGCATTCAGTAGAATTTCCTAGAACATGTTTTAAGTGAAAAAGTTGACAATGAAAGTTTAATGCATTCAGAAATTCAAACCTTTTAGTGCATTTGAATTAAAGCAGACATAGGACAAAAAATAATTGTTGAACAAAACAGTAATATGTTACAGTTGTGTATCTTGGTCCTCTTGTGGGATCCCAAACAGTAGGAGCAGGGGCTATCTCTAGCTCTTTTACTGGTTTTTGAGACCCTACTCCTCATACCGGGTCATCTTGCCCAACCCTAATACATGGGCAGGTGCTTGGTCTTATGGCAAGTTGATATGACATGTTGTATTGATATCCATGGGAGACCTGCCCTTCCTGAACAGAAACAGAGGAGGAGTGGGTTGGGGGTAGAAATAGAAGATGGTGTAGGGTAGGGACAGGGAGGAGAAGAGGGAGTGGAAATTGCAGCCAGGATGTAAAATAAGTAAATAAATTAAAAAAAAAACAGTGTTCAGGAGAATTTTCAAGGACATGTTTTAGGTGAAAAAGTTGACAATGAAAAGTTAATGCATTCAAAAATTTAAACATTTTAATGAATTTGAACTAAAGCAGGGATAGTATAAACAAGAATTTTTGAACAATACAGTAGTCACATTTATTTTATATTTCATAAGTCAATTCAGAACCTAAATAATAGAAGTAACTTAGCCGGGCGGTGGTGGCACACGCCTTTAATCCCAGCACTCGGGAGGCAGAGCCAGGCGGATCTCTGTGAGTTCGAGGCCAGCCTGGGCTACCAAGTGAGTCCCAGGAAAGGCGCAAAGCTACACAGAGAAACCCTGTCTCGAAAAACCAAAAAAAAAAAAAGAAGTAACTTAAGTATCTATAACAATTTTAGGGTTTTACAACCATTACATTAGTATTTAGTGTTCCTAAAACTGAAAATTCAGGTAGCTTTTTAGCATAAAAGAAAACATGGAGATGAGTTCCATTGAACTCTGAGTGGCTCTGGTACAGCTTGTTGACTGCAGTACATCAGTTGCATCAGAACATCATGATCTTCAGACAGCATCACCATTCAGAAATACACCAATTTCCTTATCTTCAAAGATTACCTAATGCCTTCAAGAAGCCTAGTAAAGGCTTCACATTTTTGATTACAGTTTCTGCAACTGGTAACACTGATTCACCACTGTTAAATGCCTGGTTAGTCCCAACTAGTCAACACAACTAGTGTCGAGAAGAGAATCAAAGCTATCTCCTCAGCTTTGAAAGTAGGTCAACTAACCGTGTTAATGCACAACAACTGCAGTGTCCTGAAAACCCTAAGAGGGCAGAAAGGAATAAAAAGAATCAGAGCATGCTGTCCTGTGGTCTCTCCTCCTTCAGTACATTTATATGGTCTATTCTGAGGCTTTGCGTTGGCTAAGACCTGCTGGGGATCAAGACAAAGCCAGAGTTTAACAGGTAATAATGGTCTTGCCTTTCCATGGAGCTTGTGCTTCATGCTTAATTACCAACAAGCAGATAAAGAAACCTTTACAACTTAACCAAATTTATCACAGAAGCCAGCAGCATGCAATACCCATGTCAAAATAAAAACTGCTATTTGTTTCCAAAGCAAATTAAATTGCATTATTGTATTAGCTGTCAGTACCAGAACAAAATGTCACTCTGATCAAAAATTTCCCAGCAAGCCATGAGTACCAGTATCATTCACGGTTTACGGATTAGTCAAATTCGAGCAGTAGCATAAAACATAACTAGGCACATGCCAAGATTCTATAATTTAATTTTAATAGGTGGGAAATGTAGTGCCTACATGGTACGGAGCACATGATTAGGTGCCACCATACATTAGCTGTGTCACATTTTAATGAGATGTGACAAAATGTAATAGCTCACAGGAAAAAAAAACAACAGGAGAAATAGATAAGCAATGTTATACTTGATACTGAGTATACATAAAGTAGAGAAACAAATTGTGGGAATTGTGAGCAAGCTGAAATGCAAGTAATTTGAATTTAGTTACAGATCAAATGTTCACTCTGGTGACACTCAACATTAATAGTCAGGGCTTAAGGTCTGTCATTTCAGATTGCATTGCTTGAAAAATTGAAACACTCGTTGTCAGGCTCAACAACACTTTTATTTCTTTTGAAAGGTATTGACACTAGACCAGATTTATTTATTCATGGAACCAACAAACAATGTAAGGGTATAGTTTTCAAAGTCGACTAATTTAAAATGTTATTTCCACAAAACACTTATTTACATGTAGACATATTGCCTTCATAACTTACTGATATTAATCTTTAGGTTGCAGAATACATTTTCCTTCTTATGTTTTAATGTGGTTTTGTGGAGAAAATGCTAAGATTTAATGCAGAGACTTGTGTAGAACTATAATGCTCAACTGATAATAGGTAATCTCTGAAAACTCAGTAGCTTGACCCTCTATTATATGAGTGATATTTGTCATTATATTCTCAAGAGTCAAATTTTTAACCTGTTCATTGGTCTTTGGTCTTATTTGAAAGTAGTGTGGGCAGCAGAGAAAGGTGTTAGCATTTGTGTTCTGTTCTGCTATCCTGTAAGCTTTTCTGGGTATGAAGTTCTGCAACCAGCTCTCCCAAGTTGCAGAAAGTTCCTGACTGGCAATTTAAAAACACACCTTGGTGTCTATTCGGAGGATCTTCTGAACAGAGATCTGAGGCACAGTCAGTTCATCCTCTCCATGAAAGCTCCCCTAGCCATGAATATTGTACATGCCCAACAACCAAGTAAAATGCAGATTGGGTCACACTTTTGAGAGAAGTTAGAGTGTCTGGTGTGAGGCTTCATTTTATCCATTTCCATTTCAGAATAATTGACACTGCACTCCTAAAACAATAACAGGTCAAAAGAGTATTTAAAAGAAAACAGTCCTAATAGCAGAGAATTTAAGTGCATGCTTACAGATATTGTGTTATTGAGTAGTTAAAGTGTCATCTATAATTGGAAGGTTTCAACATTTGAATGATTTACCTGAAGTATACCAGTATTTATCTGAAAACTTATACAGCTGTTATTTATATCAGAACCTGATTTTAATACACCTTGCAAAAACCTTAATACAGGTCCACCTGTTTAATAAACCATCTGAAGGGATTATCTTGTGCTGATATCAATGTGCCTTGGAGTGTCAATAGGATAGACAAATGTGAATGAACTTAACTCTGGAGAAATGGCTATACATACAAGGGGCATCTTTTGCCTCTCACATTTGGATTATGTAAGCATTTTCTTCTTATCCTACACACTTATACGTACACAATATATGGTCTGGACAACAATCAAATCTAGCATGTTATTCAAACACTGCTTCCAATTGGTGTTCATAATCGATCAATATCAAATATCTAAGCATATCTCTTCTTCAGATAGGTTTCTGGTTTTGAGTTTCATAGTGATGTTGATTTTAATCAGGATAGTTATTAAAATACATTTACTAGATCTATTATCAGAGGTTGGAAAGAGATATTAGGCACACTATTAGGTACCATTGATAATTGTACTTTCCATATTTAAATTTACTTTGGTATTAGAAAGAAATTTGTTGTTAATTGCAGCATTTGTATGTTGATGAAATATGTTAATAGAACATTACATAGGAGATACAACATGAGCATAAAAGCAGCATCAGGAATTTCAAATGAGAAATATTTTAGCATAATAATACATCTGAATGTTATAAATAATAGATATACTTACTCACATACTGCTTTGGCAAATTCAATTAAACTCTTATTCTCTTGGAATTCAGTATTCATAACCCTAACTCAATGATCTCTATTTGATTGGTGATGAATTTTTTTATCTACTTGGTGAATAAAAGATAAAATTTAGCCGGGCGGTGGTGGAACACGCCTTTAATCCCAGCACTCAGGAGGCAGAGCCAGGCAGATCTCTGTGAGTTCGAGGCCAGCCTGAGCTACCAAGTGAGTTCCAGGAAAAGGAGCAAAGCTACACAGAGAAACCCTGTCTCGAAAAAGAAAAAAAAAACATAAAATTTATTATAATTATAAAAAAATATATTTTTAAATCTGATTTCATTGTTGATACTGGAATCCCTTCAAGTTAGACTGAGGAACAAAATTTCATATAAGTTGCAATACTAAAGATAAAACATTCACCTTCCTGATGAGATGTTGAAAATTCAAATGTTTCAACACTTGAATATAGAACCATTTTTGTTTCAAAGTGGAATACCCAGAACCAATGTCCAAATCACCCAACTTGTTCCCCAATACTGCATATGTCACACATGTGATTCATTGTCAGCACACTCTCCTTTACCTGTTATGGGTGCTATTAGTCATCTATGCCTAATGTTGAGTATGCCTACTTGAAAATAACACCTGGAAATGTCTACTTCAAAGAATCACAGGGAAGCATCCTCATAAACCCTGAGAAATTGCAGTGAAAAGTATAACCTATTTTCATAAAGGGTAAAGCAGATCCACAGAGAATTAGTTTTCAAAATGTTCCTGTAGGCTTGGATCAAGCTTTGTGATTAATTAGTGGTCGGAGATCTACCAAGCTCTTAGTTCAATCCCTGGGACTCTAATTGAAAGAAATCAAAACACTTTAAACAATAAATAAATGAAGAAAAGGTTTATGCTACTTTGGAAATACTAAGTAGAAAATATGAATTATATGACTGGAATATGAAAAGTTATTCCATCAAGCACAAATTGCCCCAGTCTCTCAACTAATGGGCTTTTAAGGCTTCCTTTAAAAAAAAAAAGCTGTGATCCTTGTTCCACATCTAGTATCCTCCTATGAGTGAGTACATACCATGTTTGTCTTTCTGAGTCTGGGTTACCTCACTCAGGATGATTTTTTTCTAGATCCATCCATTTGTCTGCAAACCTCACGATGTCATTGTTTTTCTCTGCTGAGTAGTATTCCATTGTGTATATGTACCACATTTTGTTTATCCATTCTTCAGTTGAAGGGCATCTAGGTTGTTTCCATATTCTGGCTATTACAAACAATGCTGATATGAACATAGCTGAACAAGTGCTCTTGTGGTGTGGTTGAACATTCCTTGGGTATATGCCCAAGAGTGGTATAGCTGGATCTTGGGGGAGATTGATTCCCAATTTTTTAAGAAAACACCATATTGATTTCCAAAGTGGTTGTACAAGCTTGCATTCCCACCAGCAGTGGAGGATAGTTCCCCTAGCTCCACATCCTCTCCAGCATAAGGTGTCTTCAGTGTTTTTGATCTTAGCCATTCTGACAGGTGTAAAGTGGTATTTCAGACCACATGAGAATAGGAAGAAGCAAAGTGCTAGAGAGGCCCACAGAAATCCACAAAGATACCCCCACAACAGACTGCTGGCAATGGTCAAGATACAGTCCGAACTGACCTACTCTGGTGATGGGATGATCAAACACCCTAATTGTCGTGCTAGAAACCTCATCCAACTACTGAGGGATCTGGATGCAGAGATCCATGGCTAGGCCCCGGGTGGAGCTCTGGGAGTCCAATTAGCGAGAATGAGGAGGGTTTATATGAGCAAGAATTGTTGAGACCAAGGTTGGATAAAGCACAGGGACAAATAGCCAAACGAATGGAAACACATGAACTATGAACCAATGGCTGAGGGGTCCCCAACTGGATCAGGCCCTCTGAATGGGTGAGACAGTTGATTGGCTTGATCTGTTTGGGAGGCATCCAGACAGTGGGACCGGGTCCTGTGCTCATTGCATGAGTTGGCTGTTTGAAACCTGGGGCCTATGCAGGATCGCTTGGCTGGGCCTGGGAGGAGGGGACTGGACCTACCTGGACTGAGTCTACCAGGTTGATCTCAGTCCTCGGGGGAGGCTTTGCCCCGGAGGAGGTGGGAATGGGGGGTGGGCTGGGGGGCAGGTGAGTGGGGCGGGAGGGGGGGAGAACAAGGGAATCCGTGGCTGATATGTAGAACTGAATTTTATTGCAAAATAAAAAAAAAAGTACAAGCAACTATTTCAAGAAATTTTGATAAATGTATTAAAACAACATAAAAAAAAAAAAAAACTGTGGTGGTTCCCGTCTGTAATTCCAGCTTTAGGAAGTGGATGCAGGTAAAACAAGAATTTTTAGGCTAGCCTGAACTGATTGGAATTTTTAAGTGCAATTAAAAAAAAAGCTGGATTCAATAAAAACCAGTCTTAGAAGAATAGTGGCAACTATAGATGTTTCCAAAGATAGAATGGCAAGCATTAACTACTTAAAAATAATTTGAAATAGAGAATGATGGCAAGTCATTCATATAACTTCAAACACTGCGCTATTCATACAAAAGAAATGGATTTGTGCATTTGTTCATGTTAAAATGTCTCTTTTACCTTAATCAGCCTTTCTCAGTTACTGTCTTAGGTTTTCTATTGCTTTGATAAAAACACCATGGCCAAAGTAACTTGGGGAAGAAAGGGCTTATTTCACTCTGCAGCTAGGAGTCATCGTTCAGTTAAGCCAGGAGAGAAACTCAAAGCTGATTCTTGGAGGTGGAAACTGATGTAGCAACCATGAAGGAACATGACTCATTGTCTGTCTGCCTATGGCTTGCTCAGCCTGACCAGGGGTGGCAATACCCACAGTGGCCTGACCACTTCTACATTAACCATTACATTGGAAAATGCCCAATGCTTGCCTAAAGGACATTTTCTCAACTGAGATTTTTCTCTTCACATATGACTCTAGCCAGGTTCAAGTTGATATTAAATTATCCAGTACAATTGACCCCTTGTCAACTTGACACACTAATATATACATATTACTCCATGACATTTCCTTTCTTGTTCATATCCTCTCACAACTATGCTGATATCACAACATAAAACATTGCAAGTTTAAAAAGTCCCATATTTTTTATTAAGAAATTTTTTTATTCAGTTTACATACCAATCAAAGATTCCCCTCTTCCCTCCTTCTGCCCCTTCAGCCTCCCCATCACAACCCACTCCCCATTCCCTCCTCCAAGAAGATAAGGCCTCCCATGGGGAGATACATTTAGTAGAGGCAGGTCCAAGCCCCTCCCTCTGCCTCAAGGCTGTTCAGTGTCCCATCATAGGTAGTGGGCTCCAAAAAGCCTGCTCATGCACCATGGATGGATTCTGATCCTACTGCCAGGGGCCCCTTAAGCATATCAAGCTACCCAACTGTCTCGCTATGTAGAGGGCCTAGTCCAGTCCCATCCAGGCTCTATAGCTGTTGATCTAAATTTCATGTGTTCCCACTAGTTTGGTTTGGTTGTCTCTGTAGATTTCCCCATCATGATCTTGATGTCCTGTTAATAGAATTCCTGCTCTCTCTCTCCTACTGGCCTCCTGGAGCTTGGTCTGCTGTTTGGCTGTGAGTCTCTGCATTTGGTTACATCAGTTACTAGAGAAAGGCTCTATGATGACAGTTAGGGTATTCACTGATCTGATTACTGAAGTAAGCCAGTTCAGGCACCTTCTTCACTATTGCTAGTAGTCTAGGCTGGGGTCATCCTTGGGGATTCCTGGGAACTTCGCTAGCACCTGGTTTCTCCCTGTCCCTATAATGTCTCCCACTATCATGAATCTCTTTCATTGCTCTCCCACTCCATTCCAGCTTGACCTTCCTGTTCCCTTATGTTCTCACTCCCCATACCCTACCCTCCATTTCCCACTCCTCATCCCCAGTTTACTCATGGAGATCTCATCTATTTCCCCTTCCCAGGGTGATCCATGCGTCCCTCTTTGGGTCCTCCTTATTAGCTAGCTTCTCTGGAGCTGTGGGTTGTAGTCTGGTTATCCTTTGCTTTATATCTAGTATCCACTTATAAGTGAGTACATACCATGTTTGTCCTTCTGAGTCTGGGTTGCCTCACTCAGGATGATATTTTCCAGTTCCATCTATTTGTCTGCCAATTTCATAATGTCTTTGTTTTTCACTGCTGAGTAGTATTCCATTGTGTATATGAACCACATTTCCTTAATCCCTTCTTTAGTTGAGGGGCATCTAAGTTGTTTCCAGTTTCTGGCTATTATGAATAATGATGCTATGAACAGAGTTGAACATGTATCCTTGCAGTATGATTGAGCATTCCTTGGGTATATGTTCAAGAGTGGTATAGCTGGGTCTTGAGGAAGATTGATTCCTAATTTTCTTAGAAACTGCCATACTGATTTCCAAAGTGGCTGTACAAGTTTGTACTCCTATTAACAGTGAAAGAGAGTTCCCCTTGATCCACATCCTCTCCAACATAAGCTGTCTCAGTGTTTTTGATCTTAGCCATTCTGAAAGTCCCACATTCTTTAAAATTCAATACCTTAAAAAATTCATCTCTCTAAAATATCAAAAATATTAATACTCTAAATTTTCTGTCACGCTCAGGTCTCTTTAAAATATCCAAAGTGTCACTAAAATTCCAAAGTGTCTCTAAAATAGAAAATGTCCCTATGTTCAAACATAAAATTTAAAAAAAGTTAAATACTTTCTTATTCCAAGAAGAAGAATTGGGATACAGTTACAATATGAACAAAGAAAAATCAAACTCCAACATCATAAATAACTCAGTTTCCAAAGCCTTGGATTCACTCGTGGTCTTCTTAGCTTCAGAGCACTTAGGCTGCTGCATTTCTTTGGCTCTGCCATTTACAGCACACTCAGCTTATTTCCTAGGCCCATATCAGTTCCACTTCATAGCTTGTTTCCCATGATACTGATATCTTCAAAGTGCTGGGATCTCTGAAATTAGGCTTCACCTTCATCAATAGCCTCTTCTGGGCTCTCTTCAGGGACCATGACTCTGCTACATGGAACTATGACTCTTCTTTACATGACATCTTCAATCTTGGGGTTTCCATTGCGACTTAGATGACATCTTCACCTTAGGCCTCTCATGACTCTCATGGTACCAAGCTTCAGCTGCCCTTCATGACCTCTTCATGCCTTCAAAACTAGCATTGCCTGGGAGATTCATACACTGACAAGATCAGTTGCCATCATAAAAACACTTCATTGTTCTCTTCTGGACCACAGATTCTGTATGTTGATCTTGAGGAAACACTTCCCAGAAGATTTTGTCTCAATGGTACTGGTTTCTTCTTAATCAAAGTTGATTGATTATTCAGTGTCAGCTGATCAATATCAATTGTTCCAGTAAAGCGGGGGTTTCAGGTTTGTGACTATTAATTCAAAACATTAATGGCCACAGTAAATTATTTAAGGGACCCTCAAATTTCCCTCTGAAACTTCACAAACCAGGCCTCTATCATTGACACTGCTCTCAGAATTTCCTTCTAAGTTCCACACACAGCAGCTCATTAATCTCTCAACATGCAATGGCTTCTCTAGCCCAAAATTCCAAAGTCCTTCCTCAGTCCTCTCAAAACATGGTCAGGACTGTTATAACAATATCATATTCCTGGTACAGATTTCTCCATTAGTTAAGGTTTTCTTGACTGTTATAAAACACTATGATCAAAAGCAACCTGGAGAGAAAGAAATAGGAATGTGTCCTCTTTCATTTTACATTTTATAGTCCATCATCAAGGGAAATCAGAACAGGGACTCAAGGCAGGACCCTGGAGAAAGGAGTTGATACAGAGGCCACAAAGGAACAGCACTTACTAGCTTGCATCTCATGGTTTGCCCAGCCTGCTTTCTTGTACATACCAGGACCACCTGCCAGGGATGGCACCACCTATAGTTGCTTGGGCCTTCACACATTAACTACTAATTTAGAAAATACCCTGTAAGTTTGCCATAAGATCAATCTGACGGATGCATATTCTCCATTGAGATTCTTTCTCTCTCTTCCAAAAAGACTCTAGCCTGTGTAAAGTTAGCATACAAACTAACAAGTACAATTAAAGAACATAATAATGAAGTAAAAGAGAGATCAGTAAGTTTTTAAAGCGAAGAATATTAGGAAATGAGCACACTGAGAGATTACTGCTTTCAAGAAAAGGATGTCATGTTTTATTATAACAAAGAATTTTAGAAGGGAAGGAGGAAGTAGATACAGTAGAAAACAAGTAAAACTTTATGTTTAAAATAATAACTGTAGCATGTGTTATACAATTCTTACCAATACACTGATAGAATATCCCAACACCATCTTTTACTGATGCCTTATGGGCTCTCTCAGCAATATAAATCATCAAACACTCTCATTCATTTATTAATTTTTAATGATGCCATCGACAAAATCCCTCTGGGTGCCTGCATGCAATTACCAAAATAGAGTATGATCATAAAATGAATAGAAGCTAAATTCAAAATTAAATAAGAGCAGGTCACCTACACATTAGGAAAGACTGATATTGAACAAGCTAAGCTATTATAAACTAGGAACAGATGGCCTAAAACAAAGGGTGTACAAAGACAAGGATGTCTTTAGGACAAGGTGTCTTTTATTGAGGAGAGAGGGCATCTGTAATATAGAAAACTTTTCATCTGTGTAACCCTAAGGGGATGCCTTTTTCAAGGATATTTTATTCATTTTAAAACTTCAAGAGAGTATATCCTAATTCTTTCTAAGATTATCTTTGCCAACTATAAGGAGGGAAGCAAAGTTGATATTGGAGTTTTCAACACACCTCATATAGAGTACATCTGTACCATCCTTTGATCCCTGCTTTGTATTGCTGTGTGCTCAGAAAGATTGGAGTACCTTGAAGTTTCTCAATTGTGCATAGCCATGTAAGGCCAGTGCCTTGTTCTTCATGTCTTTCCTACTCAGACACCAGATTCAAAGAAGCATCTAAATCACAAAAGGAAGAGACTGACTTTTTAATGATTGATAGCTTTGGTTCAGGTTTGTTTTGTCAGGTGTTCTTATGCCCTGCCGTGACTCATAAGGTGTATTTTATTAATGTTATTCTTTCTACTAATGATGCTATTTCTACACTTGTCAATGTTCACTGTAACAGGCACATGTTATACATTTGGGGAGGTGTTGTGTGATGCATGCATACATCATATCATGTGTAAATCATCTTAAAACTCTCTCTTCGAGCATCTATCATTTATTGAAGGGGAAAGCATTTGAAGTCCTTTCTTGCAAAAAGTTTTAAAAACATATAAGACATTATTGTTATTGTTAGTGACTATTGTACAATAGAATGCCAAATTTGATTCAGTTTCTAACTATATGTATTTTCCACTAACTATCCTTTCTCCATCCTTTACCTCTCAATTTCTAAATGATCAGCATTATAAAATTAGGTGAATAAGCAAAGTCATAGCACAAAGACTTTCAGGAAAGATGAGCTGCTTTTCCTGATCTGCACTGTTTTTAAACAGTAAATCTAGAGTTTGGTTTTTGAGAACAAACACCAATAAATTGAGTAATTTGCATTTGCTGTCAGGGCTATTTGTTGGCTGAGAGCCTTCTGGTCTTTTTGCATTTCTTCCTGCTTTGCAAATGGGAACCACATTACAGTTAAAGTTATAAGGACAAAGTGTGTGTTGACATTTTTACATGGGTGGTAGGAACCAAACTCAAGTCTCATAATCACTTACTGGCTGAAGTATCTCTCCAGCACCATGAGTTTCTATTTCAAATCAAAGATGCACAAGATATAGCAGTAATTAAGCAAGTCAGATGGCTTAGCTGGTCAAGGCATTCCAGCTAAGTCTGATGACCTGAGTTCCATTCTTGGGACCAACACAGGAGAAGAACCAACTCCTGAAAGTCGTTTTCTGGTTTTCTTGAGTGAGCACACACGCATATACAAACAGACAAATAAACAAATTCAATAGAAACAAATAAATAAATGAGCTGATTTGTAGAAGAGACTATTAATATGAAGACTAAGTAAAACTGTTTTTTAATGTGAAAAAAACTCACTGATGAAGTGGCATGAATGTGTAAATCTCAGGGGACAGAGTTAGGGAGAGTTTTCCTGAGCAGAGGACAGCAATGGAAAAGGTGAGCAAGATTATTTTGCAAGAAATGTGACAGTAATGACAGGAAGGTGTGCTAAAGCAGACCTGTCATATTGAATTAGTGCTTAGAGGTCTTGGTAGAAGCAAAAGCTTGGGTTAAAGAAGAAATTAGCAGTCTTTCTGCTTACTCTAAAAACATGGACATTGTCTTGACCTGAGCTAGGGAAGTGATTTTTATAGTAGTTAAAGAACGCAGGAATACAGGGAAGTGTTGGAAAGAGAAAAGTATTGCCTACAATACTTTTTCTTTTCCAATACATATTTTCTAGTAGTTATGTACTTTCAGGTCTTATATCTAAGCATTTGGGAATTTTGAGGTGCTATTATATAAAATGTAAGATAGAATATGGTGGTTTTTCCATTTTTTCTATCATTTATATGCATTCACATTGTGGACATGATGTGTCTAAGTTTTACAGGTGTACTCACATATGTGAATGTGATGTATACATATGTTTGGAAGTGTACTGTAATGTGTGTGTGATGTGCTTGAAGGTGTATTGTGTGTATGTGTGTGCATGTGTGACATCTGTGATGTATTCATGTGTTTGCAGGTGTGTTCATATATATGGATGTGATGTGTAATGTGTTTTCAGGTGCACTGGTTCATATATGTCCACACGGAAGGGAAAGTGAACATTGAAAGTATTCACTCTCAGCTATACCTTTGTGGGGGGCATAATCTATCACTGAGTCTGAAGTCTCCTTTTTGAATAGACTGACTGAACAGCAAGCCTTGTGATCCTCCTGACTTGGTACATCACACTGCTGGTTTTCCTGGGTGCTACCACACTTAGCTTTCTATGGAGATGTTGGGAATCCAAACTCAAGCCTGTCAAGATTGCACATCAAGCACTTTATCCAGTAAGCCACCTTCTCAACTAAGGGATAATTTCAGCTGCTACATATGGATGTTCAGCCATATTTCTCATCTTATACTGTATTTTCCCATTGCATATTACTGGAACCTTTGTTATGGTTCATAGAATGGATGCAATTGGATAAAATATTTGAAAAGATAACCCAAACATAGAAAGGCAAATACTACATGAATTATTTTACATCTAAAGCAATTGATTTAAATAAAAACTAAATTAGAATGGGGTTTATGAAGGATGGGGACTGGAGAGATGGGGCTTGATTGTAAAAAGTGTAAAACCATAGATAGTAGAAACAAAGTTTTGTTGTATGTCACATATGCTAAACAATTTGGTTTACATTTCAGACATTCTAGGAGAGTAGGTTCAACTATCTACACTAATACAAGGAAAATATATAAAACAATAGATCTTTTACTTGTTTGATTTAATTATTGAACATATAGATCATATTATAACATATACAATAACCATTCTCAACTATAATATGCAGTTACAATTTGTCAGTTGACAATTTTATAGAAAAAACTACAATGTAGTTAGGATTATTTTTGTTATTTTTCTTTATTGAACACAGATTTTTTTCAGCCACTATATTCTGATTACAGTTCCCCTCCTCAGTCTCCTCAGAGATCATCCTCTATCCCTCCCATTTGAAACCACACCTTTTCTATCTCTCTTCAGAAAATAAACAGGCATACAAAGAATAATAAAATAAAATAAAATGAGATAAAGTGAAAACAAATAAATTGGAATATGATAAACCAAATAGAAGGAAAACAGTCCATGAAAAATCACAAGAAACACATATAGACAAAGAACACAGACATTTATCCACACAGAAATGCCATAAAAACACAAAAACATAAACCATAATATATATGCAAAGGACTTGTAAAGTAAAAAATAGATAAATAATACAAAATAAAAATGAACATAAATGAAAAATTAAAATAATACTCTGACTAAACCTTAGAAGACAAAGACTCTCCAAGGGTGCCATTGAGTTCATTTTGCCTTGGCCATCTACTTCTGTGCATGGGGCCTTCCTTTAAAAGAGATGTGTATGGCCAGGATTAACTTGAAGTTTGCCAAAGAGAGCTGATGACTGTAGACTACAATATGTATGGACTTTATGAGGAACGGATGAAACTAGGGAGAATGTACTTTTGGGGCAAAGATAATAACTGGTCATCAGACAGTATCCATTCTGTAAGGCCGAGAACAATGAACTGATGGAAACATTGAGATTCCACTAATGCATGACACTACCAGGCTGGGGCAAGAGGTGTGCCTGCAATGCAGATGAGAATCCTGCAGAAAACAATTGCGGAATATATATTAATTAGAAAGCGCAGTCATACGTGCTTTCACATATGCATCTATTTCCTATGGATCTCTATCGTTTCCTAAAAAGCTTTTTAACAGTTAGAAACTGACTTTCTACTCTTGTAAAACTCTTCATCCATCATATAAATACATGCTATGATAACGGTTATTTTGGCTGTTGTGAAATTATTTCTTTGGTAATTATCTTATTTTTCTTTTTTGTTTGTTTTTTTGTTTTTGTTTTTGTAGTTTTCATGTGTTATGTGTTACAAAGACTGTGAATTCCAGAAAGGTGAATTGGCAAGGTTTGGGATTCCAAGCAAAAGTACACAAAGACTTCATTTCAAGTTGAAATGGAGCCTGCGTTTCCAAAAAAAAAAAAAAAAAAAAAAAAGACTTTGAAACTTATAAGGCAGAAGGTCAGCTACCATCTCCCTGACTCAACATGAAAGTTGCAAAGAAAACATTAATCACCAAGGCAAAGACATTTGTGTAGAACATGGACAGAAGCATTTTGCTGACATGGTGTTAAAGCATCCACCAACTCAAATGGATGCAAGTTTTGTTAATATGGTACTGGAATAAAATAATGCTGTACATGAGGTAGTGTATTAGGTGGTCTGTTGCCCAAATCCACAATTCTGATGACAGGCACGCACATAAGTAATTCCTCACTGATTCGCTGCTAGTGCACCACAATTCACTAACTGACAGAGTAAACAGGTGTATTTGTTAAGTGAACACTGAAATAATTTTTTCTTCTTTTCCACATATTTTAAAACTTGAGACAAAAGGAAAATTACTTGTTATGATAAATGCATCACATTGTTAATGATATGAAGCATGTTTTAAAAAATCTTCTGCCAAGTAATTATAAATAAATGGATGTAAATGAGATTGCATAAGTGGCTTATATGTACACATACACTCTTTAAACAAGAAGTATCATATTTCACTGTTGAGACCCCGTGGACATTGAACTTGTAATAAACACAAGAACCAGTATTTGCATTTATTTGTAGGTATTTTCATTTTCTATCATCACTTCAAACACATAGCCTCCATCAACATGAAAATATTTAGTATCCTGTCTATATATTTTTATAGTTTTCACTTATGTAAATAAAAATGGAATTATACACACACACACACACACACACACACATATATATATATATATATATATATGTATATGTATGTATATATCCTTATTTGGATAGATTTCTGTAAACATTATCACAGACAACACAATACAAGAGACTATGTCAGAATCCATCAACAGAAATATTCTTTCAGTCTTCCAAGATAGATTGCTGGAACAGGAAAAGCAAGAGAAAGGAGGTAGCTGGTAGATAAGATTATAAACCTTGCAGGCAATGTCATGAAGAAAGGCTTCATCTGAATAGTAGCAACAAAGACATATAATATTAAAAACATCTATTTTGCTGTGCTGATTATTTCCTTTGTACTGAGTTAATTTCTATACTGTGGTCTTCAGGGACCTATAGGAGCTGGCATATCCTGCTGTTGACTCACCTTCATCACAGGGCAGAAAAGTCCTTTCTTCCAGGTGTCTGTTCAAATGTCCTCCATCCCCAACAACCCTGCAACTTGAGGATAAACTCCTTTCCCATTGTTGTCTTCTTAGTTCTTATTCCCTGGCATAACCCATGCTTTGAAGCTTAACTTGTCCATCTATAGATAACAAAAGCCACAAAGCAAGAAGAATCTGACCATGTACTACTCATGGTCCTGTGTAGCCATAGTGCATGATAAAGAAAAACTTGGCTCATTTGTATAACATTTTTTATCCATCTTTAAAATATTAACATGGAAAAGACTCTAGTCAGTGTATAGGAGGAGGATATGAAGGCATTCATTTAAACCAGACTTTCGTGAGAAAGGTGCTTCTTGGTAGAATTACTCCTTGATTGTACTATGTTTTTAGTTCTCTTTAATCAAGTTTTAGCACATGAAGTTTTCAGTATCAGTTAGGTATTCAGTTTTGTTGTGGAAGATTGATTGATAAATAAAATGCCAATTGGCCAGTAGCCAGGCAGGAAGTATAGGTGGGACAAAGAGAGAGGAGAAGTCTGGGAAGTGGAAGGCTGAGGCAGAGAGACGCATGATGTAAGATACCAGTAAATCACAAGCCATGTGGCAAGGTATAGATGTATAGAAATGAGCTAATTTAAGTTATAAGAACCAAAAGCAAGCAGCCTGTCACAGCCATAGACTTTAAAAGTAATATGAGTCTTTCTGTGTTTATTTGGGGGACACAAGTGGGAGAAATTTGTCCCGACTGCCAGGCCAGGACACAAGAAAACTTCAGCTACACAGTTTTCCTTGGCAATTAGAATATCTTCTGAGAATTGGTCCAAAATTAATCGGAGACATTTTGTATTTGATATCATACAATTTTTGGAATAGGTGAGTCAAAGTAGCATGAGCAAATTGCCATAATCTCAGGCATAAAACATACTACTGAAACAATATGCTTAGTTTCTAAAGCTATAAAGGGGGACAGAAGAGATAGAACAATAATCAAATCCTTGTGGCTTTGTAGAGTTTATAATTATTATAGCTAATATCTGAAATTAAAAATATGATCATTATTTCATTGGCTTATCAGTCATTAGTTGGAAAATAATTCCTTACATATAGCTATTCTAGGCCCTTTATATAGTATGAAAAATGAGTGTATATTTTAGATGCGTATGTGAAGGCAAATGGTCATATTCTTTTTAAAGAGGATCTGAAGGTAATGGAAAAGGTGGTGTCATTCACATGGAAAACAGTAGCACAGTGATGACTAATTGGTCATCTTTTACTACATAGCTTTATACTATGTGGTGAAAAACTATTAGATGATTTTGTAGCTTATTTTCAAACATCCTTTTTAGTGTAATTGAATTTGTTAAAATAACCTTCACAGAATGTGAAATCATTTACCCCATTAATTATATGTATGGATCTTTATTCTTTGAACCTAGGAAAAACACAAACACATATAGCTAACTATTCTTAGCAACTTTACTGATTATGCCATATTATAAATTGAAGATGAGCTTTTGTTTAATCCAATCCCAAAGTATCCTGAAGGCAGTCAGTACATGTATATACGAACAACATCAAGAATTTTCTAGGTGCTTACAAAACCTTGGTGGGAAGATACAGATTAATGAAAATAAATTTGACATTTTAATGTGGGAAAAGGGCCTTGATACCATCACATTTCACAGGAATGGTATATTTGATACGTGTTCCATCTTCCTATACACACACTGTTTGGAAATTTTCTGGTTCTATGATTATTACAAGATGTTATCCTCTATGAGAAGGATAGATGGAGGTGTAAGGACTATAATCAACAACTTAATTGTGAATTTCTATGCAGGAAATTATAGCTTAAAATTGATCAGGTCATTTACTTTATGTACATTATTAAGTAAAAATGTTTTTGATATGAAAACGTGCATATTCAGAATTTTTTAAAGCACTAAGAAATCTCATATCCCCATTTGGTTTCTTGCAGATAACCTCAGTGGTATCACATCCCAGAAGTTCCACCTCTTTGGGACAACAAGCTCTCTTGAGCCTAGGAATTTTAGGATTACCTGGGCAACATAATAAGATGCTAACTGAAAAAGACAAAACACACACACACACACACACACACACACACACACACACACACACACACACACAAATTTTATCTATGTGCATAAATACAGATAATTAGATTTTTTTTATTAAGCCATAGTCCTTTCTGTATATCATGACACACATTATCACAGAGCAGGATCCAATAGAAGAAGGCAGTTTTCTTATTGTCATAGATGTTTGTTGTTCTAATGACTCTGAAAAATTATTACAAACTTGGAAAATTATTTAGGTTTAATTTGATCAAATTGCTCTGAAAATGACTCACAATTATCCCAAATTAATTTTATATTACTTCAAATGTACCATTATGTATGTCATGAAGAATTTAATTTTTACTGCTTTAGTTTTTACAGTTAATTATATTTCAATTTTATGAAAAGCTTTTAATTGGGAATTTGAATTTAAATTTAATAATAAAAAGCTGAGGTTATTTGTTATTTTAATGTCTATTGAATTTTACTATTAACTAAAAGAGATAATATACATTAGAATAATGTTTTAAATACTGTTTTTCAGATGATGTTGTACCCTCCTAAATTTCATGTGTATTATTTAATTTATTGTTAAGTTTTTTTCAGTTTGATTTAGTGTGTGGAATGACAGTAATGTATTTCAGTGATTTTATTTCCTAAAGCTTTACAGTTCAAATTAAAGTGCAGAATGGGAATAATTCCAGTCAAACTATTACAATTCTTCCAAATGTGTAAGAAGAGAGATTTGGAAATTTGAAAATTATGGTATTTAAAAAACTAAAGTATTTGGAAGCACTTTGTGTTTGAGAATGAAGGGAACTTTAGAAAGAGAAAAAAAACAAAACAAAGAAAAACAAACAAAAACATGCACATTGTCTTGAAACCTCTCAACCAAGAAGGAACTACCTAAGAGCACTGTGATCCCATGAGCAAATATACACAGATGGGTGGTTCAGAGATTGCTACTGAGAATTTGAGTGGTTGATTTGGAAACATTGCAGGAAATTATATACATGAAGAAAATAGGATGAGAACCTGTATCCAGTCATGGAACAGGACCACAGGGCAGGGGGGTCAGCAATGGGAACTGGGGTCCTCAGAGCCAGAGAATTTGAGATAGATTCATGATTTGGCTGACAATTAGATGCAAGGTTTAAAAAAAGATAAGTTAACATTTGGAGCTGGGACACAAGGGTAAATTGATAAAGTACTTGCACAGAATTTGATCCTCAAAAGCCATGAAAAACTACTGAGCAAGCATCCCAGTGGTGGAGAGACAGAGGATTCCTGGGACTCACTGGCCAATCAGCCTAGTTTATTTGCTGAGCTCTAGACCAGTGGGAAACTATGTTTCCAAACATAAAGGGAAAGTGTATACCGTGCCTGGGAAAGACACTAGGGACTGTCTTCCATCTTCCCTCTACAAATAGGTACACATGCATCAACACATACCATTGTGCACTGGCAAACACATAGACATGCACTCTATACACTTCATACACATATTCACACCAAAGATTCAATCAACATCTTTGAATTTCAATATCTTTATTGTATTGAAATTGATTTTATCCTCACATGATAGTATTTTGGATACATTGTGCCAAATATATACATTTTAAAAAAGGTTCCATACCTTTTTTACTTGCTTAAAATTTGAACTTACAAAATTCTCTCTCAGTTTTATATTGAGTTTCCTTTGGACAGAGCAGCTTAAAATTTTGAATCAACTGATGCTTAAAATAACCCATATTTATGCAAGTATCTACAGATGTGTGAGCATTTGAAATTGTCGAGGTTCGTAGTAAACATTAATTGACTCAGAGGTGTGCATTGTAAGAGAATGCTGTTAGCACAGTCCTGGTGGCATTAGTATAAAAATAAATGTCACCAATAGATGAAAGCCTTTATTTCGGGTGATCAGATTGGGCATACTAGCAAGGCAAAAGGAAAGTATGTGATACCCTTCTGAGTAGTATTCTTAAACAAATCATGAAGCTCATTTGAGGTCATGAGAAACAATTAGCACCTTGTCTGCTATAATAACAAGAGCACTGTTTTCTGTTATGGTGCTTAGTGCGGCTTCAAAAGAGAGTCTGATATCCTGGGACAGGACCAAGCATAGCAGGGCAGAACTAAAGGGGCTTGTCCATGGGGCTCACTGTTAAAGTTGGGTGCTGAGTGTGATTAATTCATTTAGTGATTTGGTTTTGGTGTAGCTTGAGTGAATGTAAAAGAATTTTTACATAAGCTAGAATGAAGAACAAAGGAGACAGCGAACATTTGGTTTGAGGAAAATTAAAAATGCAATGCTTTGCTTGTATAAAGGGAATAATAAAATGGAATGTTTAAAGAAAAGTACATTTGGAATTAATTTAACAAAAAGCAGGCACTACGCTCTCTGATCACATGAGAACACGGCTGTGATACACACTGCCATTCAGATATGGAGACAGAGTTCTACAGCAGAATGCAAGGAACAATGCTGTGACAGAATAAAACACATCTATTTTAAAGTTTTCACTTTAGTCTGATTGCACTCTATAGACAGAACCACAACATTTTTGTCCCTGAAAAACAGGTTGATTAAAAATCACTACCAGGACAATTGTGTTCTTCCTCAGATCCTAGCTGAAGTACAGTAAATAGATTTTTAGAAATACAAACAACAATGTGTATTCTTCTCAGTTTCAATTCTTTACTGCTTCACAATGCTTTGAAGAGAAATAAACTACTTTGCTGTCATTGCAAACTAGAGCTAGTATTGGGCTACACAGAACCCTTTAGTGTTTTAGATTCTCTGTGAGGCTTACTGGGAATGACTTAATAGTGTTCTGAGAGAACTGAAGTTGCATTTTGTGCCACTGCAAATTTAAATCCAGGTCACAGAGATGTTAAATAGCAAATGACACATTTACTGTGCTACTCAGCTGCCTCCTCTAATGCACCAGGACTGCCTTTCCGAATAGTGTCAGCATGCCAATGTTAGCATGTGTCCAAGTAGTTTTGTTTATCTGGGTAATGCTAGGAGAAGAAATTCTGCCTACAATTAAAAAGCTACTTAGATCAATGGCTAATTCACCCCTGAAGTGTCAAATAAATGACTTGTCTTTCGGAAGGAGTCATAATCCTGTGCCTCATGAGTGAAAAAATATTCAAGCTGTTCAGTGACTCAGAGTTGAAATCGAAATGCTCATGAAGATTCTAACTTCCCATGCTAGAAGGCATAGGTCACTGGATATAGTCACCAGGCTGCTGTAAGTAATCTTTTAAAATAAGTTTTGCCTCAAGAAAAACTTGTTAAAACGAAGGCTAGCATCATACTAAATTTGTGTCAGTGTATCCCTCTGATCACACTGCGTTTTCACAAGTGCTTTCTTAAAAATATTCTCACTGTTACATCTGCAAAACAAAGCCATATTGTTTAATAATTCACATTTATGAGAAAATCAACACTAAGGGACAGTCTATGAAGGGAAGGAGATACTTGCTTTTATTCTTGTGTCATTAGATGTCAGAGCACTGGAATCATGGGAGAAGAATATCAAACATGTCAATCAAGTTGGAGACACAGTGCATCTACCTGAACATACCATTTTACATGTCAGGGAAAAAAAGACAAGTGGACATCTGTGATGCTATTCTACTGACTGGCAAAACATAAAGGCTGACAAAACTCTGCCTTGCTATGGCTGAAAACAAACATAATATTGGGTCCACACACACATATATATGTGTATATTCTCACATATACAGAGTGGCATACACACACACACACACACACACACACACACACACACACACACAGACAGTGACATTCCTGCACAGGCACATACACACATATATACATACAAAGAAAGTGACATACATTCAGAGGTGTGCACACACACACTCACACACAGAGAAACACACACAAACACACGCACACCTATTTGCCTAATTGTTACTTTACCATTTAGAATCACCTCTTCTGTAAAATTTCTTGACTGATTTTGATATTTGGCTAGTTACAGAAAGCTTGACATTCAAAATTAAATTTGGTCTTTGTGCCCTCAGAAATCTTTTATTATTAGCAGATTTTTATCATTCTATGTCCAGTAATGCAGCCTTTATAGGGACATATCCAGTTTTAAAAGCTCAGCACTAAGGTACATCACGGACATTTTTATTGATTAAATTTGGTTTTTTTTGGACAGTTTCATGTTCATCTAATGCATTCAATTAGTCTCACCCCAAGCCTCTGTTAACCTCCTGCTATCTTATCCCTCTCCTCCCCATTTCCACATTTATATCTGCTTGTTTTGTGACCCAATGATTTGAAAGCCAGTTGTCTGTGTGAACATGGGTTTGGAAATATCTATTGGAGCCTCGTAGGCTCACTCACAGGGACACATCTGAAGATACACTGTGCCTCCCCCAGAATCTACCAGTTTGCCAGGATGTAGTAGGGCCCTGTCAGTGTCTTCCCAGTTGATTCATGTTGGCAGACTCCGTTTCCCGCAGGCCCAGCACAGGCATCGGAGTCTAGTTCGTGATGGCAATGTCTATGTCCTATATAAAAGATGACACTCTGCAGCCACTCCCCTCATCTTTTGGCCCTTATATCCTTTTCTCTCCTTCCTCTTTGATATTCCGTCAGCCCTATGTGAGTGGGATAAATTTCCTGTTTAGGTCCGAGCACTCAGCCCTCACATTTTTATTTTTAAAGGTCCAGAAGTTTATTTCAGAGCAAGTGCAAACACTTTCAGCAAAAATAGCTATGTATAACCTACATTTATCCAATAAATATTTTTGTATGCTGCCAAATTATATTTAAGGTATTTCAGACACAAAATAATTTGAACATTTTAGAAAGTGTTCTATTTGAAATAACATTCTGTTTTGGGCATTTTTACCCACACTGGTGGAGAAATGTTTGATGGCTAACCTGTTTCCCCTCTTTCTTTTGACAATCTTTATCTGTGTTTCAACCCTTCAAGGTGCAATGCACGAAGCTAAATACTCTGAGTAACATAAAGTTGAATCAGAGATTTATATATTTATTCTTCCCAGACAAAATTTATAGTCTTTTGAGGGTGATAAGCCCTGTATATTAATATCTACAGTATAACAAAAGCAAAAAGTAAAGACTGACAAATTGACTACATTAATATTTTAAAATTCTGAGCACTAAGAGTTACCTTTCCATTACAATAAAAAATATAGTACTTGGAAATATTTCAGTGCCTATACCTGATGAAAGAAAAAATCCAAGATATGTAAAGAACTACCAGAAATGAATAAGATAAGATCAACTACCACTACTCACTAAGAAGAAAGGGAAAATAGCATCATGGTCCAGATGAGAATTAAATCTCAAATAAAATATCAGGGGTTGCTCTAATTCAACGACTGAGGAAGTACATATTAAAGCTAAATATGGTAGCTGTTATCAATATATATTATGTATTGATTATATACTAAAAAAATCATGTGCTGAAGAAGCTGCAAACTATGCAGAAAGTTAAAACTCTCCAGAGGCAAGTCCTGGGGATAAGGCAGAACTGCTGGAAGCTGCTCCCTGGTGGAGGAGTGCACAGACTCTGCATGTTTGTGGAAGACGGCAATGGTAGCTCAAGCAGAAGGCATGCATGTTCTCAGTGACTTTCTATTTCTAGGCACATGTCTCCACTCAGGTCCCAGCCACAACAGGTGGGATATGCAACCCAGAAAATTACAATTTATAATGAAGCCTCTGCAAAGCTTTGAACTGACTTAAACAATATCAAGAGGGATTGTAGCATCTCAGAGTGAATGTCATCAGGACTCACCAGTCTTGAGAGATGCAAAGAGATATCACTAGAAGCAGAAAAATGTCATAGCAGCTGTGACAGAAGACCAACATGTAAGGTTGCTCCAATAAGGGAAAAAGAGGAAGCCAAGGGAATAAATACCAAGCCCCCTGCTTTCCTCCCAGTGTCTTTTATTTATCCAAACTCCCTGTAATCAGTGAATGAGGTCCCTACCCTGAACTCCACAATGCCAAGACAAATGCAGGATGGAGAGTGGAAATTTGAATATGATTCCTGGAAAAGCCCATATTAGCATTATAGATAGTAACAAAAATTGAAATACTTTGCATATCCATAAACGTAGAAACTTCCTTAAAGAAAGAACTGAGAACACTTGCAGTATGTTACATTTTGCCAGGTAAAGCATATGGGATTGCTATGAAGTGAATAGTATATACGTGGTTATTAAAAGCATAGAGATTCAGAGAAATAGTAAATGGCAGATATATGATATGATTTACATCTGAGGGGGGAAGAAATCCAAGCTTTCATAGATGCACTAAAAACAAAACCTGCTGCTTATCTGACATTGAAATTTACTTGTTCAACCTATATTTTATGACAACCCTTGCCAGATAGCAGGATGTGGGGACTTCAGATGGCGGTATTGCCTGCAAATACCTCCCGGTGGTTGTTCCTTCTGATATTCTCTGTTACATGTTATCGGTGGATAGGTGGAAGTTATATTTCTTTAGTTGGGAAATAAGACACAGGTGCTCATTTTATTATTCTTTATTGCTTTCTGTACATCTGAACTGTCCCTTAAGTAATAAGGGAAATATCTGTTCAACAATATAAACAGAGCTTCGTAAGCACTGTCCTCCGGGTAAAGTGTTTTCAGGGTTAGAACAGACAGCCCAGCTCCAGACTCAGGTACTCAGTTGCTGGAAAATGTAAGAAGTGAATAAGGCTGCTAAAAAAGGACATGTTCTAGGAGAGGAAACTTTAGGAGGAAAGACAAGAATCAATAAAGCGCTGCATGTTAAGAGAGAGGAGAGCAGTAGCAGTGTGTACAATAAAGGTAGCTTCAACTGCACCTGCTGCTCTAAACAGCCATCTTGAACATTTGCCTGACATGCTGCTATTCTATGTTTTACCTAATTTGATACAATAATCACTTAAGACAAATGCTATAACTTTCTCCAGCTAAAATAAGCTTTTTATATATGAGCCGATTTATGCCAGTTCACAAATCTAATCAAGTGGCAGAGACAAAGTTTTGCAGATTGTCTGAGTCCAATATGCTCTCAAAACTGAACATTTACCTGTAATGAATTCTACATCCAGTATTAAGATTCATAGTGAACCTTCCCTTTTCCAGACATTATTCTTTGTATGCTTTCTGTGTTTTCAAATGTAATACCTGTACCAATCCCGTGTGAGATGCCACCTACATTTTGTGAGGAGAAGGAGAATGATGTCCCTGAGGATCACTCTGTAGTAGCATAACTAGTATCTTAGATGAGCGCATATGACACAGGTCTAGTTAACCAATCAAGCTGCTTAAGTTAGTCAATGTCTGTTGTAGCATAAAATAAATTATAGAAAACACGCTTAGAAATAGATGCCAGCACCCAGTGAGATGGCTTCACATGCAGAGGCTATTATAACTACAATCTGAGTTCTGAGGAAACATTCTGTTTGTGGTTCTCAAATAAGGTGACCTTTGGGTTTCTTCATGGTGCTATCACCATGTTATACAGTGCTTGTTAATTTTTTTGTTAGCTTCACAGAATCTGAATAATTTGGGAAGAAGGAACCTTAAGTGAGAAGGTGCCTGTATCAGATTGTCCAGTAGACAAGTCTTTGGGGCAATTCCTTCATTAGCAATTGATGTGGGAGGGACCAGCTTACCTGAGGTGATACCATCTTTGCAAGGATGTATTTGTGTGTCAAGTTACAAAGATGCCAGTTGCACTGATTAGTTTTACTTTATCAGTTTGACACAAGCTAGAGTCATTTGGGAAGAGGAAAACTCAACTGGGAAACTGTTGCTTGTTGACAAGGTAGCTCTGGGTAGTATGAGAGAGCAAGTTGGGTGAGCTATGGAGAGCAAGATAACAAGAAGTGTGGTCCCACGTTCTCTGCTTTTGTTTCTGCCTCTGTGTTCCTGCCCTCCTTGATGTCTTGCCTTGTCTTCTTTCTAGGATGGACAGTTATCTGGACAATTAAACTCTTTCGCACCCTGTTGCTTTTGGTTGGTGCAACAGAAATCAGAGTAAGACAGACTTTTAAAGGATTATTCAGTTCCTGTGTGCAAAAAAGGAAAAAATCACACAAAAATACAATTCAAATTTAAAAATGCAGACTGTGGTAATAACTTGTACTTGTGCTGTGTGCTACTTTATTCATTCCAGCAAAACAACAATAGACTTTTTCAGAATCTAACAGCTTGTCTGTAGTTGCATTTTAAATGTGTTTGAACTTGGAAACAATTGATATTCACTTCATATCATTGAGTCGAGTCTTAATCTGCTCAATATAAAAGCAATTATATAGGGAAGGAAAATAATATTTTTGCAGGTCTGTTCTCAACAGCATTCTGTTAAAGAATGTTTTAAAAAGATCAATGTTATTTTGTTCTGTCATGTTACAAAGACTACCTTTCACTGACTTTTTTATCTCGCACTCAGAAGAGCATCTACATTCTAAAGAGATCCAAACATCTAAAGCCTTTTTGTGCCTAAGCACCAAACATCTTGTCCAGATTCTCACAATGCACACAAAACTTGAATGCTTTTTTCATGAAATTGACACTCTCTGGATTCAATGAATTTACATGATTTAAGTATTTCTAAGTCAATATACTCATTGGGATATAAAGCCAAACCAAAATTTCTTAGCCGGAATTCCCAAAGAAAGATAGGTTTTTTATGTGTACTGTTTTACAGGATGAGTACATTCAGTGTAACTTAAAAACTTCCTCATTACCACAAGATAAGCCTGTTTTTAAAAACATGGCATGTACTGACCAATACAAAGTACACTTAAAGACAACGTATACCTGAACAAAGATTGGTTTCCCAGTGATATTTTCCCTGGATCTTATTGATGATTCTCTACTGTGCTTAGGAAATATGTTCCAGGAGGTCATGGCCAACTGTTGTTTATCATTCAGCTCTTCACACTGTGTCTCCAAAACCCCTTTCTTTAAAAATCACTTAACAGGGAGTGTCCATCACTGTTTTCAGATACAGGAAACATATGATGTATTAACAGGGTGATGATTTTTAATTGGTGACTCTCTTTTCAGAACGGAGCCAGGGCAAGAGGACTGATTTCTTTTGCATTTGTATATTAGCTGTTTTTAGTGAAAATCAACTTGCTGTCTAAACTAGAAAATCTTATGGACTTTCTTGGTTATTCAGAAAAATTAACAATAATCCAGTTGTCCCTAGGAAATGTGAAGTGATGATAAATCAAATGTTGCTTCCTTTCAGCTGGCAGTGCCGTAGCAACGATCACACATATTCAGCCACTGTTTCCAAAACCTCTTAAATATTCACCTTACTTCATTCTTAAACATCCTTTACTTGACAACTATAGAAATCATTATTAAGGACATTAATTAAGTATTTAACTTATATTTTGTTGTCAGTATAATGATAGACAAAACTAATTTTGGTACTCAGAGTTAGTGAGTTGATTAGAAAAAGGGTAAACTTTTTTTCAACAATATAGCAACAATAAAGATGGGAGAAAATCTGAGCATGTGTTTGTTTCTAGATTGTTTTTTCCTATAGAGAGCAAGCAAGCATGTCTGTAGGACTTCAGGACTCAACAGTGTTAGTATTTCTTTATATTACTGTAAGGAAATAAATTCTAGAGTTCATACATTTGGCTTGGAAGTTTCTCCCATTTGACATTAGCTTGCTTCAAACTTTAGTAGTTAAAAAAAATGGATTTGGGAAAGATGGAATTTGATCTTTTTCCCCCCCAGAGATTTAGACAAGCTAATATATTACCAGGCTCCAAATACTATTTAGTACTAATTATAGTTTGGATTTGTCAACTACTTATTTTTCTATTTTTTTCCTCTTAAAATACTGCCTGCTGCCGGGCGGTGGTGGCGCACGCCTTTAATCCCAGCACTCGGGAGGCAGAGGCAGGCGGATCTCTGTGAGTTCGAGGCCAGCCTGGGCTACCAAGTGAGTTCCAGGAAAGGCGCAAAGCTACTCAGAGAAACCCTGTCTCGAAAAACAAAACAAAACAAAAAAAAATACTGCCTGCTAAAGTCAAATATTTAGCAAATTATATTTCAACTCAAAAAGAGAAGGAAAGATAATTCGAAAAATAATTTTAAAAGGCTTTATTTAAAAATGAAAGGGATAATGTACCTAAAATTAAACCCCAAAATCATGTTCCGTATTAACTTTAGTGTCTCCAAGCTCATTAAACATTGTTGCTTTGTAGTAGTGACATCCCCTCTGTGTATTTGAGCATATACTGTGAAGCTTTCACAGGGACACCCAAGAGATGTCCTTGTTTTCAAAGATTATATATGATTCAGAAAATTAGAGATATTTATTCCTCTTTATTCCAAAAGAAATACGACTATGTTACATAGCTGTCACTTGCTCTCTTCCAAATAATGTAAACTTATCAATATATTGCAAATGATTGCAGATGATATCTGACTATCATTTATGTTTTTAAAATTCAGCAGTGAATTTTTGAAATTCTTTTTTACTGTCACTCCTTCCATACAAAATAGCATGTCATAATGTATTTTAAATAATATCATAGAATTCTGTGATTAAAATTTTAAATATTTTCTATTGATTTTAGGAAGTAATATTGAATATTAAAAAACTACAAAGGGAAGATGTTTATTCTAGCCAGGAATAAGCAAAATCACAAAATATTTTTGTAAATATAGATCAATTAAAAGTTTATCATAATACTTCTAACGTATACTTACAACTAAAACAGATTTATAAATTTAGACACACAATCCTTCTTTTTCAACAGATTGTTTCTTCCAACAGTCCTTTGTCCTTCCTTTATGAGTTAGTTTCTGCATTTTATCAAGTTTGAACCTGTTCAATTCTGGTCTTGTTTTATGCAGTGTTGAATTCATAAAAAAGAATAATTCTTCTTTTTAAAGGAATTTCAACATAAACCTTCAAATCCCTGCTGAAAACTAATTAAACATATATTCTCATCAGAGAGTAAGAAGGAACAGCGGGGAGAGGCATGAGATGTGGAGAGATCTATTTTTGGTCTTGTAGTGTAAACTTGCCCAGTGGAGGAGTACGCAAGCGTCCTTCTTTCAGTGACGTCACTTCTAGTATAACAGTTTCTTGTTCAGTCAGGGGAAAGCCGTGTGGGGTTTTGTTAATAGCTGGCATTCTGATTAAATTTTAAACCTCTAAGGGATAATTTTATAATGAATCACAGTAAATTACTGAATACCAAAGTGAACAAGAACATAGAACCAGCAGTAACATGAAATTAGAAGAATAATCAAGGAGAAGCAGAAGGGTCACCGATTCGAGGTTTTGGCCAGGACTAGGATTGTCACGGGTATCACTGAGTGTAGTGGCTCTTAGATTTATAAAAGGGTTTTAAAGGTAGTGCACACAATGCCCAGTCAACCATTAAGCAAATATTCCTAGCTTGTCATTTAGCTTATGCATGTCTTGATTTTTGAATTTTGACTGTTTTGTCTTAACTGATTGTATATGCATGTGTGTTTGTGTGTATGAAAATTATACTTCATACTTGGATCCATTCTACCTTAAATTAATTTAATTGCCATAGTAACTGCATGGAAAAATTCATTTTAAGTAAAAATGGATGGGACATTCTCTAAATTCTTGATGCTCATCAAAAAACATCATTCCTGTGGAGGATACTTATTGAGCCTGAACCCCCTTCTATAATAATGATGTCTGTGGAATGCTTAGTAATCCCACACATACTCTGTATTCCTCATCATCAGTTGCACCATGTTGTGAACTTCCCCCCTTTTCTTTGTGTGGAAAACACTGATGCTTAGTGTCTGCACATTTTTGTCAAGCATGACTCAGAGACACATGAGTGAGTTGAGTCTCTGATCACCAATTTCCCTCCCTTCAAAATCACAGCTCAATCTATGCGGGCTTCAGATAACATTGCACAAGGAACTTGGGAGTCATTCTTTTAATCTGATCCTTTCCTGCTAGAAATAACACCTATTATAAATGTTCTGATAAACATTTTGCTGGACTGCTTTTATATATTACTCAGTTTACATTGAAAAATTGTCTGGGATTGTACAGTGACTACAAATGCAAGAATCTAAGCATGTACATTTAGAGTCTGTGAAGTCACAAATAGAGGCCAATTCTAATAGGCTCATGTCTTGGTGTTAGCCAGACAGTGCCAGCATGGGAAGTCCTGCAGAGGTGCTCTGGGTGTGAGTACTGCTTGGTCATTATCTCTACCATGACTTTGAGAAACACAGCAGATTCTGCCTTTTATATCTGACAATGAGTCGATTAAAAAGTCATTGGCTTCCTATAAAAAGATCTATCCTCAACAATGATTCGAATTACATAAAAATAGAAGAAAACTAATTGAAATAGTATTTGTGAATTTATTCTCTCCTGAAATATCATGTACACCTTTTTATTTGCTATTATAACAATTAGGAGATAGATGAAGTATATTGATTTCTGTCTGACTTTATGATGAAGAGTCAGAAAATGAAGAAAAAAGCCTAAGAGCTGAATTTAATATGTTTTAAATAATAAGTAAAATTGAATGAACATTATTAATCAGAGTAGTTAATTATTTTAAATTATACTTGATATGTTTTCCTTCGACAAATGTCAGCAATTATGGATGGTCAATACAAACTGATCAGGTAAACATCAGTTTCAACAAGATAATAAATAAATTTTATGTCTTAAGAAAAGTAAAATTAGACTGCTAAATTTTAACTTTAAGATTTCAATGCTTAATAAAACTATTATTCATGTATAAAATGTTTGTAAGAAATTTGCATCTGCTAGGACCCCAAGAATTCTAAGTAACAAGCTTCTTCTACATTTTGTTCAATGCATTATACAAGAGGACATTGTTTAGTATCTTTCCAATTAAAACAGAGTAGAGCAAGGATTCTAGAAAATTACGAAATAGAAATTTTAACTTTAAGGCATAAAATATAGTACAAAGAGAGTTGAATGTCAGAAATAAAATGAGACTAAGAAATATTAAAAAACCTATAATTTCGAATAACAAAAGTCTAAGTTTTGTAGAGGATAGGAGAAGGAATAAATGGGTACGAGGATCATGCTTCTTTAAATCTAGAAAAAAAGTAATTATCACATTCAAATAATAATAAAAAAACATTTTTCAAAGATTTAGACTTGTTGACAAGGAGCATGAACTTGTTAAAGCAAATTGACTTTAAATAAAGGCACACATGTGCATACATACAACTGCTCATGCATGTGTGCATACATGTCTGTGTGTGTCTTAGACACAAAAGAAGCTACACAGTAGGTTTCCTGCAACTCAAAACAAAAAGATGTCATTCATCCCCTGCCTGTCTGTTCAGCTTCTCAAATGTCTACTTTTGAATTTGTTCACTGCAGTTCTTCTCATTCTGCTTTTCCATCTGGTGATGTTGTGGGTGGATAACTTCCACAGCTTGGAAGTTTGTAACTCAGTGTCACAATCCAAACATAGCCCAGGATGCAGGAGCTAGCAGCCATTTGAGATCTGGTTTCTGTGGGATGGTGAACTGCCCCAGCCAGGTCTGCACTCTAAATGGAATTGATATCCATTTCAGTGAGATTCTGAAAAGGAACAAAGACTCTGTAGAGCTGTCAGAGTCTCGGGCTGTAACATTTAAGAAGTTCATAAACTGACATGATGGCTTTTAGTAGCTTAGCAGTCACAGGGGACACTTTCTCTGGAGTATTGAATGACAACATAAAACCCACGTAAATTTGTTCTACTTTTTATCATCACCATCTGTGAGACATTCGAAACAAGGCCAGTGATAGCAGCTCCTCCCAGGCGGGACAGACTGCCTCAACCTCCATCCGCCTTGGTGTGCCACTGTCTCTTCAGGTACCTACCTGAATAGGAAAGAATATTATTAGGATGCTGGAGTGGTAAGAAAACCATCTTTATACTCAAAGTGCTTTAGCTATAAAAAACTGGACCCGTGCTTAGAGCAAACGAACAATAGATTAAGAAACTTTAATAGATGGTGTTTCCTTCGTGATTTTCAGTACTATGGAGTTTCCATGAGTTATAGGTGAAGAAGTTAATGCAAGTCAAAGGAATGTCTAACAGATGAAGAGTGTCACTGGGCTAATGGAAAAGCATAGATACTATTTGGTAATTTAAATAGAACACTATTATTACCTATGTAAGGAAATGTGGTTTAGAAAGCAAACTCTTAAACAGGTCAGAAACCTAATGAGAATCCATTTATTTTACTTAGCAGGGGGTGAAAAGGAGAAATGTTACATTAAAAAGCTTTCTGAAAGCAAGATGCAAATTGTAACCATTTTATAAAATTGAAGCCTGAGACACGTTGTTATAACACCTTAGGATAGCTACAGACGCAAGTAACCCAGGTATTTAGAATCTACCTAATAGAGAGAGAGGTTAATTAGAGGTTGTGCATATAAAACACAAAGTCTACTTTAAAAATGATTGTCTTCAAACCAAACAAAGGTAATAAATGAGATAGAAATTGAAAATAGCCTTTAAGCTCTTGAGCTCTTTCTCTATCTGTTTTTATTACAAAACTTTCCACTTGTAAAACCTAACATCTACAATAAGTGCTATGAACCTGGGCTTACTACATGACTTTGTTTCTGGTTTCAATTCTAGATAACTTCCAGGGAAACATTAGATGGTTAAATTAAAATAAAATACAATGTGTTTTGATTAAGGATACAACCCTGAGCTACCCACACATAGACCTGAGCTGAACCGCTGCTTGTCTGTGTTTGGAGGTCATTCGTCTTGGCTGCAAGGGAAGGGTGTCACATCCTGGGCAGTGCACAGCCTCTTCTACTTACAGCTCCAATCTCCACATAATTCAGCACCCATTGTCAACTGTGAAAACATAATGCTGCCTAAAAAGTTGATTTTTAATTAATACAACAAGCAGGGACACCTTGTTATAAACAGCTAATCACAATAATTCCATTTGGTACTGACCATCATTTATTGACAAATACAAATCTAAATCAGATGGGACTGACTGAATTGTAATTTCAGGTTCCTTTCATAAGGGGACAGATAAAAGAAAACACATTAACACCATATGCTCATTGAAAAACTTGTTTTTGCCTTAGGTAGTCCTCAGTATCAGGCACAGAAACTTCCTTTTGAGTTGTTGGTCGTGGAAGTATAGGAGACTCTTAAGAGGCAATTGCTCTTATCCTGGAATTCTTCCAAGAAATTGAAGGTAAAACTCTATTGCTGTAGATACCAAACACTCAGAGGACTGGAAGGAATTAAGCTGGATCTGACCTGGAATTCTCCTCCCCAAGGACTAGCTCTCATAGTCCCTGAAGGAACTATGCAAGCTGCCAAGTAGGGAAAGTCATTAATGGTATCTAGTATCATTAAAAGTAACCAACAGTACTGTATCCAACTGTAATGCCTATGAACGATAATAACCAGAATAACAAGATTGTAAAGGGTACAACAGTCACACTTGATATACCCTGAGATACACATGGCCATCTAATTGGATTTAAAGACCACTTGATATGGGGGAATCTTTCCTGTTACTGGGAACTTACCCAGTTACCCATGGCTGGAGAGATCAGAGACCCTAGAGGAGACCTGCTGTAGTCACTTCACTAAACCAGTGCAATTTCTAATTCCATTCTAACTACTTATCCTTACACACAGATAAGCATGGCTCTCACCCCTCATCAAAGCTCCTTTTTGCACTAGATGAAAATCATTATATAAGGCCACAAGCTGGTCAAATTGCAGAGAACACCTAACTGTGTACGCCCATCCACACTGATACATTTAAAACACAGCTACTACATCTGAGCCTCAAGAGACATCACAGAAGAAGGGACCACAAGATCGTAAGAAGAAGACCAGAAAGGGACATCTGCTGTGAGATAGTGTATAATATATAGTAATATATATATATATATATATATATATATATATATATATATATATATATATATATATTCTCTATGATATATTATATATATCATAGAGAAGCTGTACCCAGGAAATCTCAGCAATATGGCTGCCAAAACAAACACTTAAAAATGACAACACCCCCCACAAAAAAATAAATAAGTGCTGGATGGTGGTGGTGCATGCCTTTAATCCTAGCACTCAGGAGGCAGAGGCAGGCAGATCTCTATGAGTTAGTGGCCAGCTAGAGATGTTACACAAAGAAACCCTGTTTCAAAAAATCAACAACAAAAAAATGACAACCCCAATTGTGATATGTCAATATGGAGAATTGTCAAAAGGCTTCACTCATAAAAGAGCTACAGGCAAAATATGGTTTCTGAGTGTGTGTGTGTGTGTGTGTGTGTGTGTGTGTGCATATATACATAAATATATATATATATTTGTGTGTTTATGTGTGTTACATATTACATATATATGTATATATGTAATAATTATAATTAAATAACAAGAAACCACAAATTTGAAGTATGGGAGGTTGAATGGTGTAAATACACTACTCATATGGAAATTCTCAAAAAATAAATTAAAAAATACAAAAGCCTAGACTGTGTTTTCTTCTCAGAGTTTATTTTCAGAGAAATGAAGTCTGAGCCCCAGCACTAAAAAGGGGGGCCTACAGCAACTGGCCAGTTTTTAGGAGATGTAGTAACCGTACAATTCACCAACAACACCCTGGCTCTAGGATGCTACCACCCTTCCTGTGCAATCTCATAGCTTCTCGGATTGCTGTTTACTTTACTGAAAGGAACACTGCAGAAAGAACCTGTCAATCTTGCTTAAAAACAAGCATGTCTGTGTATGGGTGGAGGTGGGGGGAGTGCTTCACGTCAAAAACACACCTGTCAGGACATGGTAATTGAGGAATTTCAAGTCAGATGTGCTTTTTGTCTCACTAATAGTCAGTTGGCAGCAGCGTTGGAGTGTTCACCAGGAGTTCATTATCCTATTGAGCACCCATGCCAGGCAGCAGGCATGGGGAGGGCTTAAATACTGTGTTCGCATTATCTTTACAATTCTTGCTCAGGAACTTAAACTCTAAGATTATTCCAGAAGGCATGACCATTTATTGATTTTAGCATTATGCAACACTCTCTACTATGAATTTACTTATATTCTTCATCTCATTAGTAAGGAAATGTGTTCACGTGGCTTTTTTCCCCCATCTCCAGATTGCTTAAAGGCACATTTCAAAAACTACTCTTATTTTGAGGACATTGGTGTCTTCTTACTGTAAGGTTAAAAAGAAAATAATTTAAATATTCTGGAAAGCTCTTCACTGGTACTTTTTTGTTATGCTCACCTCCTTCTTGCCCCTGAGTTACAGACTCACTCAGCCTCCTGATGCCTGTGTCTCAGCTAGGAATATCTAACCCATCGTAATCCAAGAGACAGAACCTATGCTTTCTCCCAATGCCCCTACACCCCCATCCACTGGAGGCTTCAGCAGGGAGCTTTAGTCTATGTTCTCCCATTACGACGAGCATCTTCTCGGATCCTCCATTAGATTTCCTGTGGAAAGCAGACTGAGTCCTTGAGGAAGTGAGGAGGTCTGCCTTTGAACTGCTAAAACACTGCCCAGCTATAGTGTCCAGTACACAAACATTATTAACACTGTGTTATCCACTACTGCGGGCTCACAAACTTAAGACATTTACCAGCAATATTTTAAACTTAGGCTTCATGTTGAATTCATCACGTACAAAATTTTAAGCCATGAGAAAGTAAGTCGAGATTATTGTCACTGGTCCTGAAATGATCAGTGCTTTTGTCTGGCTAGCTAGTCTAGAACCTCCATTGTTTCAGTCCGTTGTCCATTTTCAAAGTGTACCTACTGTGATTCGTTTACAGAAAAGACCATGTTGAGAACACATTAGGGAACAAATTCCCATTATGCCTTTGCAAATATACTGTGGAAATACACAGATTCATCTGAAACCCAATTGATTTGTTCCTTGGTAAGTGGATGCCTCGAGTAAGAAACTTGATGCCATAGACCAGGTACTAACATCTGTGGATGAAGAATCAGAAGAGATCATCCCCAAGACCTTATCCGCTCTTAAATTCTTTAACACATAATTCCACAATTCCTCTGAAGTCTGACATTTCACACTGTACTCCTTTGCAGATGAATTTATTTATTTATTTATTTTTTAATTCCCTGTGATAAATTGAAGCTTCATAAATGCTTGTATTCATTGTATGGAGTATATATACTTCTACTATTGTCTTATGGAAGCTAGGTTTAACTGTGTTGGGAATAAATCAGAATGTGTACATTCAACATTTACTCATAGCTCCTTTTTCTAAGTTTTAAAGCACTGCAATATTTTAATAAAAAGCCTCAGAAAGTCCTCTCGAATGCGTGGGGAGGAAATTTGAATTACAAACTTGTTACCAGCATCTACACAGGCTAGGTCTCTCCCACTTCTTAGTGGACATTTATGAGGCTCTTGGGTTTAAGCACACACTCATTAGTTAATGTGTCACAGTGGAATAGACTCAGGAAAGTATATCTAAATCCCTAAAGGATTGTATGCCATTGAAAAGTGTCAGATTACTAAGAGCACTTGAATTCTAAGTATTCAAACTATTTTGGAAAATAAATCACCTTCACAAACTTATTCTCTAGCATTCTTTCAATTATCTAAGTGCAATCGATGTCTTCCTTGACTTAGTGACTCTCCCTCTTTACCACCAGGGTTGTCCTGATGGTCAGTTCTTAACTGTAACGCAGCCACGACTGGCAGATATTTAGAAGATAGCCTCACTCTCTATTTTAAGTCAATCTTTACTTTTAAGACAGATTTATTTTTATTGTATGTTTATGTGTGTTCTGCCTGTATGCATGTTTATGTACCACATGGGTATCGATGGAGGCCTTTAGAGGGCTTCTGATGTTTTAGAACTGGAGTTACAGATGGCTGTGAGCCACCACATAGGTCTTAGGCACTGAATCCAGGTCCTGTGCAAGAGCGGCGAGTTATTTTAATAGCTGAGCCATCTCTCCAGGCCAAGCCATCTTACTTCCACTAAGAATTATGAGAAATTTAAAAACTGCAAGCAGGTTTGCCATTTACCTTGGGGTTTCTGTTCCACCTAGAATCATTGTATCATGAGATACTGAGTAAAATCAAATATCTGTTGATAGGTTAACTTAACACTGAAGGGAAGCTCTTAAGAATATGGTTTGCTCTATGATGACAGCTAGGCTATTTGCAAGGCTGGTCACTAAAGTAAACAGTCCAGGCACCCTCTGGACCACTGCCAGCACACCAAGGTGGGGTCAACCTTGTGGATTCCTGAGAGCCTCCCCAGCACCCTGCCTCTTCCTATTCCCATGATGACCTCATTTATCATTGTTTCTTCCTCCCTGCCCTCCCACTCTGTCCCTGTTCCAGCTTGACCCTCCCATTTCCCTATGTTCTCATCCTCCACTCCTCACCCTCTGCCACCCCCCAACACCCAGTCAACTCATGTAGATCTCATCCATTTGGACCTGCCTAGGCTCACTGTGCTGGGCTCTGCTGACTCCCAATGGGAGACCTCGATTTGGAGGATGTGGGGATGCGGGGTGGCTTGGGAAAGAGGGCTAGGGAATGGAAGGAGGGAGGAGGAGAGAATCTGTGGATAGAATGTAGAGTGAGTAGAAAATTTTGTAATAAAGAAAAATGAAAGAAAAAAGTACAGAACTCCTAGAAGACAAGTCAGGAGTAATCTAAAACAACCTAGAGTTGAGTCAAATACACCATCACTGGCAAGAACAATGAAAAATAATTGAAATGAAAAAAATATATATGGTTTGCCAGTTTTGAGGATAAAAATGATCACACTATTTTTTTTTATTTTATAATGTAATTTAATTTTACATATCAGCCATGGATTCCCCTGTCCTCCCTCCTCCCCAACCCCGCCGCCCTCCCCCGAATCCACCCCTCAACTCCCATCTCCTCCAGGGCAAGGACTCCCCTGGGGATTCAGCTCAGCCTGGTAGATTCAGTTGAGGCAGGTCCAGTGCCCTCCTCCCTTCACCCAGGCTGAGCAAAGTTTCCCAGCATAAACCCCAGGCTCCAAAAAGCCAGCTCATGCACTGTACCACTGCCTGGGGGCCTCCCAAACAGTTCAAGCTAATCAACTGTCTCACTTATCCAGAGGGCCTGATCCAGGTAGGGGCTCCTCAGCTATTGGTTCATAGTTCATGTGTTTCTACTAGTTTGGCTATTTGTCCCTGTACTTTTTCCAACCATGGTCTCAACATCTCTCGCTCATACAATCCCTCCTCTTTCTCGCCAACTGGACTCCTGGAGCTCCACCTGGGGCCTGGCCATGGATCTCTGCATCCACTTCCATCAGTCATTGGATGAGAGTTCTACCACGATAGTTAGGGTGTTTGGCCATCCGATCACCAGAGTAGGTCAGTTCGGGCTTTCTCTCGACCATTGCCAGTAGTATATTGTGGAAGTATCTTTGTGGATTTCTGGAGACCTCTCTAGCACTTTGCTTCTTCCTAGTCCCCTGGGGTCTGCATTTATCATGGTGTCTCTTTCCTTGTTCTCCCTCTTTGTTCTTGATCCAGCTGGGATCTCTCGCTCCCTTAAGCTCTCTTTCCCTCAACTCTTGCCCTTCATTACCCCCGTCATGTCCAGTTTGCTCATGTAGATCTCATCCATTTCTCTGTCGTTGGGTGGTCCCTGTGTCTTGGTTGTTCAATCATACCACAAGGGCACATGCTCAGCTACGTTCATAGCAGTATTGTTTGTAATAGCCAGAACCTGGAAACAACCTAGATGCCCTTCAACTGAAGAATGGATAAATAAAATGTGGTACATATACACAATGGAGTACTACTCAGCAGAGAAAAACAATGACATCATGAGGTTTGCAGGCAAATGGATGGATCTAGAAAAAATCATCCTGAGTGAGGTAACCCAGACTCAGAAAGACAAACATGGTATGTACTCACTCATAGGTGGATACTAGATGTAAAACAAAGGATGACTAGACTGCTACTCACAACTGCAGGGAGGCTACCTAATAAAGAGGACCCTAAGAAAGACACAGGGATTGCCCAATGACAGAGAAATGATCACACTATTTATTTCCTGATATTTGAAGGATGACATTCAACACAGATATGGGCAACAATGAGCAGTAATTTATTTTCTCCATCCAGAAACCAAGGAGGTACATACCTTCCTGAGCTAAGAAAATAGAAAATATTGCCAAATATTTAGGAAATATTAAGTTTTACATATTTAGTACATTTAATTTACTGTAATTTGTTTATTTGGTAGCCTATAAATTTTATCATAATTAGTATGTTTAATCACAGGCTTACAAAATTTGATAATCACCCCTGCATCTAGAGGTGTGTGGCATTTCTTATGTATCTCAATGTACACACCCTGCAGAGATGCTGATGTACATGGATACTATCTTGTCTTGGATGCTCAAGGTACCTCAGCTCTTAATTTGACAATCTATTAACTACTACAGATTTCTGATATTTTGTTTTATAAGTCATCTTGTTTTTTCTTGTTTTTATAATAATATACAGAGCATATAACATAGAGGTTTGGCATACACAAGTATATTAAAACAATTATTCTGATGAGCAAATTAAAATAACTACTTTGAATAGTTGTCTTTTATTTCAATTTTTAGTAGGAGCAAAAATTGAGGAGTCTGTTAGTCAGGGTTCTCTGGAGGAACAGAACTGATAGGATATATGTCTATGTCTCTCACTCCTCTCTCTCTCTCTCTCCATATATATATATATATATATATATATATATATATATATATATATATACATACATTTGCATAAACATAAGGAGATTTATTAGAATGGCCCATAAGATGTGGTCCAGCTAGTCCTACAATAGCTTTCTCCCAACTGAAATTTTGAGAATTCAATAGTTGTTCAGTTCACAAGGCTGATATCTCAGGTGGTCTTCAGTATATGTTGAAATCCTGAAGAAGCAGATTGAGGCATACCAGTGAAAGAATGCCTTAGCAATAGGATATATGAACTTTCCAGTGAGAATCCAGGCAAACATGCCAAAAGCAAAAGCTTCTTTCCTTCATGTCCTTTATACAGGTTGATGTGAGAAGGTATGGCCCAGATTTATGGTGGACTTTCCCACTTCAAATGACCCAATCAAGAAAATTCCTTGACATGGAATGACCAAATGCATCAGTTTTAAGTTAATTCCAGACATAGTCAAGTTGACAACCAAGAATAGTGATCACATAGAGTATAGAGTACATAAATGAAATGTCCAAAATTCTAACTTCAATTTCCAAGCAGTGTATTAGAGCTTAGCTTCACTTATTGTAGACAATGGTCACTTCAAGTCCTCAGGGTCTCTCCAGCCCCTGGTGGACATCAGTTTTAATATTTTGTTAGTTGAGACAGAGTGGCTTTAAACTCACTATGTAGCTGAGGATAATCCTCTTGTCCCTACTTCCCTAGTTCTGAAACTGGAAGTTGGGCACTCCATTTAACTCTTGAGATGTCACATATAAGTAAAATAATACATTACTTCCTTTTGGTATCTGGATTATTACACTAAGAACAATGTCTTTAAGATTGAAGCATGTCTCAAGTCATAGAACCTTCATTTTTTTTTTTTAAGGCCAGGTAATACTTCGTTGTGCATGTGCAGGAACATAACTAAGAATCTCAATCCATCTACCATCTGGCCCTTAGGTTTTTTGCCTATCTCAGATATTATGACTATTAATAGGAGAAACCTGGGGATGTAGACATGTCTACAGGGTAGTGATTTTATTTGTGCATATACCAAAAAATGGATTGATAATAATACAGCAGTTCTATTTTTTATTCTGATGAAATCTCATCCCATATTTCATAATGACACATCTCTTTTCATTCCTCCTAGCACTCTATGGTGCTTTCTTTTCTCATCATTTTCACCAACTCTGTTATTCTGAGTGTCTCTGTATGATTTTCAAGTTTATCGTTCTCTGATTTGCTTGATTTATTGATTCTGTAGTTTGATGTGCTCCTCATTTTTAAGAGCTGCTTCTGTTGAATTCTCTGCTTCTTACCAAAGATTGTGTTAGACTCCCTATCATCACCATGGGATCTGCTGCTGTTAACTTTTATATTTTCCATACATACTGTATTATTCTTTTTTAAATTGCACCATTTCTTCCTTCTTTTTCCTCCATCCAAACCCTCCCATATAACCACTCCCACTTACCTTCAAATTAATGGCCTCTTTTTTTACAATTGTTATTGCATGTATATATGTGTGTGTTGCTTAATATAACCTATTCAGTCTGTAGAATGATATCCAAATGTATGTTTGCAGGACTAACAATTTGGAGCTAGACAAAAGTTGGTGTACTTTTCCCTAGGAGGGTCACCTCTCCCATCTCAACTTCCCTCGGCTGTCTATAGTTCTTTGTGCACAGTTCAGACCTCATGGGCTCCTTCCCATCCAGTTTGGCATGTTCATCAGTGTCATCCTTGAGCAGCTGATGTTTGAGCAATCATGTTAAGGAGACTTTATGGGTATAGCTTCTAATATAACTAGGAGACATAATCTTACAGCAAAACCCCGATCCTTTATATTTCAGTTTGATGATGATCTTAGTTAATGTTAATATGTCCTTAAGATTTACCTGCTAATGCCAATATTTTCACTTTTAGAGAAGTCTGTGATTTTTCAGATTTGGTAGGCTATATTTTAGTCTGTTACATTTTTGGTCACGTTTTCTTTCCTTCTACTTCATCTGTCATATAAATTTTAAGTTTTTATTATATGTTAGCGTCTTCGTTAAGGCTTCTATTGCAGTGAAGAGATTCTATGGCCAGAACAACTCTTACAAAGAAGACAGTTAATTTGGGTGACTCACTTACAGTTTCAGAGGTTCAGTCCATTATCATAATGACAGGGAGCATGGCAGCATGCAGGCAGACATGCTGCTGGAGTAGTAGCTGAGAGTCCTAATCTTGCAGGCAAAAGGAAAGAGACTGTGATACTGAGGGGAGCTTAAGCCAAAGACCTCAAAGCCCACCTCCACAGTGACACACTTCCTCTAACAAGGCCACACCTACTCCAACAAAGACACATCCCCTTATAGTGCCACTCCCTATAAGATTATGGGGGCCATTTACATTCAAACTACCACAGTCTACTCCCTAACCCCATAAATTTGTAACAATATCATAGTGTAAAAATCATTTAGTCCAACTTCAAAAGTCCCCATATTTTGTCACAGTCTCAACAATGTTTTAAAATTCAAAGTCTCCTCTGAGATTTATGCAATTGCTTAAACTGTAGTCCCCCATAAAGTCAAAATCAAAAAGCAGATCACATACATATTAGGATCCTGCCCTCACTCCGGCACATGCGCAGCTCAGGGTCTTGCATCTTACATCACAGCTCTCACATCTCCAACATCCTGGGGTATCCAAGGCAGTCCAGGCTTCAACTTCACAGTTTCACACAATGGCAATGATCGGAATTCCAACCATGCCCCATGGTAGTGCATGCCCTGTGGGACACTTAGTCATCTCTGCCTAGTCATTTCCAGGTCATATGTCCTGGGTAACTCATGATCTCTGCATGTGAGCCTGTGTGCGCAGGTGCTTCCTGGCCTTTATAAGGCAGAGCCATGCCCCAGTCCCCCTCCCACCCGTCCATCTCCCCCAGTGTCCTGTGTCATCCTCGTGGTGTGTCCCTCCCATCTCTCTCTCTCTCTGCACCTCTCTTTCTGTGTTTCCAGGCCTTGCTCTCTCCCCCCCCCACCCACCATCCTAATAAAGCTCTAAAAGGTACCACTGGATTCTGTCATGATCGTGACCTTTCCATATGGTAACCAGCACCAGTCACCAGTGCATCTCTAGGCCTTTATACTGGGATACCTCTGACACATGCCTGGCCTCAGCAGCTTTATTCTATAACTCTTTTCCTCTATCCTTAACTCTAAATCAAGAAGCACGTGGCCGAAGCTGCCAAGTTTGGCTTCTTGCTGGGGCTGAAACATGGCACCCTTGTCCAATTACATCTTCACCAGCTTTTTGGCCTTCACCAGCCTAAGCTTGGCTGTACTGAAACTGGATCTCTAGACCAAGCTGGCCTCAAACTCAGAGATCTACCTGCCTGAGGCCTTCTCAGTGCTGGGATTAAAGGTGTGCACCACCACACCTAGCTTTCTTTAGTTTCTTTTCACAAGTTAGAAACTTACCTGGGCAGGATCTTGCCCTGAGGTCACCACTCCCACTCCACTTGATGGTCATCACACCATTAATAAGTGTAATAAACCATTTCTTAATTTGTTTGTCTACTTGAACATTGAACATCCTCTGATTTGGCGCCATTCCACTTCCTGGTCCTCTTTTCCTCCCCAAAATTTACATTTTGTAATTTATTCTGTTCAGTTTGTTCTTTTTCGTTATAAGTCTTCATTAGAGTCACCACTATTAACCAGAAGACAGAGTCTATACTAGACTGTTTTGAGGTTTCCTCTGCCAATTTAATTAATCCAAAACTCTTCACTTTTGCCTGAGGCAGACTCTTAGAACAAGGGCAAAAAGCAGCTTCTTTCTTCACCAAAATATCAGAAGAACGATCTCTAGGCAACACACTAAAACTCTTCTCTTCTGCAACCCTTTGAGTGAGCCCCTAACTGTTTAAGTGGCTCTCAGCACCACTGTCTTCCATGTTCCTCTGAGTACGGCCCACTAATCAGCGCTAAAGCATCCCACTGCTTTCCTAACGCAAACTCCCAAAGTTCTTAATACTCTAAACAAAAACATGAGCTGGTCTGTCACAGCAATACCCCAGTCTCTGGTACCAATTTCTGTCTTAGTTAAGATTTCTATTGCTGTGAAGAGATACCATGACCACAACAACTCTGATAAAGAAAACATTTAATTTGAGTGGCTCACGTACCTCACTTACAGAGATTCAGTCCATTATCATCATGGGAATGGCAGCTCATGGAGTAGTAGCTGAGAGTTCTGCATCTTTCACACAAAAGAAGAGAGACTGACACTGAGAGGAGCTTCAGCCAAAGACCCCAAAGCCCACCTCCACAGTGACGCACTTCCTCCAACAAAGCCACACCTACTCCAACAAAGCCACACCTCCCAATAGTGCCACTGGCTATGAGATTATGAGGGCTAATTACATTCAAACTAACACAGTCAGATAATACCAATAATCTGATTTTCTTTTCTTTTCTTTTTTTAGGGGGACAGGCTTTCCCTATGTAGCTTTGGAGCCTGTCCTGGAACTTGCTTTCCTTGATTTCACAGAGATCCACTTGCCTCTGCCTCCCGAGTGTTGGGATTAAAGATATGCACCGCCACCACTCAGCAGTCTGATTTTCTTGTTTCTGTTTGTTGTTGCTCAGGATAACTTGTGTAATTACAATATGAGTGAATTTTTTACTTGTAAGTTCATAACATTCATAAGTTTATCTGTGGAAACCCTTGTGACCCAGGCTTTAGGATAAATCTCAATGACTGGCAGACATCATGGTAATTACAACTCAATTAATTACCACCACCACAACTTGGCTTACTGCTTAAGTGCTACAGTGCAAATCTACAAGCCATAACCCCATTTCAGGGAAGCTACTCATGCTTATGAGTTGTCTTCTCAATTTAGGGCAGTTGGGATTCAGGTTTGTTCATACTTGATGGCTATGATTTTGTAGTCTCTTCGTGTGTCCTTATCTTATTAAGGGTTTCTATTGCTGTGAAGAGACACTATGATCACAGCAACTCTTATAAAGAAAAAAACATTTAACTGAGGTGGTTTTCTTACATTCCAGAGGTTCAGTCCATTATCATCATGTCAAGACATAGCAGCATTCATGCAAACATGGTGCTGGAGAATTAGCTAAGAGTCCTATATCATGCAGGCAAAAGGAAGTGATCTGTGACACTGAGTGGTATCTTGAGCATATATGAGACCTCAAAGCCTGCCTCCATAGTGACACACTTCCTTTAGTAAGACCACACCTACTCCAACAAAGCCATACCTACTTTTGTGCCCTCTTTTTGGGGGTCATTTTCTTTCAAGCCACCACAGTCCTTATGTGAGGAGTAGGTGCAGTCTACATGCATTGGTTTCACATCTCACCTCGAGAAAGCCTTCAAAACTGATGTCAGGTTCTAGAATAGCTAGGATTTCTGTGAACCTCTGCTTTTATGCACTTACTAAGTCTTTGAGTTCAAAGTATTCCTCACTGTCTTACCAGATGCTGTCTTTTTTAATTTATGGAGAATTTTTTCAAAGCTGCAATGCATTAAATTAAGGGAAAAGAGGTATCATTTTCTAAGGAAATTAGCTGTAGCATCATGACTAAGAGTTTTAGTATTCTTTTATTTTTTTAAATTAAGTATAGGTTTGGAAATATCTAATAAGCAAAATAAATAATTTCTTAAGAATGGCAGATCAACATGCTGCAGATAAAATATCTGATGTTCCCTGTAGGTTTATTTGACTCTAAAAATACATTCTTATTAAGTATATTCCTGTTGTGTACTCTGTGAGAAAAATGTTAATATCCGTTGTTTTTTGTTTGTTTGTTTTTGTTTTTGAATGCTACTTGTAGTGGAGGAATGGAAACCCAGCAGTTATTCAATGGGTTCATAAACAAGTGTGCACCCAAAGTCAAGATTTAATGACATAGAAGGCAAAAGATTCTGCCTTATCAGGAAATAATTGCAATGGTGTTAATTGAGAAATTCAGGGGCTAGAGAAATTGATCAGCAATTAATAGCAATTGTTGCTCTTACAGAGGACCTGGGCTCACTTCCCAGCACCCATGTAATGCCTTACAACCATTTGTAACTCTAATTTCAGAAGACCCAATGTTCTCTTATGTCCTCCATATGCACTGCCTGCTTGTAGTCCATAGACTTGGATGACCAAAAAAAAAAAAAAAAAAAAAAACCACCGTACATATAGAATAAAAATAAATATTTAAAAAAAGTATAGAAATAAAATCTAACTTTATATATTACTTTTATTTTATATAGATTTGCTACTTAACCTGCATTAATTTCTATATATGATAATCTTTATAGGCTGATTTGTTCTTGTTAAATTTAAACTCTTTTAAGAAATTCACATGTGATTAAAACCTTATGATTGAGGCTTTCGGATCAAATCAATATCCCAAGATGGTGATGAATTGCCATGCAGTGTCAAGGTTGATCTACACTGACATCACTTTTGAGTTATGGAAGTTAATGCTCTCTACAACCAATGCTTAGAATATAATTTCAAATTTCTTTTCTTCTTATGAAATATACTTTGCAAGCATTACTAGGATTTAGTAAGAGATCTTTTATGTATGAGTCTGAGTATCTTTTATAGGTCTGATGGAAAATGTAAAATTGAGGGCTTACATGGATTAAGGAGGAGGCTCAAATGTTCAGAGGCCCAAAGTCATCACTTTGCTTCTCATGTTAATGAAAGAATATTCTTTGCTTCTATTATAGTGTTTTACAATTACAAAGGATTGAACAGTGTGTTCTGTCACTTTTTTAAAGTCCTCTTTTCCCTGCCTAAACTACTTTAATGCCTCTTAATATCTAAAATCCAGGCTTGGGTTTCTTAAGAGGAAACATCTGTACTTACAAAGTTGATGGACTGATAAACTCAAGACACATGGAGTACTATAAAAATACTTGCATGTTAGTTCTAAAACTAAAGTGTGCTTAGAAGGAAACTCAAGGCTGTCTTTCAGTTGTTGTAAGCCAAAGATATTCTGTGAATGAATAATTTCATTCCCTAAATAGACAGTCTAGTCTACTCCACCATGTCCTTCCTCTGTTGCTGATTATCCTCTCATAGAAAATAATGATATTGCCACTGTTCTGTTCAAGTACCTGCTAAGTCCTCATGTCTTACTGAAGAGAAGAAACAAAGTGTTTTATATTAGGAGGTAGTGTGGCCTGCATGTCCAGTTAGTGTGTCTTGCTCTGCTTATTGTCTGTGTCATGTACATAGCTCCGCCATGCTAAACTTCTCACAGTATGCACAGTTCCCTTCCAAAATCCCTTTCATTTCCCAACCTCAGTCTTTGTACAGGATGCACTTTCTTGTACTGAATATACTTTCTCTAAACTGTATTTTGTCTTATAATTCTAACTCAAAGTCTTATAAAACACACAGACAAATATACAGGCCCATAAAATGCATTAAATGAAATATTTCTGGAATAAAATCAGAACTTTAAAAAAGTAATGTATTAACTAAAAGAATGTTTTTATGTCTGTGATTTTTTTAACTACTTTTAAGGATCTGAAATTTGGAGAAACTTAAGTAAGATAACATTTTATTTAACTCTTCTTATACCCATTGGAACTGACTGTGGTCATCTTCACTTCAGTCCCTGTCCAATATGCTGAGACAGTTTTACCTCTTCTTAAGGATTCATCTCATAGGGAAAAATAATTCCTGACCAACTACCAACCAATCAACTGTGTAATCATCTACTCTACCCATCCCATACATATACCATTAGGCTCACATATTCTTACATATTGCTCTTATAAGTCATGCTTATGTCACTTCACTCCTTCACTTATCTAGTTCTGCAGTGTGCACACTGCTGACTCTATACCAAACTCATTTCTGTTTGAAAATGTTCTCTATTTCTATCGTGTAGGAAATACACCATGTGACCTTTAGTTGTCAACTTGACACACAGCCCAGAATTATCTGGGAAAAAAATAATCATCAATTGAGGAATTGACTAGAGAAGATTGACAAGTGAGCATGTGATGTACAATTGTCTTGATTATTGATTGATGCAGGGGTGCTCACCCCTTGTAGATAGTTGTAGTTGTAGTTGGAAGGTTTCCTGTGTCTAGCCCATTCCACCCAGTGCTCTCAGCTACATTTATAATCTCTTCTTAAGCTCTCTCAGGTTTTAGGTGGAAACTCTTGCTACCACATGTGGGCACCGTTTGTAGCTGAAAGTTTTCCTGTGTCCTGCCTGGCCCACTGTCAGGGCAAATCTCTCTCACCCACTGGTCTCATAGCCACTCAGACCCAAATAAACATACACAGGCTAATATTATTTTTGAACTATGGCTATGGCAGGCTTCTTGTTATCTAGTTCTTGCATCTTAAATTAGTCCATAATTCTTATTTATGTTTAGCCATGTGGCTTGGTACCTTTTCTCAGTTCTGCCTTGTCATCTTGCTTCCTTTGTGTCTAGCTGGTGACTCCTGACTCAGCCTTCCTCTTCCTAGAATTCTCCTTGTCTGCTTATCCCACCTACACTTCCTGACTGGCTACTGGCCAATCAGCATTTAATTTAACCAGTGTAGGGAAACATTATCTCACAGCAGATAGTGCCATCCCTAAATGGCCCAGGGATTTTAAAGAAAGTCAGTTAAGTATGAGCCAGCAAGTAATTTTCCACTGTGGCTTGTTTTAGATCCCTGCTTTCACTCCATTCCTCAATGATTGATTGTCATCTGGAAGCATAAGCCAAATGAACCCTCTCCTCCCCCTGGTGTTTTATCATAGCAACAGAATTGAATTTGGAATACTCTGTTAGCCTTAAAAATCACCAGAATTCCTTAACTGTTTGGGAAAAAAAAACCCAACAACTATTCAGTGTATGTGTTCTCCCATTAAATCCATTTCCCACAAAGTAACATCTATGTGTGTAATCGTATTTGTGTTTATTGGTCATGGAAGTTCTAGAGAGGACAGCATGGCATATTTAAGAACTCAAAGCTGGGACAAGGCATGAGGTCTTCAGGAAACTAAAAGGAATGGTTTACTATTTAATGACAAGCATTTGCATTTTAATGAAAAGTAATTTGAAACCCCATGGGGGTAAATATCAAAACTAAAGGAAAAGTGATGCTGGAGGCTGAATCTAATGAGTTTTACACCATCTGGTAAATCAGTTTGTTTGTTTGTTTGTTTGTTTGTTTGTTTGTTTTTTAATCTGGAAAAAAAAGAGAATTTGATTCAGAAGATATTTAAGCTCTTCCACCTTTAAAATGGCATGAGCCTAAATTTATCACAAGAGGAAGGAAAAACTTTCCAAAAGGTATGAAATTGTTCTAAATCCCAAAGCAACAGCATAGGTTAATCACCAACCGCATAGCAGATACTCTTCCTCCTAATTCACCACACCAAGGGGGATGAGTGTTCATTTTGTACAATGAGTGATATGCTAATGACCATTACTGAGCAATGTACTGCATAAATCAGTCAAGCAGTTCACTAAATAGCTCCCAAGTGTCTTGGAAAGCGATGTACCTATGCAGTCCCCAAGGAGTTACTTCCTTGGCAGAGTTTTGTCCAGTAATTATGGCATTTAGGATAGATAAATGTATTCCATGCTGCAATGAGTCTCCCTTCCTGACTTAAAATGTCAAGTTTTGTTTTTAAAAATGTTAAAATTAAACGAAGGGGAATATGGTCATTATAATGATGCAGTTCAGGCACTTGAAATCATTAATATCATTTATGCAGGCCTGCTCATACCCATTGTGAGATTAAGTCTCAAAGCACTTGCATGGGTCAGAAGGTCTGCATTTTATATTCTGTGAGTTCTATGGTGCTTCCATGAGAAAGGATTTTCTAGAAATGACACAGTCTTTTAGGTGTTTGGTAGATTAAATTATTAATACATAGTTTTTCAGAGTTATGTCTATTGGTGTGAATCCTTGCCACATTTTGAAAGACTTCCCTTTTTACTGACTCTTTGTTCTATAGCAATCATAACTTTTTTTGGAGTCTTGTCTTGAGAGTGGCCTTCTAAAACTGTTGTATTTTATTCATCCCTGATAACTAAATGCCATAGCTATACTCAATTCATGCAAAGTCAATAAGCACTTGCAAAATCAATGTTAAGAATGCTATTTCCAAAATCCATGCTTTACTCTGTGTGCATGCTTTATTTCATAAGAAATAAGAAGTTACAGAACCCAGATTATTACTGAGACATAATAATTTTTATTTTATATTTTGCATCTAACATAAGAATTAGAATTGGAGTTTATATAACTCAAAAATTTCAAATTTTCAAGAGGAATAAACTCTGCCCATGCAAAAGAAAATATTTAGATAAAATGTGTAGACATAATTATAGAAATGTGCACCTGATATATTTTGATTTGAATTTATCTAAAAACATGATTTAAATAGAATGTTAATCAGTTGGCATGTATATTCTGTATGATTGACTTATCCAATATGAAACAAAATAAAACATAATGATGTTAGTGTTAAACAAACAGTACACTCATCTGTTAGATGCTTTGGTAACTCGTGTGTGTGTGTGTGTGTGTGTGTGTGTGTGTGTGTGTGTGTGTTTTCATTTATATTATTGCAGATAATATTTTGTGGGCAAGAGTGGTAGTATGGTGAGTGTGGTGTGCTTAAGCTTAAATTTGTGTGGCCTTTGGCATTGAAATTGATCTCCTGATTGAGTCTTAAACTCAAGCCTGATCTATAACTTTGAAGAATTTAGAAGTCCCTTATTTCCTCAAGTATTTGTTTCATTTGCTGGGTAGCTTTTCAACATTCTTGACTTATGGCTTACAAATATTCAAATATAGGCAAAACTGAATAAAACCACAAAAAATACTCTGTGTTTCTCAATAGCCTCTTGAATGTGTACCCATAAGAAAACACCCTCAGCATTTTAGTAATGTAAATAGTTAGAAGAATTCGGGGGCTATGCCAGAAATACCTAATAGAGGTCTATGTACAAGTTGATACAGAGTGAATTTGACTTTTCATCAGGAATTTCTAAGAAGTATCTGACAGACTTGGTATAGTGACCTTCTCCTATCTTACTGCTCTAATCCACAGATTTTGTTTTTGTTCTATTTGAAGACATACCTTATGCCAACTGAGCCTTAAGGTTTTCAAAGAAATTGCAGAGTTTTTATTCCCATATGCCAAATTCTGAGCTGTTACTGCAAAGCTAAATTCAAAAAAAGATAGCAACTGAGGGTGATATGGTTCTGTGATGTCATACCAATATATTTAATTTGGAATGTCTCCTTTTAGATATGTATAATACAATATATACGTATTAGGTTTGCTAATTTCAAATATATCCATCAAACAGCAATACCAATACAAAAAACAATACCTTAGCATATGCAACGTTGAGACAATGACAGTTCTTTCAAAGACTTCCCAATGACTGCCAGCACTTTGAATAGGCCCACATAATGGTTTGAAGATTGTGGTCTCATCTATTTCAATGTGATGGTATTGTGTTTAAAATGCAAGCACATTCATTTTAGCAACTTGCAATACAACATTTTTATTCACATAAATAAAGACCAATCTGTATAAAATTTCCATTTCTAAGTGAAGAAGGAGGGAATGTACTAGGTGAAATCTAGATGTGTATGAAAGAATTGAATGTTGTTCCATTCCTAAACTATATAAAGCAGACAGAGACAACCAAGGGCAATTCAGAACCGGGGAATGCAACTGTAGTGTGGTGGATGCTATAGGGGGTGGGGTAGTTCTATGTTGTCTTTTGAAGGAACGGATTCAGTAAAGAAGCAGTTTAACTTAGCAAAGTTGTAATTCAGTGGACAGAGCTTGCATGGTACTCCAAGAGGAGGCTGGTGTGGGCTGCCCCGAGGTCAGGTACAACCTGGAGGTTTATGCCTTGTAGATTTTAAGACTATTTTATGAATATGTATGAAGGGCATGTTTGTTAGAGCATCCAGGCACTAAGCAGGGAGTGTTGTGCAGAAGCAATGGCTCCATCTCTACCTTGATCAGCAGGAGTAAGCACAATCCCCTACTGTCTGGGGTTCAAGGCTACTGGAATAATAACCACAAGTTCATCAGCCCTATCCATTCTCTCCTCTGGTAAGCTCACCTGTCTTCTATTCAGCTGCAAAACCTTTTATTTACCTTCCTCACTGCTTTGCTTCCAACCTTGCAGGTTTAACCTTGACATCTTAACATTTGTTTTAACTCACACATTTGTTTTTACCTTGTCTCTGGATTTTTGTCCAGTGATGACAGAGACTGAGTTTGTCTAAGTCTTTTTTTTTTCAAAATACTTTCTTTTTTAAAATTATAGTTAATCATTTCATATGCTCCTTTCTCCCTTTTACTGCTCACCTGCCCCCTCTCTGCACTCTCCCTCAAATACATGACCTTTTTTCTTTTAATTGTTGTTATCTATATACATGAACATACATGCAGGCATATCCATATGTATATAAAACATCTTTAAAATCTGTCTGGTAGATCCTCTAGGCTTTTCCCCACCTCAGGTCAGCCTACTCTAGCCTCACTTTGGAGTACTCTACTTAGTGTTACTAAATGGCTGCTTCCTAAGCACAATTTTCCCTTAAACTACTTTTGTGTTCATTCCTTTCTGAAAACAAAAACTAAATTCCCTTGACCATCGCCCCTGTAATATCCAGTGCATTACTGTTTTGTTCCAAATATATGGATACAAACTACTCACTCTCTGTTAAGTTACCTGTATGTATATGATCTCAGTGCTGACCATTTGCTATTGTATAACCTATTAGAGGGCTCTCCCATGGCAAAGACCATTTCTCCAGGTCTCAAGATTACGTAGTTCCCTATAGTTAGTTGTCTTTCTTGAAGGCTGGTAAGCTTTCTTCCTTCCACATTTGCATGTCTGTTGGGTCCTTTTAAAGCTCATGTTAGGCAGCTACGCTGATGAGACCTCATTGAGTGTCGTTTGCTTGAGATTTCTCTAAGACAAAATCCCACAGCAAACTTTCTGTTACTCTGGCTGTTACAATCTTTCAACCCCCTCATCCACAGGAAACCAGAGCCTTAAATGCATGGGGTTGTGTTGCAAATGCATCGGCTGAGACTGGGCTTCACAACTGTACAATTTGATGAGTTGTAGTTCTCTGTAATGGTCTCTATATCCTGCAAGGAGAAGCTTCCTTGATATGGGATGAGCCTATATTTATCTTTGAATATGAGGGTAAATAGTTAGTTATGATTATAGTTATAGTTAGTAATGATTTTAGCTTAATAAAGAGGTAGTTTGCAGTTCGCCTCTAAGATACATCACTTCACTAGCCATGGATACTTTCTAGGTTTCCAATACCAGGTCTGATGTCCGACTTGATGAGCCAGACTTATTCCAACTAGAGAACTGTTGGTCACTGCTAAAGTATGTGTCCCACTACTACACTGCTAGGATTATTTGACCGTGTTGATAATTGGTATGGTTCATAGGCATCAGGGATGGCTAGGACTGTTGTGTGCTTCATTCCTTTTGGAAGTTTACATGGATAGTCTTTAGGGAGGAGGCTTTCAGGAAAGATCCAGGTCAGTTTCTCTTGGTCCAGTGTCTGAATTGCATGGTGCCCTCAGCAACAGGGGCTTAACTTCCATCTCTGGGAGGTAACTATGGGCAAAACAATAGCTATAATATTTTGGGACTCTACTGGACAACCCTGACAAACATCTTATACCTGATGTTGAGGTTTTAGTTAGGTGGTCTTCTTAGGGGAATCATTGTCATCCTAGAAGTTTAATCTATGTATGTATATATGTATTCTAATACACAGACTTCTATGTATTCTATTACATATAATTTTAGATAGGACATAATATGTTGCCTTATTAAATTTTTTTGGAGATTCTTGCTATTATTTTACCCTCTTTTCTTCTTCTTTGGTATTCATTTTCCCCCCTTCTCTGTAATTAAATTCTCCCTACATTTTTCCCATTTTACACTTCAGATCACTATACTCTGCTATTTATCTCTCCATTATTTTTTACTTTCCTGGTTTCCACAGTTACCCCATGTCATATACTCACATCTTAAGACTTGGAGCTAGAAACCTCAGATGAGAAAGAACAGAAGACCTTTGTCTCTCTGGATCTGGGTGACCTCACTCATTATGATCTTTCCTAGCTCCATCTGGTTAATTGAATTTTCCATTTATTTTTCGTTATAAGTGAATAGTACTTCACAGTGTAGCTGTACCACATTTTTATCATCCTCTCATCAGTTGAAGGGAATTTTCCTTGTTTCCACTTCTGATTGTGACTACATCAACAGTGAACAAGTGTCTGTAAGTAAAATGCTATATCCTTTGGGCATATGGCAAAAGAGTGGTCACAGGGTAGATTACTTTTAGACTGCTGAGGGATCTCCACAGTGATTTCAAGAGTTGTTGGACCAGTTTCCAACCCTGCCAACAGTAAATAAAGGTTCCCCTTTCCTCACATCTTTCACAGCATTTGCTGTCAGTTGTTTTTATTGGTCATTGCCATTCTGGCTGCAGTGAGATAAAATTCTCAAAGATATTTAGATTTACATTTCCCCAATTGCTAAGGGCAATGAACATTTGTTGAGGTATTTCATAGCTAGTGTTATTTCTTCTTTTCAGAACTTTCTGTTCAAGTTACAAGCCCACTTTTGAATGAATTGTTTTGTTTTATTGATTCTTTGTTCATTATATATTCTAAGCATTAAGTCTCTGTTAAATATGTAGTTATCAAAGACTCTATATTCCATTCTGTTGGCATCTTCATCACTTCTTTGATAGTTTCTTTAGCTGTGCAGAAGCTTTTTAGTTTTATGAGGTCCCATTTGTCGGTTGTTGACCACAATTCCTGGGCAAATGAGAGTATATTCAGGAAGTCCTTTTCTACACCTATATCCTGCTTATGTTTTCTTTCAGAAGTTTCAGTGTTTCAAGTTTCACAGTTAGGTCTTTGATTCATGTAGAGTTAGTGATTGTGCTTGACTAAGAATTCTTGTTATAGAATCTACACCTCAACTAACAGAACGAGAAACACAAGAAGATGCAAAGATGGATAGCAGGGAGAACAAAAGAAAAATCCAATATTCCCCATCTGTCTTTTAACTCAATGGAAGAGAAGCCTCCTGGATAGAATTAGTGAGCCAACAGGCATGTATTAGAGTTCTTGTTTGTAAAAAGATATTGTTACAAACAATATCTTGGATATTGCATATAACTAAGCAGAAAGGGAGTTGATTGGAATGATAGCTGAAGCAACAAATGAAAGTTTGAAAAAGCAAACTGAAATAGAATAAAAATAACTGTGGCATTGATTATTTACTCACAAATTCAGCACTTACATATAGAAAAATCAATGCATGTCTATTACATTCTTGGAATATTATCTAATGAACAAAACCTAGAAAGAGGTTTTTCTAGAGCCAAAGATTCATTCAAAATAGCTAAAGATGTACAGATAAAAATTATGTTATATGTAGAGCTGGAGAGCTGGCTCAGAGGTTAAGTGCACTAGCTGCTCTTCCAAAGGTCTTGAGTTCAATTCCTAGCAACCACATGGTGGCTCACTACCACCTGTAATGAGATCTGGTGCCCTCTTCTGGCCTGCAGGGATGCGTGCAGGCAGAACACTGTATACATAATAAATAAATAAATCTTAAAAAAATATGTTATAAACATATGGTTCAGCTGTTTAAAATTTAAACAATTTTCTTGTTAAATTTGAACAGAGAAAAGGAAAATAATCCTTTAAATGGACCTATATTCTCAATTTTTTGAGAAGCCATGTTTATGCTGTCATTCTTGTAGTGTAGTCCATGTATCATTTGTAACGTGTTGCAGAGAGTCTGAGAATAAACATGGCTTTCCTTCTAAATTTATTGCAACATAAAGGCTTTATGGAATTATAAACAAATGTTTACTGAGTACATAGTGCACCCATTATAGAATGTGAGGTATCATATGTAACCTCTATCTCCCTGGCATGTATAAAATAGTCAAACAATTTATAGCCCTTTAGTTAATCAAAATCAAATTTCCAGGCATGACCAAAAACCTATAATTCTAATAAAAAGGAAGATGAAACAAGAATATTGTTATGCATTTGGAGCTAGTTTGACTATATATGATTCCAATAGGTTTGTTCAAAACAAATGTAAATAAAGGAGTTCCAACAGTAATGCTTAAATGGCCAAAAAAGACGAATCTATTTCTGAAGAGATTATTGTTAAATATGTGATCATTTTTCGAAACAACCTGGCATTACACATAGTTTTGCTTTATTATAGTATGATTGCTGAAAGAATCACATTTCATATATGTAACTATTATTACAATTGAAAAGTTCTTATTTTGGGACAATGTTACTGACAATAAATCCTCATTCCTAGAAAGTATGTAAAAATTAGATGAATTGAACTAACATTATGCATTGAAAAAGAATCTATATTGATTCCAATGCTGGCTATTTTATCATTTATAAATTTCCAAGATGTCCAAAGACGGTATAAAAATTTGACAAGAAAAACTCATGATAGTGTGAGTTAACAAATCCATGAAGCCCTTACTAAATGTCATCTGAGCTACTTAAGGAGTAGCCCATGGGCTGTCTAATACTCATCAAAGTTTAGCTGGTTTGTGTTTCTACTTATTTTATCATTTGTTCAGTTTTCTTCTGTGTTCATTGTTTTATAGTATTGTGACTGCAACATTTGTAACTGGCTACTCAATTTAAAAAAAAAAAACTGTGTTCATGGTAAGAATAGATGGCAAACACGTAACTCTCTCTTGGGGAAGTAAAATATACTAAGTAATGCATGCATTCAACAGGACCCAAAGGACAAATACTTCTGCATTTGTATACGCTGTTGGAATCTCTAGTGACCTACTTTCCTTTATTTTTAAAGATTTATTTATTGTTCTTTTGTGTGTGTGAGCATATAGACTAACTTTATGTATTTGTATCACACTTGCAACATGGCTACAGCAAACAGAAAGGGAGTCAGATCCCTGGGACTGGAATTTACAAACAATTGTTAGCTGCCGTGTGGGTGCTGGGAATCTAACTTGGCTCTTCTGCAAGAATAGCAATTTCTCTTAATGCTGAATCAATTCTTGCCAGACTCTGCCTTTCCACCTATGTGAGGATTTCATATATGAGTGATATATTTACATCATTTCCCTTTTCCTTCTAATTCCTCCAATATCCCAACTGCTTCTCAAATCCATGGCCTCTTATTCTTGTATTATTATTATATGTGTGTATGTACATGAAAGTCTATAAACACAACATGCTGAGATCATTTCGTACTGCTGATAAGTGTTTAGAGATGACCTCTTTGGATTGGCTGACTTATCATGGGTCTCATCCCTGGGGAAAACTGATTCCCACCTCTCAGTTTCCAATAACAGATTATAGCCCTTCTTCTAAACCTTGTGAGAGTTTTTCCATCCACAACTGGTGTAGTCACGTTTTATGTTGTGTTTAAATCCATATTGTGGAGATTTTCTGGGTTCAGCTTCCCTGTCACATATAGAAGACATTTTCTTGCAGCTGCTGTCCTGTCTTAGTCCTCTGGCTCTTACAAATTTTCTGCCCCTTCTTCTGCACTGTCCCCTCAGCTTTAGGTTCTATTGTAGATTGTTTGTTATTGAGGCCTGGCTTTCAGACCATACAAATGAGTAGAACTTATTTGATAACCTTGATAGTTATCTATATTTCATTAACATTTATAATATTTATTTTCTGAGAATTTTAAAGACAATGATTGAAAGATATTCGTCTGTTGATGTACTGTGCAAATCAATATGTCGTCATTCATTTGAAAAGAACAAACAGAATCCTGCTCATAATGACCATAATAATTTCCATTCTTGATGCCTATGATGTGAGAAGTACCCTACCAGCTCATTTGCTCTGTGTTTTTCATAACTTTCAGAATTACTTATATTTAATTAACATTTTGAGTGTTTATATCTGAGATTTTTAAAAGATTCCAATTTAATTGAATGATATATTTTATATGATCATATTTTATATACATTCATTAATTTAAAAAGAACAAACAAAATCTTGCTCATAATGACAATAATAATTCCAAATACTGATGTCTGTGATGTAAGACGCACACTAACAGCTCATTTCCACTGTGCTTTTTCATAAATCTTTACAACTGTGCCGTCAGATAGAAGCTATTATCTCCCAAAGGAGACTTCAAACTGTTAAGTAATTTGCCAAGGTTATTCTACAAATAAATACTGGGTTGCTAGAATGTAAAGCAAGAAGTCCAAAGTCCGTGTGCTTTCCACCAGGCTCTGTAGAGGTTACAAATGACCTAATAGATTGCCTTGCCCAGCAGAGCCAGAAATTGCTTTCAGAAGCATACCCACATTAGCAGCATGAAGTTGATCCCTATGTGATAATTGTACCATTAATGTGATAGAAATATTGAACAACTCACATCATGCTGACCCCAGGCTAAAGTGTAAAGGGGAAAAAGATAATTGTCTCCTGCTAGTTTTGGCTGGGGTCATTTCCAGAATATTGTCTAGGCCAAATAGAATCAGACATAAGATTATTAAAAAAGCAAAACAAAACAAAACAAAAAACAACAACACAACTTGAATCCATATGTGTTACAAAAATATTTTTAAGAATTTTATTCCTTTCGTTTAGCCAGTGTTTTATGGGAGTTCTGTGAATGTTCTGTACCCAATCTTTAGACCACAGTGACATTGTCACAGAGGAATGACCTTCCTGTGATCTATAGAACACTAAATTCTCAATTTTGTAGCTTTGCAATCAAGAACATAATATTTGATTCCAAGAAGCAAATCATATCCTTTTCTAGACAAAAATGTTCAGAGAGCTCCTGTACTGGAAATACTTCTGATTGATTACTCAAATTTGGTGACATATTTGAGAGTGGGTTGCATACGCAATACAGACATCTTGAATTGGCATCTGAACTTAGGTAGTACCACTCATTTAGGAAGAAAAGCGCTTATCAAATGACATAACATCAGTTTGTCATTTTAGCTAATAGGCTTGCCATTGCAATATCTATTTCATGTGGTAAAAGCCCACTTGTCAGATGTGTTCTATGCTGTTTGTTCAACTGGTAATTATAGAATCAACATGAATTACCCTCTGTTTTTAAAGGCTGTAAAACATACACCAACCAATTAATATAACCATAGCTCTTGGTCTTTGAAGAAAAAACAGGAAATTAATCTCATTTCCTAGTTATTTATCTGTTCTCCTTTATCCCTCCACCTACTATAATAGTAATGTCCATTAAAGCATGAGAGTCTCGATGCCATGAAAAGAGATGCCTCTCACTTCACATTCCTTTCTTAGGAAGAAGTAGTCTAAAGATTTTTAACAACCTGAATCCTTTTTTGAGAGTCATGCCTTAACTCACTCCCATCATTTGACACTTTGCATATGAAGTATCTATTCTTACCCAAAATTGGTGGTATTTCCAATGCTAGAAAGTAGGTCAACATAATGGAATAGCTGTTTAAACACCATAATAGCTAGCTGTAGTTTTTAAAATCTACCTTCAACAAATGACTATTCATGAATTAATTCTGGAGTTCTGGACCTTTTTTTCTCAAAGAAAGTGATTATTGCAGAATTCTATTGTCAAGGAAAACCAGAACCATGAATAAACATTACTATATAGCTTCTATAAATTCTTAGGTTATATTGTCTTAAATCACGGAGATATTTTAAATTCAAGACGACATTGCCATAAAAGAGGCAAGAGAAATGTTCAGCAGTTAAGAGCACTTACTGCTTCTGCAGAGAACCCAGGAAAGGTTTACAAACTGACATGGTGGCTCACAGTCATCTGTAAGTACATTGCCAGGCAATATACACCATCTTCTGGCCTCCTTGGGCAGCAGGCACATACATGACATACATTCATACATTCAAGAAAAAAAAACACTCCCATACATGAAACACAAACACATCAATCTTTAAAAGATAAATACATTATCTTTAAGGGAAAACTGAACATTTTCTTTGGTAGGAAACATCTGAAGTAAACGTCCTCAAGTGTGCATAATATGCATAGTTATAAGGAGACACCTTATTTACTTGTAAATTCATAGCATCAGATCTAACATTAAAAGGTTCCTCCATTTCTACAGAGAAATTTCTCCTTTCTCACCATGAGAAAACTGGTCTTGTGTCACACTGTGCTATTCTGTGCTCTAGAGATGACATTTTGTTATAAAGGTCTCCTTCTGTCTCTGTTTCCACTCCCTCATCTCCAGTTGATAAACCTCTGAGGTTTGTGGAACCCACAAACAGATAAGCAACTAAGAGTGTAATAGCAGAAATATGAAAGAACAGTGAAGGTCATTGGTGAGGATGAAGTTGAAGTGCCAGCACTATCCACTTCAGTTCTTACACCAGACAGGTGACAGTTTGTGTCCTGTTAGCCCTGTTTTATACTGTTTGAAGAAACCAAGGCACCTCTAAGACTATTGTTTCACAGCTGAATCTAGAATCTTTTTTTTTCTTACTTCATTAAATCACTTTCACTCTTTTGACAGATCTTGTTTAGAAGACCTGGGAGGTCTGGAATTCTGTAAATTGTCATATATTGCATTGAGACCAGTGTTTTAATGCCACTTATAATAAAATTTGTTAAGACAAGTATTTGTATGACCAGAACTGAAAAGCAAAGGCAAAACAGTCTGGAAGAAAAAGTGGTGAGAAATACAAAACAGTTATAAAAAGAAATGCATAATTTGACTTGTTATTACAAAGATAGTATGGATGGCAATGAAGCATGATTTAGATAGTCAGTGACATTTAAATTTCACTGTAGAGTTCTTGTCATGTCCAATCTACAGGGTACATGCTGAATGTGGCTCAGGAGAGCTATGAATGGAATGTGGCTCAACACAAAATTATAAATTTACTAGAAACATTTTGAAATTTTTTGACTAGTTTTTACTAATTATTTTTTCTTTGACAACCTCCCACATTTGCATAACATGTATTGTCCCTTCTCACCCTCTGCCTACTATATATGAATGTATATGCATTCATATATCTATATCAGTTTATTAATGGATGCTATGGGAAAACAGACTTACAGGATAAGGTAGATTCAGTTACAGAGTCCTTCTGGTTTGTCCAGGAGAGATCAGGATAGACACACAACACTTCACATTGCCTGACTCGGTCTCCAGTACCCAAGAGAGTGACTCTCTCTCTCCTCTTTTAAGAGGTCACATGGGCAGATAAGAAGCCACGTCCTAAGGCTTGTACCTTAGCTATTGGTGGAACGAATTCCCACAACGCCCACTCCCAACTCCCTGCTGTACCTATCTACCCCCTACTTCTTCCCTACAAATTTATTTGTAGGGTCCATAATATTCATTTTGTAAACCAGGGAATTTTACCTGGGCTAGCTTTGTGATCATGGATTTGAAACTGGCCTTTGGAACCTGGGCTTAGTGGGAAAAAAAGAAAAGAAAATGACTCCTCCTCTCCCAGAATATACCAATACCCAGTGAGGAATGAGGGCTATGAACCTGCCTTCTCTCATGAATGATTGCTAAGAGCACCAGTCTTGGGGCATGCCCAGTAAAGCTAAATAAAGTTGGGATTTCATGATTGCCAGCATAGAACCAAGACCAGAAGATGGCATATCATGGCCCTTCACCTTATCATCTAGTTCTTTCATACTTCTTATTTCCTCTTCTGGAAAGTTTTCTAAGCATTAAAAAGGGTACTATAAATATCTCAGTAGTGGTAAGCCCACAGATGTCTATTATTATTAGTATCTTTGGAATTAATGAGTCTCTGAATTCACCACTGTTCACTATGAAGAGAGATTTTTTTCTGACTAAAGCTGAGAGTACCTTTTATCTATGTGCATAAACATAAAAATTTAGAATATAGGGGTTAGAGATTCATGGATTAGGGGCATTTACAAGAGGACCTGGTTTAGGTTCCCAGCACCAACATGCTGACTTACAACTGTCTGTAATTCTAGTTCCAGTGAGTTAAAGGCATCATCAGGCCTTGGTGGGCACTGCAAATATGTAGTGCACATATATACAGGCATGTCTATATGTAGAATAAAAATACATAAATCTTTAAAATTAAGCAATTTAGAATGTGTTAGTAACTTCCTCGGATTGGCTTAGGAGATTCTGAAAAATTGGCTATTAACCAAACTTCCAGAACAAGGCATGAGTTTCCTTTCATGAAGCAAGCTTCACATGCACACAAGAGAGTTGGTTGCCCTTACAGCAGTCTTGCCATTGTTAGACAGGTACACATCTGGCCTTTCAGGCTGTTTTTGTGGTTCCTAGCTGGGTAAGATCATGATTGCCTTTCCTTCCCCAGTGGCTTGTATATTAGCTTTCTTCATTTTGGAAATCAGCCATCAGAGAGGTTCCCAGCGAGGCCCAGGGTGACTTCTCTGTACCCTGCAGGCAAGATGTGTGTGTGTGTGTGTGTGTGTGTGTGTGTGTGTGTGTGTGTGTGTGTGTGTGTGTGTGTGTTCTTCTCCTCTAGTTATGGTGGTCGAACTAGAGTATTGACAAGAACCTGTACTACTCAAGAGGCCCCTGAGGCCTTTCTGACCAACTTCTGTATAGGTACACACATCTGGGACTGTAGAATCATCATTCTATTCATGCAGGATTACTTCCTTCAATGTCTCTTTAGTGTATTTTATTTGAGTTACAGTCTTTTCATGTATTTCTTTGTTTTGTTTTCTGCACACCCTTTATTTGGTTAATCCTCTTCCACACTCCCTAGTTCCCTAATCCCCTACCACCTCACTGCTTAAACTTTTCCAATAGAGTATTACCTCTCTACACCGTTGACTTATGTTTCTCTGTAACTCCCTGAATTGGCAATGCTACCCCCAGTGTACTCTTCCTAGTTTCCTATCTCCCACAGGTACTCAAATATAAATTTAAATAATAAAACTAAAGAATCTAAGCTGAGATCTACATCTGAGTGGAAGAGTGTGGAGTTTGACTTTCTGGTTCTGGGTTACTTCATTTATATATTTATATATATATGTATATATGATTAATTAATATATATATATACATAATATATATGTAATTCTTCCACTATCCTGTAAATTTCATAATTTATTTTTCTTTATAACTGCACAAAATTCCAATTTACAACATTTTCATCCTCCATTATCAGTTGATAGACATCTAGCCTGTCCCAATTTCATAGCTGTTGTACAAATACCCCTGTGATGTGATATACATTGCTTTACTTCTGTGCTCAGGAGCAGTATAAGTGGGTCTAATGGGCCACATGTAGTTTTACTTTATTATTTTAATTTGTTTTAGAAGCATCCAAACTGATTTCTAAAGTAGCTCTTCTAGTGTACACTACCACTGTTATATAACCCTTCCCCTGTCCTCACATCCATGCAAGCATTTGTTGTCATTTGTATTCTTGAAGATAGTTATTCTGGTTTGGGTAAGATTAAATTATAAAACATTTTTAATCTGCATTTTTAAATAACCAAATGTGTTGAATTATTTTAAAAGTGTTCTCTAGCCATTTGTAATTCCTCATTTGTTTTGATCTCAAACTTTTAATTTTATTCATTTGGATCTTCTCTCTTCTTGTTAGTTTGGCTATGGTTTGTAAATCTTCTTTGTCTTTTCAAAGAATCCATTCTTCACTTCATTAACCTTTTGCATTTTTTTTAAGTTTCTACTTTATTAGCGTATCCTATGATTCCACAATCTTAATTATTTCTTCCCGCCTACAATTGTTGAGTTTTCTTGTAGTTGTTTTGACGGATGGCTTTTTGAGGCCTTAGGTGAATCATTAAGTTAGTTGATTTAGATCTGTCGATTTCCCATCTAAGCACCTGCCCTGTAACACCCCTCCTAGAGCTGTCTTCAGTGTGTCTCACAGCTCTTGATGTGTTGTGTTTTCTATTTCATTCTGTTCTAGGAAGTTTTAATTAAAAAAAAAACCTCTAGGGAATCATTCATCATCCAGTAACATGCTGCTTAATCTCTATGTGTTTGTATGCTGCTTGTAGTTTTCTTGTTGTTACCTAGGTTTATCATATAATAACCAGATAGAATACAAGGTGTTATCTCAGTTTTCTTATATTTTCTGGCTGTGTTAGAATACCTTGCTTATTTTGGACAAAGTTACATGAGTTGCTGGAAAGGATGTACATTGTTTAGCTTTTTTAAGAAAATATTCTATAGGTGTCTGTTTATTGTTCATCCAGATGGCTTGTCTCTTGATGAGGGTGAATTTTAAAATATCTTGGGGTTAATCTGTGGATTATATCTGGTAATTTCTGTTGGATGGAATTAGGTGAACTCATGTTTAGTGTGCATATGTTTAAAATGATAACACATTCCTGATGGATTGTTTAATAAGTATGAAATAACTTTATCCCTTCTCACTACTTTTGATTCAATTTTGATTTAATATTTGATATCAGAGTAGTTATGCTTCCTTGTTTTCTAGTTCCTATCATTTTTAATAGTTTTTTCTATAATTTTACCATAAGATGGTGTGTATCTTCCATGGTGAGTTCTTTCTTGGAGGTTTCATACAGTTGGTTCCTCTTTTCAATTCAGTCTGCTGGTCTGTGTCTTCATATTGATAAATTGAGACCATTGATAGTCACAATTATTTAAAAAAAAGTGTATTAATTTACACTATTATGTTGACTTCTTTTTTCTCTTTTGATTATCTGTCCTGGCATTAATTATTTTTCTCCTATATATTTTTGAGTGTGTTAACTCCTCTTCAGTCTTACTTCCACTATATGCAGGAGTTGGCAATATGTTTATATTTCTATTCATCATATATCCATCTCTACAGAATTATATATATATATATGCTTTAGTCTGCTTTTATTCTGAAGTGTCACTTCTTGAATTTTAACTGACAGTTTTGTTAGATACAGAACTTTGAGTTGGTAATTATGTCTTTCAGAACTTAGACTACATCTTTTTCAAGTTCTTTTGACTTTACAAGTTTCTATTAGCTGTTACTTCTGCTATTTAGATGGTCTGCCTGTATATGTAACTTTGCCCTTTTTTTCCTGCAGTCTGCAACTTTCAACACCCTTCCTTTAGCCTTATTTTGTGTGTGTGTGTGTGTGTGTGTGTGTGTGTGTGTGTGTGTGTGTGTTGCAGCTATAATATGTTGTGAGTGTTTTCTTTACGGTCCTGTCTATTTTTTTGTTCTCCTTCTTTAATATGTAAAGAGATAAAATAAAAGGAAAAAACATGGAAACATACCCATAAAAAACTAAGGGAGATGAAACTAAACAAAATTGTCAAAAGAAGAAACACAAATGGCTCAGAAATATAGGCATTTTAAAAAACATCGAACATTCCTATATATCAGGAAAACTAAATTAAAACTACTTTGAGATTTCATTTTATCCCAACTAGAATAGCCAATATTAAAACAACAACAACAATAATAATAATAATAAATAATAACTTGTCAGAAAAATTCTATTATGCATGTAAAGAAAGAGGAAAACTTTCTCATGATGGATGGGAGTGCCCACTGGTACAACCATTATGGAAATAAATGTGTAAGTTCCACAAAAGCTAGAATCAATATAAATATAATCCAGCTATACTACTCCTGATTATATGCCTAAACAATTTTATATTTTACTAAATGTTTATTTTAATTGTTTTATGAAAGCAAATTCATTTAGTTGGTTAACATGTCAATGACTTTAAAAGGAATACTTGCTTTCTGTTGAATTATTTGAATCGTAAGGATTATTTTGATATATTAAAACAAAGTCATTTAGTTTAGGTGATAAGAGTCTTTAGGAAAAAAAGAAGTTAAAAAATTCAATGCATGCCCGGTGGTGGCGCACGCCTTTAATCCCAGCACTCGGGAGGCAGAGCCAGGCGGATCTCTGTGAGTTCGAGGCCAGCCTGGTCTACAGCGCGAGATCCAGGAAAGGCGCAAAGCTACACAGAGAAACCCTGTCTCGAAAAACCAAAAAAAAAAAAAATTCAGTGCATATGCTAAAGATATTGATGATTCTTCATCTGAAGTAATGCATAAATTTTAGGTGTAAAATAGGAGGGAAAAATCAAAATAACTAAATTTATAATATTCCTATAAGAATATAATTTTCTTTATATGAATGCACACAGATGGACATATACTCACACCACACTTTTTCTCAGTCGTGTATCAACCTTTTACATAATTTTTAAAAATTACCGTCTTGATATCCTAAAGATCTGTTTATAGACCTTAATCTACATAAGTAATTTAAATTCCTTCAGAAAATAGCTTATTTAAATATTTTTCTTTAACTCGTAGAATCTCACTCATTTTCCCCAAAGATCTAACATAAGTGTGAATTATTCAAAATATTCACATGAATAAATTATGCCTTTAAAACACAGTTGACTTTATACAAATGTGTTAAGAAATACATTACAAGGAAGGGAAATTATAAGTATGTATTAAGTCTGGAATTAATTGAACTACGTGTAAAGGAAGTAATTTGTTATTGAAGATGTAACTTTTTGAAAAAATGCTTTCTAAAGTTATACAGATGTTGAAGTTCCAAATTTGGTTGGGTTCCTAGATGTAAGGTAAAGGAAAGATCATAGGACTATATCAAACAATTGAAATCTCATATATGTTTTTAATTTGTAAATTTTAATGGTGTCAACATGAAGCATAAAACTTTTAGAAAGCAATAAAATTTAATAACAAGTATTCAAAGAAAATGTGAAAATATATAGTACTTTAAAAATTACATTAAAGTGTGAATACATATTGTACCAGTTTCAAGATAAGCACAATATTAATGATGAAGCTTACCTCTTTATGTTTCTGACATTCACATATTCACACAAGTAATATTTAAGGTAGATAAGTAATACATATGTAACATTTTAAGGTTATAAAATGAATATAAAACAATAACATTTAGTCCAAGTGGTCACACATAAAATGTGACTTTGTCCATTCAATCTAATTTTAGATGATTCCACCATTAGCTAATTACCAATTTACCTACATACTCCTTCACACATGTATCCCGAATAGTCCACATAATTTTTCTCTTTCTTTTTAATATTGTCCCCACAAATTTTGGGACACATGTTTTGAAAACAAATTTAAGTATTACTTCAATTTTATCATACTCATTCCATCATATTTCATATGACTGAATGATCAAATATTGACATTAACAATGACTGTTATAGAAATTTGAAGTAAAACTGAGATTCACCCACCATAGATCCAAACATAAAAAAAACTCAGAGAGAGACAGAGAGAAGACAGTCATTATATTAGTGTGCGTGTGACCTGAACAGTAATTGCACAGTTAAATTTTGAAAAGTTCTTTTCTTTCCTTTTTTTATTTTTATTTTTATGACAATAATACAATTACATTTCTCCCTTCCTTTTGTTACCTCCCAACCCACCCATACACCTGCTTCCTCTCTTTCATATCTTCTTTTTTCACTGTTATTGCATGTATATATATATATATATATATATATATATATATATATATATATATGCAATATATATGTTTTTGGCATTCACATATTCACACAAGTAATATTTAAGGTAGATAAGTAATACATATGTAAAATTTTAAGGTTATAAAATGAATGTAAAATAAGCACATATATACATGCATATACATATATACTCCTAAAGATAATTTAACAGAGAAAGAGAGAAGACAACTGAACGTTCATTAAAATCTTAAACTGTAGACCAAGCATAGTCACTGGTAATGATAAACTTTAGTGTAGAAAAGACTTTGAGTGCTTAAAGAGACTGTATTATCCACATAAATATTTAACTGAATGCTGTGGAAATACTTTGTTCTAAAGCTGACATTTCAAGTAAATATTGATTGATTCAAAAGTGACTGGAACAAAGACAGGTGGAGGGAAACTTCTGGATCTATGTTTTAGAGATGTCTCATTAATTTGGAGGAGAAAGTCTGTATTTCCCTTAGTTGTCTCATGATCTCTTTCATAAGCAAAATGCCCATAAACAAGCCAACCCAGCATTTCTATTTCTTTGTAGTAAAATGAGACAAAAGTGAATGCATTTTAAACTGCAAACTAGGATTTACTGATGCTGCTGCACCATCTCTTTATTGTTAATCATCAAAGATACCTTCACTGTACTGAAGATTACTAGGACAGTAGTAAAGCACTCTTCTGGTTATACTTGTGAAATTATAACCATAAACGATTACATAAAGAGCTGGGAGACCCACCACAAATGCAGGTGGCAAAAGCAGTCAACTGCAGGTGCAGATGAAATAATAGGAGAGAAAGGAAAATTCCCAAAGAGAACATAGGCTTCCCCCTCTCCTCCTTCTCCTCCCTCTCCCTCTCTCCCTCTCCCTCTCCTCCCTCTCCCTTTCCTCCTTTTTCCTCTCCCTCTCCTCCCTCTCCTCCCTCTCCCTCTCCTCCTTCTCTCTCCTCCCTCTCCTCCCTCTCCCTCTCCTCCCTCTCCTCCCTCTCCCTCTCTTCCCTCTCCTCCCTCCACTCCCTCCCTCTCCCATTCTCTTTCCGGTCCCTGTTCCCTTTATATCTTTCTCTTGCTTTCTTGCTATCTCACATTTTCATTTTCTTCCCACCTAATGTGAGCTCTCATGCTATGCCCTCCCCATGATAAAGGACTGAAAGAACTGAATATGTGGGGCAAATAGATCCTTCCTTTCTTAAATTGCTTACAGTTTTGCACAAGCATTGAAAAGTCTGCCCAAGACATGAGTTTTAAATGCACGTATGAATAAATAGGCGCATCCTCATGGTATTACAGAAAAATGGGCAACAGTCTCATTAGAACTCTCCATTCTTCTCTCTGTTCTTTACTCTTTCAGACCATTGGAAAAATCATATAATATGAACTGTATACACAAAGACCTTGCTTTTCTTCAATGTGCCCACCATCATTATATTTGAAAACTATTTTTAGATATTATATCATGTAAATTCTTTTTATGCTATTGCTGCTTTAATTTTGAGCAAAGCATATTCATTGAAGCTTATGAGCAATTAAGAACATATGAATAATAGCATTTACTTGCCTTCTACTGAATTAAAGCTGCCAGTAATATTTTTAATGTTGAGTTGTCTTTACTAATAAATACAATGCATTATATAAAATCACTTGCTGCAAGTACCAATGCTATTTTAGTGTATGTCTTACGATGCATTTTCAGATGTATTGAGTTGTGTTCTTTACTGAGGGTGCTAACTGTGTGATTTCATCAGAACATTTTGAAAGACAACAGCCAGGTCTGGCAAGCATATTATGTGTGCATTCTTGAATATAGATAGGAGTTCATGTGGATGGCTGGAGACTGCTCAGGCATAGTACTCTGGGTAGAAGACCCTGGTTAACTTACTGAAAGGGTACAGCAACTGTATTCATTGACCTTCTTAATAATTCACTGCCTATTGTGACACGAGCTGAGGAGAGAAATCTGTAATTCTACTGGAAATTTTTACCCTAAAGGAAGGACTTAATTTTGTGCCAGTTTTTATTCAAGTGTCTGATATTTTACTTTGCACTCTAAGAATGATTTTTTTCAGAAAAGTGATTTTGTCATGCCTATATTTAATAAGAATATATATTTATATATACATATACACAATTCAGTGTGCTCATACACGTACATGTTCATACCCATGCACACACACCCACACATGCACAAGAGAGGGACAGAGAGAGAAAGATTTAAAGTCACAGAAGAGAATACATGTATGTCATTTCTGTTATTTTAATTTTCTCTTTGTATCCCATTATTCAGTTTATTTGTGTGTGTCTTTTTACCACAAAGATCAGCACGTATATAATACGAGAATTACATTGGCTATGATGCTGCATGTACAAAACATCGTAATTTGCATGAGTACTAAGAAAGGCCAGCATTAATATTAATTTTTTCACCTAAAATAGTCAGCTGTATCCAAGTAGAGATATTAACTTCCACATTTTCAATTCTTCCTAAAATCTTTTTATCTTTTCATGTCATCAGCCAGTGTTCTAGTGGTGTTTGTGACATTATTCAACCTACTTATAGACACATTTGATTTTTCACCAACTGTCTTTTTCATGCTTACTCAATTTTTTTGTTTTTTTATGTATGCTTGACACAACTGATGATTGCTAATACTTTCTTTTATCTTTTGAAGATCCCTGACATACAGTTAGCATTTATATTCCTTTGTTCTGTTAATTTAGATTGGCAGGTAATAGGTGTTAGTTTTTCATCTTGCTTTTGTAATCCCTGCCCTACTCAGACATTACTGTGCACTGTCATGTTCCTAGGAATTTAATTTGCATTTAACTTTGACGTCTACAGCCTGATCTCTGCTTGGTCAGTGACTCTGAGCAATGCACCTTTGTCTTTATAAACACTTTTAACACTGCACTCAACAGTAATGCCTCCCCTTTATCACAAGTATTCCAAAAGTCAAGTGGCAATGCTTTCTAGGCCCAGCTATTTTCAGTCTGCAGTTATATGTCACTGGAACAATTTTAGATGGAGGGGAAAAAATATGTAACTTTCCTATTTGCCTCTCCATGCCTTTTTTTTTAACTTTTAACTACCAATCAATGTCTCCTCTGATGTTCAACTTTAGTCCAACAAATTTCAGTGCATATCTTACAGTCTCACTTTGTTTTCTTTTCTCCATACGTTACACTGTGGTAAAAATGAATATAACATGAATTGGACTGTTCTAACTATTTGTGTTACATAGTTTAAAGATGGTAAACACAGCAGAAAGATGGGTCCTGCTTTCGTAACCATTCTGTAAGCCTATGTCTTTTTATAGGTGAATTAAGTCCATTGATATTAAGGGATATTAATGACCAGTGATTGTTCATTCCTGTTACTTTTTGGTGGTAGTGTGTGTGTACTTCTCTTCTTTGGGGTTTACTGCTGTGGTTTTTTTTCCTGTGTTTTCGAGGGTGTATCTGACTTCCCTAGGTTGGGATTTTCCTTCTAGTGCTTTCTGTGGGGCTGGGATTGTGGATAAGTATTGTTTAAATCTGTCTTTGTCTTGGAATGTTTTGTTCACTCTGTCTATGATGATTGAAAGTTTTGCTGGGTATATTAGTCTAGGCTGGCATCCGTCTCTTAGTGTCTGCATTACATCTGTCCAGGTCCTTCTGGCTTTCAGAGTCTCCATTGAGAAATCAGAGACAGCCCGAACTGACCTACTCTGGTGATGGGATGGCCAAATATCCTAATTGTTGTGCTAGAAACCCCATCCAATGACTGAGGGAACTGGATGCAGAGATCCACGGCTAGGCCCCGGGTGGAGCTCCGGGAGTCCAATTAGCGAGAAAGAGGAGGGTTTACATGAGCAAGAATTGTTGAGACCAAGGTTGGATAAAGCACAGGGACAAATAGCCAAACAAATGGAAACACATGAACTATGAACCAATGACTGAGGGGCCCCCAATGGGATCAGACCCTCTGAATGGGTGAGACAGTTGATTGGCTTGATCTGTTTGGGAGGCATCCAGGCAGTGGGACTGGGTCCTGTGCTCATTGCATGAGTTGGCTGTTTGAAACCCGGGGCCTATGCAGGATTGCTTGGCTCAGCCTGGGAGGAGGGGACTGGACCTACCTGGACTGAGTCTACCAGGTTGATCTCAGTCCTCGGGGAAGGCTTTGCCCTGGAGGAGGTGGGAATAGGGGGTAGGCTGGGGGGAATGGGAGGGGGGCGGGAGGGGGGAGAACAAAGGAATCCTTGACTGATATGTAGAACTGAATTGTATTGTAAAATAAAATAAAATAAATTTTTTTAAAAAAAGATGGTAAATACATTCTCATAGCTCCGAGTTCCTTACCACATTCTTCTGCAGAATTCTTTTCATGTGAAACCAAAATGCTCTGCCTGGTAGGATTAGGACTGTATCACTATCCCCCAGAGAGCTTATTTTGCTCTATTTTATTAGTGTTGGGTATTGATCTTATGGCCTCACACATGTTAAGTAGTGCTCTAGTGCTGAGCTATAGTACCAGCCCTCTCTTAGTGTGTTTTGTTTTGTTTTGTTTTTTGTTTGTTTGCTTGTTGAAGACAGGGTTTCTCTTTCTGTAGACCAGGATGGCCTTGAACTTACTGAGATCCAGAGATCCTCCTGCCTCTGCCTCCTGAGTGCTGGTACTAAAGGCCACAACCACTGGGCTCTGAGTGTTCTTTCAGCTAGGTATGAAAATGGAATTGACAGGAAGAGAGAACAATAGTATAAAAGGGCCCAAGTTCAATTAGTATAGTTTGTATCTGGTATGGGAACATCACAAGGAAAGGAATCCATCTGTACATGCTGCCCTGGGAAAAGATCAGTGCATTGCGAGTATTCGACAAGACAAAAGAGCTTAGATGGCTGTTTACTTGGGTGGCAAGAGGAGCAGTTAAACAAAAGTTGGTCTGTCTGGCAATATTTGCTTGTACAGATATTAGTCTCTACTTTTTGACTTGATGAAAAAGTTTTACTTCTCTTCTGGTGTAGGGAAAATACCATTATAGGAAATTTTTATTTCCTGCTTTTAAAATTATTTATTGAAGGTTGATGTTATTACAGTTGTTGTTGTTGTTGTTGTGTGTGTGTATGAAGAGTGTAGTTGTGTGTGGTATGTGTTCTTGTTGATATGCTTTCATTTGGCATCACATTGTCTGAATTCCTTCAACCCATGAAACTTAACTTACCATTTCTCTTTCTCCATAACCCCTAAGTTTTCTATGTGTGTGTAGAGGATGGATTTTATGGATCCCAGGCTATCCCAGAACCTGGGTGCTCTTGAACTTCTGACCCTCTTGCCTCTCCCTTCCAAGTTGTGCTACCATGTCCACTGTAGATCCTTGAGGTGGAACTAAGACTTTGAGAACACTTAGCCAGCACTCTTCCGCCTTAGTTGAACTGCCTGCTGAATTCAGCATGATGGCACACATTTGTAATCCCAGCCCTTGTGGGATGGACATAGGAGGAACCAGAGGTCAAGACCAGCCTCAGCTACTTAGCAAATCTGAGGCAAGCCTGAGCTACGAAAGACCATGTTCCAAAAAACAGAAACAGACAAAAAGAAGATGAACAATGATGCTTATAGTTTTAACAGAAGCTTCTCATCTGCAGGATCCCGCTTGACTATCAAAAAGTCCTTGAAGAGTGAGGATTAAGAAATAATAGATAAAAGAAAGAGATAGACACAGAATAACATTGAGAGCGCTCTGGGTCAATACCACAATTGCCCCGAGTTTATTCCTCATGGGATATTTACGCACCAGCACGGGGAGAGGCAAAAAACCTCCCCGTCTCAAAGACAGAGTACAGACAAGTGTAAACACTTCCTTAATTCTCAAAACATCGAATAACCACGCTTTACCGCAAAACATCCTGTAATTAGGCTTTGAAGTTTAAGACACCTGGTAACCACGCCTTTGGCCAAAACATCCTACCACGCAGCCCTAAGGGGTAAAACAAACTTGGACTCTCTGACCTTGAGTCAAGATGGAATAAGGTCACACTATGGGTTTTTTTTTTTTTTTTTTTTTGGTTTTTCTAGACAGGGTTTCTCTGTGTAGCTTTGCACCTTTCCTGGAACTCACTTGGTAGCCCAGGCTGGCCTCGAACTCACAGAGATCTGCCTGGCTCTGCCTCCCGAGTGCTGGGATTAAAGGCGCTCGCCACCACCGCCCGGCTAGGTCACACTATGGAATCTCTGTGGGTCCCAAACTCATCCCTCTCAATCTCTCTCATTGCCTTTGGACAATTAGGTCATTAATCCCAAGCCTTTTCAATTTGCCATTTCAAGAAGAATCCTCCTTTCCATGTGGAAATATTGATTCCTATTGATAAACTAAACTCTAGATTTTCTAAGCAGCCACAGAGAACACTGAAATATGAAATGCCATGTTTGGAAGTGTGTTTGATTTTGCAGGATTGCTGCCTCATTTGGTGTTGTGTTATACAAGACAGCATAGCTGTAGTTAAGAAGCCCCAGCTTCTGCTTCAGGTGTACACAGCACCATGTGTACTAAGTCTGTCTCAGCATGCTTGTCTGCATGCATGAATTCTGCTACAGCTCTATTTTTTTTCCTCCCAGAGTTTTTATGTACTACCCAGGGTGGACCACAACTCTCATATAGACTAAGCTAACTTCAGACTTGTGATCCCCCTACCTCAGAATTTAGAGTGATAAGATTATAAGCATATATCACCATACCCTCATTTACGGTAGCATTCTAAGAATTAATTAATGTATATTTTATTGAAAATAATTTTTCATAAAATATAATCTGATCATATGGTCCCCTCCCAGCGTCTCCTCTCAGATCCTCCACATATTCCCATCCTTCCAAGTCCAAGTTGCCTTTCTCTTTAGGAAGCAAACAGGCAAATAAAACAGACAAACAGAATTCAAAAAGAAAGAAAAGAGAAAGCACAAGAAACACACACACAAAACTCACAAAATTGGAAACCATAGCATACAGTTAAAGGTCAGCAAAATTAAAAGAAGAAGGAGAAGGAGAGGGAGAGGAAAGAGAGAGAGGGAGGGAGAGAGAGGGAAAGAGAGAGAGAGAGAGAGAGAAAGAGAGAGAGAGAGAGAGAGAGAGAGAGAGAGAGAGAGAGAGAGAGAGAGAGAGCAAGAGAGAGAGAGAGAAAGTCTCCCAAAAGACAATTGAGTTTGTTTGGCAGTGGCCATTGACTGCTGAGCATGGCCTGCCCTTGAATGTGGTTTGTGTGCCCAGTGAGACTCACTGGAGAAAACTTTTTTCCCTTGCAGGCAGTTGTCACCAGAAGATAGCTTCTTAAGAAGGGTGGTGCTTGTGTCCACTTGCCCCTCTCAGGTCTGGGACCCTATATATCTTGGATCTGTGCAGGCACTGTGCATGCTTATGGCAGCATTATTAAAAATATTTCGACAAAGCAAAATGTATTAAGAAATTGCAAGCAAAATAAAAAAGATAATGATAGTTTGGGGATGCACAGCCACATCAGGGAAGAATTGAGGTGGATGTTGTTTTTATTGCAGACATAGGATTTGGGGGTTGTGGGATAGCCATGTCCCCAAATACATTAAGACCAGTACAAACAGAGAGACATTGTAGAGAACAAATATGGTAAAAGCAATGGTTGCAAATCTTATGACCATCAGGGGTCAGTAGCATCCCCATGTTCTATTCTGGTAAAACTTCTTTGAGACCAGTCCTTCCCAACAAGTACTGTACAGAACCTTAAGGCGGGAAGGCCACCATGCTCAAAGAATGAAGGCAAGGGAATTCCATGACAAAAAAGCAAAATCCAGAGTGCTCACTGGACTAGATGAGCTTACACAGGCACACAGTGGAGTTTAGGGAATTTCACAGAGCCACAGCTTGGAGTCCTATGCTGTTTGTATTTATGCTTGGCTAGTAGCCCTTGAGCAGACTTAAGCCCACTTTTTTATGACCACTAATATCATTTTATGTTTATGTTTTTAATTTTTGAGATTAGAATTAAGTATAACACTTTCTCTTCCCTCTATTCCCCCAAGTCCTCCCTTACACCCCTCCCACTAACTCACCTGAAAGGTCAGTCATTACATAGCTCACCTTACCACTGCTCTAAGTTTGGATCTTCCTAAGTTTTGTAGCATTGTGACTACACAGTGACAGCCATCTGCCCTGGGGACTCATTGTCATTTATGGAAAGACAGAATGTGTTCCACTTCAGGAAGTGAGGACCAAGGCTTGGATGCTGCCAAAACAAATGTATTTGATTGGAGCAGAGTGACTTGTGCCCACAAGCCATTCTGTTCAAGCAATGAGATTATTGTGGAAAATTGAGGAATATTAAAGCCCAGACTGAAGAATCTAAGTATTAGGCATCACTCAGAAGTAAAGATTTCATTACTTTTTGTAAGTTTTTAATTTTGGCTGTCTTCCTGCACCTGGCTATCTTATTAAGAGACATTCATCCCCTGGAGATGTTTCTAGAAACAATAATAATAAGAAAAAAAAACTGTAGCCCATTCTCTAAAGATATTTTTTCCCTTTAGTTCTGGCTGCCCAGGCTCACCATTGAGCTGTATAAAAACAGTGCTTTTTTACTGTTTGCATTGAGTGTTTAGACATTCTTCTGCAGGATATACAGATTCCCTGGATTTCCTTTACTAGGAGACTGGCTTGTGTAATAACCCTAAGCAACTATTTCCTTGTCATTCTCTTTATTTAGTGAAATCCTTGTAATTAGTTCCTGTTCTACAGAAACAGAAATACTCAGCTCAAAAAGGAAGAGATTGTGCTTGCTAGGCCTTAAATAGCTGCCATGTTAATTTAAACACATTGTCCAACATCTGTGATGACATGCTTTCACTTATAAAATTGAAAAGAAATAGTACAAATTTCATTGGATTGATGAGATTCACATCATTTAGTGTGTGTGTGTGTGTGTGTGTGTGTGTGTGTGTGTGCTACTTTGCACAAACAATCTTATAGACTTTGCTAGAACCATAATGTAGATGAATTTCTAAATGTTCTTATTAAATAAAAAACACAGAGCCAGCTATAGGGGTGAAAGATTTAGAGAGATCAGAGAAATAGGGAAAATCATCAGCCAACCTTACCTCACCATCTCTGCAGCTTCCAAATGTGACTTACTTCCTGTCTACCCACGCCTATATGCCTCGCTGTTTTGCCATCTGATTTGCTCTCTCTGTTCAGCTACATCACCTCCTCTTCCTACCCAGCTCTGTCACTTCACTTCCTGTCTGTCTGTAAAGACCTCCAGACCTCCGTGGTTAACTATTTTTGGAATTTAAGGCATCTGTCACCACACCTGGCTCTGTTTCCAGTGTGGCCTTGAACACACAGAGATCCTGCCTGCCAAGTGACAGGATTAAGGACTTGTGCTACCATTACATGACTTCTGTGTTTACTTATAATGGCTGGCCTTTTCCCTCTGATCTCCAGGCAAGCTTTATTTATTAGAGCACAGATAAAATATCACCACATTTCAGCACAAATAAAATATCACCATACCCTAAAATACTTAAAAGTATTCCAGTTGGCAGTTAGTAATACATATTACAATGTTTAAAATAGTCAGGCCTACATTTGCGGAAATCATCCATGGTTCAATTAACTTAATGGCTATATTAGAAAAAAAAATAATCTATTTATGTAACTAGATGTTTACATTTCATTCATAAGCAAAATAAATTATTGCAGGAGATTAAGCACAAAATAATCTTCCACTTTCACATCTGTAGACAAAATTCTAAACAGTCTTAGTAAATAAAACACAGAGCCAAATACAGGGGTAATAGCTGAAGAGATCAGAGAATTAGCAAAGAGCCATGACTACCTTATCTTACCACCTAGCCGCCATCCCTTCCCCAGAGAGCTTCTTCCTGTGTGACTTGTGTTTTTATTGCTTTCCTGTTCTGCCTTCCCATTGGCTCTAAGTCCAGCCACATGGCTTCCTTATCACTACCTGTCTATGCAGACCTCCAGGTCTCTATGATTGGTACTGAGATTAAAGGATCGTGTCACCACGCTTGGCTGTGTCCTTGACCACACAGAGACTCTGCCTGCCATGTGATAGGATTAAGGGCATGGGCTACCACCACCTGACTTCTGTTCCTGGCTCACTATGACCTCTAATCTCCAGGCAAACTTCATTTATTAACATAAAAATAAAATCACATTTCAGCACAATTAAAATATCACCACACACATCTTTTGGTCACTGCAATATCGACCAGAATTTCTAAAGTATCTCACCAATTATCCTAGGGAGGTGTAGATAAGTATGGAATGACAACAGATAGAGAAGCCTGGGGAAAAAAAAGAAAGACATTAGTTCAGGCCCAGTGTGATGAATCTATGAGCATTTTAGGTTACCTACAGAAGCATGGGTGATGCAGGAGTTACCAACAACACCAGGACATCCCCCTAGGTGACTTATTGGTAGCTACAGCACTGAGGAGTCCCACTGCATTATTGCTTACCTCTTATAGAGTGGTGACTGGAGTCTTGAGTAAGGGAAGCATCCTCTGAATATCTTGGGCTCTTGCACCTCTTGATTTTCCACCCTCCCTGATGGCAATTTAATAGGCTTGATTTCATGAAGGTTTTGTCCCAACATCACAGCTCTTCTGCTTCAAAGCAGCAATGGCCACATCAAGCCCACAGGAAGTAGTCACGCCAACATTTCTAAGGTATTTCCTTAGTTACCATGTAGGATGTATGAAAGGAGAAATCTTTGCTGTCATGTTTTCAATGCCCAGAACACAAACTGCTACTCTGACAACATTTTATAGGTCCAATTATTTTAAAAGGCATAAATGTTTTAGCATTTATTATAATTGCAAAGTTGTGTTTTATAACATGAGAAGGTCATAAGCTAAGGAAAAGACAGGTAAACATCCCAAATTGTGGAATCAAATTGCAATTTTATTCTTACAAAGTTTCTGTAAGAACATAGTTACTTCCAAAATGTTAGCTTTTCTCTTTTACACATTTCTACAATTTCTAGATTTGATCCAGCCCATGTTATTGCTTCCATTATAGAAAGAAAATGATCTCAATTCGAATTTCAATTTCTAAGCTTTTGCTCCCTCCTCATTTAAACTCACAATTTTAGTCAATTAGATACTTAAAAGCCCAGAAGGAAGAAGTCAGAGTAATAGTGGGTTTTAATTAAGGGTCAGGAAAATGCAGTGCCTACCTGGGCAAGCCAGCTTAGAGGAAAGCCAGAACATTAATGAATACAAGAATCAAAGGGCAGGTGAGGAAATCAACCAGGCAGACCTGGAACACATGTGTTAATTGTGACTGATTTTCCACGACAATGATGAAGAAGGTGAGAAGTTGCTACAAGCTAGGTGACACCCAGCACTCATGAGGTTGTCTGACCCAATATGCAGAACATTAGTGTCTCTTTTCTCTGAGCTATCAGGAGTCTTTTACGCCTTAGATAGTATGTTTTAACTAAATGTAGCCTTCATGCTCTCCCCTTAAATAGCTTCGGCACCTACACAAATTTGGAAGGATTGCTCTTAGGTATTTGTAGCTTCTTACTGTAATAGAAAGCCATGGAACTGGAAAAGAGAGATGACATTGGAAACATTACTGAAAATGAGAAAACTGAGAGTCATCAAGTTAGAAACTTATGGGGAGATTTAATGATGGAACTGTCTTAAATATCAGTTGCACACTTGGATTTGAGGTAGAGTGATTGTTAAACTGTGTTTAGCATCGCTATGCCGAATTATACATGGGAATGTTTAGAAGGGATGCTGCCACTGAGCAATTGTGTGAAGGTTGACCTTCTACGTAAAAGAAGTTACATGCAAAGCATTCGTTCATTAAAATTTATAGTGATGTTACTCTGAAAATAATGACATAAAAGCGATTAAAATTCTACGAGTAAAGGAAATACACTGTAAAGCAGTTTAGATAATTTCATAGCCAATTTTTAAGCGAATTCTACTCTGCATACACTGGTTCTGACATCCCTAGCCCCATCCCTGTTGAACTGCACATGTCCCTCTATAAATACAATCTGCTTTGAAGGTGTGAGTCTTTTAGCTATTTTCTGAAGTTTGCCAAGAGGGCATGTACATCTGCCAAAATGAAAAACATGGGACAGTTTTTGTGCCTCTAGGTGGTTCTAAAATGGCATGCCACCATCTGCCATTGGATATGTTCTAACGATAAACATTTAAAATGCTGCAACGAGTTTTACAAGATCACAAGAATTCTAAGTCTTTATGTACTTTGGAGCCAGTAAGACAGATAGTTAACACACAGAAACATGCTCATTTCTGTGCACATCCCCCTTAGGTTTCCTTCACAAAACTTAAGGAGGAAATTGTTGAGCTAAAATATGCTGTGAGTTCTGAGATAATTTGATGATCAATATATTATCATCAGGAAGGTGAGCCTAGCAAAGACAACACCAAGCTTAAACACTATCTTCTCGGTAGCTGACTAATTAATGATCAAATTCACACATTCAAAATTGCCAAAAATTAATGTTTTTACCTGACTACACTTTGATTCATGTTTCTGTACTCACATCCTAGGTATCCAACTTTCTTAGAAAAATATCTGGCAACATTTGCAATAATATTCACATAAGAAATGTATTTTCTTTTCTGTGCCATGTTATGCACATATGAGGTGAATGAGAGAAGTTATCAGAAACCTTCTGTCATTTACTGTCTGCATTATGCTTTCATTATTTTCAAGAAGATCATTAGATACAATCCTTCAGGACTTTAAAACATTTTCCTAATATTGTTTGCTTCTGAAAGTGTTATCAAAAAGGAATATGACATCATGTCAATTAAAAAAATACTACTAATGCTAAAATAGCCAGCTCTGCTTCAAAAATGTTATTCTCCAAGTCCTGACATGACAGCCGGGTGACTCTGTCTCGAGATACAAATCCATGTGTGCTCCCACCACCTGGCCTCTTAGCTGCAGTGGATTTTAAAGTTTACATATGCAATCTGGTATGGAAACCTGGACATTTAACATGTTTTCTATCATATGGTTTAACTCCTTTTGGTTTCAATGACTATTTCTTACCTAACTGAATAATATATAGCATAACTAATGGAAGGAAAATGCTCACCATTTCTAAAGAGGGAAGTGAAGGGAAATATTTCCTCAGTCTTGCTCTCTCTCAGTTGGTCTTCTCTCCAAACCATCTTCCTTCTACTGTCTCTTTACCTCAACTAAAATATCTTCACACAACAATGCCATTTGTAATAACTCTACAAATGAAATTATATAATAGATTAAAATTGCATTTTGATATTTTAAAGACCATTGCCTTTTGATGGCTAATATGGAAAGGAACTTCAAATTCATTGCACAGCCGTGAGCACGACTGAGAGGTTTCCTATACACTCTTCCATCTGTTCATTTAATGCAGTCTCCATCAGAATAGTACGTGCATGAAAAGAAGAAATATGAGGCCAGAGAGACTCAACTATTAAAGTGCTTAATACACAAGCCTAGTGACCTGAGTTCAGTGCCCTGATCCACAGTAGAAGCCATGAATTGCTTCCATAAAGTTGTCCTCTGACCTCCACATGTGTACCTCTGTACACATTTTTTTATGTAACAACATAATTGCTTCTAAGATGCATACTTATAAATAAAGTTGCTGTAAACAGCCATATACAGTTTGTGCGAACATGCATTTTATACTCCTTTGAGTGAATACCAGGGCAGGTGATTACAGAATTTATGTGAGAAGATAGATTTAATGTTGCAAGATACTCACAATTTATCTTCCAATGTGATTGGAACATTTTGTATTCCCACCAGCAAGTGTTGCTGTCACTGTACATCTTCACCAACATTAGGTATTGCTATTGTTTTGAATTATGGTTATTCTAATAAATGTACAGTGATATCTCATTTTTTGTTATGATTGCCATTTACCAGTCAGCACTGAAGTTAGAAGAATTTTTACTATATTTCCTATTAATATCTTATTTTGGTGAAATATTTGTTCAGGTATTTAGCCCAGTTTTTTCCAAGCTGCTGGTTTTCCTTTATTAATTTAATTTTTTTGATAATTTCATACATAATTACTGCATTCCAATTACTTACACCCCACTCTCCTCCAACTTCTCTCATATCCTTCATTTCTTTTCACATTAATTGTGTCTTTTGTAATTATTACATATATGTGTGTGAGTCCATTTAGTGTTGTTCCTATGTATATGTGTTTAATTGTGGAAGTGGAAGTGGATAGCCTATTAGTGATTGTGGAAGTGGATAACCTATTAGGGTCTTATCCCTAGAAAAGACTCAACCTCCGCCCCAGTAGTCATTAATTGCCTGTACTTCTTCATTTAGGATGGGGCCTGTTAAATTTTTCCCACCAGAATTTGGGTTGTCAGCTGATGGTATCATTATTCAGATCTCTTTTCATCAACCATTTTTTTGAGAGTCTGTGGGTGCAGCATTCCTGTCCCATATGAAAGACAATCTCAAACAAGTATTCTCGTCTTCTGGCTCTTACAATTTTCCCACTCTCTCTTCTGTGATATTCCCGAAGCCTTGGTATAGGACCTCACTAGCATGGGTAGTTAGTTAGGTATACAGTACCAGTCATTAATTCCCTCCTGTTGAGCAGGACTTAAGCCCAAAAATAGCTGTTGGGTGCCACCAGAATATAGGTGCCACTACTTAACTCTCTGGGATATTTTGTGACCTGGTTATTCTCATGACCCCATGGGTTATTTTTACATCAAGATAGGAATTATGATTGTTTTTCTCCCTTGGCAACCTGTATAACACCTTCAAATACTATTAAAGATTGTCTTTAGGGAGGAATCAGCTAGGTCAGTCCCAACTCAATTTCTCTAAGTCCTGTGTCCAAAGTGTGTGCTGGCTTTAGCAACAGGGTCTTGTCTGTAGATGTAATTCAGTGTAGATGTAGCCAACGGTTTTATCAAACAAGAAACACAGAGCTGATTCAGAGAAGAAAGCCAAGAGGTCAGAGCCAAGAGCCTCACCCTTCCTGATTCAGGTATCCTCCTCAGCCAAGAGAGCTCTCTGAAAGAGAGAGCTACTTCCTGTGTGTCTGTCTCTATATTCTCCCTGTTCTGGCTTCTCATTGGTTGTAACCCCAATCATGTGACTGCCTTGTCACTGCCTGTATGTACCGCCCTCCAGGTCCTTAAAGGCGTGCGCCATCACTGCCACGCACTTGCTATGGCTCTAATAGCTCTGACCCCAGGCAACTTTATTTATACCACCACACTTGTCTTCAAGTTCTGGGAGGTAACCAGGGCAACAGCAATAGCCTGATTGTTATATGAGTCTCTTGAACTCTCCTGACCAACAACTGGAGGAAGACTTCTCATGCCTAGCAGTTTGTTAGATAGTAACCTGTTTTTCCCACACACCCCCTTCCTTAGCTGTCAAAAGTTTGAAGGATCATAATCAAAGAGAAGTTAGTTGCTTTCTTACAGTAGAGTTTTAATAATTCTTACACAAGTTAGATAATAGTCTTTCACTAGTTGCTTCTTTTTCTTTCTTTTTTTTTTTTTTTTTTTTTCGAGACAGGGTTTCTCTGTGTAGCTTTGCGCCTTTCCTGGAACTCACTTGGTAGCCTCAGCTGGCCTTGAACTCACAGAGATCTGCCTGGTTCTGTCTCCCGAGTACTGGGATTAAAGGAGTGTGCCACCACCGCCCGGCTACACTAGCTGCTTCTTTTCCAAGTATTTTGTCCTTTTGTATTTCGTTTTTTTGTGCATAAGTTTATTAGAAGTTTGTTATGCATTGAAAGCTAACAAAGATAAGAGGTCACTTAATAAACAGAGGTTTGCATTCATGTGGATGGCTTTATCTATAAAGAAAAATCATGAAGCAATTTATTTCTCTTTATTTTTTATTTTATAATTTAATTTAAGTTTACATATCAGCCACGGATTCCCCTGTCCTCCCTCCTCCCGCACCCCCACCATCCCCGCCCACCCCCCATTCCCATCTCCTCCAGGACAAGGACTCCTTTTGTGTTTCTTATGTTTGTACTCTCACAATATGATCTTTACCATGAGTGAAAGTTTTATTTAAAAATATTATTTTAAAGATTAATGAGTGTATTCACTGACAGTTTTAGCTGCTTCATACTCTTGGCATTCATTTACATACACTGGCTTTTTCTAAAGTTTGCAGAGCTTTTCTCTCCACTGGTTTTGCTTCTGCATTTTAATATATACTTGGCCACTAGTACACACACACACACACACACACACACACACACACACACACACACACACACACACAGGGTTGAGCCTTCCACATTAGCATATCTATTGGTGTTGTGGTTCTTCTGGTCTTGTTTAAAATGCTATAGAGTTGAGGTGTCAGAATGAAGCTTTCCCTTCATTTGTAGGAGACACAATCACACAGGAGATTTCTCTCTTCCTCTGGCTCTTAGAATCATTTTGCCGTCTCTCTTTCATGGTTTCCTGAGCCTTATGCACAGGAGTTATGTTGTAGATGTATCTATTAGGGTTACGCTCCCATTTTCAGCTACTCTCAATGTTTTGAGCAGTGTGGCTTTCAGAAATGGTCTCTGTTTCAGAGAGAAAGTTATTTTTTATATTTTTAAATCTTTTTTATGTTATAGTGTTGTTAAATCATTCCTCCCTACTCTTTGCTTCCTCTAAAGCCTCCCATACACCCCTCCTTAATCTTTTTCAAATTCATGGCCTCTTTTATTCATTATTTTTGCATGAATGCATACATACATATATAAATACACACACACACACACACACACACACACACACACACACACACACACTATCTAGTACCAGGCACGATTCCCTCCTGTTGAGTGGTTCTTCAGTCCAATTAGCAAGCTACTGGTTAACACCAAGGTATGAGTGCCCCTACTGAACTGTTAGGGATATCTTGTCATGTTGGTTATCATTGTGTTTCATAGTCATTATAGCTGGGTAGGAGTATGGGTTGCTTTCCTCTACTGGCTGCTTGCATATAGCATTTTCCAGTACTATGAAAGCTAGTCTTCAAGAAGGAGGCTTAAAATGTCAGATCCGCCGGGCGGTGGTGGCGCACGCCTTTAATCCCAGCACTCGGGAGGCAGAGCCAGGCGGATCTCTGTGAGTTCGAGGCCAGCCTGGTCTCCAAAGCGAGTTCCAGGAAAGGCGCAAAGCTACACAGAGAAACCCTGTCTCAAAAAAAAAAAAAAAAAAAAAAAAACAAAACAAAAAAAAAACAAAACAACAACAAAAAAAAATGTCAGATCCTCTAATTCTTGTGTCAGAAGTACACCGTGCCTTTAATGGCACAGTGTTATCCTCATGATTTTGGAGACAACCAAGGAAAACAGCAAGAAGATTGTGTTGTTTTCACACTCTCTTGTAATCCCCTGACCAACACTGACCAACAACTTAAAAAGGAATTTCTTTTTTTTTTTTTTTTTTTTTGGTTTTTCGAGACAGGGTTTCTCTGTGAATTTCTCATGCCTGGTACTGGATTTTTGTTAGAGAGTCTAAGGCTATTAGATGGACATTGCCATCTCAAGTGACATAACTAAATTTAAAATATATATATGTGTATATATTAATATGTAATATATATATTACATACATACTTAATTTTATGTATAAAAATAATATGAATCCTTACATTTTTCAAATATCCTTGCTATTATTTTCCCTACCCCTCACTGTCCTGTAGCTTTCCCCTTCCAGTTAAAGCACTTGCCCAGATTTCTTTGTTAAAGACAGCGTCAACATCTCAAAGATCAGACACATTTTCTACTCTGTGACCTTCTGGGAGATTCAGACATTTGTGGATCACTCTTACAGTTATGATCCATGAAGGATACAGCATTTTCTCTTTTCAACTGTAGATATCCAGTTGTCCCAGCTCTGTTTTTTAAAGTTGTCACTTCTGCTTCCTGTCTCTCACCCAGGCTTTGCTCCTTTGTGGAAGGTCAGCTGACATGTTTATGTGCTCTCCATTCTCTCCGATTGATCTAGTTTGTACCTTTGCCAATAACTCATGTCCTTGACGGCTGTAGCTTTATATAAAATCTTGGTAGCTGGTATGTAAGTCATTCAGCACCATGCTGTCAATTCTACATCTTATTCCTCTTTGCTCACAATACAATCCATATGATTCTATTACTTTTGAGAACACTGGTATTGGAAGCTAGTGTTCCATCAAAGAAAACAAAAAAGACATTCAAAACCAGATATGCTTGATGTGGAACCTATCCTGTCACCTTTTTAAAAATTATTTCTTTTATCATTTGAGATTATAATGTTATAATTTTATAATTATGATTTCCCTCTGTTTTTTCTCTTAGTGAATGTGTATACGAGCAGCTTTGTGGAAATGATGCTACCTTACTAGATCCTTTTTCTATATTTCAGATGGTTATGCAAAAGATAATATCTTGTTTTACACATGAGATGATGCTGGTTAGACACATCCTTTTTGACCCTGTTTTCCCTCGGATTACTCTTCCTCCCTTAGTTGGTCTTTATTACTTTTTTTTTTAAAGTAAATACTTTATTTTTATTTTGTGTGTGTTGTATCTTTTGTAGGTGTGTTTGTGGGGGTGTAGGTGCCTGCAGAAAGGAGAAGGACATGTCAAATTACATAGAGCTAGAATCAGAGTTGATTGTGAGCCTTCTGGTATGGGTGCTGGGAACTGAACCCAGGTACTCTGTAAGACCAGAATCTGCTCCTGACTGCTGAATCACCTTCTAGGCCCTGAGTTCTTTATTTGATCATTATCTATATTTATTTCTGAATACCTGTGACTTTCCCTCAAATTTCCTTGTCTGCTAGACCCTTCTCCTGGCAATTGTTTTAAATTTTATTCCACCAAACATTTGACTAGTGCCTGCAAAAATACATTCTATTTTATGCATTGCACCCATCATGTATTTATCTTTATGGATCACAATCAGGTCCCCCACACTGCTAAGCAGTCTCCCCATATCTCTTTAAAACCTCATTGATGGAGACAAAACATGAGTTTTGTCTTGTTTCCAAATCTAGTCTGGTTGGGAATAAAGATGAAGTTAACCTAGAAGAGTGTAATTGGATGTCACAAACTTTACTAGATTTCCTTGACCTAAAATACACCTAATGTGGAAATCAGTCATCCCGGCTCTGAATTTTATTCTTTCCACTGCTAAGGTCACTGCTATATACCAGTGACTCTCAAACTTTGATAGTGAACCTGGATCATTTTCCTAAGAGTTAGACACAGCATAGACTGCTAACAAGGTCTGCATGAGCTTATAAGCAAGACATAAATCTAATGGTTGCAATGAAACATCTATACTGAGCCTTTAATCTCATACCCTATGGAAGTCCTTCTCATTTGACAAACAGACAACGAAACACCAGCTCTGAAGCAAAAGGCCAACAGTTCCTTTCCTTATCTCCCTACATGTTTACGAGTAGTAACTTTGAGGGCTGAATCTCTAAAGCACATACTCTCTCACTGCTTCTCAACATTCCTCCTGTTACCATCACAAACCATGGATCACTGTCATATCTGGACTGCATAAATGGGTCCTAACTGGTTCCCCCAGTCTGTCTCCTGATTTCCCATAGCCCATATCTACAGTGCTGCCACTGTTGTTTCTAACCCATAAGTCAAATCATTTAATTTCTCTGCTTAAAACCTTATAATTGTGTTTTACCTCACTTAGTTCCAAATCTAAATTTAATATAAGATTCTATTTGTCTTGCCCATGGCTTTAATATCAAATCTCTGCATTATATTCTTGTTCTATGGCATTTATTCTTTCCCAAGTCTCTTCTCCCTTCCGCTTGAAGTATTCATTTCCCAGTATTTCATGGCTGTTCCTATTCATCTTTCGTGGCAGAATTCAAACATGGTCATCATATTACCTTAAACTAGAAGGTTTTCCATCAATGATCTCTGACACATGATGACCAAATTAATGTTTAATTTTATGATTCTTAATATTGTTTAATAATTAGAAGCATTTATGTTATAAAATTTACATAAACCCACTATATTCCCACTATCTCCCCCAAACACTTAAGGTCTTTGATGATATTAATCTTATTTTTTTCTTTAATCTCTTCCACCTGTTCAAATGAACTTCCTAGAACACAGTCAATGCTCACTAAATCAAATTGCCTATCCAAATGAATCAGGATAACTATTTTTATATTTTTACCAAAATTTAAACCTTCCTTCACAACATGTTAGGTATTGAAACAGTAATTGACTTTCCTTGTTAATATTAAGCTAATATTTCTGCATAATAAAGTGGGCCCCAATAATTAGATTTGTGAATATTTTATTCATAGAGAGCCAAGTTAGAAACAAAATTAGATATTTTTAAGTAGTAGAATGAAGCAAGAAGGCTATAAAGAGGTAGATTTATCAGAGTGAAATCAAATCCAATATAGGTTTAAGAGTGGCTTGTAATCTGGCATAGAGAAACTCCCTTACCTCTTATAACAGTTTCACCACTAATCTATAATATAGATTCAAGACATCTCAGTTCCTACCTGCACAGATAAGGATTCTTGAGGCTTAATTAAAGTGTGTCTATATGATTCTTTGATTTTTACATTAAAATATGTTATTAAAGTAGTGAAAGTGATTTACAAATTACTGTAATTTGAAACTTTTCTTCATCTCTCACTGCCTGGTTAGCGCTGAATATTGAATAATAATAAAAATGCAGTTGTGCCTAGGGTCTGGAAGTTGGAGCCTCACAGGCAGGTGCAGTTAGCAATGGAGGCGTAGGGGTTAGTAAGTTTCTAGTGCTGCGATGAAATGCCTTGACAAAGTCAACTTGGGGGGGAAAGGGTTTACTTCAGTTTCTAAGTCCAAGTAAGAGTCTGTCACTGAAAAGATGAAGACAGGAACCGGGAGGCAGGAATTGAAACAGAAGCTATGGAGAAACATTACTTAATGGCTTGATCCTCATTGCTCACTCAGTCTCCCTTCTATACAACAGAAAACCACCTGCTGAGGCTGTCACCACCCACAGGGAGCCGGACTCTGATATCAACTAATAATGTGTGTGTGTGTGTGTGTGTGTGTGTGTGTGTGTGTGTGTGTGTGTGTATAACAATGTTTAAAGAAGAAGGATTGGGAGGGAGGGAATTACATCAGAGAGACAGGAGGGTGAGAAGAAGGGAAATGTTGTAATTAACATTTAGTTAAATCAAGCACTTGTAAATTTAGGGAAAAAATTTAAAATAGTTACCATGTGATTCAGCAATTCCATCTGTCGTTAAAAATTCAACAGAATCAGGTCTTTTCTTAAATTGATTAAACTGCTTCTTCAGTCCCAACTAACCTGTATAGATTATGCCAACAAAGGGCAAATTTCACTTTTGTGTTCATGGTCTCCTTTTAATCAAAGTCAATTCTTCAACTCCAAGTGACCTGAACCACAGGTGCTTAACTCAAAGTATAGGATAGCCCCATAAATGCTTTGAAAGACTAGGCTCCAGTCAGGGGAGCCTATCATATCTTGCTCAACTATCATCACAGAAGCTTCTCCTGAGGTAGATGGGAACAAATACAGACACACCAATCATTGAATGCTTTCAAGATGACTACAGATAAATATCAGTTTTAAGAAAAAAAATCACTTAAATATCCAAATAGTTCATCATTATTACAGGTCCTTTGACTGAATGTAAATGAACATGAGATTAAAATGAATGACAGTTTTAGAGGTACTTATTATCATTTTTTAATATTTGTAACTTCATTGATAGTCATGTTTCTTAATCATTATATAGGACCCATGTAATCTGTGTTTGTATGAATTCCCTCATTCATTCTTTGAATCAAGTCTTTGATTTGTTAAACTTATTTCAGGAATGTTCTAGAGTCAATTACAAAACTCTTTCCAAATTATTATTTTAGTTTCTAATTTTATTTTACCTTTAAATCTTCAGTTGCTTATACTGTTGAATATTCTAACTACTTTGGTACTTTCCTGAGTAACAGTCTTGGTTACATTACAAGGTCACATTTCTCAGAATCATCTCATTGGTCTCCTCCTCAAGTTCCTCAGTAACTATTGGGAAGTGTTTCCATTACTCCAAAACTCTGAAAAGAACAGGCCCTGTACAGGGTCACAACTACTTAATGGTAAATATACTTTGTTTATTATCATTCTGTTTCATCTATCTTGCTTCATGTGTTAAAACAGCACAGATTCTTGGGTAATTTATTCATGTATGTGAATGCATGTTTTGACTGTAGATTTTAATGGTTCCTTTCTCTACACAGAAATGAAAGCAATTCGCAAAGTTGTTAATTAATCAAAAATCATTTACAAAAATGCACCCTACCTACTCAATACAGTTCATTGCCAGTGCTCTTTAATGCAATATAGTTTGGATTTCTATTATCCAGTTAGGACTTTTAAACAGTTTTTCTTTATTTTTGAAAGTTGTGTGCATCTATACAAGGAAATGAAATAATTTATACTGTCATATTCTTCCATCCAATTCCCCCATCTCCTCTCCAACACAGTGTCCTCCTAACTTCACGATTTTTTTTGCAAAATACATTAAGTCCAGTTAGTGGTACCTGCTTTGGGGTCCCCACGAACAGTAAGCATGGCTCTCCCACATTAATCACTAATTAAGAAAATTCCTCACAGTCTTGCTATATGCTAGTCATATGTAGACATTTTCTCAGTTGAGAGTCTTTATGAAATGATTCTAGCTTGTGTCAATTTGACATAAAACTAGAAGTAAATAAACAAATGCATGATCTATACATCACAGCATGAAAACAATTCCAATCTGTTGTAGTTTTAATTAATCTATTGATTTTTTAAATTTATTTTTGGTGATGGTGGCATGATTCATTTCTTTGCCTTTGAGACTAGCCTGGTGTTGCCCAGACTAGCTTGAAATTCACGTTGTAGCCAAGGATAACCTTGAACTTCTTTATTGTCCTGACCCTATCTCTGGAGTGAAAGGTAAAGTACTAAACAATGCATCTGGTTTTATGATTGCTAGGATCTAACCAAGGGCTTTGTGCATGCACTTTGTGCAAGCACTGTGCCAACTGATCTACTTTTGTCTTCTCGTTTGTTTTTACTTTAATCAGTGTGTGTTAGCAATTCTAACCTACGTCAGGGACAGAAGAGTCTGCCTTGGAAAATAAGTCTGCCTAGTTTCTCAAAAACTCTGGTACTGCAATTTCAGTGATATAGGTATTTCTGTAAATTGGCTCAATTTTATACCTTATGGTTTAATAAATGCTGGAATATTTGTGGGGGCTAATATGAAAAGATTAGTAGGTCTTGGTTGCATGTGTACATTCATGCTAGCTCAGAATCATCCCTGCCCTTGTCAGGTTCCATTGAGTGTAATGAATAGAATGACACATTCTTGCCTTAAAAACAGTTGTCTTGACATAAGCAATTATACAGAATTGTGTGATTAAAAAAGTAATAGAAGTTTTCCAGCTATACTCTTCTCTGTGATACAGACAAGCTATGAAATAGACTTTGAGGATTCCAAATCAAAGACAATGTTATCATTTCCAAGATTAGTTGTCCAGTGAACGCTTGTCTCACATCTGTCAAAGTCCCATTCACTTTAAGACTTTGGTAAATAGCTGCATATGTGATGTTTTGAATAAAAGAACTTTTAGAACTTAAAATTAATAAAAATTGTGTGCAAATACAAGTTATAAGTTCCATTAACTTTGCAATTAAATGAAAAAAATGAATGAAATTATTATCAAATTGGTGATAAGTCTACAGTACTATAATTCTACTTTACAATTAGTTCAAGCAACTTATTCAAGCAATATTCAAACAGCACATATATGACATTAGATTTAAGGGAAATATATATTAATATTATTTAAATGTGAAATCATAGCTAAGGTTTTCAGTGTCTGCATTATTAATTAATTATTTTGTCATACACTATATATTCTTTTAGCTTTGTGTGGTGGCACATCCCAGCAAGTAAGAAGGCAGGTGGATCTCTGTGAGTCTGAAGCCTGCCTGGTCTATATAATGAGTTCCAAGAAAGACAGGGCTCCAAAGTAAGACCCAATGTCTTAAAAAAAAATAATTTAAAGAAAGGAGAAGAGAAACAATGTTATTTTAAGTGCAATGTATTATAATGTTCATTTTAACTTTGCTATGATCATTATATAACTATAAAAATTTACGAGCATAGCATCTCACTTTTTCTTTTTGATTATCATTATTCATGCATTTCTTGATTATTACCAAAAACATCTTTATTCTAATGGAGGCAAGATGTTAAAATGTTACCCTCTTTACACATCCAATATTTTCTACAGAAAAACACAAAGAAAAGTACTTATCATTGTCTATTTTCTGGTTCCTGTATCTTGTGCAATTGTCATAGTTCAGGTTCAGACTTTCAGTTTTTCTAATTATGGAAAAACTGAATCAATTATAACTCCATACCCTAGATTTGTGTTATAGTTAAGAGTTAAAACCCATGTATAGTTGGACATGGTAATGGACAGCTAAATTCAAGCATTTAACAAGCTGAGGCAGGGTGATCTTGAGTTCAAATCATGCTTGGTGTTGTCTTAAAAAAGGAAAACAAAAAGGAAAAATAAATTGTGACCTGAAAATATGGACTATTTCCGTTGTTCCTTTTGACTTAATAGTTTCCTACTAAAATGTAGGTGGTGATTAAATTATTTGATTAAGTCTTATATAGCCATTTTTAAATGATATAATTTGTCATATATAAATCTGTGATTTATATTATGTATGAAGTTATAATTCAACATCCATTTGAAAGTCCATCCCGGACACTGTGTTGTATATGCTTGGCATGCAGACACTGAAAACCTTAGCTATGATTTCACATTTAAATAATATTAATATACATTTCCCTTAAATCTAATGTCATATATGTGCTGTTTGAATATTGCTTGAACAAGTTGCTTTAACTAATTGTAAAGTTAGAAGCAAATATATATGAGCAATATAAATAAGCAATCTATTTATTAGAAATTACCTAAAAATTATTCATGCTGTCCTCACTGTCCTAAGTGAATTCATCTTCAAGAGACATTTTTATCTGGTTGTTAATAATATCTCATTTTGCTTCATATTGTAGGACTTTATTTTATTTTTCCAATTCTAATAATGTGGACAGAAAGCAGACAGCATTTTCTCCTGTTAAATTAATAATTAGATGGTTTTCTATGAAAGGATTCATGATAGATGGGATTAGTGTTAAATATCATGGTCAATATAAACTTGTGCTGTATTTATTCTAACTGTAGCAACCCAATATATTCCTATATTTCTGTATAAAAACCTCCAGAATGCGTATTTCCAAGATGATTTTGGATACCAGAAAATTAATTAACAGAAGGTTGATTTCCAGAAATAGAAAGGATCATGTTTGAACCCCCCAGGTATGTCTAACACTGCTCTGAAGCGTACAGTTTTAAATCCAAGGGGAAAGAAATGACGACCCATGGTTAGTATGTTAAAGGAAGGATTACTTAGAGAAACATTGATTCACAGAAAATCCCTGAGGGCTACAGATTGAAATGTGTAGGAACAATGAAATTACTAATAATATTTGTGTACTTACAAAGCAGAGTCTTAAACACACTTAGAGGCAAAACAATGCGGAGACTTAGGGGATCACTTTTTCAAGGACTGTTCTCAACTTCTCAGTTAGATAACTCTATCCTCTGTCCTGATAAATTACATTGATTGGTTGGTTGACTGATAGAACAACAAACATGCTGGCTTCTTTTTTCTTGATGGAAAAGACAAGAATTTGAAGCATGATTTTAATAACACATGTGATTACACTTCTCAGTTGGAAGTGAACTCAATTCATCATTCATAGATATTTGACAAAAGATAGTCTGGCTCTTGAAATAGAAAAGTATACGTGACACAATTTGTCCTATGTAATTCCGTGGACAATGTTCATAGGCTCAGATATGATTGCGGCTACCTCCTGTGTTGTACTTTGTAACTCACAGCCCAGTTGTAGCAGCAGTTGATACAATACTGCCCAAGCAGGGGGTAGAGATTTCACTTAAAATACAGGGCCTTGTCAGGGAAAGCTCAGGAGGTGGCCAGGCAGGAGCAGTGAGTGCATCAGGGCAAAGCTACAGTGTTTTTAGAAATGAAATCCTCTGCTGAGGTGAGATCAAAGTTTGCGGTTCTCTATTTTTATTGTCACAAAGAGGATCTCGCTTGATTCCATTTACTTACAGTTTTCTCAAAACAAAAACAAAAGGATGTGAGAAGGAAGAGCAAAGGAAATAAACTGAATGAAGTCTAAGTCTAGGATGAGGCTCTTCACCTGTGTCCCAGATGTGAGGAGGCAGTCCATTTCAGAGCAGTAGAGAGGCATCACAGGAAGCATTTTGGTAGGCAGCTCTTGGTGAGCCCAAGAAGCCCCCATGTTCGTAGAGAGTGCTGCACTAACTGCTGTCATTTAGAGACTTGGACATTGCTTCCAAAGGGAAAGCAGGTAGAGACAGGTGTATGATTCTCCAGGCAACAAAATGTTGCCTGGCGTTTATTTAAATAGTCTGTTTGTTTTCTGTTTGTGTGTAAGATGAGGTATTTACTGAAGTGTATGCCATATGATGGGGCATATTGTTTGATTCCTCAGAAATCTTATGTTTGGGAGACGACAGACTTGGGGCACTAAATCTTCATTAAAGTTGTGATTTCACTAGTCAATTCGTCAGCAGACAAGCAGTCCCAATTAAAGCTTTTATTCATCTTCAGATTAAAAATATATCTCCCAGATTCCAAAAAATAAAAGTCTCTCTCCAGTGCTGTCTTCCCTTGGCCACACAATCAGCAGCTTCCATTTCAATCTAGCAACGCTATTTTTGAGTGTGATTCTTTTAGAGTAATTCATCCCATTCTTAAATCAAGAACACGTGCTTGTGATGGAGAGCAAGTTAGGGAAAGCAATTCAGTGCAGAGGGCTGTGGCCTGACAGTAATGTAGTCAGGCAGGCAGCTCCAGTCATTATTTGAATAGAGCACTATAAGACAATAAATTATTTTCATTCTGGAATGACAGGGTTGCACATCTTTCACACTGTGCATCACCTGGTTGTTGTTATCACAAACCTCTTTATTCTGTAACAAATTATGGCAAATGGAAAGAGTTTTAGAGTGGTGACATGGAGGTAATATCTCCTGATAATAAGAATGTAACACTTGCTGCCACAACAAATGTACTTCCTGCTGACATGTTTTATGTGATGCTGCTGCTGTTTTTCTCACTGCCCTTAGATGCAGGAAGCTTTCATACATGGAGTGACAGGTAGACAAAGGTAATAGATCTTGTGAAGCTCTTAATATGAAGAATGCATCATATCTCATATGTGAACTTGTATCGATAACATCCTCATTTTCTAGTTCCTGATATAATTAATCTCTTGCAATTAACAAAGTGTCAGATAGATCATTGACTTTTAATCAGGATAATTTTCACTTTACAACAGTTAAATCTAGCCCAAGTTTAAAACCTGTCTTCAGTGAGTTATTTTAATTTCAAAGACCACAGATGTATGCACCCACACTAAAGTTACTCTGCTATTATCACCACCCAGAGAAACTCTCTGTTGCTCTGGGCATCCTACAGGGGTTAGAGAACATGGATATCACCTGCTTCCATCACTTTGGCAGTCTTTGAGGAAGGCACAGAACAAAGCCAGAGGCAATGTGCGTATAGACAGCTTGTTCCTGTTTTGTTTGAATGAGACAAAGGCCAGAATTTCATCAGCAAACCTTAGAAGGAAAGAAATATGACTTTTGTCAATTAGAATGAAAGTGAGAAATCAAATGAATATAAAGACTTAACCCCACACACTTATGCCTACTCTATGATTTCATTTACTTTGAGATGTGGTAGAATATGAGGTGTTTGAGCCCAGCAAGGTGACTACTTGTTTGAGAAATCACAGCTTGACAGTGAGACTGCCATTCAGCTGCAGATACACATGTGTGAGATTTTTTTCTGCACATACAGTCCATGAAACAGTTGCAGCCTTCTGTTGAGGAAAGTTTTGAAACATGTACAGGTTTATTTATTTAGGATGTTTCGGAGATTGTTGGTCTGATAGCTCAGCCAGCTTGATATTTACCAAATACGTCTGGGCCTTGTATGAATGTGGTTTGTTTCTCTGTATCATGGAGTTTTCTACTTCAGAAAGCAGCCAGTCTGACTTCCTGATGGTTCTTTGTCATGGATGGCATTCATAGTGTACACTGGCAAAATGAAACCAGAAAATTCTCATGGAATTACATTGGCAGTGCTCTGAGGATCAGTGTGGATTCACACTTAAAGGGGAAGGTGAGAGTCTTAGGTTGTGTAATTTGACCCTGACTCACTTTCAGTGTCTGTAAAATATTCTGCTCACACATTCTGACTGGCTCATCTAGAGCAGGAATTAGATGCTGCTGACTCTGTCCTACTTGATCAGACAATATCAGCCATAAGCAACATCCTATATGCTGATTTTCATGTGAGCAATCAATTGGCATGCCTAGACACTGAGCAATTGAGTACTAGCCTAACTACTTGTTTATTTCATTATGTCTTGTTCTGCTTTCAAGCTGTTTTTTTTAAAGAAGTAAAATGATTTTTTTTATCATATCCTTGAATGACCTTTGGAGGCTTTTTTGTTGAGAATAAATTGTTACTTACATTGAATGGCTGAAAATTGTATTGATCTAAAAATCACAAATCACAGGTCTAGAAATTATATACTAAGTTAATTTCTCTCTCTAAATCTTCACAATCAATTGATTTCAGATTAGGAGGAGTACACACATTAAAAACATGTAATTTGTGGATGAGTGCCACCAGATAGCAGGAATGATTTAGGTTGTACACCAGGTTCCCAATTTCTACTCTGTGGTGATGTTCATTGGGGGTGGTAGACAAAACATGGTTTAGGGTGGGTATAGCTAGTAAATTATCAGTAAACAAAGCCAAATATGTCAATATCTCCAGCACCACTCTTGAAACTCAAATGTAGAAGTAAATCAATTTCTGCGTGATATATATATATATATATATATATATATATATATAGACTGGGAATGCATTAAAATGGCATTTTAAGTGAGCTTTATAAAAATATTTTAAATTATAAATAGATTACTTTATGTGTGAATGTTTTGCCAGTATGTAAGTATATTCATCATGTGGGTGCTTGATGCACAGGGAAGTCAGAAGAGGGCCAGGGTATTGGATCCCCTGGAACTGGAGTTAAGGATGTTTGTGAACTACCATATAGGAAGCTGTGAATCAAGGTCAGGTCTTTTGCAAGAGCAACAGGTATTCTTTTTTTTTTTTTTATTTTGCAATACAGTTTAGTTCTACATATCAGCCACGGATTCCCTTGTTCTCCCACTTCCGGCCCCCTCACCTTCCCCCCAATCCACCCCCTATTCCCACCTCTTCCAGGGCAAAGCCTCCCCCGAGGACTGAGATCAACCTGGTAGACTCAGTCCAGGCAGGTCCAGTCCCCTCCTCCCAGGCTGAGCCAAGTGACCCTGCATAGGCCCCAGGTTTCAAACAGCCAACTCATGCAATGAGCACAGGACCTGGTCCCACTGCCTGGATGCCGCCCTAACAGATCAAGCCAATTAACTGTCTCAACCATTCAGAGGGCCTGATACAGTTGGTGACCCCTGAGCCATTGGTTCATAGTTCATGTGTTTCCATTCATTTGGCTATTTGTCCCAGCAACAGGTATTCTTAACCAATGAACTCTCTCTCTGCCTCTGAACCATAAAATTTTGACTTTAATCATTTGATATGATAATATTATTTGAGATTTCTTAAGAAAACATGACTTGCTAATTTCTGTGGCTACAATTCTGTTAATATTTCTGATGGATTTGATAGCACCTATTACATCTTAAACATCCTAGATATGTTTCAGCCACACCCGATCAAGAACAGATAAAATCACATGTACTATAGTAACAACACAAAAGTTGGTAAGATACATTGGGGGAGAACTGAGTCATTAGGCGGTATAAGTTCTGAGCTTCTACCATGGTATATGGTGCATATTCATGTCAGAGGAGGAAAAATAGCTTTTTTGCCAGTTTCTTTAAATATGCTGATGCTATTTTGTTTGTTTTTATTCATCACTGTAAATTTTATGTGAACTACATTAAGATTATGCATCACATAAATTTATATACTGTTGAGTAAATAGCAGTTGAGAAATATTTTACCTAAATCCTACATACTTGAAAATGTTTTTCATTTTTTAAGACTTCCATGAACGATTCAAGTATATATTTTGCATTCTGGCATAAATAGGCCTTTGAGGATTATGCTAAGAACTCTTTAGAACACTTCCTAGAGGAAAGTATTGGTAGAAATGTTTGTACTAATGTAATGAAAACACAATATGCATTCTGATATTGTTTTAATCTAGCACTAAATAATTTAAAACGTGAAAGAGGAATTGCTATTCAGGTGATCTTTGCTAAATCATAAAATATAAGTTAGTGCTCCTAATGTTAAAGTTTGTATATGGAAGTAGATAGGCTGTGGGCATTTTGGAAAGCAGAAAAGACATATTTTCTTAGCAATGAAAACTGAGTCACGTTGTCAAAATATAACATATTCAGCATGGTGCATGGATACACTATCTTGGACATGATGAGACAGGTTATCTCTATTTGCCATAAATCACTGTTTTTACATGAAACATAAATAGAATTTACTTACAGTCTTGTTACTGCTTTTATACATATTTTATGCACACTCATGTTTGTGTGTATCCGCATGTATATAAAAACATGCTTGTATGTGTATGCTTGTGAGTGTGAAGGTCAGCAGTCAATGTGGATGTTAATATCTTCATCCTTTTTTGAGATAGCATCTAACTTTGGAGATGAAGCTCATTTGTTTAGTTTGGCTGGCTGATGAGCATGATGGATCCTATCCTCCTGTCTCCACCTCCACAGTGCAGAGATTACAGGTTCACACTCGTGTGTGTGTGTGTGTGTGTGTGTGTGTGTGTTTACATAGGATTTGGGAATCAAACGTAATTCTCCTGATTTGTAGCAATCATTTCACTGGCTTACTTAATGCCCTGTGCTGGTATTTCTTACCTCTCAAATAGTCTATTACTGCCCCAAATTTTACACACCCATTGTCCATAGATGGACAAAAAGCAACCTGTTCACTATTGGTAGTAACTATGTAATTATCTTCTTCTACTTCTTATCACCAATATTCTCCTATTTAGAGACTGACTCCTAATTTGAAATTCAGCTGTTTGTCTCCAAATATTAAAATACAAACTATCGAATAAGCTACATTAAAAAGCAGTATGTTAAGCAGTTGGGTTTTTACATGCTCGTTGTCTTTCAGAAGTAGACCATACTAACCCATCTTTGCTACACACCATCAGGCACCAGGATGTCAGGGAGAGGAGACTGGTAGGCAGGGCAGACCCTACCTCCCCAACCATGAGGCAGCCTCAATTCCTAACAGGGGTGAGAATTGTTCACAATTAGGAAAGTCCTCAGTCATTCCCTCTTGGAAGCCTTTAAGTGTCACTGATGTCTAGAACCAAACATAATCCTCTGAAGTTATGGTAGAGTTGAAGACTGTCTTGTTACAGGACAGTATCACAGTGAATTTGCAGTTGACTCCTATGGAGGTGGCCTTTCTCTGCTTTCTGCTGTAGATTTTCAGAACTGTCACAAGGGTCATGATGTGATGTGACTCGTGAATTTAAATATGAAATTATCAGAGTTGTACTGAAATTTTCAAGCCTGTTCTAAACAATACAAAGTAGGAGACTATATAGTTTCCATTGTGTGTTACATTCCTATCCGTGGATCTACTGTCCTGGCCTCTGTTGCTGTATTTACTGTCTGGCAACATGGCACCTGACATATCAGCATCCACAGACTCACTGACTACCCACAGCTCACACTTCCTCCTGCTTCTTTCCTGCTTTGAGAACCAGATAAACTTTTCAAGCTTACTTATTTAAAACTAGTTTTTACTCTGTTTTATTTAGTTTTGATGAATCTTATCTATGTGTGATTCTTCAATTACATGACTTTAAGTTTACATACTGATTAGATTTTTTTTTTTTTGTGGCACAGTTAGATAACACGTTTGTGAAGGTGGTATTCTCTATGATCAAGATTAGATGTAGATCATCTGTACCAAGACTATTTTTGTATTATGTTTGTTCTTCTCATGGTTATCGACATAAGGGATGGAACTCAAAATTTCATTGCTACCTAAGTTGCACATCGCTGCTAAAACGTACAACCGGATGCAGTCTTAGTAAACTCTAAATCCCAGCACAAATGTGACAAATGCTACAACATTAATTTGAAAAGAACTCTCTGCAAGTCCCCTTAGTATGGGTCTCCACAAAATCCATTCTAACATAAAGAAAAAAGGATGAAAGAGCTCATTTTTTTTCTGAGAATTTAGAATTCTGAGACGTGCATGCGTCTTTTATGCTGTTGTTTTGGGATGCAAACACAAATCTTAGCATCTGTAAATAAATTGTTTTGTTTAATGTGTCATGAATGCTTCTTTCGTTTCTTTAAAATATTTTTTTAAAGTTTTATGTATATGTATGTGTATGTGTGTCGGTGTCTGTATTCTCTCTCTCTCTCTCTCTCTCTCTCTCTCTCTCTCTCTGTGTGTGGTGTGTGTGTGTGTGTGTGTGTGTGTGTGTGTGTGTGTGTGTGTGTGTACAGAGGCTAGAGGAGAAGGACAGATTCACCTGAGAATTACAGGTGTTTGTGAGCTTGAGTAAGAAGAGTGCTGGGAGCCAGACAAGTTGTCTAGTACAGCAAAATGTGCCCTTAAGTGCTGAGCCATCCCTTCTGCCCTCTCTCCTCCCCCCACAGTCTTCTTAGATGGAGTTGCGTCTTCTCCCTTAGCTACATCTACTGCACATTGTGAAAATGGTGACAAACATCTTCCAGATTTCAATTCCAAGATCTACTCAGAGCTGCTGTGACATAAGCAGACAGTCTTCACATTTGCACTTTAGTATCACTTCCTGAGTAAGAAGACAGTCCCATGAAAACCAAGATGGTGAAAGTAAAGGGGCATTGATTTCTTTTGTTTATCCTACAGATGGCAAGTTAGTTTTAGCTTGGAATTTATGTTCATTACTTCTTTTTGATTAACTTTAAATAAACATAGAAGACCAAACGCATAATAAAGAATTATGCTTTTGAAAAACTTAAATACATGGTAAATATAGTATTTATGGAATATTTATCACCAGTTTTTCAATGCTTCTCCATTGAAATGAACAGGAAGACTCCATTGCCTACTGATTTGTCTCTGTGACTACATGTGTTAACTCCTGAATGACTGATAGAATCACAAATTTTTGCCTTACAAATTGCAAAATTATTTGTAAGCATGTAAAGTCACTCATCTAAACTTATATCCTAGTGACTTACAAATCTAATAGATAAGAATTTTGATTTTTTTCATTAATTAAAAAAAGAAATTTCAATTTTTTTCTATTTGCAAATCCTGAATACTACTTATCAAGCTTTAGTGTAGCCAATTTGGTAATGAAATAAAAAAGTCTATATGGTATTTGAGTCCATTTCAAGCAATAAAATTATGAGAAAAATATAGATCGTTTCAAATGCCAGCTTGGGATATAGCTCATTGGCAGAATGCTTCTGTAGCAAGCATAAGGTCATAGGTTCAGCTCCCAGAACTGCCAGAAAACAAGACTCAAATGTCACTTCTAATCTTTAAAACAAAAGAACAAAGGTATCTAAAACCTGAGTTTATCATATGATGAAGTGCATCATATCATATTTGAATTGGAATAAATACCTTACCTTTGGTGGAAAAACATATTTCATTTAATGTGTCATGAATGTTTCTTTAAATTTTTTTTTATTTTTATGTATATGTATCTGTCTGTGTGTTCATGTCTGTATGCTGTGTGTGTGTGTGTGTGTGTGTGTGTGTGTGTGTGTGTGTGTGCGTGTGTGTGTGTGTGTGTGTGTGTGTACAGAGACTAGAGGAAGGGAACAGAATCCCTAGGTCTAGAGATTTACAGAGCAGTAATTTTAACTTATTTGTGAGATATCAATTTTAATTATAATTTTCAGCAGCTGGGAAATAGAAAGTCATGGGAAAACGTCTATATTCATTTTTGTAACTTCTCCCATTCTTCTCTCTCAAACTGTTACTCATTTGTAAAAGGGCACTGTAGCAGCTTCCCTGTTGAGATAATAGAAATATAAAATGAATTATGAAAGTAATAACATGAAGTGTGAGTTTCAAAACATATGTGTAGGGAGCATAGCTATTAAACTCTGGTTTATATATTCCTAATAAAAAGATTAAGCTCAGAATTCTCATCGTTTTATTTTATATTTCTGTGAGGAAGAGATCAAAGTGCATCTAAGTCAATCATATATTTTTTCTGTTATTATACAATTCCGTGTCATCATATTAAATGCAAGAATTCCCTAAATATTTACTCTGTGGGAAGAAATGAATGTACACGCTTTATCTACTATCTACCTGTCTATCTGCCTACCTATCTTCTACCTACATACTACCTATCATTTAGAGAAATTCATTATAATGCATGGATTGGTCTTTTTTGAAGTCTAGGGCTAAAACTACACTTCTGACTTAGCCTGTCAAGTAACTGCTACTTTACTTATAGCCACCACACTCCCTCCTGTGCATATATTTTCATTGGAGTCTAATTTTAATGTACTTCAATCATTCCTGTAAATTCTTGATGTACTGTTATAGCTTGCACAAGGCATTTTGGATGATTTGAGTATGTATTGAATCTCTATTATTAAAAACTCAGTATGTATATGCATATGCATATTTTCTCGACTTCATCATTTTCTTGTATTTGTATTATTTTTGTATCCTGAGATCTTTAAAAAAATCTCACGATTCAAAAATATCCCACTATTGTACTTTTCATAGTATCTTTCCATTTTGGTCTTTGCTGCCGTTCATAGGCACTAAAGCTGAGTAAGAACACTGCTTGCTTTCCTCCATTGGCAGATTGCATAGCACCTTCCGTTATTATAGAAACTGGTCATAAGGGAGGAGGACTCCAAATCTGGACCAGCTGGATTCTTCCAATCCCTCTAGCAGAAGTGTGTGTTATCTTCAGCAATGGAGTCTTATCATCAAATTTTGATAGACAACCAATGACCAGACTGTAGCTTATAATGTTTTGAGTATCACTTGCATTCCCCTGAGCAGCAACTCTAAAGGTTTCCCACATTGGAACTGGAATTTTTGTTAGGTATCTATGATTTGGGGGCACCTCAAGTGAGGTAACTTTGTTTAATTTAACACGCATACAAAAAAAGAACCCACACGCATTTAATGTAACTTTAATTCTGAATTATTTATCAATGTTTATGCATTTTATATAAATGGTATTCTTATTAGTCTAATATTTTTATAGGTTTCTTGGAGTCACTTATTTCTGCTGATGGAAGTTTTACTGTTGGATTATTCACTCATTTATCTTTCTAGCAACAGGATTTCTTTAAATCCTTGGTAATCCTTGCTTATACATTATTTCATATAATGCAACAACTACATTGCATGAGGATTTCTTGTAAGCACGGTGCTTGCAGTGGGAAATGTTGACAATAAGCTCTGGAAATGTCATGCTAAAAGTGCTGTCTTCTGAAGTGTTCAAACCTATGTATTTTCCTATTCATTTTCAGGTTCTTTAATAGTGATAAATATATTAGTTCATTTCCAGATAAAGACTGGAAACACTACCCTTGATAAATACAAGTATTTGTAGGTATTAGTGGGATGCTATGTCATATTTTGTTTAAATCATGACTCTCCAGCTATTTGCCATTTCCTTGTCATGGTAATATCACTATTTTCTCTAGATATTTGAAACATAAACTGTACCAGTCATCTTTGTTCAGTGAACTTGCAGTCACACTTTGGAATGTCTTTTGCTTAATGAATGTAGTCATTGCTTAAGCTTTCTCCATCCCTCAATGACTCTGACTTTTCTCTGCCTTTGATAAACAGCACTCTTCTCCTGTATTCTACCGAACAGTTTAAAATGTACATATTCCCACATTGGAATCAGATCATGTGAATTGAACTTTTAGCACACATTTTATCACCATTTCTCTCCATAGTGGGAAATCAGACCTAACTTTATTGTTTCATGATTGTGATTTTTGTTTGTATCTTTTCAGAAGATAACGTGTTCACAGGAAAAACAACAGATAGTTGGAAACTTGGAAGTTTCAGTTGATCTCTATGGTTGTACAGCTCACTGTGTAGATAGCTTCCTGATAATAATTCTTGATCAATATTTTGAATAAGAATTCTTAGTAAGATCAACTGCTGGCAAAGCTACATGGTTTAAGAACACCTTTTAAAAATTCACATTAGACAAATTGAACAGCTAAAAAGAACTACACTTTATAGTAATTAACACCACTGTTTTCCATCTCATGCCTTCCTTTGAACTTACTTATCTCATATAGATGTATTCTTGGCACCTGAAACAATTACACTTCAAAAACAGTAAATGTTCTGCTAACAGTTGCAGTTTCCCAACTGCTGTGATGTTTGGTGACAATATTCTTAGATGAGTAGCAGATGAGAATCAAAGGGATCCAGCAGCTGGATCAACAGTGGCTGCCTATCAATGCAAGCAATCCAAGAGGCTTAACCCTTTGGTGGTTCAGATGCCATTCTGCCCAAGGATGATGGAGACCAATCTCAAACCGCTCTCTGCTGCTTGATCTGGCTCCAACCACCCAAAAGAGAGCCTGGACCACTCTCCCTCAGCTCTTAAGTGGTCACATAGGCAGACAAGACCACGCCTTAGGGTTTGTTAGCCCTAAGCTATTGGCTGAAGGAGCAAATTTCCAAAACAGAATATCTGTAAATTATGACATTTGTGAGTATGAATAACTGTGGGATGCAATTTGTGTTCATTCAAAATAGAGGTATAATCCTGCATAGACACAAACACGGCGTCCACCTTGGTCACATACAACAGATAAGAAAATGTGATTCTGCAATGAAACCATATTCTTCTCAAGAAAGTGCAATTGGCAAGGACTGTGCGTCAACATTAGCACTATTGGGTTCAGTAAATTGTGGTTAAAGGAAGACTGTCCAGCAAGGGATGGAAAAGTGCAGCATTCATAGCAGTTGGAGGGCAGTAGGGGTGACTAAGAGGAGATGTTAAAAAGAATTTGACATATGCTGAACTTCATATTTTACTGACTCAATACAAAGACATGATAGGTGTATTGAAATTATTTTGTTTGGCCTAAACTTACAATAACACTTTTTTTTAATATTAGGAGTGTTCTGACCTCTAAGTAGCTTTACTGTAATGTATCCAAATTACAATATCCAGAAAATGGAATCTTATCAGAGCTCAAATTCTATTGATGGTGAAAAGTAAAGGAAGATAAGTGTTAGCTATTAAATATGGCTAAAGGGGAATGATTTTGCTTATTTAGGCCAAAATGAATTTAATTGCTCTTCAGTTTTATATCATAGAAAAATCACATCATGAGTACAGTTCTTCAAAAGTTAAATATTTTACATATCATTAATGTGTTCATTTTTTAGTAGAGGAAAATATAAGGAGATTATCCTTTATACATGGGAAGATTAGCAGAATCTAAAATGAAAGCAGTTGCAGTACACATTTCACCACAATATCTGTGAAAGCAAGAAAATTTCAACCATATTCAGTTCTCAGGAAAATGTGATAGCCAACCTACAAATCCCAATGACCTCCTTAATCTCTGGTCTGGTTTCTCAAAATCTTTATGTGTTTAGAGATTTCCTTTACAGGTTTCACAGGGAAAAATCGTGGATTCTTGTTACATTTTTCTTACATTAATTTATACTGTATACCCTGACCTCCAGAAGGGTAGTACTGAGCCCAACAAGCTGAGCACTGAGTCATATGTGACATGTCAGCATCAATGTCCTGTAACAGTTCCAGTGTTTTACTGCATGCCTGGGGACATGTGGACACATCTTTATTTTTTTTTGTCACAGGTAGTCAATTATTCCAGTTATTTCCATGCCCATGTTTATGTAAATTCTTTTATCTAGACAGAGTTGCAACATATTAAGGTAGTAGAAAATGGAGATGTTTTTTCTTCTATCCCTTAAATTTTCAAATTTAATTTTAGATTGAGTTACCCACTGTTAATCTGGGCATGGTTATTCATGTTTATACTGTCACTTGGAAGACTACAGGAGGAGATAAAAATACCATTCACTGTTCCTGTCTATATTCATCTAAGTCACACACTATCACCCAGTACTAGAAGTACATGAGCATTCAGTATGCCAGATTCCTCATAAACTGGCCATTGTTCATTGGCAATGCTCACTCTACAAAAATCTACCATCACTAGACAAGCATTTCTCCATGGCATTGCCTGAAAGAATATTCCTCTGTAGCTTGTGTGATGAGAGCAAGGTGGTTAGACTTTTCTTCTGTCTTTAAATACTCAACAGCAGGCACACACTCTCTGTTTAAACAACTCTTAATTTTGGCTCTAAGCTCTTCATCAGTCATGTTTCATTGCTGTAGCAATTTCAGCAGTGATAGTCCACCTCCGGTGAGAGAAAATCCTTGTCATCATTCTTCATGAATCTGCTTCGCAATTTTCTGTTATCTAGCTTCTTTCACACTATATAAGAAATTTCACTAATAACAAAGTGAGCCAGGATCTATTACTGCCAATTTAAAAGCAATATTCAGATATACTTCATAAAATTCTATTTTATAAGCACATAACAATTTAAGAATCTAATATGAAATCCTAATATCAATTCATAAGCATATAACATTTTCAATATTAAATGTGAAATCTTCATATTCACCTGGGTTGATAATGGCATCTGTACCATACTGTAACACACTGACCTTGTAAAATATATCAACTGCCTCTTCTCAGACAGTCAATCAATCCAAATACATTTCAGGTGATTTTTTTTTTCCTGATGAATAACCTCTAAGATTACTTCCCATTCACAAAGTTGGTGTGACCTCAAAAATGATTTGATTTTTCTTGTGAAGGCTAAAATACTCTCCAGATCCTGAAACTGGGAGCAGGAAAGAGGGACAATTATTCAACTTTTTGTGAAGGCAATTGAGGAAAATAAAACATTACACATCTGTACATTTTCAGAGTCCTTAGGTTGTGATAATCTAAACACATGATAGGGATGTTTAGACATTATTGACTGCTAAAATTTTTGTATGATTCAAACTAAAAGGTTAGGCTTGAAAAAATGCTCAGAAAATGCAGAGAATTTCTGTTTCCTAACATAATATAGAGAAGATTAGAAAGGGTGAGAAAGGAAGAGAAGGCAAGATGGAAAGCTGATTATTGAAACATCTTGGAATACAAGTTTCTACCATGTCATTCTGGGTTCCTTAACACTTTAATGTTTTTAGATCTAGAAATAAGATCTTGACCACAACATTATGCCTATTAAACTGGAAAAGTCTCAGATATGTGCTCTGTTATCACAAAGGAAAATACAAATAAAACACTTTGAAAATCAGCTTCGTTATTTGAAATTGCAAGTACTGAGTTTTCTTTAAGTCATGTAAATTTACAAACCATGTAGATAAGAGAAATACTTACTTTTATTAAATAAGAAAACACTTCTGTCCATGAGAACTACTAATATCTAGGTGGGTGGTTTTTTTTTTTTTTTTTTGCTTTTTAATATGCTCTAAGCTATTGTGCTATTAAAGACCAAGATCAAACATAATTCAATACAATTGTACAGCAGCAGCAGAAGAATTACTTTAATATTAATTTCTCCCTATAGTTGTTCAAGATTCATCCCTGGAAAGCAAAATGTATTATTTTCTCTTAAAACTTCTGACAGTGTGTTAACTCTGACTCTACCAAATGAGGGAAATATCACCCTTTCCATGGAAACCTTTATGTTCTCCACCTAATTCAACACCAAGAACACTTGTCATAATTAGGTTTTCTATTGCTGTGAGAAAACACTATGATCAAAAGCAACTTGCGAGTAATTTCAGCTTACAGCTGCATAGCACAGTCCTTCACTGAGAGACCTGAGGACAGTAATCCAGACAGGGCAGGAATTTAGAGGCTGAAACTAATGCAGAGGCCAAGGAAAAGGGCTGCCTACTGGCTTGCTCCCCATGGCTTGTTCAGCCTGCTTTGCATCAGCACCCATGACCATCAGTCCAGAAGATAGCACCCTCTACAGTGAGCTGGACCTTCCCTCATCAGTAATCAATCAAGAAAATATACCATAGGCAAATTTGATGGAGCCTTTTCTTAATAATCACTTACAAAATGACTGTCCCTTGTGTCAAATTGACATAAAACCAGCCATCACAACTGGTTGCTAGTCTTTTGTTCAGCTTCTTCTGGCCTTTATTGCAGTAGTGTTATAGCACAAAAGCATTCAAGCAAATACTTGCATAGTTTTGACATATAAACATGTCTTTATGAAAATCTGAGACAGAAAATTCTGCCTGTTGCCCACATCATTTTGAGAGTGGTTGGGGCAGACATTTTAGCACCCAGTGACATTGGGAGGCCTGTTGAACTGTAACTCCAAGCACATGCCATTTTCTGCTTTGACTATAAACAGTTATTGGACCATTGCCCAATTTGGGGAGTATGTAGCCAACCCTCTAAATAATTTAGCATCATCAACAACAAAAATGAGAACTGTTCACTGTTTTGTGCTTCAGCTATGAATGTCTGTGGTCAGTCTGCTATAGAAGTGCCAAAGAGAAATTTTAGGATTTGTACTTTCAAAATTGTAAACAACAATTAATGAAAAAAAGCCGGGCAGTGGTGGTGCACACCTTTAATCCCAGCACTTGGGAGGCAGAGCCAGGCAGATCTCTGTGAGTTCGAGGCCAGCCTGGTCTACAGAGAGAGGTCCAGGACAGGTACCAAAACTACACAAAGAAACCCTATCTCAAAAAAAAAAAAAAAGAAAAAAGAGACCATGAATTTGAAAAGGAGCAAAAAGGGGTATGCAAGAGTATTTGGATGGAGGAAAGGAAAAGGAAAAATAGTGTGATTTTATTATAATGTCAGAAATAAAAGAAAATTGTCAAAAAATAAAGTTATATTTTTTTTATGAACTCTGAGAATGTAATGGAAAGTATTTTGATCATATTCACGTCGTACATTCTTCACATCCTCAAGGTCCCACCTTTCCCTTCCCTCCCTATCATATCAATTTTGTATTCCCATTTTCCTTCTTTTTAAACAAATATTAATTCAGAGATTCCAATTTATGCTGCCCCATGTACTCCTTGATAAAGGACCATCCACTGGAGCATGAGCAATCTATCATGGGCTACACTCTTAAAGGATTCATCACTGGTGCATCAGCAGGCTTTTTGGAGCCCAGTGCCTAAGGTGTGACAACTTCCACAGCCTTGGTGCAGGGGGGAAGGACTTAGACCTGCCTCAACTGAATGTACCAGGTTCTGCTGACTCCCCATGGGAGACCTTTACTTGAAGGAGGTGGGGATAGGGGTTGAATTGGGGGAAAGGATGGGGGTGGGAAGAGGGAGGAGGGGTGATCTGCAGTTGGTATGTAAAATGAATAGAAAATTTCTTAATAATAAAAAAAGTAAACTTTCTCTCCCTCAGAAGCTATCAGCTGTCCATAGCTCCTCAGTTAGGGTTGAGAGCTCATGGCCTGCTTCCCACTCCATGGTAGAAGGCTGACTAGTATAATATTGTGGTAGTTTTGTGCAGGCTACCATAGTTCTTTTGGGTTCATGAGTGCAGCAGTCTTGTTACGTCCAAAAGATTCTGCTTCTTACTAGTCTATCCATCCCTTGGCTCTTTAAATGATTATGTCCTCTTTTTCCCTGTAGTTCCAGAGTCTTGGGAAATGGGACGAAATAGATGTTCCATTTGTGGCTAGTCATTCCATTGCTATCTACTTTCTCTAAGAGAAACTACACTTGTTATTAATTTAACTTTTCTATATTTCAGCTTAATTAACTTGTATCCAGAGTCCTAGATGGTTTAACTTTTAATAGCTCACAATTAACTACCTTTGTAATTAAATGTATATTTAGAATATTTTAGTACCACTTGTGGGAATTCCATAAGGAATTAACTCTTTGCTTTTAAAATACTGGAAATTCAAATCAAGGCCTTGAATGTGTTAAGAACATGTTCTACCACCGAGATACATCCATGCCCCTTGAAGATTTGAAACCTGTGATTTTTTTTCATTTAGCAGTATTTCTAAATTTACAATCCAAAACTACTCCAATCTTGTCATTTAATCAAATATTTGTTGCATCAAAGTTAAAAGAAATAGCTGAGCTCAACATGAGAGAAGCACTCGCTCTGCTGTACCCCTTACCATTCCCCAGAGATGAATCTTCACACTTTCCACATTTATTTTCTATGCTAGTTAGCATTGAAATTATGAATAACATTCCTATTTAAATACCTCTACAAGATGAACCCCTAACTAAAATATGAAGATTTAGCATTCTTCTTCTTACTTCTCTTTCTTCCTCATCACACATTTGAATATAAACTTATATTTAAATTCTATATTAGCTATAGAGAAATGTAATACTGTATCAAACCTTTGTTTTCCTTATGTACTTCAAAAGTCTCCTCTACCTTTTCCTCTTCTCCCTTGCAGTATCAGCTATCATTTTGTTATTATACACTGAAAGGCAATATTTTCATTATTTTCTGAAATCATAATTGATTTTCTATAATTCATCCTTGGACATGTATGTATTGATGTACTATTGCATATAATACATAATGAATTAAGTATTTTACATTATTACAAATTTTTAAATATTACCAATTTAAAACCAACTATTATGTTGGGTCTTTATGTCTCACTGTAAAGTCATGACTAGAGTGTCATTCAAGAGAATTCTACATGGGGATCTTATTTTCCTAAGCTTCTTCAGTTTTAATCTCTCAGGAATAATTTATTTCAGTTTTTTAGTCTATTATCTTTGATAAATAGAATCAATTCTCTTTAATTTTTTTTTGTTTTCTTTTTTATTGATTTGACATGGTCTTTGAAACCCAGACAGAGCTAGAAATCACTTCATAGCTCAGGCAGCCACAAACTCACATTTATCTCCCTGTCTCAGCCTGCTGAGCACTGACATTCAGGCATGTATAAACCATGCCTGGGTCTTATTTTCAACTATTTTTCATGCCATAGATCTAAACAGATATATTATTCTTGAATGCATATTTACTCACAAATATGATCATTTATTTTATTGATTTTCTTATTGTTAAGTCTTACTGTATGTACACATAAATTGATTCTGCTAAATATTACAAAATTCATAATCAAAGATTCCATATTTTATGCTTCATTGAACAGAGCAGGTCATTAACTATTTCTTAAAAACCTCACCATTGTTAATACTTATCACATGCATATTAATTGTGTAATAATATACATTGAATAATCCCTTTATACAAATATGTTTCTATTCTTTACAGTTTATATAAGCTTCCTCTACATATTGATTCATTTGGTATTGGATATATCCTTTGTACTGAAGACTGTGAGGCAGTGGAGATTCATCCACAAGTAAAATGAATCTCAGATCTCAGATTCTGAGTAAGAGAGGACTCTGGGACTGACAAAAAAACCCAAAAACCAAAAATAAAAAAAAATTAAAAAAAAAAAAAAAAACATGTCCTTATTGAAATATAGACTCTTCTTGTAAATTTCCAAATAGGAATTTAGAATACATGCATATATTTGCAGATTTCATAATTAGTATTTCATAGCAGATCACAACTTTTTTGAACAGATTAAATGAATGTTAATTTCTTTCATCTGGAATTCATGTCAGTCCTACCCTGTATGAAGAAAAAGAGCAGAAGCCTCTCTAATGCATTACTCCCTCTTGGTGGTAGTACACACTAAGTTTCTGTGACTGAGAACTTCATCAGAAGGCCAGAAACTTCTTAAAATATGTTAGCATCTGGTCTGCTTAACATAAAGATGCTCATGGGTTCGATAGACAGTTCAGTTAGTAAAACATTTGCCACATGTCCAAAGGGCCAAGATTGGATCCTCAGCCCCCAAATGAAAGTTTATATGGTGCTGTATCCCTATAACTGCACTTATGAGGAGCAGAGACAGGAGAACCTTTTATCTGTAGAACAGCAACTAGTCTACATGAACTGGTGACACCTAGGTTCACTTCGAAAGAGCCTGTAACAAAAATAAGATGGAGAATGATTAAGAAGACACTTGACTTGATCTTAGCCTGTAACCTCCACATACTCACATGCCTGTGTGCACCTGCACACACGCACAGGCATGCGCATGCGCACACACACACACACGCACATGCACACGCACGCACACACACACACACACACACACACACACACACACACACACACACACACACACACTTTATTTTGTCTCTAAGTAACTTGGTAAAAAATAACTGATCTTTGTCTAAATTTTAAACATTATAAAAAGCTGACATAGTTTTGTTATATTTGACTCAAATTTTGCAAGTGCATTCATTTTTATAAATATATTTTCAAACCTCTTTTCCTATTTCAACTCATTCTTTTTCTGGCATAATTGAGAATTTAATTGCATATATATTAGCAGTGATCAAAAACACATTTATGCTCAGCAACACAGCTTTTTAAAAGTCAGTAATTAATGTATTGTCTATAACATAATACCCAGTGTTGTATATGTTGCTGATAAGTGAATATTTCTATACTCATACAGGTAAATAAATATAACCTTTCAATTCTTTGACATACTGAGTGGAATACTTGTAAAAATGTTTGCTTTCTTGTAGGGACACCATAATATTCATTCTCCACATTGATATGAATAAATCCTTGTATCCACAGAGAAAGTTTTCACAGAGTGATAGTGGTGTTCAAGGAGAGGCTTGCTATAAAATGAACAGCACCATTGTGGCCAAGCCTGGAGAGGAGAGAATACCTTGGGGAGAAGTGGGCATCACTTTTCTGTCCTATAAGACTAACAGTAATTCTGAAAAAAAATTAAGAGTAAATAAAATTTATGTGTTTAAAAGTAATTTGACTATACATTCTTTAGAATTTACTTGTATTTTCCCTATATTTATTTATTTAAAAAAAGCAAACAAAATCTCAGAGGAAATGGAGGACACAAGGAGAACATGGCTGACCAAATCAACTAAGGAGGGCTCACCTGGGCTGACAGAGACTGAAATGACAAACACAGGGCCTGCATGGATCTGCCCCAGGTCCTCTGCATATATGTTATAACTGTTAGCTTGGGGTTTCTGTGGGACTCCTAACAGTGGGAGCATGTGTATCTTTGACTCTTTTGCCTGCTCTTGGAACCCTTTTCTTCATATGTGTTTGCCTTGTCCAGCCTTGATATGATGGCTTTTACCTTGTCTGAATGTATCCTGTTTTGTCCTTTTTGACTTTTGTTTCTTGAAGTCCTGCTCCTTTCAAAAGAGAAAGTGGAGGCGTTGTGGATATAGACGAGAGGGGAGGTGGACTGGAGCTAGGAAAAGTAGAGGGAGGGAAAACTGTTTGGGGTATATTGTATGAGGGAAGAATCTATTTTCAATTAAAAAAAAAGGAAAACTAACAAAAATCTTCCTTAATCAGGAAAGTACAGTGAAAGTTAATATGCACTTTATTTGTAATTAATATTTTACATAAACTAAGCATTATAAGTTGTTTGCTTTCTTTCTCTTCATCTATTCTATCCTTCATTGTATTTTAACATATATATGTATATATGTAAAATCTACTTATCTCATAACAGTTTAAACATCCTCTTCAATAGATTATATTTTATATATGCTACTTTTGTAAAAATTAATGTATCATTACAACATTTACTTCTGTCATAGTTTACTTTCTGTTCCTGTAATAAAAAGCATTACCAAAAACAACTTGGAAAGGAAAGTGCTCATCTGGTTTATGTGGTCACAGTCCATTGAGGGAAACAAAGGCAAGAACTCAAGGTCGGAACATGAAGGCAGGAACTGAAGCAGAAACCATGGAAGAACTCTGCTTACCAGCTTGCTCCCAATGGCTTATTCATTTTACTTTCTTATGCCACTCCAGACCACCTGGCCAGCGATGGCGCTATTACCTCTAGTGTAAATGAGTCCTCTTCCCACACCAATCATTAATGAGGCCATATGAAGGAAGAATTTTCTCAATTGAATTTCCCTCTTCCCAAACGACTCTAGCTTGTGTCAAGTTAGCCAAAAACTCACCAGGACATTCCTTTCTCCTCCCTCCAAACTCTTCTCTGACTTCCCAAATCCCTGGTGTCTTATTTTTTTAATTATTATTGTTTTATATATATACACATATGCATTCACATATGAGCATGTACACATATGTGTATATATGTATATATATATATATATATATTTTTTCTTTTTTCAATTTAGTATCCCTTGTATGTGCATGCATTTAATGTTGAACACGTGTTATTGGGTAATCAATTAGGGCACTCATCTTTGGGAAGACTAATTCTCTCTCCTTGTAGTCATCATCTAGGGATGGGGCCCCATGAGATTTTCCTTACCTACATTGGAATGTCAACTGATCTTGTCATTGTTCCAGTCTTGTCTAGACAGCTATGGAGATTTCATGGATGTGGTTTCCTGTCACAAACAGAAGATGCAATCTTCCAGAAGACTTCCCCATAGATTGTTAAACCTTTCTACCCTCTCTTCTTGGATGTTCTGTTCCTTGATCATTAGGTCTAGGGGTTTATTTTAAATGTATTAATTGGGGTTGGGAACCTCAATGATCAATTGTTATTTGCATTTTGACCAATTGTGGCTTTCCATAGTGGTCTCTGAATTCTTTAACAAAAACAATAAACAAACAAATTAAAACCCTTTTTGTGAGAGGTAAGCTACACTTACCTGTGGGTATAAGGGGAATATTTAGAATTCAGTCAGGAGTCACACTGGTTCAGAAAAGTACAGTAGAAAGTTGTCCTTTATCAACTGTTTTAGTTTTCTGTTTGAGGCTGTGATAAACTATGGTAATTTTGTTTACATGGCCATTTCTAGGAGAGAGTGTTTGACAGTAGACTTTCTGATAGTCTGGCTTTTATAATCTCCTTACCTCCTCTTATGTGGTGTTCTCTGAACTATACATATAGGAGCTGAGGTATAAATGTATCCACTGGGGCTGTGCTCCCCAGGATCCTTTGATCTCTTCCTTGTGTTCAGTTGCAGCTTTCTGTGATTGTCTCCAACTGTTGTAAAATCAATATTCTTTGATGAAGGGTGATAGCTACACTTAACTGTCTCTGGTTATAAAGGTTAAGATTTAACATGTAGTAAGAAATTATGCTGGTCTAGCAAAGTGGAAAAAACATATTCCATTCTAGGGTCCATAACTTCACTCACTAGTCCAGCAAAAATAGTTGACTAGGTTTCTAGTACCAGGCATGATTTACATCCTGTTGAGTAGATTCTAAGTCCAATTAATTACACACACACACACACACACACACACACACACACACACACACACACACACACCCCACTACTCATTTACCTATAAAACCCAGGCCCACCTGCCTCGAGTTGGTGGCCTCCACAGTGGGCTAGTCTCTCTCAGTGAATCATCAATCAAGACAAACATGAACATGGGCTACCTGATCTGGACAATCTCTCAACTGATTCTCTTGTCAGATCACTCTGGGCTGTGTCTGTTTGAGAGCTGAAGCTCATTAGGACACAAAGTTAATCAGTTGTTCTAGTTTATGTTGTTTTACCTTGGTTTGATCTTTGCCCATGTATTAAATATCTGTTCCGTATGTGAGAGAAAAGAAACCCTGGTTATATACCTAGAGGTAATTTGACGGATTTTTTTTTTTTTTTTGTATATTTTTGTATATCTTAGTAACCCGTTTCAGGCTGTGGGGAGCTGGCTAAAAGGTTGCTTGAGTTCTATAATGTAATTTGGATAAGCAATCAAAAGACATATGAAGGGAAATCCATTTTTTAAGAAGTCAATTTGCAAAGCCCTGTAAGATGTAATGTTCCCCCTGGCAGTGGTTTTCCAAAACCGAGTCATTTGCTAGTAAGTTTATTTGGGGGAATACAAACATTTGAGGAAATGTCAAAAGAGATCTGATATACACCAAGGCATACGGTCCTCTTCATCCTCTGCATTGTTTCTTAAATAGTAGGTACCTTGAAATAACATGTACTCAATACCCTGATGTATGTTCTGGTTTTTTGTTGTAATTCAAGCCTAAGAGTTCAAGAGCCCCTGAGATATTTATTGCCACCGTCTCAACCTGCATCTTTTTATGATTAATTCCCAGTGCACTGAGGCTCCATGCCGAGCACCAGCTTCCTGACCTCTTCAGAAAACTCTGCATTCAACACCCCACTATTGTATCCTACTGATCCCTCTCTGTTATACTTAGGGTACTATTAACTTATGTCACAAGTGAGACCCTCAGTTTCTAGCAGTTAACTAGTCACTATTTTGTGATGGTGAAATGAGTTAAGTTCCAGGCTCTGTGAAATAGCCACTCCAAAGGACTCCAGAACAGCACTTCTTTCTTACTGCTTCCTGTTTCAGTCAGAAATATGAAATGAAACAATGAGCGATGTATGACATTCATCAAGTCCAAGTTGTAAATAGTAATCATAGAAACTATATGGTAGGTTGTGAAGAGGATATGACATGGTGTAGTATGAAGCTTTAATTCTAGTGCAGCTTTGAATACTATGTAAAGGTTTTTAATTTGTTTTATGAGTCTTCATTAAATAATAAATAAAAATCTCTTGCCTCCCACTTCACATTTTTATTTGCAATTTGTATAACTTTTAAAAAGGAAAGCTTTTACTTTATGGTGGAAAATGGGACTGTTTAGCTTGATTCAGCAGAAATGGCTGTGGTGGAACTGGAATTTGATAAAGTAATTATAATTTTAATTGGATGTTGAAGTCCTGTTTTCAGGTGCAGACATTTGTAATTTGGGCAGGCGGACACTTGTCATGGCTTTCTAATTACCCTGCAGAATGACAAATGCTTACATAGGGCAGAAGGAGGAAACGGTGACTCATGTATCATACCAACAGCAGTGCTTCCCATTTATCACATCTTCTCAGCACTCTGTATGCTAGGATTAAATTACAGTGTCAACTGCTACTAAGAACAAAGGAGCAGTATATTCCAGGCTAAGAAGGACAGGAAGCTAATGGAGCATCTAGAACTAATAGATTACCCGAAATCTCTATGAAAATTATGCTTTATGAGTTTCTTTAATCTCACCATTATACACATTTACAGGAAAGCTGAAAAACGAGTCAAAATGGAAACTGATGTACCAGGAAGCATGAATTAACTAAAGTCACTAAATGTCAACAGCAATAATTGAATTATTTCTTATGATCTCAAAATAGCTTCTAGGGGAGATTACTCCTCTACATCAATAGAAGACTATTACCATACACAGAAGCTGAACACTGGGAGCCCATTCTTGCTGATATGTTTACTTTGTTATTACAGTTACTATGCCAGTCTCTGTAGCATCTTTCAGATGTTTATTACTCTCATTCCAAGAGTTAATCCAGGATCACAAACCGCACTTTTTTTTTTCTTCATTTTGACACCTAGAGTAGCATCCTGAACCTGTCTTAAAAGAAAACTGGCAAAAATAAAACCTTTCATGACATACATGCTTTCCTAAATGTCCAGGCAAGCACTTAGTGTAAGAGCTCAAAATCTGGGCTGGTGGCTTGTTCCTCACACTGGTATTTAGTTTAAAGTAACTTTACATATTTGCCTTTGGTCCAGATGAGAAATGTCTCTAGTAATTCTAGATTTTTTATAGTTTCAATGACATTTTCATGATTTGTCACCTGTGTGGATCCCACTTTATTTTTATTGTTAATAATCCACATGTGGTCTGTTACTTCTCTGTTGCTGTGATAAAACATTTTCACCAAAAGTATCTTGAGGACAAAAGAGTTTAATTTAGTTTATGTTTCTAGAGGTATAGAGTCCATCAAGGTGGGAAAGGTGGCAATACATAGGATTGAGCAAGGCAGTGGGAGCTGGAAGTTGACTGCCCAGAATTTCATCACATCCATGAAGCAAAAGGGGACAAGAAGGAGGCCAGGTTATAATATAAACTCTCAAATCCTGTCCCCAGTGATACACTCACTATCCACAGCAAGTGCCATATCCCAAAGATTCCATAACCTCCTCAAAGAGCACCACCAACTGTGACCAAATGTTTGAATACATAAGCCTAGGGGAGACATTTCAGTTTCAAACCACTACTTAAGCTAAAATTTGGAAGCTAACAGTAATATGATCTTTTGGCCCAATGATTCACATCCATTAATAATACTCATTTAAATGAACTATTTTATTTTTAAGGTTTGAGTGTGACCGTTTATTTAATCTATCACCCTTTCCACTATTCCCTGACATGATTTTAGAGAGAGATAAACAGAGACAGAGATACAGAGAGAACTTTCACTTATGCTATTGTTTCATCCTGGACTGGCAACTTGTTTTTCATTTATTATGTCTCTTTTTTAGATTTCAAGTCATCCTGAAATTAAATTTCAGTATGTACTTAAAATAAATACTATACAGAAGTCAGAATCACAGTTAATTATACTTACTAAATGATAGGAAATAGGCATGTTGGAAAGGGTAGATCTGAATATGCTTCTATAAAATAAAATTTAAATAGCAAAGAATCAAATTTTTGCTGTGTTGTTCAGTTAGAAGTCAGAAAACAGACTTTTTACTGTGTTGTTCTCTCAGAAGTCAAGATTAAGAGTACTTTTGAATGGATGATGCTTCTTGTGATTTTGTAAATTTTGCTCATCTATTTTGTTTATGGTTAAAATAATATGCTATGATAATGAAGTTCCAATAACCAATGACCTTGTAAACAGGCACTTTACTCATTTATGTTACATATCCATTTAAAGACTATCAGAGAGGTTCTGCAGATGACTCAGTGAATAAGAACACTTTCAATGGGAACAAAAAAATCTATGTTCAAATTCCCAGAACCCACATAAAAGACAAACATGGCAGTGAACCCTTGCAAATGGAGAGGAGAGGCATGCTCCCTTAATTTAGGAGGTATGGATCTACATGTGACTACCAGCACTGTGTTTGGGAGCAGAGAATGATTGAGCCAGTCCTCAAGAGAACAAATTATACACTGAGTCATCTACTGCCTTCTTCAAGGAATTTTTAGTTCTTTTGAATATCTGTGTTATATTATTAAACATTTTGTAATAGTTTAAATTAAGGATTGTTTTCACCTTTGGAACTTTGAATTTAGCCTCTATTTATGATAAGTTTGCTTTCTCTTTTGTTTTGCTAGCTGAATTCAGGCAACTCATGTTCCAATTTATCTCTCCTGCTGTGACTGAGCGCTGAGAGGAAACCTAATGAAACAATTTAAAAGGAGATATTTTCACTCACTGTTCAGATTTCAGTAAGGCTTCCAACTCCATTGTTTGTGGCCTGTAAGGAGACAAAGCCACATGGCAGAAGGCTGTGACACCTCATGGAAGTTAGAGAGCAGAGAGAATATCTTCTGTATATTATTGTTATTCAGTTGAGGATGCCAGTCTTGTTATGGCACTGCACATGTTGGTGTCATGCTTTGTCCCTTTAGCTAACATCTTCTGGATATACTCTCAGAGACACATCTAGAGATGTGTTTTATTCATTTAAACTTCTCCAAATCCAATCAAGTTGAGAGTCAAGATTGAACACGACATACAATTTTCACTTTTAAAACCATTAGGTCTAATGTTGAATTTTAGATTCAGTACAGTATATTCAACGCAAGAATCTCTCTCTGTCTACAAAGTGACCTCCTCCTTCTCAGGATGGAATGCACTGCATGTGATTCCTTTTACCCTTTCTAGACTTTTTGGTTCCAGGGGCTCTCAGTTGTCTAGTTACAGGCATGTTCTTATGAATTCCGAAAGTCCTGTTCTAAGTAGAATCTGTGTTTTCATTCCCATTCCTGATGTCCCCCACCACTTCAAACTCAGATTTGTCAGACTCTGAGCTGCCTCTTCTGGTAAAGGTATTTCCCCTTGTTTACTCATCATTTGAAAGATCCAGGGTTTTTAATCTTCTATTTTTTGGCAATTGCATGGGGTTATTTTATTTTCCCCTGTGTGTAATTCTGTGTGTCCTTTTCAGTATGCATAATATGATTCAAATCCATGTGGCTTCTAGATTCCAATATGAAGATGTTTTAAGAAATTTCACTTATATATTCACCTACTTTGGGCTATAATGTCTGGGTATACACATTAGATTAATTTTCAACTTGTGCGATTGAACATTGAACTCATGTGGGGTATTTTTTGGGAGTTGGAGAGTTGTCTCAGCAGTTACAAGTGAGGAGAATCTTAGAGGAGTTTGGGAAGTAGAAACCATAATTAGAATATATTGTATGAAAAAAATCTATTTTCAATAAAGGAAAAGTAGGAAACAAACAAACAAGCAAAACAAAACAAGAATACTGGCTGTTCTTGCAGAGGACCTGTGATCAATTGTCAGTACCCACATGGGGGCTCTCAAGCATTTATAACTCCAGTAACAGGGCATCTGATGCACACTCTTCTGGCTTCTGAAGGCTCCTGGCCCACAGATGATGCACAGACATAAATGCATTCAAAACATCAATGTACATAAAATAAAGCAGAGATCGTGCACACCATTATGTCAGTTAGTTTTGTTGTCAGCTTGACGTAAAACTAGACACAGCAGGGAAGAGGGAACCTCAGTTGAAGAATTGCCTTCCTCCGGTTGGCCTGTGGGGATGTCTGTGGAGCATTTTCTTCATTGGCAATTGATGTGGGAGGAACTGGCCCATTGTGGGCAGTTTCATTGCATGGCAGTGCTGGCATGGGATGGTAGAGAAAGGTGGTTGAACGTGAATATGAGGGCAAGTCAGTAAGCATATTCACACTATCTACTTTAAACTTTAGTCTAAATTCAGAACCATTTTAAACTTTCAAAGATAGTGAAAATTAACATTGGATTGCTCTCTAGCCTGAGGTGACACAGTGGGAAAGTATTGTGACTATATTTTAACACGTGGTGAGTGTATGGGTTCATATATTTCTACTAAAGCACCAGGTTTGCATTGGCAAAAATCACCTAGACAGTGTTCATTATGTGAATCTAGCAGTTGAAAGTAATTTTAAAATATATTAATATGGCTTTTAATTAATTATATTATATATTTAATTATATATAAGTATATATATATTTAATTAATTATAATTCATATTTTTCATTTGAATAAAATATATGTTTGTTTTTGCTGAATGTGTATGTGCATGTGTTTGAATGTACATACGTATACCACATGCATGCATGATGCCCACTGAGGCCAAAACATTGTGTCAGTTATCCTAGGACTGGAATTACTGATGATTTCTTGTCAGTCACCTTATGGGTTCTGGGAACTGAACCAAGACATTCTGGAAATCAGACCAGTGCTCATGCCCTGCTTCTAGGTTGGTTATGAGAAGTATACAAGAGCCTTATCGAAACTTCATAGTTTTGTGAATACGTCATTAAGATGCTTTTGTCTGTAAACATGATAGGGTAGATTTTACCAAATTTGTGACAAATGGAACTGTGGTGAAACCCATGCCCCTATGAATGCCTGTGAACATTGATGCCTGCAAACAGGAGAGTAAGGAACTATTTCAAATTTGGAATTCAAATTAAAGTCACAAGTATAGATGATTGAGTTTGTAAAAGTAGGGTTGACCTTAGTCTGTCTCTCACCAGGGCAGTCTCTGTGGTGTGTGCTGGAGTAAGTAGCACTGGCGATTTAGGTATTTGTGGAAGGCCAGAAGCTTGTGAATACAGTTATGCCATTGCCAACAATCATATGAAACAACTCATAAAAACAGTGCAAGGAAAAGTCAAGAGGTAGACAGCTCAGGACTGAAGGTATTTCTGTGTCAGTACTGAGGCAGTCAGAGGGGTGTTAGCAGAAGTGTCACCCGAGTGTCAAGGGCCATTTTAACAGGGATGGTGTTAACAGAACTCTGTGGGCTTGCACTTTGGCTGTGTCCCAAGCCATCCCTGCACATGGCACACTTTGGAGTATTTAGATGTTCCTTTCTTCTCATCCTGACGGTTTTATTTGTTTTAAACTGTATGAGATATTTCCCCTCTTTATGGCACGACATTGAATTTACCCATGTAGATGGAAAGAAAACAGATTCTGGAATTGAAGTATATGGAATAAACATGCAGACATGGCTACTTATGTCTCTCTGAAATGCGGTGTGTATTGTTACTAGATAAAGATTTCTTTTTCTGTCAGTGATACTGTTAGATCAGTTACATGACAAGATAATTTAGAAACAATGCATCATAAATCTCATTCTAGGCATAATGATAAAAATGTAAATGCTGACACTTCAGTACTGAATGGTAAATGAGAGAGTAATCTCATTTTCCTTCTAGTCTCCTTGTCAGCCCTCAATAGCAAGTCACAGAAATTCAGGAATCTTATACTGCATAAGCATAAAGCTGTTTTTTTTTTTAATGCATTGTAGCTAGGTAAGGTGAGAAGAGAGGCAGGGGAATTGAGAGTTTGCAACCAACCTGATAGCTACACAGGGAATGTTTCTAGGATAGTCTGTGAAAATTAGTGAGGTTCTATCAGAAAGGAAGAACAAGAGAAAGAGATAGAGATAAATTTCATAATAATACAGGAACATTCTTTTTTTTTTTTTCGTTTTTTTTTTTTTTTTTGTTTTTCGAGACAGGGTTTCTCTGTAGCTTTGCGCCTTTCCTGGAACTCGCTTTGGAGACCAGGCTGGCCTCGAACTCACAGAGATCCGCCTGGCTCTGCCTCCCGAGTGCTGGGATTAAAGGCGTGCGCCACCACCGCCCGGCAAGGAACATTCTTATAATTAGGAATAATCATGAGATAGTGTCTTATCTGAACTCATAATTTCAGAATAAAATATGAGGTTTAATAATACAGAGCAGTATGCTGTTACTGAACCTAATATTTCATCACCTACATTTTTACATAAAGCTTCTTCTTAATGACCATTCAGTTTCTAAGAGATATTTAGTTGACACAAGGAGGTGAAAGGAATTTGGAATTCCAAGGGAATCTCTTACTATGTCTCCAATGCCACAGACACTCCATGGCAAACACCTCAGAATATAACATTTCTCTCTTCCTCTTCTTCATCTGTACCCTCTCTATTTGCCTCCCCTGTCTTTCCTTCACTAACTTCCTTATTCCTCTTCTTGTACCTAATCTCCTTCCCTCTCATCTGATTCTGTTGCATTTCATCTGTTTCTTTTTATTTTCCACACTTTACGGCTTTCTCACCAATTAGATATCATCATGCATCAACCATACTTCCTGGATTTTTTTTACAACAAAATATCTGTAGCTGGATAATTAATAAATAAAAGAGGTTTAATTAACTCACAGCCTTAGAGACTGGATATTCAAAGTCAGAGTCCAAGACTCTGGTCCAGAGCCTTTGGTCCAAGGAGTCTCTAGACTGTGGTGCAATATGCATGGCATCATGTGATGAGTGTGTGAAAATCAGTGACATACAAAGACAAGAAAATAGTGTTTCAGGGCCACACTCCATTTAGATTACCCCCAATTAGCTGAGTTTCCTAAGGATTTCATCCATCTCTTCTAAGAGTGTGGCCAAGACTGTTCTAATTACTTTTCACAAAGCTCACTGGTTACAGTATTTGCCTCTTTTTCACACTAAGACACTGTGGACAGAACACTTTTTGCCAATGTCTTAAGATAGGAAAAAGCCAAGGCATGTTCTGTGTTACCATGGGATTGATAGTCTCATAATTTTTATTAGAAAATTAACTTCCATGAAAATAGTTCTAATAAAGTGGCATAGTAAAGGTCAGGTACTCAAATTACATTTCTGCCACTTCCTGCTTTTCCTTTACCACCTGATGTACCCTCTCTGTATGTAAGTTTCTTACATATAAAATAATATAAAGTTTTATCTTTTACAGTGGAATTAATTGGTTCATCTTAAAATCAATGAAATTCTTTTTTTTGTTTTTTGTGGGTTTTTTTTTTTGCTTATTATATTTCAGTGCTTGACTATCAAATACTTGGCCTCATGTGTTCTAGACAAGCACACTACCATGGAATAATGTTTCCAACCTACATTTTTTTTGCTTTTATTCTTCCCAAATTCAGTATGATAATACCTATGAGATATGGTCACATTAGTTAGAATGTACTCAAGCAGGTATATATTTACAGGTGTTTTAATGACCCAAAAGGAATCCCTCCCTGGCATTCAGAGGACATAAAGAAAAGAAAACCACACAGCTTTCTGTATCACTGATAAAAGGAAGGGATTCAGTTAGCAAATCAAAATCATCATGCCATTATTTTACAGACAGAAACCTGGTCACATGACCTCCCCTGAAAATCATGGATTCTCACGGACATACAAGTATGAACTTATCCCTTTCCCAATGCTGCTCTGTGGAGTCACAAAACAAGTTTCTCCCCATTCTCTAAACGCTCGCCCCAAAATCATAATATTTTCAATCAACAGCCAGTGCTCTGGGATATTTGAGGAGAGCAAAGGTTAAGAGGAGCAGATCAGTTTTGCTGAGAGATGAGGTAAAGAAAAGGAACAGAACTTCCAGACAGGAGTTCCAACGCAGCTCAAGTATAGTCTTCCAGGCTGAGTTAGGGATCTCACTCAAACTGTACCTATAATGCCTGCTTGTCAATCACCGTTTGCAAGTGACTCTGCTTTTGTGATCCATCAGCAAAAGCTTTTTCTAAAAAAAATTAAGACATTTTTATTCATTTTATATACCAATCACAGATCCCCCTCTTCCCTCCTTCTGTCCCTTCAGCCTCACCCCCACAACTCACCCCCTATTTCTTCGTACAAGATGGTAAGTCCTCCCATGGGTAGTCAGCAGAGCCTGGTACATTCAGTAGAGGCACTTATACAGCCACTTCGGAAATCAGTATAGCGGCTTCTCAGAAAATTGGGAATCAATCATCCTCAAGACCAGGCTGTACTACTCTTGGACATATACCCAAGGAATGCTTAATCATACCACAAGGACACATGTTCCACTATGTTCATAGCAGCATTATTCATAATAGCTAGAACCTGGAAACAACCTAGATGCCCCTGAACTGAATAATAGGTGCATATACACAATGGAGTACTACTCAGCAGTAAAAAACAATGAAATCATACAATTTGTAGGCAAATGGATGGAACTAGAAAATATCATCCTGAGTGAGGTAACCCAGACTCAGAAGGACAAACATGGCATGTGCTCACTCATAAGTGGATACTAGATGTAAAGCAAAGGATAACCAGACTACAATCCACAGCTCCAGAGAAGCCAGCAAAGGCTTTTAATGTAGGAGTCTATCACATCTTAGAGGCATCTTTAAACAGTGTAGCTCGGCATCAACTCAATGGAAGCTGAGAACAAGCTAAAAAGAATCTATGTGCTCTCCCACAGTGTCTGAATATCACTGAAATAATGACCTCTTCTTATTTTAACCAATCTCATTCATTCCATGTTAAAGCATGGGGGACATCTTATGACAAGAGGATCACGACGCGTTGCAGCATTAATACTGCACTTGTCAAAACTGATTTCCCTTATTTTTTTTATAAGCATGGTATTTCCAGGTCACCATCTTGCTAATAAAATCCAAACTGTTGAAATAATGTGCACATAGCCAGTTGGTATGCACAAAGCTGTTTCTCCACCAGGCTGAAGAAGCCCAAAAAAAGACACAATATCTCTCCTACTGAGGTCTTAGCTGTTGTTGTCATTGATTTTTATTTTTTAATCTCTGTATCATTGCTATGCTTGTCCTCTTTACTTCATTATTTTGTGAGTCACTAATCTTTCTGAAAATCTGAAATATGAGCTGATGGAAAAAATCAGTTTGATGTAACTGTATAAGTGGGAATAGCGAAACTAAATATACAAAATGCAAACAATGGCTAAAGGTAGTTTTTGTTTTTGTTTTTTTTTTTTTTTTTTTTTTTTTTTGGTTTTTCGAGACAGGGTTTCTCTGTGTAGCTTTGCGCCTTTCCTGGAACTCGCTTTGGAGACCAGGCTGGCCTCGAACTCACAGAGATCCGCCTGGCTCTGCCTCCCGAGTGCTGGGATTAAAGGCGTGCGCCACCACCGCCCGGCTTAAAGGTAGTTTTTAATCAAGTAGAAAACAGGATGCATGAAACAAGAGCATGAGTTACTAGCTTAATTCACAAGAGAGAGCACAGCAATAGGAGAATGCAATAATGGAAAGGGATATGTTCTGTAGTCTGTAGGGGTGTATGTGAATATAGAATCCCAGATACTGATTCAAGAGTAAGTTTTCATTTTTGGTAATCTCAAAATAGCACAAGTCCATCATGCTGCCCATATGAGTAATTTTTCATAAATTATTTTCACACAATTTTAGTAGCTGATTTCTTTTAATTCATAGTCACATTACCTTCTAATGCTGTGGTGAGGAAGATAACATAAATAATACATATTTCCCAGATCAAGTCCACATGTGGCTTCAGAGAAGTCTCCACAGAGAACTGTGGGTGTGCACAGATGTGAGAACTTACTGTTAAGATCACTTATGCTTCTGTGGTTGCTCTATAGTTTTGTTAGCTTTATTACAAATCAATGATTTGTCTCAGAAGTTCAATATTATCCAATATTATATTCATGTCATTGTAATCAATAGAGATTTTATATTTAGACTTTTATATATTTACATTATGATGAAGTAACATGAAAGCATAATTTAAATTATTGCCATTGGTCTGTTAATTTTATCTACTTAAGCAAACCTGTGAATGGGTATGGGAAGCATATGTTAGGTCAATTGAGTACTCCCTGATAGATGTTAAGTGTGGGATCCTTAGAACTTTTCCAAACAGAATCCAATCAGCCTAGGATTCAAGGCAGGAGCTTGGATATCCCAGTAGAGGATTTGTGGGCTCTAGAATGTGAATGCAATTGTGATGGAGACAATGAGAAAATTTATCATAGGAACCCAGACATAGACTTGGATATTTCCTACTATCGAAAGTTTCTGGATCAGATTTTTTACCATCAACAGCAAAAAAATTTATTATATCATGTACAGTTTGTTTTGTTTTAGAATACAAAATAAACCTTTCAATTTTTATGGAAAAGGGGGAAATCATGAAGTCAAAGGCATGATACCGTTGCTTGAGGGAAAGCAAAGGGCTCACTGAGGATGGGGACATGCTACTTATAGACACTGAGCAGAGTACAGCCTTCATCTACTCTGAAGGTTTAATTTTTTTGTGAATGTAAACAATATTTTCCATGGGTTGTTGGGAGATGGAAAAAGATAACACATTTCAAAATTCTCTAGAAAATTTTCATCACTAGAAATATTTGCTACAGTTTTCTTTGGGCAAGCTTCCAACATTGATATACTGAATATATTTCCCATGATGTTTTATTGTTTTTATTTATATGTCTATTTTTACCATCTAATTACTTATCAACAATTAATATTCATGAACATGAAGAATTTTCTGTATCAGTCTCAGCTTTTATTATTAAAAATGAAAATTGTGAAATGTGCTTGTTAGTTTTTAGCAATTTCACATAAACTAGAGTCATCTGAGGAAAATGAACCTCAATTAAGAAATTGTCTCCAACACATTGGCCTGTAGGCATGTCTATGGGGTCATTTTCCTGATTTCTGATGCTTGTGGAAGCATCCAGTCCAGTGTTGGTGGCATCACTCCTGGGAAATTGGTCCTCAGTTGTATGAGAAAGCCAGCTAAAAACTGACGGGGCTGGAGAACGGCAGTGTTTGAGCACATTCATTGCTTTTGTCAAAAGGTCCACATGGTGTTCACAACCATCTGTAGCTCCAGTTCCAGGCTATTCAGTGTCTTCCTCTGACCTCCTCAGTTACCAGGCATGCACAATGGCACATACACAGGTACAGGCAAGACACATAAATTCCGTGTAAAAGGTATTTTTTTTTTTCATTTAAAAAAATGCAAGCTGAACAAATCATGGGGAGCAAACCATTGAGCAGCATTCCCCTGTGGCTTCTGCTTCAGGTTTCACTTCAGGTTCATGCCTTGGCTTCCCATCAACAATTGACTATAATAGACTATAATCCAAGTATAAGCCTTTGGTTTGGGTCACTGTTTGATCAAAACGGAAAGAAAACTAGGACATGAATTATGCAGCATGATGAAGGCATTAACTTCAGTAACCAGAAACATCTGAAATGCAGGACTAGAGAAGGTAAAAGGTTTTCCTGCCTTCTTAAAGGACTGAGTTGAGTGGGCAACTATTTTCATTTTAGTTTAAAGAAAAACTACCAAAGAAGGCCAGCTGAAAATCTTCCCAGCTAGCTGGAGGAAGACAATGTAGGGAAGAAGGAAAACATCCATGCCATGTGAGATATGGTATGAGGGGTCTACTCCGTGAAGGGAGTGGGACTTCTAAGACAGGGAAGGAAGCCCAAAGCATAAATAAATAAAAAAGAATCTTCTGGCCTGCATCAAAAAGAAAGAGACAAAGATAAGAGAAAAGAGATGTTGCACATTTTTAAAGTGAGGACTCAAAACCCCGGAATGTGCGCAGACCCAGCCAGAATTCATGGCTACTTGACTTCTGGAGACTTTGATAGGGAGTGGGAAATTTGGGAAAGAGAAGTCCAGTGTCTCATTGAAGAAACACTTATTTTGCTTGTCTCTTTGGCATAACCTAAAGGAAGCCGACCTTTCTGTTGTGGTTCCTCTTCTGTGAGATGGCCAGGGGAATGACCCTGCCCAATCAGAATGATAGGTCTCTATCCAGGTCAGAGATTCTATTTTCTTGATCAGAGGAGTTTCCCTTAATGCGACTTTTTTGCTACTCTGAAGAATTAATCTGAGTAGGATATGGATTAAAACACAAGTTGATATGCAACAGGAATGTTTTCATAGATTACAACTATCAGGGTGGTGGGGACTACTCACCTTTTCAGAAGGATCTTAGTTTGTTTTGTGTTTAGTAAGACTAGGGTTGAGGAAGAAGTTGAAGAAAAGAAAGATAATAGTTTGGGAGGCATCCAGGCAGTGGGACCGGGTCCTGTGCTCAGTGCATGAGTTGGCTGTTTGAAACCTGGGACTTACGCAGGGTCGCTTGGCTTGGCCTGGGAGGAGGGGACTGGACCTGCCTGGACTGAGTCTACCAGGTTGATCTCAGTCCTCCGGGGGAGGCTTTGCCCTGAAGGAGGTGGGAATAGGGAGTGGACTGGCGGGAAGGGGAGGCGGGCGGGAGTGGGGAGAACAAGGGAATCCGTGGCTGATACGTAGAACTGAATTGTATTGTAAAATTAAATCAAATTGTAGCAAAAGAATTCAAATTGTCCTTAGAAAGAGAAAGAATTTTTTTTTTTTTTGAACAAGGGCCGCACTGAGAATTATTTAAAGACCTTACCTTGAATTATCTGTTCTTGCTCTTTGTATATCTACCAAATAATGACTTCATCATCCTGCTCTTGAATTCTTCATCTCATGCAGTTAGATCATTATGAGCATCATATTTCTCATGCATGATGTCCATATTAGATTTTAAGGTGGATTTGTTGGTAGCAGTGTGTCAAACAAACACTGACGTTCTTGACGTGCATACAATCACATGACTTATTAAGCCAAGACACTGTGTACTTACCATAGCCGTTTTTTAACCCCCTGTTATTGTTAGATAGTACCCTAAGTCAATATTCAGATTCAGAATAACAATTAACATCCTGATCACTATATATCTCAAAAAGATGTAGTTTATATTTGTTGTATCTAGCTATATCTACTTCTCTATTTGCATGGGACTCAATATTATCTTCTGTGTCTGCATTTATGATTCTGTTACTGTGTGAATCCAGATATTCAACAAACTGTGTTGAATTACCTGTATGTGGCCCAGCAGTAATCACTGATTATGTAAATACAGGATAGTTTGCAATCTGAAGGTGTTTGCAGTATGAGATGAAATTAATGGATTGATAAAAAATGCTGTTAGCTTTGGAAGTTAGCAGGAAGGTACCAGAAAACTTATGTGATTGAAAACAAACAGAACCCCTCAACTCTGCTTGAAAACGAGTAACGGGCAATTGAGGAAGCCTGCTCACAGACAATAATTAAGATCTGAATACTCAAACCTGATGATCAAAATATGATGCATTTTTTTCCAAACTATGTCAAATATATTGTGAACAAATAAAGCCCAGCTAAAGTTAGAAAAATATTAGGTACGTATGTCAATCATTTTTCATGATTAGGCACCAAAATGATGTCATGCCCCTAAATTGAACTGCTTTTTTTTTCAAGTTGGTCAGCTACTGCAGATTGATTTAAAAAAAAAAAAAAATGGAATCAAAAAGCCGGAGTTTTATTCAGAGTCTCAGCTGTAGGACAGAGGCTTCCTGTACAAATCATTTAGTTTTACATACAATAGCACAGGGTACCAAATGAAAAGAAAAGGATTTGTAACACTTAAGGTAGGATTTCAGAGGACAAGTAGTCCTGGTGAAGGCATTCTGAGAAGGGGACAAAAGGGACCAGAGATGGGCCATCCTGGTCATGGTTGTGTTGAGAAGCCTGTGTACCTGAGCTTGTACTCTGCTCACTAGAAACAATGCATCCTTGCAAAGCTGCTGCACCGTCTACTGTTACAGCACAGGGCTGGTGCAGTATCTCCATTCCTCCAAGTCAGAAGGAACGATGGAGAGAAAGAATGGAGCTAGTATCTATGGCAACATTCTTATGTTGATATTGAAGCCTGAAATTCTGCAGTCAGGATGAAAGAGGGGGGGAGTGGATGACTGGCTGCAGGCAGAGAAAAGTGATAAGGGTGAGTTTACGACATCACATTACAAGTGATCAGACAACAGCTATTGCAGTAAAAAGCAGTATGGGGTAGAAAAATACCTCAGTTAAATGACTGTTACATAATGGGCCCTGTGGGAGGGATTTAAATATTGCTTCCATGATAGTCTTACAAATAATCTAGAATTGTGGGAAACTAATTTCTCCATTTTCTAATTGAGGAAATTATAGTCAAGGCCACACAATAAGCATAAATCCAAACTGAAGCTGCTATATTCTAACTCTACTACCACAGCTTTCAAAAACATTTACACACCCTGACTAAAATAAATAGAGGTGAAGGGCCAACAAGATAGCTCAGAAGGTACAGGTGCTTGCTGTCAATCATGGGGACCTGAGTTCAGTCACAGGGACCTACACAGCCTCCACACACTTCAGTCTCTCTCTCTCTCTCTCTCTCTCTCTCTCTCTCTCTCTCTCTCTCTCTCTCTCTCTCTCTCTGTCGCGCGCGCACGCTCTGTCACACACAAACACACCAATAAGTGCATGCAATTGTTCAAGTTTAAACTTCAACAAGTTTTACATCTTTCAGAAGCTCTCCAGAGATCACTGAATTTTAGCATGAGCTCACAATGCACCTAAGTTTGAGTTAGAAGTTATTGTTAAGGAAGCAGATTTTATAGTAAGATATATTTTCTCCTCTAATTTTTATCACTTTTTTAGGGGGTGCAGTGGGGGTCTTCTAGGCTTCTTGATAAAAAGTACAAATAAAGAATCCCAATAACCTAAATAACAGTGACAAAAACAGTGTCTGGGGCTATTGGGCATGGTTTGGTGGGCAAGAAAGCTTGCTTTGCAAGCATCGGGGCCTCACTTCAAATCCCCAGTCCCTGTGTAAACAGTTGGGTATCTTGAGACTTTAACCCTGGCATTAGGGTTTGCCTAGACAGGTGAATCCTAACAGCTCATTCACCAAAACAACAAGCTTTTAATCTGTGAAAGACACTGTCTCAGGGAAGTAAGACATAACCCTAAAGAAAGACCACCTCCTGCCCTACCTTCTTCGTTTGCATGCCTGAGTCCAGGCACCAGCACAGTCACTTGACTGTCCCATACACATACACACACGATACATAATACACATAGGGAGCAGGAGGATGTCAGGATAATGTGTTTCTGTGAAAAAAAAAAGGGGGGGCTAAAAAAATTGTCTTTAGCTTTGGAAAATTGCAGCTTGGAATTGGTCTATTCATGACTTTCAAACACTCTGATGGCTAGCTGGTGAATATGTGACCATGTCTAAGGATACACACCCAGAAAAAGAATGGAAATCCTAGTATTGGGGACAGATGAAGTAAATTATTGCATCAGTTATAGATGAAATGGTTCTCTTTAACACTCCTAGACTTAGAATCCCTGGAATACAGGTGGCTTTTGCTTGTTTGTTTTTCACTTCTGTGCAACCATTTATATATTCAGTCAAAAGGGAATATTTTTGGGTTGGCTATAATTTTCTTTTGACGATATTTAAGAAGCTTGGAATATATTTATAAGCACACCAAATGTAAGTCAGAAAGGTTGCATAAAATGAAAAACATTTATCACTGGAAGACATTCTTCATATGTGATGCTCACTTGAACATAGTTTAAACAAATTCTCTTTGGGATGAAAAGGGAAGCACTTAGAGTAATTGTCTTTGTATTTATACAGCAACTTCAGTCAGCATGCCTGTGTGTGTCGTCTTCCTATTTGTGGTGGTGCCTAGTTTGTTTAAACTAATTTTATTATATGTTATAAAGTAGTTCTTTTTTCTCTTTTTCAGAACATTAGTAAAGGAAGATCCTTAATTTATCAATTTTTTGAATACACACTTTTTATTTTACATGTTGATTTCAATTTGGTAACCAGTCATTTAGAGTCACAGTTGTACACAGAATTTATAAGAATGAATGAATTTTTTAAATGTTAAATGTAGACTTCACTCATTAAGATGTAAGAACAGAGAACAGAAATATTTCTCATTTACTACTATCTAGAGAGTTTAACCTTGAATCCATCAAGTTACTACCAAGGTAGACCACCAAAACTTCACATATCTCTGTCATGCCAAGTATATATGTGTTGGGGGAATGGATTATATTGGTGAAATTATTAAGGCCACTCCATGTAGTTAAAAGGAGATTTATTTAATGGCGTAACTTACAAGTTAAGGGATAGGTAGGTCGCGGGGTCTGGGGAAGGTGTATCGCAGTCCAGCGGTGTTCTCTGGAGCTCTGCTTGGCCCACCTTCACCGTCCAAGGTCCCGGCACATGCTCCGCCCATCCAGATCCCAGGTCTCCAGGCGCCTCCCTTGGCCCCGCCTTGTAGGCGTGACAGTTGCCGAAGTCTCAATGGGGGTTGGAACTTCCAGATCAAAGCTGGAATGGCTACCCACTACAGGATTAGGCTTCTCTTAGAGGATGCCTTATTTGGATCTTTCTCCTATCAAAATACTCAGTATTCAAAATCACACTAAAAAATCCACCAACTTGGCAGATTCCTTTTGCAAACGTTGTGTTTAAAATCCAATTTTTCCTTCCACTCCTGCCCCACACCCCACCAATCCACTGCTGGAATCCCAATATAGAATTATACTTCACACTTACTTGTTCTGCCTTTTCATATGGCAGCCAAGCAGATCACCTGTCTCAGGTTCATTTTCCAGAGCAGAGCATCTTACTCATTGTGGTGCCCAACAAAGGATTTGCTTTCAATAGAAGATAGTTTAACACTTACTTCTGTCAAAATACAAATCCTTATAATTTGCTCTGTTTGAACCATCCTTGGGAAGTCACGTGGCCCTTTCATCTTGGGGAGTAAGTTTCACCAACCTGCATTCACATGAGCCCATCATAGGGGCATTTGTACATTCCATGTTGCTCCTGTAACTTTGCTCCCAATGTTGTCATTGGAAGAAGAAAACCAAAAGTTTAGACATTGTTTAGCATTTGAATCCACCCCTAATTTTTAGATAGTACACTGCTTCAAGTGTTATGAGTTTATGCATGTCCCTCATTGGAATTATATCTCTCCTGGAATTACAAAGGTGAAGCCCATTTTGTTTTAGTTGTTTGTATGTCTATCAATAAAGATAACTAGAGATGTGTTAGAGTAAATAGAGCAGCATATCAAAATACACGTTAAATGGTAAGTCCTAAAAACCATTATGTATCAGAATTTGGGCCTATATTGTGAATAAATTTCATATTTCAATGTCATTTTGTTTTTTTCATGTTTACCCACTTTGGAACTTTTCAATTTCCTACATATTGTCCTGGAAGCTACAGTACAAAACAAACGGAAAAACGGAACAAAACAAAGAATGTAATGAAAACAATATTGGAGGCAGGCTCACAAAATGACAGACAATGAGCTAGTTTATCTTTCCTGTAAACTGAACTCGAGCAGATGTGTGAGGCAGATGTAGATCCTCAACACTGGAATGTGCCTCTTTTAATTTTCATCTAATATCTTGACTGCTTATGAGTTAGTCATGTGTAGTGTTAGAAAATTTTTCAAACACTGCTTAATCAGTTGTTAATTAAAAATAAATCATTACATTTTTAAGAGATGGTAAAATACTCTTTTCTGATGAAAGGCAATTGCTCTTTTTTTTTCTTTGCTTTTGTTGTACAAAATTGAGCTCTGAGATTTAGATGATTAGATATTACCAGCCACAATTATGGTGATGTTCTCATTTAACATTTTGTCTTTGTGAGCTAGCATGAACTAGTCGATGCTTTTGAAAAATATAAGTGCTTATTTGATATCTATATTATGAATATCACTCATGATTGATATTTGGAAATTAGCTCATAAATGGGTTTACTTGAATGTAACCTAATTGCCTTTCTTTTGTGCTTATGCTTTATTGCTATGTTTAATGGTTTGTCTTATGCTTTATAGGATAATAAATTTCATTTCCTTGTACTGTCCTATAAATATCCTGAAGGTCTTTTAATTAGGATAATTAGAGTAGCTGTCTTTACCTTGCAGACATGTACTGATCCATGTACTAGAGAGTTTAATGAATGTACATCTATCTCCAGCCACATTAAACACAACACTCACATAACTGATACATATGTACACACATATACATATATACAGGAGCATGTATACACAAACATATATTTAGACTATTTTCTCCAGGGAGTATACTTTATACTTGTTTAGCAATTATCTCTTCTACTTATATTTATTATTAAACTGCATTTAAATTTTAGAGATACTTTTGTTGAGTGAAGGCAATTGAAACAGGTCTTCATGTAGTCCAGGATGGCCTTGAGCTTCTGATAATACTTCCTACTTTCCTCAAGTGCTGCTATTACAGTTTTATGCCAACCCGTGATGTAAAATCCCTTCCCTGACTCCTTAAACCAGACTTTTCATTAGTCTTTATTAGTTCATTTGATTGTATATAACTCAAGCTTAAATATGAAGCACATTCGTATCTTATTTCAACTAGATACATATACTTTATTGATATTTTTGTTGATATTTTGTTTTATAAGAGTTTTTTCTTCTTTTTGGCCTTAATAAAATACTGAAACTTTATTGCTCACATGTGCACTTAAAATGCTTTTGCTAATAACAAAATATAAAACTTTATAGAGAACTTGATAATATACAGACTTACATACTTGTTCAACTTGGCAAACCATGATTGAACTGTAATATTGACTAATGAAAATGTCGCTCAGTGTTCTGTGCCACATGAACTTCCATCAGTATTGAACTTGGTAAGTGATCATGAAGTGCCAGCTTCAAGAACATACTGTTTAAAGTTCCTTAGCATCCAGGCATCCTAGACACAGCTGTGGAAGATTCTCACTGAACATTCATTGTTCTCACCCAAGAGTTCAGAACCACGCAGCAGCTTGGTTAGATCCACAGACACTAAATCTGAGTTCCTTTTCATTTTACATATATATTTTTGATAGATAGTTAGAAATCACTGGGCATACTAATATAGATGTAATACATAAACGCATATACCTCTGATATGTGTTATTTCTATAGGGAGCAGTCTACTGTTGTTTCTTTGCTTTTTATTTCCATTAATTTAATTTATACATTTCATAATAAAACATCCCTGTACTAGAAAGATTTGAATTAAAGTCATAGATCATCCAACATAAAATAAACACTTATATACTGGGACTATCTGAAGAGCCTTGCTGTGTTCACTATTGATTTCATTCTCTAACTATTGTTTCTTTTTCAAAATATGTACTAGAATATTTTTCTCCCTTAATTTATTTAAAAGGAAATGCACTGGTTTATTTTTAATACTTTAGATGTATCTTATCAGAACACAGTCCAAGAAAGGAGTTGTGGAAGGGGAATTCCGAGTGATTGTGAGAAAACTCCAAGAAAACAAGACTAGAGTCTTGGAACCGCAGTTTCTTCCAAAATATGGAATTGTTCTTGGAATGTGCTTTCATGCACATTGTAGTGGATGTACGTAAGTTTACCTTAGATTATTCATTACAACAGCTATTGTTATTTGTTAATATGCCCCTGCGGAAAAACATGGTCTGGCTGTGTGCAGCTTGTCCCATTACACTTGGCTTACCCTTTTGTATGTTTTACTCATGGGACTTCTCTTAGCCCTCAAAGTATAAATTGTCTGATTCTCTGAATAAAGTTGGCTATGGAATGAGACTTTAGTTTGCCTCATTTTTAGATTACATTCTCCTAAGTCCTACCACTGCAAGAGAAGTAAACAGAATTATACTTTTATTAAAATTTTGACCCAATTATAGTTTATTTTTCTATGAAGATAACATATGATTCACTCTGTCTTTATTTAATTGGTAGTTGGTTAACTGAGCTAACACTTGAAATAATAATTTCTACTTTCCCAAATGTTCTGAAATGTTCTTTTATATGGCTTAAATATTTGGATCTTCCTTTATTTCTCTTCAGTTTCATGATCTATTTGTCTCTTTCTTCCTTACTAAAATGATTTATTTTTATTTTAGCATTGTGTGATAATTATGTTTTATGTTTTTAACTCATCTCTTGTTATATTTCACATTAAATTTTTTTTTTTTGGTTTTTCGAGACAGGGTTTCTCTGTGTAGCTTTGCGACTTTCCTGGGACTCACTTGGTAGCCCAGGCTGGCCTCGAACTCACAGAGATCCGCCAGCCTCTGCCTCCCGAGTGCTGGGATTAAAGGCGTGCGCCACCACCGCCCGGCTCACATTAAAATTTTTATTGCAGATTTAACTATTTTGCATATTTGCTTATCTTACATTAACATCTCTTCTTAACATTTACTATATATACCTTGTAAGTGAATATAAATTTTATTATTAGAAAATCAACTTATTACATAAAATAACAAATCAATGTTGGAGATACATATGGCAAGTGATCATTTGATTTCAGCTGAATGACTAGTAGGATTTAGGACACAAACACACAGATTTTAATTTAAAAAATACAGTTCTGTGATATGAATTCTTCTAATATGAATTCAAAAGATTCTCTTATTAACTTATAGATTTGTTTAACTTTTTGACATTTATTATACTACTTTGTTAGTGTGTGGATATATGTGGATAGGTGCATGCTACAGTGAATTTGTAGAAATCAGAGAACAACATTCAGTGGTCAATTATTTGCTCCTATTATGTGATACTGAGAATTGAGCTCAAGTCGTCAAGGTTAGCATCAAGAAGCTTTACCTATTGAGCTATGTCTCTGGCCCCTAATGTATTGATTTCTTTTTTCTTGTCTTTTTTTTTGTGTGTGTGTGCATGTGTGTTGCTTCTGTATGTGTGGACATGTGTGTTCAACTATGAGTAGGTGCACATTTGTACGCAGGTGTTGTATGCATGTATGTGAGCATCAGTGCTTAGGCCTGAAGGTGAGGTCAGGTGCTTCCTGCACCGTTTTTCTCTTATGGAGACATGGTCCCTTGCAGAACCCAGAGCCCAGTTAGCTACTTTAGCTGGCCAGCTACTCCCAGGCATTATCTGTTGCTATGTCCAGAATGAATGCTAGAATTAGCGGTAGCCACCACAACTGCTTGACTTTCACACGAGTCCTGAGGATCAAGTGCTTATCCAATGAGCATCTACCTTGCTTCCATTTGTTGAAAATCCAATCTATGAAAAGAAGTTAAAATTGGAATTTTGAGAGCATCCTGGATTTGGTTCATAGAAATAACTGACTTCTCATTTTTTTTTGGAGGGGGGTGGTTGGTAATAGTCCATTTAGGGGCCAAGTAAATAACTTAAGGGGCAAGATACAATTGCCAATATCATAAGAAGACTTCAGTAAAATGGAGCATATTTCTATTCACATTTACAGGAACAGGTGGCTTTCCCATTGGGATGTCTGTCTGACATATCATTACTGACCCTGTCAGTGCAGTGGAAGTACTCAGGCTAATACAAATTCCCTACTGTTGCTTCTTGGGGAATATAATTCCAAAACAAAAAGTAACTCCTAAGCAGTCTACAACCAGTGTATTGTCCTTTAAGATATTAAAGTAAGATCCTGCAAGCCTGCCTGGTGACTTTGCTTCTTGAACTCAGCAAGCACACTTCTGTGAAATCTGTCTGTCTGCATGGTTAATGCTTTTTACTTCAAGTTGTGTTTTCTTTTTTCAAACCAGCCAATTTTCAAACAGTTACCTAGATTTTTTTAGATGAATAACTATAAAATAAATCCTAATATGAATATTCCTGAACACACGTTATTTCGATATGTATCAGAATAGGAAATGGTGTTTGTGAACAGCACATGACCAAAGATTAAGAAAGGTTTTATGTTGCATAAACCAAGGCACTGTCACCCAGGTGACGAAGTTCTTGACTTTGCCAAAAATATGTGGAATTGACACTTCCCCACCTTCTCTGATTCTGTCAAGTGTGATAGCGCCAATTTAAGATTAATATATTCCTCCAGGAGGAGGACTTCACATCCTTCAAACATTTGCCAAATCGCCTTGTGCCTCTGATTTCCATGCATTTTAATGTCCCCACACGAAGCCTGCAAACAACTGGAACAACGGAGTTCAACGTACCAGTTAATCAAAATTCATTGTGGAGGGCTTCAAGATCCTTTCCGTTCACCTCTCACTCCTGGTGAAAGGATTTTATTGTGAGTAGTTAATATTTTATAGGAATGCTGTCAGCTTCACACAGAGCCCAGAGGAGTTATATATTTTTCTGACATATGATCACAATTCCCATCAGTATGTTTAATGTCAGCATCTGTAAGAATCCTTTGATTTTAAAGTGGATTAAAAAAGGAAGAATTCCAGACAAATCAAATAAGAACAACTGGAATGCTTCAGTTAATTCTAATTGCTGGGACAGACTGGGGGACAGATACACAGGGGTGATTCTTATTGGAGTGGTGGTTACACTATTGTCTATACACTACAGAATTTTGGCAGAGAGGGCAGAGAAATTTGAAAAAGAGCTTTGTACATGTGCAAACACAAGCTGAAACATATATATATATATATATATATATATATATATATATACACACACACACATATACACATATATATGTGTGTTTACTGCGTATACACATATGCGTTTCTAAACACAAATAAACACATAAGCATGGTATTAAGTGACCTCATATATATACTGTATATATAGTATATATATTATATCCAATAAAATACCTAAAAAATATCATATGTATAAGGAAAAGTATGATTTTGAGTTAAAAACAACTTAAGGCAAATCTAAAATTCTAATATTGTGGAGTATATGCTTTCCTCTATTTAATATATTAAAAATAAAATTTCAGGCTCAGTGGGTAAAGGTTCTTATTGTCAGGCTTTATGACTTGAGTTCCATCCTCAGGACCCACATAATAGACAGAAGGATTGACTTCTCCTTAGCTGGCCTCCAACCTCCCCATGTGCACCCTACAAATGGAATCTCCTCAGGATGTTATCCATGTCCCAATACACAAGACCATAAAAGGCTATCGAGATATAGGTTGCACTTCGTGACAGACTCTAAGTTAACCGGAATCAGAGGAATTTGTTTTGCTAAGTGCAGTTCCATTTTTTACTTTTTTCCCTAACAAACTTAAAAGGAATCAAGAAAATTACCTCTACCAGTAAAATAGCAATTGAGTTGATAATTAATCCTTGCTAAAGACAGCAACTTACTTCATAGTGAAAAATTATTCAGTTTTCTGATATCACTGACCTTTTCACAAATTAAAGTGAATCCTCCAATTTTGGCAGCAAGTCCCCTTGAACACTAAGCATATAGGAAATAATCTACTGTTAGCTTTTACTGTTAAAAGTGCACACTGAGTCCTATTCAGCATTAAAGGAAGATATTGGCAAGTGATTTATTTTAAAGAAATTATAGCAAATCATACTTCTAAAAAAGTCACTACAACATGAGGAAGGCTCTTGACTATCCTTTGTGTCTGCTACCTTGGAATCATAGGATGAAAGGGAAATCATTTAGTTGGCAAACATGTCCTAGATAGAATTTTGAAATACTAGTATCTCAGTGTAAAGTCGAGTCAGTTATGGAAACACTAAATTTGACTTTCTAATAAAAAGAAATAGAAGCTTTTTAGAAGTTATTATGTTCTATTTTGTTAAAAGGCCATTAATATCTTGCATTCTATGTGGATCAAGCCATATTTATCTTACTGTAAGATTGGAAAAGTAATTTATTTCTCTATGTGAACGTCCTTGTTTATCTCATCTGAGAGCCTATCTAGTGTAGACTGTGAGACATCTTAAACTATGAACACCTGTTTCCTTGGAAAGATATATATCATAAAAATGTAGGGATGAAATAAGGGGACAAAAGATGGAAGTGATTTATAATTTGAAAAAAAAATAATCCAAGAGTTGAGAGTAGAACAATTGGTAATGTATTTGCCGCATACAAATGAGGGACTGAGCTTCATTCCCACATAAAAATTCAGGGCACAGTGGTGTGCATTTTTACAGTCCCAGTAATTCAGATGCAAAAATCCCTAAGGCTCCCTGATCACCATACTTTGTGAGTCCCAGGCCAATGAGATATGATGTCTCAAAAATCAATGTGGATAGTGATTGAAGTCTGACACCTCAGATAGTTCTCTAGCCTTCATCACCCCCACGCATCAACATCCTTATACATGTAGATTCACAGAAACATGCACACACACTCACCACACACACACACACACACACACACACACACACACACACACACACACATAATTCAGATATTTGGAGGCTGGTAAACCTGATATGTTTAAAATTTGTCTTCAGTCAACCCAGTATTATAATTAAGATGTGAGAATACTGGGGATAATTTGCAAACTTGACATGACTGAAACATCTTTTAGAATGAATAGAAATTTTGGATAATGATTGGTTACCGTATATTATATGCTTCAGTATGTAAAACAATTTTATTATGCTGAAAATGGGCGGTCAAACCAATCCTTTGGTGCCCCTAAATCATGCTCACCATGTTTCTATGACCTTCTATTAAATTTTGGCTGAAGTGAAAATGAAGAGAGTCATTATAAAATTTTAAATTGTCCTTTGCAGGATTTGGGGGAAACAGAAATTATTTGTGAATCCACGTTGTGTTTATTGAGCACCTACTATATACTATGAACTTCCCTAGGCACTGAAATCTCCCGCCTATAGTTTCACCTGTGCCCTGCAAACCCTCTGTCAAATCTTGCTCTTTTGTTTTCATATCTGCAGCACTCATCTCTGCCTGCATGTATATCTACTGAGATGTCCATACTCTTTCCTGCTGACTTTCACAAATTGTGAATATGCTGGCACATATATTCTTGCAACCATGCAAAGAGTTTGCTCATTTTTTTTGGGGGGGGCACTTAAATAAAACTGTGTTAAAATTAATTCTCTTGTTACATTTACTATGTTGTGTTTCATGCTCACAGTGTAAACCTTTGGATTCCTTTCTGCTTTCAAACATGCCAGTGCATACTTACACATGCATCACATGTCATGTGGAACTTTCTGTAGTGTAGTGACGACACCTAACTTGAATGTTCCACCTCTTTACACCCTCTCTTCTATGATACATTTCATTCTATATGGCATGTCCACATGGGAAACAGCTACTTTAATGCCTACATTCAAGCACAATATTTAATCCCTTCTTGTCAAAAAATTATCTGGAGTTGAAATCACATGGATTTGTTGCAATGTGAAATCACATGGATTTGTTTCAATGTGAAATCACATGGATTTGTTGCACGTGTGGAAAGTGCTGCTTCTCAGAGGAGCTTGCCTGCTCGTATTTGAGGCTGGCCTTTGCCCAGATTTCATAAATGCTGAACATCCAGCTGTCATTTACCATTGGAAGGTCAGAAGGATTCTGCTGGCATTTTAAGTTTCACCTTTTTTTATACATGAAGTACATCATCTGTCTCTTTTCTTCTTATATTAGCTTCTTTATTGTTTAGATTATATCCTTAACATTTTCATATTTAGGTGAAGTCATTAGGTTGCATATGGTAGATATAAATCATCTCTGTGTTAACAGTTTAAATGTTGCAAACAGCTTTGCAAAGTTATTTTTAATGCTAACATATTAAGATACATAATTGTATGCGTGAACCATAATACTATACTAGTTACAATAACTTATTAGCATCCACAAAAACAACACCCCTGCTTGAAAGCCCTAGAACAATCTGATTTAAGTGAGAACTTGGGGGTTCTATTTGCCCACCATTAGAAAGGGAGCTTTCTCTTATGTAGTTGGAAGAGGTTTATCCAATACTGTCCACTTTTTGAACATTTGTAGCATAACCCATCCTTGTATTTAAGTCCATATCCACATCAAGTCGTCTTGTGGATACAAAGCTGCCTCAGTGCTTTCCATGAAGTTTTTGATGTCCTACACATTTTTTTCTTTAAGAGCCCCTATAAACTGCTCAATGGAATAGAGGACTGTAATATTTAGCAGGGAACAGAATCTTTTCATTTTGATGTTTAAAATGCCATTATTGTCATTTCTAGACCTGCATTTCTCCACCTTCCGTATTTTATCACACCAGTTGCTAAGTTAAAAAAAGAAAGACTATGCTGTAATTTTTAGAAATGCGTTTTTATTTTTCGTCCTTTCTCTCACTTTGTGAGTCGAAGCTTGTGTGCATGTGTGTATGTGTGCATGGAGTACAGCTGTGTGCTATGGTGGGTTCACGTGTGTACTTCTGCACCCGGTGGCCAAAGACTGGTTCAAAAATGATTTTAACCACTCTTACACCTGCTTTTGGTCAGTGTCTCTCAAATCCAGAGATTGCCAAATATAACTGTTCTCATTGGTCACGTTATTTAGAACATCTTCTCCACCTTGTCTGGAAAGAATTGTAGGCAAGTCAGTCTGACCATCCAAACTTTAGTGAGGTTTTAGGGATCCAAATCCTGGTCCTGTTGCTTAGGCAGCCAACACTTTAGCAACTGAGCCTTCTCCATATTTTCTTTCAAGATTTTCATTTTTATTCTTTTTTCTGATGCTCTATTCCATTTTATTTTATAGACACATAATTTTAATTCATGTTAAATTTGGGGTTTTCAATAAGTACAATTTTAAATAAAATATAAAATGTACCTGTAATTTATTTTCTGGTGTTAGATAAAAGTTGATTAGTTCTCTTCATGGCTCAGCTCAAGACATAGGTGATTTTCCATTTTCTCTAAGGAAAATGCAGTTAGAATTCCACAGATACTAGTGAAATGTATAAATACTTGGAGTTCATTAAAGAACTGAGTGAAGTCTTGATTACTGTCAAAAATTCTTTTGTGATTAGAAATTTATTTGCTTTGTGTTTTATCACACACTGTGAATAATATACATAATATTTTAATATATAACTTATATTAAAATATATAAATATAATATATATATTTCTCAGAATATTACCAACTTTAGCTAGTCTTTTAAACATACAAATGAACAATTTTAGTTATTTTTCTTTCACTTCATATAATTCTTGTGACATCTATATTGTCTATTTTTCTTTCTATGTTTTTAAATTTGTATCTATTTTTTTAATTTTTGAGATTTCCATATATGGGTACTGTATTTATATCATTCTTCCCCTCCTTCTCTTCCCTCCAGTTCCTCCTGTGTCCTCCAAACTGCTTCTCAAATATTTCATTCTTTAATTATTTGCTCAACATGCTGAGCTTATTTAGTGCATCTTATGTGTGTTCAGGGTTGACTTCATGGGATCAGCTCAAAGGGCTTGTTACTGGAGAAATCTAATCTCTTATTCTCAACAACTATTAATTGCTTATAGCTCTTCTAGGGGTGTAGCCTTGTCAGAATCTCCCTTCCGCATTGGCATATCAATGGGTGCTATCATTATTTTTTGGTCTTATCTAGGTAACCATATCATTGAGATTTCTAGGGTACAATTTCATTGTAATATATAGAAAATTTATTCTCACAGCAGAAGTCCTTTCCTGGACCTCTGGTCCTTACAACTTTTCCATCACTTCTTATGTTCCTTGAAAATTAGGTAGGAGTTGTGTTGTGGATGTTTCAGCTAAGGCTGGATATCCCCCAGCCAGTTCTCTGCATTTTGTCAAGTTGTAGCTTTCCATATTGGTATCTCTCTGATGCAAAAAGAAGCTTCTTTGATGGGGGTGAGAGCTGCACTCCTCTGTAGATATAAGGATAAGTATTTAGAACACATTTAGGAATTGTGCTAGATTTGTGAAGTGGCAGTGCTAAATTCTCTTTATCTTCTTTGGTTTGTATAAGAGATGTGCTATCACTTATGATTTTATTATTATTTTTGTTTACTCCTGCAATTTCTTTAACTTTTACCTGTGTTTTCTTGTATCCTTCACATATCTCTAACCCTTCACATATCTATTCTACATACGCAGATTGTTCTTATTGTAGTTCAGTTTACACAATCTATTCTTTCTCTTTCAATCATTTTTTTCTTACCTCTTCTTTTTTACTCAGCCACAGAAGGAATAGTCTACAAAGGCTTCTGGTTGAGTTCATCTTTCACAGGCTGTGTCTTCAGGACAAATGCCTCAAGTACTTCCTATCCTCTCCCCAAAGACTCTACAACTTATGCCAGTGTTCTGCTTATCAGTCTACCGGGAGGGATGAACTATCATTGTTTAGGAAAATGGGTGAGTTGATGTGTGACAAGATAATCTGGAACCTTATTTATTATTTCCAAAGACCATCGGATTTTATCCTTTACAATCCTTCAGTTTCACCATGACGCAAATTTGTTTTCTTATTTAACCCTATCACACTGCCTACTGTGTTTAAATTAACATGATTGGCTTATGGAAAAATACTGCAAGGACACCACACTCACAGAATCAACTAACCTGGCCTCACATGGGCTAACAGAGACTAAACCACCAATCAGAGAGCTTTGACGTGACTGACCTAGGCCCTCTGCACATCAGTTAGAGTGTCTAGCTTGATCTTCTTGTGTAACTGCCAACAGTGGGAGCAGGGACTGTCTTGGACTCTGTTACCTGCTTGTGGGACTCTCCCCTCATACTAAATTGCCTCGTCCAGCCTTGATAGGCAAGAAGGTGACTAGTCTTAATGAACTTGATATGTCATGGCTGGCTGATGAGGAAGGTGGAGGAGTGAATGGGGAGTAGTGGAGGTTGGAAGGAGGAACTGGAAGGAGAAGAGGGAGGGAGGGAGGGAGGGGAAATTGTGATCAGGCTGGAAAAAAATTAGTTAATTAATTTAACAAAAATTACTCTAGGAAAGAGGAGAAAATGATTATCAGTGTATGTAAGGCTTCTATATTTCCAAGTAATAATTATAACTTAGTAGGAAAAATTAGATATAGTTTTAAATTAAATTTAGTTTAATATGGTTCATTCATCCATTTATTTATTTGGAAAATTTCTGATATACCTGCCATGTACCAGATAATTTCCTAAACTCTGGGATACTGTCACTGGAAAAATAGGTAAAGTCATTGTCATTGTGTCATAGTAGAGCAGAATTGGTGAAGATGATGGCCACTTGCAATTATTCACCATGTTGTTTAACTTCAGTTTTGATAGTAACATGCAGTTCTACCAAGTCATATGGGATTGGTGTTGGGAAATGACCATTAAATGACAATTTAAAGAGTTTTCAGACTCTTTAAATAACAGCCTAATGAAACTTAGAGAGACTCAAATGCAATGGAGACAATGTATTAGCTTGTCTTTCTGGTTCCAGTGTTTTATTGCTGGTAAGTGTGTGAGAGAAATGAAGAGTGTGGTTACACAGGATATGAGAGAGTCGGCAGGAAAGAGTGAATGAAAACCTTAATATTCCCATCGGTTAGCAGATTCCACTGTCAGCTCTGCTGCCAAATGCAGTTATTCCCCAGGTAGGTAAGGTGATCGCTGGGTCCGTGAGGTGAAGTCCACCAGAGCCTGTCACCTCCATCTTCTCGGAAGGACTCAGCAAGGAAACTAGTGATTGGAGGGATGCTCAAAGCGACTCCTGCTTCAGAAAGCTCCTGTGCAACAATGTACATCCCCATGGAATGGTACCCCTTCTTGCTAAACTAATTTATTAGAAAAGTTACCTGGTTCAGCCTGTCCTTATATAACCTCTAAAGTGTACATTAATTAAATAATTATAATAAGAGTAATATATATCTATGTATATATATAGACATAAAATATCAGTCATTTTTGCTATGAAGTGTAGCAGGATCTTTTCATGTCAGTTAATTTTGGTCACTCACACAGGGGGATTTCATCAAATAGAACAGAGATGCTGTACCTACATGACGTCATTTCCTGTACTCACTGAGGACACAATTGCATATGTAATCATGCATTTAATTAAAATATAGACATTGTCTTTGACGTTTTGAGTACAATCAGGTTAAATCATTTCTGAAAGCTTCATTGGAATTACAGTGACCTCTTTAAATGAATGACATTCTGCATAGCACCAGCCTATGTGATGGATTAAAGTTAATCACTCCTGTGTTGCCAATGTGTTATATCCCTGCTTTATTTCTGGATCCCGAATTTTCCCGCTGCTGCAGTGTTCCACAAAAGCTACCATCACTGATGGTACAAACACACTTATGAGTAGAGGCAAAATCTATGTCAAAATTATTCATCAAATAAACAAAAGAAGAGGAAGAAAAAATAGCAGCCAAATAATGAAATTCCTCAGTTCTCCATGGCATACCTAGCTGGATTTTCAGACTTGGAACATTAAGGACACCGTGGATTTTATTTTTCTATCCAATTAAAAATATGAAATATTTTATCATTATTATAAAATTATAGTATTAGTCTTCAGATGATTTCCACTGATAACAAACATTTCTGCAGTTTTATTTGATTTATTGAAGCGTTTATTTGAAGCAATTGTTGCATAGAACTATAAATTCCCTGCAAATTAGATCACTGTAATTCATCAGAACTAATTCTTTTAAAGGATTTAACAACTCTAAATGTATTTGGTGGATCCTTAGAGTAAAAAATATATGAAACTAAAGAAATAATTCTTCATAAAATATGTGAAACTTAAAAGGACTGCTCTTTGGGTAGCTTTCACCTTTCGGTCATGTATCTGTCTGCTTGTGGATGTATTAGCTAACTATCTGTTTGTGAAAAAAATACTTATTAACTACTTACTAGCCAGTGAAGATGAATAAAAAAGTTATGAGTTAATACCCACCAAGTTCTTACTTTGCTTCAGAAACTTCTTTAAGCATGATGCGTGTCAGCAAAAAGACATGATGGCCTTTACACCCTCGAACTTGTTGCATCTCCTGTTAGATAAACAACAACAACAACAACAACAAAAACTTCAAGATTTGGCCTGTCAATATTTTACTACAGAGGGTAGACTCCTATGGGACTCCACCCCTCCCCGAGGAATTACTGACTTTTAAGGGTTGCTAGAAGAGGTAGTGTTATTTTCTTCAGTAGTATAGCTACTGGTAAATTGCCCCCATTCAATTTAAGTATCCATTTATCCATGCCTGAGTAAGATACTCTGATTCAGTAGTTCTCAACCTTCCTAATGCTATGACCCTTTAATATAAAGTTTTTCATGTTGTGGTGACCCCCAACCATAAAATTATTCTAATTGCTACTGCCTAACTGTAATTTTGCTACTGTTGTGAATCGTAATGTAAATATCTATGTTTTCAGATGGTCTTAGGTGACCTCTACGAATGGGTCATTCAGCCCCCAGGTTGAGATTTGCTGCTCTAATTAAGCACACTCGGCAATACACCAAAGAGAGACATGAAGTCTGAGGGGGATATGTTGAGAAATTGGATAGAGAAGATGAATAAAACGTCTTATGTAAATGTACAGAACACTCAAGATTTTAAAAATAATATATTGAAGTCAGACTCTACCATATAAGACAATCATTGCTTTAATCCCATTTGAAAATGAAGAGCCAAAGGGAAAATATGTTATCTAACTCAGCCAATCTCACTGAGCTACAAAATGAATACAATTAATATTAGCTAGCTGAAAAGCATTGACATTCATATCTTGCAAATGTCCAACTGCAGACATCTTCAATATTAAGGGCTTCCTCCTGAAAGATAAACAAAACCCTAAAGACTTATTTTTTAATAATAAGGTAAGCTTTTAAATTAATTCAGTAATAAAAGTACTAAGTTGATATAGTCACCATAAAGAAATATAGTTCTTTATATTAGATATGGCTGTTCTCTAAGAAATGAACACATAATAATGTTCAAACTTGATGATTCTCCTAAGTTTGGAAATTTCACAAACACACCAATTGATCTCTGTGGACACATGTCTGAGTACAATCTAGTCACAATGTTTCAGCAGGTGACATCTTAGGATGACTGCATGAGAAAAATCTCTTCAGTGGCCTGTCTTGTTCAGTGGGAACAGTGTTTCTCCTTATTAGCACCTTTACACTGAATTAGTCTGATGCTCACTCACTGGACTCCATTCAACAGAAGTTTTGATTGTTATTCAATGCTATAGAATATCATATTTCGTGAGATATAAGTTAATCCTACATACCAGGACAAAGGTCATATTAAGTGGAAACACTAATATCAACACAGTTATGATTCTACAAGAAAGTAAAAGACTGGAGAACACACTCAGTAAATATAGGCAAAAAAGCTCTTCTAGAGGATGTAAGTTTAGAACAAGGGAAGGACTTTTGTGTTTTCAAGTTTATCATTCATATGTATATAGTTATAAAATTCAATTATATAACAAATAAAGTACCTAAACCTTAACTGCATGCATCATTTGGAAAATTATGTTTCTACAAAAAATAACTATGTAGATTACTTGTATAAAGTTATTTTTAATTTAGTAAAATTAATAACATCACTCAATATACCCTTACATCTTTGATACAGCATCCATAATTACCCTTGGTGCAACAAAATGTATTATTACCATTTTTTGAGTGTGTTAAACCAGACACTATTGCTGCATGATGAATAAGCTGCTTTGTTGCAGAGACACATGAACACTAAACATGTATACCTCATAACTGGCAGATGCATCTTACTTGTGGCTGGAAACCAGTCTAATTTTTAAAGAGGCAAATCACCACTGCCATTGTCACCAGCCATCAGTATCAGTATCAACATCAATATCAGCACTTATACCTCTAAATACGTTGGGATCAGCATTTTGACAAAAATTATTAAGATTGCTTACCATGAGAAAATATAGTTCTTTGGGGGTAGCCAAACACTGTAGGTGTTACTAGATAAAATAGTCATTCTAAGAACCATCTTGACCTGTACTGAAGGCTATGCACCCAGAGGCCCCTGGCTGCTTTCAATTGCAGCAATGATTGAACTCCTTCTCAATCAACCCAGACACACTACACAGTACAGGGGCTGAGCCTTTGCTCTAGCTCCCTATGTCTGGGAAATTCCTTTCTCATTTCTCCATTTTGTTAAGTAAATCATCACCTCCTTCAAATTTGTCTCAAACTTAGCAGGACCTAAACTTTGCAGCCCTGCTCAGACTCTCTACTCTAACATCCTTTCCCACTTTTATTCCTTCCTTTTCACATTGCTGGGGGTTGAATCCTAGGAGTAGAGCATGGTAGGATAGCAGACTGGAGCTATACCCCAACTGGAGCCATACTCCAACTTCTCAAATTACCTGTAAGATATGTTCTTTTATTCTACAACACCTACCAACAGTTCTAATTGAACAAACAAAACATTAGACAGTCAGCTAAATTTGCATTTCAGATAAAAAAATGGACTTTTAGGATAAATCTATACTTGTGATTCTGGGGTATACTTAAACCAAATGTTGATTCATTTTTATCTGAATTGCAAATTTCTTTTTTCTAAATGCAGATGTCATGCAATGGTTTGAGTACATTGATTGTATATGTATGAGTATTTTGCCTGAATGTGTGTGTATATGTATCATATCTGTGCCTGGTGCCTATGGAGATCAGAAGAGGGCATTAGATTGCCAGGAACTGAAGGTATGGTAGATTGTGAGCTATCATGTGAGTGTTGAAACTAAATCCAGGTCCTTCCCAAGAAGAGCATGTGCCCTTATTCACTGAACCATCCATCTGGCCCCAAATATACAGGTATTCTATGTTATCTGACTGTCTTAATGCTTCCCTTTTAACACAGTGTAGGGTTTGCTTAGCAAAGTCATTACAGTCAAGGGCTGAAGTCAGTACTGGGTTTGTGAGAGGGACCCTGCAGGTATCCAGGCAGGGAAGCAACCCCACGAAGAGATGATAATGAAAATCTGATTCAGATTGACTTTGTCAACCTGCATCAGACCTCGGGGAGTCTAATACCAGGTGGTTTATTGTAGGCATATTTAAACAGAACAGAATTTGGAAAAGGGTCTCTGGGCAACAACGTTTCCTATAATCATTCCAATGCCGGGTGCACAATAAAGCTTAAGGTATGACTACAAAGAAACTCTTTTACAAAGTAAATGTGACTATGATGGTGAGTTATATGCCTAAAAGCCCTAGAATCTAATGTGCTTTGATGATAGCATAGAGATCAGGAGGCCATAAAGTACGTGTAACACCGTCCCTACAAATGTGTAATGGTCTAGAGAAGGAAGAGTCTGGAATAATCATTATGGTGAATTCAAGTGAGGTCAATGCCTACAGATAGCAAAAGGTGAGTGAGGTCTGCCTCCACAGATAGCAAAAAGATCACCAAGTTGTTAACAAAATCCACTCCTAGCATTCTGGGTAGGAAAACAGATATTTTATCTCCCCCACTGAGCAGAGGTCCCTGTTCATTTCATATCCCTAATGATCTGTGGATTCAAGGACCTTTGTGCCTCCAGCACATATGGAGGTGAATATTTGTTTTGATTTTTGTGTCTGCTTTTGGTTGTTTTTTCTGGAGGCAGGGTCTCACTTGAACTTCTGGTCCATTTTTTGATCAGCTGCAGTGTGATGACTATATGAATGAGAAGTTCAACACATGGACGAAGATTGTTGGAGCCCATAAAATATCATCCTGGGGTGATTAGTTTAGTTTAGGTTTTGTTTTCTTATCTTTCCAGTCATAAATGGTGAGAAAAAGCACTTAACTTGTGGATTGTTGTAATCCTAAATTAATTTCATTTACATTCATTTCTTTGATTTCAAATAAAGATTTTATCTGTGCTTTGTATTAGGTCAAATCTATTGTGCCTTCATGTTCAGCAAATTAGGGTATTTATGCAATAGGATTAAGCAATATAATTATCTACAACTTGGTATCAATAGAATATTATTCAAGTTCATTTTCCTTTCAGCACAATGCAGAAAAGATTTCTTGTACTTTCATAGGTCCCACAAATAAAGTTAAAATCCAATATCAGGTCAAAAAATGACCCCCCACAGACACACCCTCAGCAGCTCATTTACAGAATGTCAGTGGGAAGAGTGTGTTGTTTTGCTATTTCTAATGACTAGCAGCAAACAAAGGTTCTTAGAAGAATCTCAAGGTTTATCATCATCATCACGTAAATGAGTTCAAAGTCTCCCCTGATAAGGTTCCATCTTAATGTCTGGCTACTACACTCTATTTATTTGCATGGTCCACAGTATTTAATTGCATGCTTCATGATCCAGGTTTGTGTGAAAATAGCAAGCTGTGGGCCTATGGTACATAAATTCAGGACTGATTGGACACATGAACCTCTTCTCCTCATTTGACTGGCTTTTTTCTTTGGAAACATCTATGTAGAGCAATCTTCACTCACCATTATTTGCCATTTGTTTACCTCTAGCTTCTTCCATAGAATCAATGGCTCAGACCCTGGAAATGTGATTTTACTCCCCTCTCAGATTCAGTAAGAATAGCTTGAAAGGTATGTCTCCTCAAGATCTAAAACAACTTTGTTAATCTGTAATATAGTTACATTTACCTACCTAAGCATATATAAAAATGAATTAATAAATAAAAACAGTCAGAACCCTTTTTTACTTTCATTCATTTATCTTCTGGTTCAAACTCAGAAATCCAAGGTCTTACAGTTTTTGTTCAACACACTGCTGGCAATTACACAGATTTTTAAAATACTCCCAACAGAACAAAGCAGAAACAAATGTTATTTTCAAGGTTGATTTTTCCACCAACCCCATTGAAAAATTGTCCTCAATATGTTTAAGAATATAGCAATTCAGATGAATTATAAAGCCCTTTATGTTCTACAAAGTGAATAGATTTCTGACTAAAATAATTCCAGCCTGTCCATAATATCTACTTCCTGCACTGAGAGAACACATAAGTGAAATGAGTCTTCAATATCTGTAATTTGTATATCAGTGCTCAATTACCAAGTCTTCAAAGCATGCTGAAGCATTTAGACAAAATTCAGAGAAAGTCCACTGCACAAGGATAACTGAGTCTGTGTCCAAGAAGTTGAATATACAAACATACCTACTACAAATGGGTGCATTTAATGAAGCATTTACCATTTTTCCCTTAATTTTTCCTCTCCCAAATCAAGTAGAAAACAAGGCTGAACATAGCTTAGCAAATTAATGAGAGGGAGGAAACAACCACTAAACTATACCTGAGGCATACAAAAATAGGACAGGGAAGTTTGTGAAATAAACTGATGAAATCAACCATAGCTGATATCATGTCCCCCATGGTCAAAGCGGCATCAGCCTTTCATATAGGATTAGGATGTAGCCTCAACTTGTGGACGTTTTATTTTGTTCAACTCTCCCCTGACAATGGGCTCATCTCTATTGACCATACTGTGAAGATCAGCTGTAGCTTAGGAAAGCTTTATACTTCTGCATCTTGCACTTGTAGCTTAGAGTCAGGTCTCTAGTTGATCTTGGAGAATGAATGTGTCTAGTGAACAAATAATATCGATAGACCCCAGACCCAGGGTACTACCTTCTCGAGGGGGCGCCCCAAGAAACCAGACTACCATCCAGTTGATGCAGCAGCAAGAGGTGTTTATTAATGCGGCTGTACAGTTGGGCTCCTCTGCTCCAAAGAGCAAGAGTCGTGCCTATTGCAATCACATGGGTACTTTTAAAGGAAAAACCCATAAAAGCCATAAGATTACAATTCCCATACAATTTCGTTTCACAAGATCATGGTCTGATCACAGAGTGGGTACAGTCACGTCCGAATGTACATTCTTCCCGAAACCTCAAGGGGGGTATCAGGGCGGGAGTGGAGTTTACACAAAGGTCACAGTGGTCCTTCCTGGAACACTTGCAACTAACTATCCCAGTCACAGTTGAGCGCATCTCTTAACAGAGATCTCTTTACATTGTTACATTGTGGCAGGGGTAGTTGAATAATGGCTGAGTCAGGTTGCCCTTGGAACTAGTTTTTTTTTTTTTAGTTTCTTATTCTTCTGGGGCTTGGGGGGTGTAAGCCTGAAGGGTTAGGGTCTTTCAGTATAAGGAGAAAATTGAGGGTTTCAAGCCAATCTTATTATTGTCCTGAAGTCATGAGGACCACGGTGATCATTCCCTTTACTTTTTGCCCTGTGCTGTATAGTTTCATGACAGTATTTGGAACATGTCTTGAGTTTGTTTAGAAATAATTCATTTATTTGTATTTTAACTGAAGAGCATTGGAGTTAATGGAGTAATGATGTTTAATAGACTATTGTTTTAGAAGGTACTCTTGGTTTCTTCATCTCATCTTTCATTTTTATCCATCTACTTATCTATCATCTCTTGACTTCCAGCTACTCTATATAGATTATACTATGTGTCCCAGTAGATTCAAGATACAGGAGAAATATGTTATTTCACCAAATAACGTTACTCTCCTGAAGGAATGTTTGGTATACATTTAAAAAGTCAACTTTATTATAGGCTATAAAATTAAAATGTTAGAAAAAATAGTGAGTTTAATTTTTGTTGTTTTAAGGTCAGGAATATTTAGGGTAGTTATGATTTTATCTTCAGAATTACATATAATAATAGCATATTTTTCTGGAGACTTATAGGAAAATGAAATGAATTTAGGATGGCAAACATCTTCCAATATGGTTAAGAATATAGTATAAAGTTTAAAAAAGGGACTGTCTAGAAAACACATAGTATTCAGGGAAGAAAAAGCAAAGAACATACAAGAAAAATGTCTTTTCATAGACTTTCTTTTCCATAGTAACATGTATAAATTCATGTATAAAGACTCCCTCCTTGTTCTTCCTCATGGTTCCTAGAAAAGCAATGTAATTGTGTTTCCTTCCTGTCTATTTCTATCACATTGTCTCAATAGTCTCATCATTCTAACTTTGGCTTTCTTCTCCAGACCTCCATAAACTGTTCTGAATACTGTTAGCCTCAGGTTAAATCCTGTTTCTGTAACACCACTGCACACTCCAAATGATTTGTTGAAAGCTCAAGAACACCATACTCTCTTTTGTGTTCAATTTACAGATTACATGTAATTACTTTGTGGAAAATAATTAGGGACAAGCACGGTTTTAAATGTTCAAATTACAAAAGTTAAGTTGTTATGTAATTTAAATAGACTGCCAATGTGTATCACCAAATCTAAAGATTATTCAAGTGGTGCTACAAAAAAATTTCTATTAGATTGACAGACCTTAAAAATATTATCCAAGTTTAGTTATTTTTAATAAGATGTTCTTTGATCTTAAAGTGTTCATAGTCAGTATAATTACATTGTAATTAAGATAGCAGTGTGAAGAAATATTAACTACCAGTGTCACATGTGACAGTAATATAAAATTAATTGATATATGAGTTACAAAATTACACTGTAGGGTATTACTTGAAGGCCTAATAGTGATCCCCTGCTCCATCGGGTGACAGTTTTAATATTTCCTGGAGATGCTAATTTTGTCTGTCTCAGCTGTGTGATCTTTCCTGCTTAGAGGAATGATTTCAAGAAACACCAGGAAGCCTTATCTTCATAAGGAATGAAAGGAATCAGAGGAAATGAATTTTATTTACCAGGATTTGCCATATGTGTACTCACATTTTTCTCACATTTTCTATATTGATAATTTACATCACTTTCTTTACAAAAATGTTAATGGAATCAAATGAAAAATTTCAAAGCCTTTGACACTAAACCTTTTATGCCATATGTAGTGACCCTAATAAGTAGTACATGAGGTAGAAGTCTGTAGAGTAATGGCTGTTTGACTCTTACCCTGCTATCACTGATTCAACTCTGCCTTCAGTCATGAAACTTTCTAGCTTCATAGGTGAGCAGAAAAAGAGGATTCTTTCTCCAAATAGATGAAAATTTAAAGATACACTTCTTAGCACGTACATGGGACTTGTCCCATTTCAACATGTCTCTCCAAAAGCAAACACATTATTCCTCCTTGTGATTTCTCTTGGGTAATCAACACATATCCACTATAAAATATTCATAATGTCTAACTCTATTTGGAATCACTAGCTAATACTATGTCAGCAGATACATTACATTCCTAAATATTTATATAAACATATATGTGTGTATACATGTATACTCTACACATACATTAATGATTAAAAATAATATATAAATATCACACATATTTCATTACCTTATACCTATGCCCTACACTATAAATGGTCTTTGAATTAATAAATCTTATCAGACTTCCAATAGCATCCTAAATTTTCTTTTAAAAATGTAGATAGCTTGCTTATATAAATGCAACCACAAAAATCATAATTTGTGTACCATATGTCTTCTGCTTTATTCTGCTATGTAGTTCAGTTATCTAATCCCTTTTCATCTCTTTTTACTTAGTAGGTAGGGTTACTTCCTGTTAGATTTTAAATCCCATCACCCTCCTCTGCTGCTCCCCATGATGGCTTTAATAGAGTGTTTTTCATTTAGGCAAACATGAAGAATCTATGACTAAGACAGTCTTTTCCTAGATGGACTTGGAACTGATTTTTATATTATTTAGGATAGCTCTGTCTTTGCTGTACAGCTGACTCTCATACAAATATTTCCTTCTAGGACCTATAAAAGTTGATTGATTCAGATCAGAGTAAATCATCCAACCTTGGGAAATCAGTAATTTATGACCTCACAGATCAGTTTATACACAAATGTCCAAAGTTAATATTTAGCTGCTAAAATTTAATGTGCATACTGCATAGGCTCACCATGTATATAATCAAATAAATATCATTTTATGATATGATTGAAGTAATAAAACAGCATGGTGCCATGGTGCTCCATATAACAGAATGTCCATAAATATTTTTTAATTTGTGTTTGAAAATCTCTCAAAATGTATTTGGGAAAATTAATTACATAAAACAGAACCAAAAGCACCAAATCTCCCATTATTTTCTCTCAGCATTTTCAGTCTGTGACAGTTGGTCAAATGCTCATTTCTCTTCTGCACATTATTTTTCCCTTCCTCATTCACCTCCTGAGTCCATTTTGCCACTCATCAAATTCTTAAAGTCGATTTCCCTGTTTTTGTTTCTCAGTTTTCATATCCAATAGTTTCATGGTCCACATAAATAACGAGCAGTATAAATTAGATGTACACTTACTTCTTGGTCAAATGGGGGGGGACAGAAACACTGCAAAACAATTGATAACATTTTATTGTAATAGACTGATATCCTGTCAGAATCTTTTGCAGCATCTACAGCTGCTATTTGTGTATCAATCCCTGTGCTGAACACAGGTCTTCTCACTCAGTTAATCTTTCAGATATTATGTTTATGATGCCTACTCAAGACAAGGCTCTTTAAAAACACATAAGCAAGAGCATAAACATGTTTGTATAGGCCCTCCTGGAAGCTAAGCTAAGTCAACTTCCAAAAATGATATAATAAAAAGAGCTACTACTTTGTTCCAGGATTGGCAGATTCTAATAATTTATACAAACAAATTTTAAAAGGGCTAAATAGAGGAAGTAAATATTCTAGTAGGACTCAGTACACTATAACTTTTTTTAAGGCATAACTCAGATTGTTCCTAACTACATCTGAGAAATAGCAAGTCTCATGAATACACACAACTCCTGAATGAGAAAGGTCCCCTAAGGGTATTGAAGGGCTGTCAGTGTCCAGAAATAGTGCAATCAATGGCTATTGCAACCTTTTCTGTCCTTTTTAAATGCCACATCCCCAAGGTTTAATCAACAAACAAATAATAAACATGAAAGTTCTTCATTCTTGCATATTATACAATAATTTAAACATACATTTACATGTCAAAATCTTTTAGTGCTTTTAAGTAACTGTTTTCTATAACTTTCTCTGGGAGTTCTTTCTCTGCCATCATGCTTCTATGAGCTGCAGGATGAGATTCCTCTGGAAATTATCTATTAATCTTCACATATCCCTGATTTTGTTGCCTAAATTTGGATCTGTCTCCAGGTTTATTTCTGGAAAGAAAATCCTGCAAACATAACAATGTAGTTTGTGTATCCCCTTTAGTTTCAACTACGAGTGTCATATACACCTGGCATTGTTCTTATATTGAAACTATTACCCTATTATTACTTTCCTTTGTTCATAGTACTAGGCAACCATTCAAAGGGAGTTGGGTTTTCTTAATGCTGCTATTTTGTTTTGTTTTTATACCTGGACATTTTGAAGTTTTGTAGCTTTTTCCTTACCACTATGCAGCCTCGATACTCCTTTCTCTGTCTCTGAAATTAGAGTCAATGAATCAACTTTGTCTTGGATCACATTTCCAACTGCTTGCACACCTATCCCCAAATTTCATATTTACCTGCCACTCCAGTTTCTCAAAACAGAACTCTTTATCATTTCCTTAGGTGATATTTTAAAAGATTGTTTTGTTTTTATTTCATGTATATGAGCATTTTGCTTTCACTTATTTCATATGTAGTTGTATTGAGCGCATGTCTGATATCTGCAGAGGTCAGAAGAGGGCACCAGATTCTGTGGAACTGGAGTTATGGTGTGGTTATAAGCTACTATGTGGGTGGAGGAAATCAGACTGGGGTCCTTTGCAAGAGCAGAAAATGCTCTTAACCACTGAACCATCTCTCCATTCTCTTCCTTGATTAATTTGATGGTGAATCTACTCATGAAACAAACAAACAAATAAACAAAAAACTTTTCACAAATACTGTAACTTTTGTAGCTTTTTTATATTGTTGCATTAATGAAGTGAGTTTTCAGTCTGAAATGGACTTTTGTTTCCCTCTATACAATACTTGCAGTAACTTCCAACCCTCTTCACTCTATGACTGAGTACGTAGTGAAATGTCTACTAATTTTCCTACACACTTCAAGAGATCTCATCCTTGATCTACCCTTCAAATGCCTGGCACACAACCTTCCAGAAACTTCTTTAGAACAATATTTAGAACTACATTTAAATATTCAGCATTTTTACCTAAATAAAAATATTTGATCATGACAACCCCTACTTTTTTTTTTTTTTTTTTTGGTTTTTCGAGACAGGGTTTCTCTGTGTAGCTTTGCGCCTTTCCTGGAACTCACTTGGTAGCCCAGGCTGGCCTCGAACTCACAGAGATCCGCCTGGCTCTGCCTCCCGAGTGCTGGGATTAAAGGCGTGCGCCACCACCGCCCGGCAACAACCCCTACTTTTTAAAACATGATTTCTACTTATCTTGATTTAATGGACATAGGCTGAAATTCTTGGTACCTGCTATAATTAATTTAAATTTCTGGACCAGCCAGGCAGTGGTGGTGCATGCCATTAATTCTAACACTTGGGAGGCAGAGCCAGTTGAATCTCTGAGAGTTCGAGGCCAGCGTGGTCTACAGAGCGAGATCCAGGACAGGCACCAAAACTAAACAGAGAAACCCTGTCTCAAAAAAAGAAGAAAGAAAGAAAAAATTCTGGATGATTTATAATTAACAGAATTTTAATATTGCATTATTGGTGAAATTATTAAGGCCACTCCACGTAGATAAAAGGAGATTTATTTAATGGCGTAACTTACAAATTAAGGGATAGGTAGGTCGCGGAGTCTGGGGAAGGTGTATCGCAGTCCAGCGGTGTTCTCTGGAGCTCTGCTTGGTCCACCTCTCTAGTCCAGGGTCCCGCAACAGAGAGAGCGCCAGCCGATCCAGATCTCGGGTCCCCAGGCGCCTCCTTTCGCCCCGCCTTGTAGGCGTGACAGTTGCCGAAGTCTCAATGGGGGTTGGAACTTACAGATCAAAGCTGGAATGGCTACCCACTACATCTCCCCCTTTTTGTCTAAATAAGAAAGTTCTAACCTAATACAAGACTATATACAAAGGAATGGTTATCAAATATAGTCCAGGAATAATGAGGGATAATGACCTAGATAAGATGGAACTACAACCAATGCAAACAATATCAAGCAAGAAACACATACTATTATCCAGAGAAGTATAGAGCATAGGTAAATGGCATGTTACAAAGATCATTCCAAAAGGTGTCCTATCCTAAAGAACCTGAATCTAATACTTAATATGTTCTATCTACTAGGTTGTAACTATAACTGCTAGTCTTCAATCCCATCAAAGACCTGAGAAGGAATATAATCAGAAGATTGAGGGTTCGTGTCCCTTCGTGGTCGCCAGATATTGGTGAAATTATTAAGGCCACTCCACGTAGATAAAAGGAGATTTATTTAATGGCGTAACTTACAAATTAAGGGATAGGTAGGTCGCGGAGTCTGGGGAAGGTGTATCGCAGTCCAGCGGTGTTCTCTGGAGCTCTGCTTGGTCCACCTCTCTAGTCCAGGGTCCCGCAACAGAGAGAGCGCCAGCCGATCCAGATCTCGGGTCCCCAGGCGCCTCCTTTCGCCCCGCCTTGTAGGCGTGACAGTTGCCGAAGTCTCAATGGGGGTTGGAACTTACAGATCAAAGCTGGAATGGCTACCCACTACATTGCATTGATAATTATTTAATATAACACTAAGATTTTTGTGTGTGTGTGTGTGTGTGTGTGTGTGTGTGTGTGTGTGTGTGTGTGATTCTTCCCAAGTGTCTATGGTCAAAAAGTAATTCAACTGTTTGAATTGATGTCAAAAATTGTCATTTCAACTCCTGTTATTCAACAAATGTTTAAGGAAGATAATAATAATAATACTTCAGAAGATGTGTAACAAGAAATAGTTCCTTCATTCATTGAGGCTTGTGTTCTAGGGAGGAAGACAGAAAACTGAACAATTTTCAGAACAAACAGTAGAAATATAACAAGCAGGAGAGCAAAAACAGAGAAAATCGCAGAACCCAAATGTCTTAGAGGTGGCTTTAAAACTGAGTCACAAGGTAGATCAAGTATTACTAAGAAAGAAGGGAAAAGCAGTTTAAACAGAAGCTGCAGAATCTTTCAAGACACTGAAACCAGAAAACACACATGTAATGAGAGAAAACAAAGCAAGTCAATGTGAAGAAAGCTCTCATATCTGCAAGGGAAAGACAAGGCAGTCAGCAGGAAGCCAGGGCTAGAGGTCCTTCTCTAAGACAGGACATTTGCTTGTATATTCAGCTTCTGAAGAATTCAAGTGGACATTTCAAGGTGTTAGAAGTGTATTCTGAGACTAAATCATTTTTGAGAATGATATTGAAGGTAACAAAAAAGCAAAGGGCAAAATGTGGTTCCTAGTACTAAGACAGCTGAGAAGATAAGTGAAAATGGGAGCCGGCAAGATGCTCAACCAATAGAAGAGCCTAAGCACAGGACTGACAACTTGATTCCTAACCCTGGATTGCCAAAGGTGGTAGAACAGAACCAATGTTCAAGAGCTTTGCTCTGTCCTCTACAGGCACTCCATGGCATACATACACACACTATAAAGTACATAAATAAGTGAACTTTAGATAAATGAAAATGAGTTACATATTGTATGACCATGGTAATTTGGGGAATCTTACTTGAGAGAAATGAATGCATAATATATTTTATGTGTATATAGTGAGAAAATGTATGTATCTCCCAGTTATTTTTATGTGTACTTATAAATTTATCAGTACTCTGTATTTATCATCACTCTGCCATACACATGTGATGCATAATTGACTTTAAGACAGTGTGTAGGCATATTCAAAGTGAGGGCTCATAGGAGAAGAGCCAGGCATCAGGTAGCATTACTAATGTGCTTGCTGGTGTATGAACTGTGTAGGTAATGAAAAAAAACAATACAAACAAACAATAAGAAGAAATAAAATAATCCTTAAAGTGTAGAGCTAGATCTTAGTCTAGAAAATTCTTTCAAATCTTCCAGCTCATTTATATCTACAAGCAATGTGTGAAAATGGTTCCCTAAACTCCCAAACTGTACTTTCTATAGTCCTTTGGATGACAAGTGCTGAAATGTAAAGAAGCTTCTGGGAGTTAATGACCATAATTTACAAATTGATCAAATAGTCAAGAGAAAAGACAATATTAACTTTCTAATCTCTCAGTAAATTATGATTAAAATGTAATTAAAGAGGATATAAGTGAAGCAAATATAGATGGAAAAGATATCATAGATATATGTCAGTAAATTATGAAAACAATTTCTTTGTAACGTATAATTTTTTCTGATTTTTAAACTTAAAGTGTATTGTTATTTCTATCATATTTCTAAAAATGTTCATTGTTGTATTTAATTTTCTATTTATAGATTTGTGTTCCTACCTTAAATCTGCAAATCTGACTTCAAATTAATGATAAGTCCATAACTTGCTGATAAATGAATTAGATATATGAAATGAAATATCAAAGCACTAAAATGACAAGCTAAGTATATAGTAAGGGCAACAGTAATTACTCTATCTATAGACAAGTTTATTTGTTACCTGTCAACATAAAAACTTTATATAGAAACTCAGGAATTTATCAAGGTATTAGGAAAGTTCAAATCATATCCAGATATTTATCAACTTAATGATTTAAATGTGTGTATTATATAAATTGAATTACTTAAGGACAATCAATAGTGACTTCATTTCCTCATTCTGATAATTAATTTATTTAAATCTGCAACAAATATTGTATTGTTGACAAAAGTCCATAATAGAACACCATAACTAATCAAAATGCAGAGTTTTGGAGCCCAGTCCCAACAGTTTTATATATATAACAACTACCACACATAAAGCTCAGAGATCATGGCAGAAGAGGGAGTGGGGAGATTGTAAGAGCCAGAGGATCAGGGAGTTTGCTGTGAGACTAACTCCTAGTGTTGTCAAAGGTTATATCAATTGAGTCTCCCCAGCATAATTGTCCAAATATGAACTTAAGAAGGATAACAACAATAGACATGGCAAAGTGGACAGGGAAATGCTGAGAGTCTAGCCCAACACAAAGAACTACAGGCAACCAAGGAAAGCTGAATTTGGGAGAAAATGTCTTCCCCAGGGAACAGAACACCAATTGGATATCCAATACCAAGTGGTTAGTCCAGAAAAACATATACATACAAGGAACATTACAGACTGAGTACTTATATTTAGAAATATATATGTACATACATATATACATATAATAACCATCATAAAAAGAGGCCACATCTTTGCAAGAAAACAAGGAGAGGTATCTTGGAGGGTTTGCAGGAAAAAATAGAAAAGGGAGAACTGATATATTAATTTCAAAAATAAAAGTTTAAAAGAAAAAACTTGTCATGTAATTTTAAAGACCTTTTGCTAAGGTATAAGTTATATCGCCAGAGTACTTTTAATTTGTTATAAGGTTCCTACCTATAAGTTCTTGAATATTCAATTTGGACATTAGAAAACAGTAACAATATAACACCATAATTAGGTTAAAAGTGAGTGGATACAAGGAGCTCAAAGTCTAGAGAAGGATATGAAACAATGAAGCCCATGGTTTCAATTAAGCTAATGAACATTTTCTCCAAACAAAAAGTCAAGGAGAATAACTTAAACATTTTTCACTGGTTTTGAGTTCTGAACAGCATTGTGTTCAGAATTCAGAGACAGTGGACTGAGCTGAGCAAATGTTCAGTATTCCAGATGACTCCAAGCAAGGCTGAAATACGCTGACTTATCTGGGAGAAATGTGGGACACTGATTTGTGGCAATGTCCTGTCCTCTGACTTGCACAGGTTCTCTTCACTTTTAAACATATTTTCTATGAGAAGGTAGCTCCACAGCTGGCAGGGTCAGGGGTCAGAGGACTGCTTCTGAGAACTGATTCTCTCCTTTCTTTGTGTGGGTGCCACAAAAGTAATCAGGTTTTATCGCAAATACCTTTACCCACTGAGTGATCTTGCCAACCCAGAATTTCCCTCATATTCAGTTACATCAAACGTTAGAGAGGTACCAAGTACTATAATGGCAATTACTAAATAGGCATTGATGTGAAAAGCCACTGAGTCCACCTTTGGCGTCAAGGTTTAAACTATTGAATCCCTTTAACAGATGCTCTCTGCATATAGCTGACAGCCGTCTGTGGGCAATAAAAATTCAGACTAAGATGTAATTGCCAGTCCCTGGCACAAGCATTTTTAAGGAGTTGATAAAATGCTTCATGACTGGACATACTTCAAGCAAATTCTTCCATGCATTCTGAATTGGAGTATGTGGGGGGTGATTAGTTGGACACATGTTAGAGATATTGATTAGCTAATAGCATGTACTTCCAAATCTACCAACTGTCACATAATGAATAGGGAGAATGAAAGATGCTAAAGTTGAAAGTTGCAAAGAAAGGGAGGCAGGGAACACAATGCCTGCCCCAAAATTTGTAAATCTAAACAATGATTCATAATGGACATTCATATTTCCAATCTATTTTTGTAGTTGGGGTTTTTCATCGGGACTGCCAGCTCCCCAATAAATGACATGGAGACTAAATAGTATTAGAAATTTTTAGCCAGTAGGCTGGGCTTTTTACTAACTAGCTCTTACAACTTAAATTAACCCATGTTTATTAATTACATGCTGCCATATGGCTCACGGCTTGTTACCTCATCTTCTACAACTTCTGCTTCCTCTGCATCTAGCTAGTGAACCCACCCTTCTTCTTCTCAGCATTGTCTTAGTCTGGCTTTCCTGCCTAACCTCTTCCTACCTATCTATTAGCAGGTTAGCTATTTATTAAATCAATGAAAGCAACAAATCTTCACAGTGTGTACAAAAGGTCTATTCCACAGCATTTCCTCATTTTGTCTAATTTAAAATGAAGTTTTAACTTTAACATCATAAAATTATATACAACAAAAACACTTATCACGGAAGAATTACAGTTACAATATCCAGTTTATTTGTATTTGACAATTTTGATAAAATACTCTATTATCTATCTTATCTTTGTGAGTCTAAAGTTTTATATGTAATTTATTTTCAACATAAATTAGGAAAACTATAAGTTTAACTATTCAGTCTTTAATTCCATCAAAGACCCCAGAAGCATGTAATATTACTTAATAACAGGGACATCTGGCTTATATCCCTAGAATATTTGACAGGCATTTTTGAGAAGCAAGGAATTTTTTAAGGACTGTCTTTCCTTGTCTTGGCAAAGTTTGGCAGTCACTTTTTTGTGTGTTCTGTTTGTCCAATTTGGATAGCATACTGTCAGCAGTTGAGTCAAGGGAAGTTTCTTGCCCAAATAGCTAGCTCTTGCCAACAAGAAAGTAAACTCCATATGGATGTTCTTCATTGCCCATAATCTTCTCTGAAGCAGATTGTTGTTTCCAGAAGCAGATGTGTCTCACTGTCATGAAAAGTCTCATAAACATCTTAAAAGCCATATTCTATAGGTCTTTGAAGTGTTTGAAGATCATTTATCTATCTGAATATATCTGTTTAACCTTGAAAATATACCTAATATGACCACGAGCTTGATTGTTATAGATGACTAACTACTAACCTGTATTTCTTAAGTATACATTATATTTTAAAATAAGCTGCATAAGCACAATACCCCAAATAAGAGTATAAAATATATACAGTATAACAAAAATAACTTTAATTTTTAATCAATAAACAAAAATCCATACCAATGTAAAATATTTTTAGATTAATAATTGTTTTTGGATTAAAATAGATTAAATAATCTACTTTTTTATCTCAACATTTCTATATTATATCCCTCCTTTTTCCTTCAGCATGAGATACTTGAATCTAATTCCTTTATCTAGTTTTTTTCCTTGACCAAGACCAATAACAATTTGTAACCACTCCCCCTAGATGGTGACAAATAGCCATAACCCATCTCTTAGGAATTTGGGCGTTGTTTGTTCTAGCCTGTTTCCTGTTGTCTGGGGGGCAGTGCTGGCATATTTGGGGAACTGTGAGAAAATCAGGAATAAGGTCAAGTCCTAGCTGAAGTAGTCTGTGAAGCTGGACCATCTCAGTCAGCAGCCTTGAAGCTGTTCATGCAAAACTCTTAGGAACATGCAACAGAGGCCCTCTGAGATGTTGTATCATCTGGACCTTCCATTTTCATTGGTTTTTGGTCCTCTAGCTCTTGAAAATATATAAACATTTAAAAGTAACATATATTTCGGCATTAATACAAGTATAGACTGTATGTTGCACACAAGTTAGTCAAAGATGATTTTTGTTTTATATTTGAGTAGGTAAATTATACATCACTTGTCTTGTAGTCTTTAGGTTTGCTTCTCTATGTCTGTAGCCAGGATTTTCAGGGGGTCTTCTCTGATCAAACATGATCTTTAATGCTGAATGAATCCACAGCCTTTTGATTTCTTTGGGAACAAAAGCATAACCTCTTCCCCAAAGCTGTACACCTTTTGATTTCCATTTTGAAGTCAAGACATTTTTAAAATATATAGGTTGCCTTAATTTAGCAATTCCTATAATCCAATGTCTCTCTGTCGCTATTGTTTGTTCATCAGCAATCAAAACACTTAAAGACAACACAATAATATACAGGATCTAGACTCCCTTTTTATTTTCTACCTTTCTGTGTTTTTTAAAAATTATCACATTATTCTTTTTTAAAAGACTTTATTTTATTATTTTTAAACTATTTATTATGACTGCCTATACCCTTTCTCCTTTCCTTTGCAAGCCTATGTACATGTTTAAACACATTGCAACCTGTGTAGAGGTGTTTTTCAACTGGATCTGTCTTTATTGAGCATCTATAGTATTCTCTGATTACATGAAATGAAATTTAAATTACTATATTAGCTGCCAGCATGGCCCAACTTAGCACATGATGCCAGTGCATGATGCCAGTGCAAGGCTCAAGCAGCTGGCACCAGAGGATCTTTCTTTGTACACCAAGCCTATCCAAGAGACTTTGGTCACCAGGAAGCTGCATTTGACCCCATGTTAGGAACTTTTTTTTAAAGCTTTCTCAGGCCTGATGTGGATATAGGTGCACCATGTTGAGTGCCAATTGTAGTTGGGATTTTTTGTTGGCACTACTGGCTCCCTAATAAATGACACAGTGATTATTATTAGTTATAAATACTTGGCCAGTAGCTTAGCCTTTTTATTAACTAGCTCTTATAACTTAAATTAATCCATACTTATTAAGTTATATGCTGCCATATGGCTCATGGCTTGTTACCTTGTCTTCTACATGTCCTGCTTCCTCTGAATTTATCTAGCTACTCCACCATTCTTCTTCCCAGCATTCTTTCAGTCTGGCTCTCATACCTAACCTCTTCCTGCCTAGCTATTGACCATTTAGCTCTTTATTAAACCAGTAAGAGCAGCATATCTTCACACTGCACAATAGGATTATTCCACAGCATATTTTTTCCCTAAGTCCTCCACTTAGCTTTTCAGTGTTGTGATTCACACCAGAGAATGAGTGATCATGGTTCATTTAATCAATTAAGTGCATAGTATTAGTTTTAAATAAAACAAGATAGACATAAATGAACTGAATATTCTCTGATTATCCAGGGATTTGATCTTCCTTGCCAAAGATTTTATTGCTGCTGATAGCAGAGTTCTTTTAAATGTGATTTAGATGGGGGATTTGTGCAAATTTGCAAATATTTCTAACATCTCAAAATTATAGTTTTCTTCATTCCTTCATTTAATATCTCTGAAGACATAGAGTGTGTTTTTATTTGTTTGTTTCTTTTTGCTTTTCAATAATATAAGTTTAGATGTGCTATTAATCTTATTTTCCCAGTATTTACTTAGGGAGCTGAACAGAAAAAAAAAATCAATCACAAAGTTAAGCCATTGGAATGCATATGGGAAACACTTGACTGTGGGCCTAGGTCACTGCCTCGGCCAGTATTACATTGTAATTTATTTTTATAGCTTAGGATCTAGGCAAGAACTTTCAGTCTTCTTGTATTATTCCAATTAACTATTTTCCTCCCCACAATAAGAGGGGTAGCCTTCTGTTCAAATTGCTTAATAGTACCTTTAGTTGTAGGTTTCAGTATCAGACCACATCATTTATATTACTGGCTGCCTTAGGTCATGTGCCTATCACTGGTCCAAACAGCTGGAATAGAGGGATGGTATGCTATGCCAAATATGTCAGCACCATAACTGAAGGCCTGCTAAAAGGGGATGCTGGGGGCTGAGGTTTAAGTGATTTTAACAGCAATCCATAGTCTTTGCCCCTGGAAATGGTAATTCTTACATTTTTCATCCCTTTGTAGAGAGAGACAAACATGCCCTTTGCCCTAACTCTTTGCTTTTTTTCTATGTCTTAACTGAGTAAATTTTTACAGTTAGAATCACCACTCTGTCATTAAATGTATTCTAGCAACCCAGCAAGAAATTAAAATTTATTTAAAGATTTAAATAAAATTATCCCATTGCTACCATTGAAACAATGAGAATTAATTGAAAAATTAATTGAAGTATGTCCAAGATAGATTATAATGTTTACACAATCATGTTTTTAATACCAGATGAAAAAAGTGATAAATATCCTTGGGAATAAGAGCATAAATATGTATAAAGAATAATAATTACTAAGTGATATAATTAAACACATAGTGAGATATTATGTTAACTTACTCATTGCTAAATTGCAAGATAAAAATTAATTTAGTCTTTAAATTTAGAACACTGTGAGAGGAGTTCATGAATTTAACAGATATATGTCATCACACTTACAAATCTTTTCTTTAATCTTTATCGTGTAAATGTTAACACTCTGATTTCTCATTAGCTGTCTCTTTAATACATTTGGATGTAATTAAACATTTCCAGTACTTCACAGAGGTTATTTAATCACAGTGGCAGATTCTCACGTTAGGCACCCAGCAGCCATTTTCGATGTGTGTTATGAACCACCATGAGCTTTCAGTGGGATTTGCTTTGGCTCTCATGTTAGATTACAGATTTTCCTTCCCCCAAACACATTGAAATAATCTCTCTAGCACACAATATCACACACTAAAGCATTGTTTGAGGAACACATTCTTAGAGTTTGTTGTCCTCTTTCCTTTCTAAGGATAAGGTTTTATCCATTTACTAACTAATGTTTAACAAGATATTGGCTTCAAGACATGCCCATTCATTTTTCAAAGAGAATACCATCCATTCATGAGTAACCTTAAAGTTTGGCTTATTGTAATTTGAAAAATATGCTTGGTTTTCCTTTGTATTAAGGTACTTTTTAGAAATTGTTGTACAATCTTACAGGGCTACAAGGAGAAAATATAAATGCACAAATCACAAGAATGAATGGCAAAATCTTACAACTTAAAAAGATGAACTGACTAGGTTTGTGGTATATTGCGTTGTATTTAATTGAAGAAAGAACTAGAAATTCCTTACTTACGTATAGTGTTTACAAAATGTCTTTAAAGGTACATAAATATACGTGCCATGCAAAATGTGAAGGAACGTTAGAGACATGAATAGACTGGTAGATGCAGACACATAAAGACCATATATAGGCCAGAATTTGTAAATCAATGTATTGTGAGTGTTGTGTGTGTGTGTGTGTGCGCACGTATATGTTTAGTTTTAAGAATATATGATAAATACTGAAATGAAACCTGTCTTAAGGACACATCAGCTTCTCCTGTCACTATCTTCTCTGATTCATAGTGTACATTAAGTGCATTTATTTTTGACGAAGGAAAAATTACAAGTTATAAAATGAATGAAGCACTCCTTAAATGCCTCAGGCAGATTTTTAGTCAAACACAGTGCATATATTGGCTGTACTGTGCTCACTCTCTATTGAAAGTCAGAGTACTCCATCATCAACTCTTCAATTCTTCATAACATTTTCTTATGACTACAGCATGAATGAATTTGTGCCTTTATATGTACTCCTGGTAATATTGGGAGCTTAATTTATATTCCATGGGGCATTCATGGCTACCTTTTCTAATTCTATATTAACATTAAAATGTTGCATTAAATCTTTTCTTTGGATGGAGTAATAATTACTTTCATGAGAGTTCATTTAAATTCTCAGGGCATGAGTCATCTTTAAAGAAATGTTTAGTTATCTGTGTTTCTTAGAACCGTGTTTGGGAAACCTATTAAACTTTTCTTCATATTTTGTAATTACTTAAATAACACAAGCCAACTTTCCTAAGACTCCATGTTTTCTATCAAATCAACTAATAATGGTGTTTCTTGCTTGATGATTGTGGTTTGGATATGTGTTTACAAACAGATAGGCAGTCTACGAAAACTACTTTCTCATAATTTTTCTAAAGGAGTTTCAAAATAAACAGGCAAAAAATCCATTTACTCCATAGCTGTGGTTTAAGAAAATGCTGTAGGAAGCCTGCTGCAAATCATACTGGTGGACCCCATGCCCTAGTCTTCCTGGTGTGGCTGCTGTGTTTCTCATCTGAACATCCCTTCCTGACTGTGCACACCACTTTCCATCACATTCTTCTCTCCTTGTTCACCAAAGTTTACATAACTTAGAGATAAATGTTACTTATCTCAAGGTATCTGTTATCTTTGTAGAGTTGAGACTTAAAGACATAGAATTTTAATCATCAGGAAGCAGTGGCCTAGGAGATGGCTTCCCCAGTAATGTCACTAATGCCAGGCCTGATCACCTGAATTCAGTCCCCTAGATCACACGATGGAAAAACAGAGCTGATTCATGCAAGTTGTGCTCTGACTTGCACTTTCACCCTGTGACCTTTGTGTGCTCTCCACTCAAAGAAATTAATAAATATATAAAATTAAAAACATAAAAATTATCAATCATAATTGTCAGTAAGCAGAAAGGGAAGATTTGGGAAGAAAGCATGGAGGCCTACCTGGGTGGTATAAGGTGGCATTCCTGTGTGAATGGGGTACTGATGTCATTTATCACTTCGATGATAGTATTACTAAACACAGCCCTGGAATAAAAGTTAGCATTTTAAACTAAGAGCCATCTAGTTTGACAAAACAACCTTTGAATGACCTTGATCACAGTCTTTTAGTAAGAGGTATGTTTGTACTTTGTCTCTGCCAGTTACATAGTGTTAAATCAGTCGTTTCACTTTTCAGTTATTTCTGTCTTTTAAGATCCCAAAAATCCATTTCTATGGATATTAAAATATATACAAATCATTTAATTTAGCATGTGTCATATGGTGACATTCAACAATGTTATTACTATTTATAGCATTAATTACTTTATTCCCCAACACATACAAAAATTCAAAATCTACCAACTTAAAAAAGATTAAGAAATATAATTAAATGCTTGGAAAATCAAATTAAAATATTGACTAGGGAATGTGGATTAAAACAAACACACCAGCAGTGTGCCACGCAAAAATAAACTATATCCAAACACAAGGAAGTCAGTATTCAAAGTTATTTTCTATCAGTCTTTCACACATAAACTAAAGGGTCACTATATAAATGCCTTACTGGGCCCCCATTATCACACTATGATACCCTATCACAGGCTTCCCAGAGTTTGAGACATCATCTTTCATCTGGACAGTGTGCAAATCATGTTGAATAGCTTTAGGCACTTGAGAGAGAGAGTCAGTATTCTTCCCAATGGTAGGTTATTCATGCTCCAGTAATCAGTCCAATACCAATGCACACATGGGCAACACTAACTGGACTTTGTAGGCTATGTATTAAAAATATAGATAAGGGATAAGAAATTGAGGCCCGGGCAGGTCTGGGAGGTGTTGGAGGAGAGAAGTGAAAAGTGACTATGTTCAAAATGCATTGTACTAATGTGTGAAATTCTCAAAGAATAGAAAAATGAAACTTAAAACAGTACATTTCTGAGATGCTTTCCTAGTCCTTGAATTTCTTGTTTGTAGTAGTAGCCGTTTCTCATTCCTTGGCCTAACTTCATGTTAGCGTGCCTGCCAAAGATGTCTGATACTTAATCTACAGCCATGCAGGAGAGATGTTCCTAACAACCTAAGAAGAAGAAAAGAAGAAGGAGGAGGAGGAGGAGAAAAGGAAGGAAGGAAGGAAGGGAAGAAAGAAGGAAAGAGAGAAAGAAAGAGATATTATTATTATTATTATTATTATTATTATTATTATTATTATCTTGCTTTGCTTGGAGAATTTTAGCATACATTCTATCTTGGTTGTCACTAGCCATCACTGAGCCACATGTCCAGAACCTACCTTCATTGCCTTCACACTAAGAATAAGTGTTTTCTAAAATGATAAAACTTGGTAGTAATAAGCAATATCCTACGTATGCCTTCTTCCCTCATTGTCAACCAGCTCCTAATTGTAGCTCTTTCCCTTGTGGGAGTTGTTGCATTTTGGTGCTCTTCCTACAACACACAGATAAACCTATAAAGAACCCATATCACATTAATGCAAATATTCATAATTAGCCTACTTTTCTCATAAGCCAACAATTATATGTGAAAGGGGACCCTATGTGTTAAATAATGACTATGTTTAGAACCTTGAAAAATATGTACACACAATTTAACAATGTGCTTTAATATCAAAGTAAGTATTCATGATAAGTCAATTTGTGCAGTGGTTAAAACACAGCACAATGGGTAAGAGACACTGTGTAGTTTCTGAAGAGCTTAGCCATCTGTTTCCCTTCTCAGGGAGGCAGAGATTAGAAAAAGCATGTGAATTTTGATACCTCCTGGGAGACTGGATAAAGATCACATAGGATTTAGTGAATAGAGCTTGCAAAGAAACACCAATAATTCTTTTCTTTTACATTTCCAAAGGAGGCATATCAGGATTTTACCCTTCCTTCACACTGTACATGAAATAACTCTGTCTATTTGTTTCACTGACTGGGCTTTGAGAAAGCGTTGTTAGAAAGAAAATACAGTGTTTTTACTGAAATACCAGAGAACACAGAACTGCAAAGCACTAATTCAATGGTAAGAACTGGAGTCAATCATGTTGAAGTAGGGGCTTGATTTCACTGAATTCCTGTATCCTCTGCCTCATACTAAAAAAGACCTCAGGAGTTTCACTGGTATGTGTGTGTGTGTGTGTGTGTGTGTGTGTGTGTGTGTGTGTGTGTGTGAGAGAGAGAGAGAGAGAGAGAGAGAGAGAGAGAGAGAGAGAGAGAGAGAGAGAGAGAGAAAGAGAGAGAGACAGACAGACAGACAGACACAGACACAGACACAGACACAGACATACAGACGGATGGATATTTTTAAGTTCAGAACAAGTCACTGATTTTCTATTTTGGAAAAAAGAAGCAAGATGGCAATCAGTTTTTAATTGGTCAAAGAAAATTTTCTAAATTTTTATTTGGACATAAATTGTGAAATCAGATTGTTTACAGAGTGATTTCCTCATGGTCATTAAGATAGCTGTGACAAAGGAGCAAGACCTCTCCCTAGGAGTAATGCAGTAATTCCTTAAATTTCGGTTTCATTTTGGTTATATGGAAGGTGTTTTTGTGAGCACAAATGAATTGCCATTTGCAGCTCCAAAATCACTTGGTGCTCAGTAAGGTACAAAATACTTGAGAAATTGGTAATAATAATTGGAAGCTCAAAGACACAGGATTAATTTTTCATAATCAACATTATCAGAATTTTTTATTTCTTCATCTACAAAATTAAAAGCCATCCATGTGTATACACACATACACCATACACGCACAAGCACACACACATTTATGTGCACACACAAATATACATACGCACACATGTATACACATATGCACATACACAAACATACACACACCCTTTCCCAACCCCTGGAAGTGGTGGTTATTTGAATGTTCTAATGTTTTTCATACAGTTCTGTAATGTGCCTCTAAGAAGATCATTACTGGCACCCATTGCCTTGTGTCAATGTATTTTAACTGACATTTGACATTAAAGAGAAGGAAGCAAATTTATTTTAGTGTTTAAGCAACAAAGTTACTAAGTAGAAAATAGCTCTAAATTCATGGTAAACTAGCTAACAATCTGCTTGTTTTCTGATAATTTGTTCAGAGTTACTTTTGCTGTGTCTTGAAGTGATGTGTGCCTGGGGCCTGTTTGAAGCTGGTTGTTGTTGTTTCATAGAAAATCACCACAAACTCGGTGTCACAGTGCCACAGAGTTTTATAGTTCTGGTGGCCTGAAGTCTAAACAATGTCCCAAGACTGAGTCCTTTTGAAGACTCCAGGTAACTATCTTCTTTTCTTTGTCCAGATTCTAGAATCCTCCAGGAACTTTGTTGCCCATTTCCTTAGATTTCAATTATGAGCTGTCATTAATGTTCTTTTTTTCTAATCTGTTGTAATATACTGCAAGATTATGTGTCATTTCCCTAAATATCAAGACTACACTTCCTACCTCAGAAGCTTTCCTTTAATTGTGCTTGCAATGTTCTTTTTACTATGTGAGGTGGTGGGTGTGGGGGGCATATGAACTGAGACGTGACTTTCTTTGGTGTGCCACTGGTAATTAGTCAACCATGAGGGGTCGTATTGAATTTCACTCTTAAATGATTTGTCTCTATTTCTTTTAGCCTCAAGGATGACTCAGCTCCAGGCACAGTCATAAGCCAGTTTCAAAACTGAGGAACATTTGTACTCATTCTGTGTTGGTTCATGCACATATGTCAGCAATGTAATTATGCTCCTCAGTTATCACAAGCTTTCCAAATGACAATGAGAATTGTTAATTCCAACTCATGTCTCATATTCTTCGATTGAAACACAGACATTCTTCAGTATTCAGAGCTCTCCTCCTTCTCACCTAGGTAAAGTTTTCAGGGTGGATTGAACAAAGACTAATGGCAGTCTGCATTATAACTGCACTATTCTTAAGATTGACTTTTAGTCAACTACTCACTTTGGAAAAACAAATAACAGGCCATTTTTAATGTATCTGCCTCATCTATATCCTTCAAAATGCATAAGTTTCAAATGCAGTTTAAAATGGTGAGTTACATTTTATCTCACATTCACAGTTACAATATTCTTAAAGAAAGGATACTTCAAAAACAACAAACAGAGCCCTCCAAGCAGTCTTTACCATAGTTGTCTAAATTGCTATTGCTCACTAGTTACAGGTGGTGGAAAACACCAAGTCCCTCGTGCATTTGTTTTTTAGCTTTCATGGATGCTTTAATTTTACACAGTATAATGTGCACGACTTAGGGTATTTTATTATGACCTTGGGAGAACTTAGTTTTATTTTAGTGATTAAATAAATGCATCCATCATTCCAAATGTACAATTCAGCACCAGTACCGTTTCAGCTTTAGTTTTTCCTTCTCTGTGCAAAATTATGCTATAAATACATTAGAAATGTTTATATTTTGCATTGGATTCTTTTTTTGAAAAGTTGAATGTTATATTATAATGCACTATGGAGTTTGATGGGAATTTTGAAGCACACACACATAATCACACACACAAACACATATATATATATATATATATATATATATTTATTTATTTATTTATTTATTTGTGTAACTGTGAATGTGAGATAAAATGTAACTCACCATTTTAAACTGCATTTGAAACTTATGCATTTTGAAGGATATAGATGAGGCAGATACATTAAAAATGGCCTGTTATTTGTTTTGCCAAAGAAAGTGAGTAGTTGACTAAAAGTCAATCTTAAGAATAGTGCAGTTATAATGCAGTGTGTTTAATATATGTGTGTGTGTAATATATATATATATATATATATATATATTACAATTATATATATACATATATATTATTGTAAGCATGGCATTATCATATCTATCCCCCTAAGGATTCAGCATTTCTTTATATGGACATCATTTTGAATCCTCTCCCGTAGGAATGCAATACATTGTTATTAACTATATTCACCATAGAGAGAACAAAATATTAGATCTTATTTCTCCCATCCAACTATAAGATTTTGCTTGTTGGCCAGTTCTCCTCACTGTTGTCATTTTGTAGCTTCTGGTAACACTCTTCTATTTTCATTTTTTATGGGACCAGCTCCCCGAAATTTCACACAGAAGTAGTATGCACATTATGTGCCTTTGCAGTGTCTGCCTTATTTCACCTAGCACAATGTTCTTGTTTTGCAAATGTTGTCTTCACTGGCAAGATTTTAGCATTTTTATGTATTACATATGAAAAGCATTCCATTGAATGTACATACCTTAGTTTCTTTTACTATTAGGTGGATCTTAGTATGTTCTGTTCCTTGGATATTGTAAATAGTGCTGAATGAAGCCAGGATGAAAGATGATCCCTTGACATCTTCTTAGAGTACCAACATAGGGTTTAAGGCAGCTGTCTGTCCAGGAGCTCATTACCCAAGAGTTGCAACATAGTACGTGAAACTAGAGTTTTGGATGTCTACATTAAAGTGTTACATGACTATGGACAGTGGGAACAAAAGATGGTTCCATAAGAAAGGTATAAAGAGGCAGAGGCAAGATTGCCACAAGTTTGAAACCAGATGATATTTTTAATAAGTCCCAGGTCAAACAAGGCTACACAATGAGATTGTATTGTACAAAAATGAAGCAAGAAAATGGTCCTGCCATGTTGGTCCTGGGATCAAACTCAGGGCTTCCAACTTGGTGTCAAGCTCCTTTACTGGCTGAGCTGCCTTTCTGGTCTTCAAATATTTTTTGAGGGTTGGAACTAGCTTTACAGATCACAAAGCATGCTCACCAGGTAAGCATTACCCATTAGACAACCATTGTATTTAACATGGGAAAGGACATTCCTTATAAACAAAGCTATTTTGGTTACCTAGTGACTTTGAGGCCAACCTGAAGGCTATTTGAAATTTTGTCTCAAAAAATACCACCACTGCCAACTCACTACTGAGTGGTCAAATGACAGTAAGAAGAAACTATTAACGAAGAAGCTCCAAGGGACTGGAAAGGTAGCTCTCATGTGCTCTTGCCGAGAACTCAGGTTCAGTTCACATCACAAACATGGCAGCTTATGACTGCCTGTAAATAAGAATTCCAGAGGGATCCAATACCCTCTTCTGGTCTCCACAGTCTCCCCCATGCATGTGGAACACATATGTTGTTGCAAGCTTACAAACACATATGCATAGAAATAATTTTAAAATACAATTCAAAAAATAAAACAGAAAGAAACCCTCTAAGCCTATTATGTGAAATAATTTAAATAATCTTTTGGGGAATTTGTTCTTCATCCATGTACATACATATTTCTGACAGAAGATAAGAAAAGGGATTTAGCTACTTCTGAAAACTCAAAAATCTAGAATTGTTCCTTTAACTTTACATAAACATCCTCAAAAACTCAGGATAAATTAGTAATACTTTTATGTCTTCCTATGAGTTCTCCTTTAATAACCCACCAGCAATAAGAGACAAAAGACCATAAAAACACATTTCATTTTAGAAATGATGAATGTGTGTTTTCATATGAATGGTGTTAACCGCCCCGTGTTTAAGTTACCAGTGAAGTATAAAGAGAATCAGTTGATTTTAACTAATTTCTGAAAAGGCATAACACCTGTCTGACACTTTGTTGTTCAGAGGTTGTTTCTGTTTTTTAACTTAGTTACCCCTTGATAAGCATACTTTCCTGTGTCCCTGGATCATTAGTTGTTGAATACATATGTATCCCCTCACTATGCCTTAGATTTTAAAATTTACTATCAGAGTTTGCAACTTATATTGGCTCTAAACTTCTCTATGATACCTTGCTAAGAATAACATTCTCAGTAGTGTAGCACATTATTGTAAGGGCAATGACATAAAGTTATCGTAAATTGATATGGCAAATTTTGGCAAGGATGTAGGATACTCAAAAAAATCCTCATTGAATTGATAGATAATAGTTTTGATGTTTGAACTGATAGTCCCCATATAAAAACATCTATATTATCAGTTCATCTGATAAGAAAATAAAAAGTAACTATTAATGGCAATTAATATATAATATTTCTCTCTATCACTGAAGTTTAAAAAAATACAAATTACAATAAAATTTTAAAAATTCCTGTTTTCATATAAGCACAAACATTATCATACTAAGATCTTACTAATAACACAATGAATCGACATTCAATAAGCTGTGGGCCAGCCTTCCTTATATTTCCCCATTCTGATTCAGGTCCGTTCTGAAGAGTTACACATGTGCTGGCTGCTGTCTTTCCCTTAGGGATGTAAGTGAGCAGTCCTCACATCCACATAAGCCTCTTGTTTTAATTACAGTGAAAGACACTGTGTTTTCTACAATAGAGGGGTTAGTTTACAAAGATCTGTCTGACTATCTCACAAGTGTGGGCTGAAGCATTAAACGGGATGAGTGGAAAGCTCACATCCATATGGTATGGTGTGCTTCTGATTAAAAGAATTGAAATCAGAAGATGTATTTTTAAGTAATCACCTCAAAATACTGGAAAAAAATCTTAAGGTTATATTAAATTCTTCTACAACGGTACTTGAAATATGTGATAGAAAAATAAACAGAAGGGTCTAGTAAACTTTTAAATGTCATTTCCTAAAGATATCAAACTGTTCCCAAACTGCTCCAAAATAAAAGTATTGTCTTGTATTATATCAATTGTGTGTATTCTCCATGTACATGCATGTGCACACATCCATACTACTCCTGTGGTGGTCACAGGAGGCTTTTTTTTTTCCTCTGTGCTTGACCCTTTCCTGAATCTCAGCTGCTCTGGTGGAAAGTCTAGTCCTTGTCACTCTTAATTCCCCCTCACTTCACTGTCGCACACACTGCCTCCTGTAGCTTCAACTTCCCGCACTTACACCTTGTTTGCTTTCAAGATTTGATCATTCTTCTGAAATTTAGACGAATATTTTGCCATTTATGTGTATTCATTCTTGAATGTCTCCCAAGTACACCAGATTCTGGGTGTATTTCAAAAAGGATTGAAAGGGCGAACAATTGGGATTCAGAATTTCAATCAAGATTCTGACATCTAAAGTGACAGTGGATATGGTGTTTTGATAAACAAACAGAGAGAGAGAGAGACAGAGAGAGAGAGACAGAGAGAGAGAGAGACAGAGAGACAGAGAGAGAGAGAGAGAACAAAACAATAACAAAAAGACTTGATTCAAACATCTGTTTCCAAGCTTATACACATGAGATTATATAAATTATTTGAAATAGTCATAAATCTTTAAGTCTTACACTTACGATTTCCAGCAAAATATTTGTTTAAGTTCCTACTATGTTTTAGCTACATCATCTTGCGCACTTCTGTAGGCAGCTGCATAGTCTCTGAACAAAAAGATACAAGACTTGTATGATTAAGCTTTGTTTAGCACTTCCTAATGTTTTAACATCCTCTCCACAGTAACCAGGCTGCCCCCAAACCTCCACTGACCAATGCTTCTGAGATGCTCTGTTCCAAAGTCACAAACATTTGTTCATGCTCCTCCATACTTCTTTATCCTTACAATACAACAAGAAGTTACTAATGTGGACTTAGTCACAGGCTGTACAATATAGAAAGACTTTCAGTAGGTACTATGCTTTTATCCCTCTCCTTATGACAATTGTTTGCAGGTTGAGAGAAATAAAGGAAGAGAAACCTGTCATGTGAAGGTAATAGAGTAGTGACAAGCCCTCAAACCATCCACTATGGATTTTATAGAGTAAACATGGTTAATAGCATTTGACCCTCTATAATATTTTGAGCCTTTCTTAGAAATTTGTATTGTTATTCCCAATTATTTAAATTATTTTATCATAAATCTTATTTTATCTTTACATATAAGCATACAGTTTTGAATTTCATCCCAAAGTTTTTCCTAAATGAACTCCAAATATTATGTGACTGTCTTAAGCCAAATTTAAGTCTTGCCCCACAACATGTGAACATATTTATAAATATGATATAACATTATTGAGTGAAAAAATACAAGTTTAATTTGAATACAATTTAATATGCATTCACTTCAACTGTAAATAGAATATCCTATTATAACACAAATCTTAAAGTGCCATATTATGTAACACAAATTGTTAAACTGTCTTATTAATAAAATAAAGAGCCAGATATTGGGGTAAATTCTGAAAGATCACAGAGACAGAATAAACCACAGCCAACCTCACCTTGCCATCTCCTCAGCTGATCCTGTTTCCTCAGACTGAAAGCCTCTGGGTCCTCACCCCAAAGGGTCTTAGCTGAACTGCCACTAAAAAGCTTCAAGTTTCTGGTCCTCATACCTTATATACCTTTCTGCTTCCTGCCATCACTTCCTGGGATTAAAGGCATGTGTGCTTCCCAAGCAAAGACATGAATCTTAAGTGTTGGGATTAAAGGTGTGTGCCACCACCCTTGGCTCTTTTTGCAGTGTGGCCTTGAACTCATAGAGATCCAGATGGATCTCTGCATCCCGAGTGATAGGATTAAAGGTATGTGCCACCACTGTCTGACCTCTATGTCTAATCTAGTGGCTGTTCTGTTCTCTGATCCCCAGGTAACCTTTATTTGTTAAGAGCATGAATAAAATATCACCACATCCTATTGTCCATTTACCCAGGTGCCTGGCTTCCCTTAAAGAAATGCTTAAGTATTATCTTTCGATCTCTGTGTGTGCATGTGTGTGTGTGTGTGTGTGTGTGTGTGTGTGTGTGTGTGTGTGTGCGTGTGTGTCTGCGTACACACACTTGTATGTTGGGGAATCTGTCTGTCTGTCTGCCTGACTATATTTGTGTAGAGTATGGTGCTGGGGAATAAACACATGGCCTTATAGACATTAGGTTCCTGTGCTAACTAGTTTTATGTCAACCTTATATAAACTGAAGTCATCTGAGAGGAGGGAACCAAAACTGAAAAACATGCCTCTGTAAGACTGGGCTATCTGCAAATATGTAGGACATTTTCTTATTTAGTGATTGATCAGAGAAGGACCAACCAATCTTGCATAGGTCTATCCATGGGCTGGTGGTCCTGGGTTCTATAAGAAAGCAGGCTGAGCAAGCCCTGAGGAGCAAGCCAGTAAGCAGGATTCCTCAATGTCCTCTGCATCAGCTCTTGCCTCCAAGTTCCTTTACTGTTTGAGTTCTTGTCCTGGCTTCCTTCAGTGATAGACTACAATGTGAAAGTACAAGCCAAATAAAAACTTTCCTTCCCAAGTTTCTTTTTGATCATGGTGTTTCATTGCAGCAATAGAAACCCTAAGGCATTTCCTCTTCTACCCCTAAGCTATATGCTGTTAGCTCCCAAATACCTTTGTGCTTGTTTCTTCTTTTTTAGTATCCTCACACAACAGTTTTAAAAATTATGAGTATACAAGTATATTATCAGATTTGTTCAGAAAAAAATAATGAATTTTACATCTTTGACTCTGTAGCATAAATCCTACGGCCAAACATAATGTATTCAAGTAACTCAATCCAAAAAACATGTGATGATGGTGATGTAGGTGCTATTGATGAATTGGGTAAACATGATAGGGCATCATATTACTTCTCAGACACTATCCTCTGTAGGAGAAAGGAAAATGTTAAAATTCGCCAGCATTGAGGATGTGTGCTTGTATCCGTTTGTAATAAATATACTGATAGTTATACTTTTGGAAAAAGAAAAAAATAAAATTTGAGATAAGGAAAGACACAGCGTTGTTTATTAAATCTGAGATAACACTGAGTGAAAGGTTCATCAGTATTTTGTTTATTGCTAAGGGACCAAGGAGGAAGTGAGCATCACAGAGCGATGGAGTGACTGTGATTTTCACACTCACAGCCAGAAGAAACATTCCTAGTTCATGCCTGTTCAAAAGATAATTTTTTTTCAGGTAGAACCATAAGTTGGGAGTAAATATATCATGAAAAATCAATATCCACTGAATTTACTAGAACTTCAGGAGAGATTGGCAATCCCCAATACTAACAATATTAAAAGGGAAATAGCAAATCTTGCCTGTACAAACAACCCCAGAACCTGTGTCCAGAGAAGCATGAAGGAAGTTTTGCTGTCTAACAGCAGAAGCTGCTCTGTTGTCAGTCAGTTTTAAAAGCAGAACATCTGTTCTATAACACTGATATCTCCTTCATAGAGCCATGATGCATCGTATCAGGACAGACAGTTAAAAAGAATGAGAAGTGGATGGGGGTGGGATTGGGGGAGGTAGAGGGGTGGGAGAAAGGGAGGAGAAACTGGGTTGGTATGTAAAATGAAATAAAAAATCTTTTTTAAAAAAAGAAAGAATGAATGAATGAAATTTAGTTTCAATATTAAAGGACTATCAAGTTTTTCCCTGTTTGGAACAGTGATGTAGATGAAATTCCAGTCATTGGCTGCTGCTCTGATACTACATGGCCTACCAAGTTCATTGGCTGTAACATTTGTAGGCCATATTTGATGTGATAAAGCCTGCGGCCATAAACACAAACAGAATTCTTAACTGTCTTCAGAACAAGACTCTGTTAACCTACAGTGTAGTCAAGCCTGTCAAAGTCGTGTGCTTGAGCTGAACAAGCAAAATTTAAAGAAATACTTGCTGTAGCTTTGCTCTTGAACAATGTGGCTCATGGTGATTCAGTTATTGCTGTGCAACATCTGTAAGCTCTTCTGTTCATGTTCTGACCACTCATACCTGATTTCAAACCATTTGCCTTTTCAGATCAGCAGTTGTGTGATCCTGGTGAATTTCTTTGCCACGACCACGTGACTTGTGTCTCTCAGAGTTGGCTGTGCGATGGGGACCCTGACTGCCCTGACGAGTCAGATGAGTCTTTAGTCACCTGTGAGTAGAAAGGCTCTTTGTTTTTGGATTTGCCTCCGTGTGAAACCAAATGTCAGTTGCTTTCACAGATCGCTGCTCTTCTAGTTGATTCTATTTTTATTTCCTTTTAGACCTAACCTGAGAAATGTGAAATCTTTTGTTTCTGTTTTCTTCAAAATGAGTGAATGGGAGAATGAAGTGCAGTTGTAGAGTCTGAAGTACCTTATTGCAACTGTGCTGGTGTTCGGAAACTTGTAGAAAAAACAGAAACATAGCAGAGCAACACAGGAGCCTTCTCTTTTGTCTCATGTATCTTAGATGGAGGCATGTACAGAAGGAGGATCATTAAGAAAATCAACCTCTAGCTTTCACATCATTTATATTAATTTTTATAACTCTACAGATTACTGAACATAATATTTTTTAGAACCTATGAGACAGAAACTTTATCACTGAGGGTCTAAACCTTTATAAAATGAGATTTGGGTACCCTTGCTATCTGTGGGTTCTAATCCAAGTTGAAGCATTTGTTATACGAAATCCTCTGAGGAATTTATTGCACTGGACATGTTGCTGCAACAAAATTGTGAATAATGATGTGAGTACATACAGCTGAATGACCCATAGTTGTATAAGGGATCACCTGTTTTTCAGTGTGGGAACTGATTTTGATATCAATATTGAAGAACTTGCAGCATCTGTCTGTGGTACTCATATGTCCAGATTTGCCAGCATATCAATATTATCCCCAAGACAATCACATAGTTCTGTATAGTCAAAGTGAAGGAAAAAAACCCATCATTGTTGTTGATTGATATTGTGGTGATAACCTTTATTGGTTCTCTTCTATGGTTTTATCTATGCACTTACTCATTTTGTAAATAGACTAATGCATTAGTTATTAAAATCTTGCCATTAAAAATGCAATCAGTGCTCATTAATATTCTTTATGTTTGCAAGCCTATTAAAGTTTTTCAGCATGGGTGAACGTGAATTTGTGTAATGAAGTTTCTCATCTTTACTTTAAACCCATCTTCCACAGGAAGAGGTTTTAGTTACTTAAGAAATTTCTAATTTTTACCAATTTTACATAATAAAATTTTTGGGTTGGAATCCTTATAGAACATAGCCCAGATTCTGGGTGTGATACACTGAAGATAAGAAAATAAGAATATTATAATGAATTAAAAATTTTTGCCAATCCCTACAATAGTAGTATTTGTCAGTAGGAAAGAATAAATTACTCACACATGATACAACACAGATGAATCTTAAAAACATTACACAAATGGGAGGATACTAGCCATAAAGGATCAAGCATTTTATAACACCATTCATTGAAAGATACCATATAAAAATTTCCAATTTGGATTTCTTAATCTAGACCTCCATAATTAGCATAGTGCTTCACAGTATGTTTTGTGAAGTTCCTATAAGTTATGCCTAATCTCCATAAAATAATGGTACAATACTATAATTACATGAATGTGAACATTTGGTGTGAAAGGTCAAAACATTCTGGATGGACACTTGTGAAGAATGATTCTTAGGAATTATAATTTTGTTATGTGTACAAACGGAGACATATTATTTTTGATTTGATAGTAAAACACATTGTTTCATAAAATTTAAATGAAACTATATGGTGCAATGTATTTTTCCCTAAAGCTACTTAGCTTTTACAATGAGAAGAGTAAGTGAGAATTTATCATGAAAAATGGAATCTCTGAAGTGAAAAATTCCAACAGGGATCAGATATTGTTGGAGATGAGGAAGAGAATGGCCTACAATCTCTGATAACTGAAATGCTTTAGAAAAAAATGCACAGGGGACAAAAAAGAGTTAAATAAAATTAAAATATAAAGGGAATTTAAATCAGCCCATGATTTCTTCCTCTCCTTGGTTTCTTTGGGAATATTTTCTCATGTCTATCTGACAGGAGTTAAATTTCACTATCAGCTGCTGACTCAGAAAGGTTACATGAGTTCAATTTGCCACTTGGTGGACTTCATTCTGGAAGGACTTGACTAATATTTAGGAATTTTAAATAATTTTAACTTTTTTTTTGGATATGAGAAGAAATTCTTCACCCTGGAGATGAAATTCTTCCTGTGTGTAATTTGAAATGTGTCTTCAAGTATCTAAACTATGATTAGAACCACCTTTAGTTCCTATGAGGTTAGGAGAATAGGAAATCAGGAGAATCTCCGTCTTTATGTTCATGGCTTTCAACTCACTGTTGTTAGTTGTAGGATACAGCTAGAATGAATGTAAACGTGGGAAAGGTTTCATTGTGAAATGTAAGCATGCCACCATCTGTGGCGAGGAAGTCGTCTTGAAAGGCACATTCTTCGGAGGTATTCAAATCTTAATTCCTTCCAGGATTTTTCTGTTCAATGCTTAATGATTCTTCCTTTCCAACAATCAACTCCAGCTGGTGTGTGATACTTTCCGGGGATTCAAAGTTATCAGAAATAACCTCACTTCTTTTTTTCAGCCAGGAAAGTATTAACAATGCTACTTGTTCTTCATGTTTTATTAACTGCTTTATTAACATTCCAAGATATCACTTAAAGAGTTCTTTGATTATAGACCATATTTTGTTTATAATGTGATTTAATTGAGCAAAGGAGTAAAGTATAAAAATGGCCCCTGCAAATGTCGAGTTTGTAACCTGGATAGCTGTGACAATTTGTGCGTTGACTTTGTTTTGTTCTTATGTAGGGTAAGTAAGGCTTTTATGTGAAGGACTCCAATAGTGACTGTTTACATTTCAGAGGCTGACAGGGTCTCCACTGAGTATTATCCTTTTAAATGTCTGTTTGTTTGTGCTATCTGCTAGCTTTCACTATGAAAAAAAATTTATAGTAAAAAAAAATCAAAAAATAATAAAGCAGGCCACAGATCAGATTTGGTTAGCAAGTTATATTTTGCCCAACCAGTGTCCAAGTATAATTTCTGAAGCATGCTGGATCTACAGCTGTGCATGCAGGTCTGTGTGTGCTTAGGTACTGTGGTGGTGTGGGGGTGGATCAAACCCACAAAGTAAGTGAATAGTGCCCAGACCTGTTTGTGGACTCCTGGTTCCAGCCTGAAGCAACATAGCATGGTCTGCAAACTCTGCATGCCTTCTATATATGCAAAGCAGTTTGCAAGGGCTGACTCTGAGTACATGCTACAAAACTGGTGGTTTACCTAGCAGCTTCCTTTTCTCAAGTAAAAAAAAAAAAAAGTATTACAAAGTGGGACAACTTGAAATTAATCTGATCGCTCCAGTATGAACTGGGTTTCTTGATCTTTGTGTTCCGCCATGCTTGGCTTGCGGTTGTCAGTCTTACCTTCACGGGCTGGCTGCTCCATCTTCTCTAGCAGACAGTTCCATTTCAAACACAAAGAAGAGAAAAAGGAAAGGAAACAGGCAAATGCCTGTTCACTCACTCTGTCGGAAGAAGAGCTTCTGCTGAAATTAAATGCAATAGGTTTCTGCTTAGAACTTCTGTGCTTGAACTGATCATATGGGTCATGGGGCAACAAATATTCTCAGCAGAGGCTATTTTCTGGGTGAGATGTGAAGTAAAGGTAATTGTCTCAGTTTCTTTTCCTCTTGCTACGACAAAATACTCAGACAAAAGCCATTTCCTTTTCTCCATCTATATAGTCCAGGATATCAGACAGGTGCCAACTACTCTTGGTAGATCATCCCCTCTCAATAAACCTAATCAGGATAATCCTCCACAGAGTTTATCTTGTTTAAAGGCACTTACCGCTCTTAAAAAGGGCACAGGTTCAAATCTCAGCACCACACAGTAGCTCTTAATCATCCCAATTGTAAGTGCAGTTTCAGGGCACCTGACACCCTCCTCTGGTCTCTGACCATTGCACGCACATGGTGCACAAAGCATACATGCAAGCACACACTCACATATATAAAAATCTTTCAAGAATAATCCCCACAATCCTTTCCAGAGGTCCATCTTGCAGTTGATTCTAGATTCCGTCAAATTGGCAACACTAAATACCACAACAGTAAAGGAAAAGAAAAGGAAAGAGTTTGAGTAGCAAAGCCTGCTGGTGGCATGTGCCACAATGTCCTACGCTGTCCCCCTTCCCACCTTCTGCATGTGGGGCGGTGTGCATTGTGTTTGAATTGCAGTTGCAGGCCCAGCTCAAAAGCCCAGTTATCTATAAATACCTTTGCTATTCTACACCTCACTTACTTTTTAAGTCCTGGAAATGATAATAACTGCCTCACATTCAAGTGCTGCATATTAACTAGCAAGATCTTTTCTCCACCTTGTGTCCCACCTGCTTGCTGCTCCCGAGAACACTGGGAACCACTTTCCCTTGAAAGCTTTTGATAGAACATTACTTCCCCATCTGGCAGACTCTTTTGTGTCTACTTCAAACCCAATTGAAAAAAATCAGCTTTATACATCGGGATGTGTCCAGGAAGAGGCATAGCCTATTACATAAAGTTATCTGAGTTGACTTACGAACAGATTTTACAGCTAGATTAATGACACTCATGTATCAGGAAAACTTTGATACAGAGATTTTTATGGAGCAGGTAATTTTTTTAGTTATTGCTCAAAAAAAAACTATGCTGACTATTTATCCAGACTTCAACATAATATTTTAAGGATATTGGTGTAAAATATCACTGATTGATGCTACCGAAGTGGAGTGCTGACCTTGTTATCTGGTTTTGTTAAAGACAGAGTTTATGGTCTTTCTTGTAGCCCTTCACTAGGATGATTAGTGAAGGCAGAGCTTGTGTTTCTTTGAAAATGTCTTTTCCCCCAATCTTCTGAGGTGAAGAAAGATTCAATTCCTAAGAAGACCCCTCAAGCCACCTAATTTTAAAGTGTAACATTATTTGAGGATCACAGAAGGTCATCTCAATACAACCCCTTCATGAAGTTTCAGGAGTGATTTTATCTAATTGAACAATGTAGTAAAAATAACAAGTCTCCCGGGTCCTGGGAACAGAAACATTTCTAAAAGATGAAAATGTCTGTAAGCCATCCAGCTGGATGTGACTCTGCATGAAGTGACCATCGTTTCTATTGTGTTTCTGTTGTGAGACTTTTTAACTTTCTTTAGATAGTGAGATGTTAATCAACTTCTTATATTCATATACGGACTTTTCCCCTGTGGTATAAGGCATAAACCTTTTTGATAATTTCCTTCTAACTCTCTCTGATACAGGTCAGAGAAATAAAATGAGATTCATGTGGGAAGCTATTAGCAAACAGATACTGCCCTTTAAAATGTATGGTAGAATAAGGCAGTGAAAGTAGGCTACAGGAACACTAATGTGGATGAAAGTGTGGTTGGTGTTCCTAAGGAATCGTGATTTAGAGGTCACTTTGCAATGAGCTCATCTATGGGAGGCTCAGAGCTAAGCTTTCCGTTAGGTAGAGAAGCAGAAATGGTCTTACAGATTAAAGAGAAAGCAGATGAGACCCAAGAGGACAGTTTATGTCTCTTTCAATTCTTTCTGTTTTGTTCATTTTATTCTGAAGCTCCTCTCCTTAGCAGTAGAAAGGCCAAAAGCATTGACCCCTCTTTAATAATAAAAACACCCACTAAAGAGCTTGATATGAAGGGGTGATGGGAAGGTGAGAAGGTACCGTGAATTAAAGGGGCCTGTCTAATGCCGGTTCATTTCCGAGCACAGTGGGCACCAGGAAAAGGTGAGATTTCTCCCAACTCTGGACCACTGTGAGATAACAGTGTCTCCGAAAGTGTCTTTGCGATTCTAAGGAAGGTTGATTGGAGGCAGAGGTGACAGAACTGAGTGTCCTACAGCTCACAAGGCAGATTCGGTTCCAGAATGTCCCAAAAGCTCACCTTTCACTCTCTGTTGCTGCTCTTCGGTCCTCTGATCAAAGATTGCTGGTCCAAGATTCCAAAAGGACAGCCGTCCGTCCTTAGCAGAACTGAAACTGCAAGAATGAAACTCCGCTGTTTGAAAAGAAAAGGGGAGAATAAAACCCATGCTTTCAAGAGACTCTGTTGCTAAAATCTCCTTGGCTTAAGGGATGATGTACTGTAAACATCAGCCTTGGCAGGCTCTGCAGGGACAAATCTGAAACTGAGCTAGGAGACTTCCCGGAAACTAGTGAATCCATCACTTACCCCCAACTAATCCTGCATTGGGGGTTGGGGATGAAGGCTTCTTACGTTTTGTGGGTGAGTACATTTAATCCCAGAAGATCTTCTATTCTTTAAACTCAGAGCAAAAAATTTACATCTGACTTTGACTCAGAAGTGCTTCTAAAGTGAAACATTTTGCTAAATGAGGCTTTATAGGATGTTGTGCGCCAAGAGCTTATTTCTCATGATGTTGCCATTCTCTTTTCCCACTCATGACTTCTTCCATTATTTCTTAAGAAGAAGCCACAAACTCTTTTCTTAGCCAGTAGGGCAAGGAGTAACATCACCCTGCTAATTAATATATTGGCCCCTTTCAGATCTAAGCAATATAACTGATTTTTAATTGAATGTTTTTTTTCTTAAAAAGTTTCTAACAATTGCTTCCCTGATTGGGAGATGGCAGAAATTATTCACAAAGAAAAAAAATATACTATGCAAATTGAGTTTGCTCTGGGAAGCACAGAATCAATGAATGTAGGTTATGACATTTCTTTCTGGTCACAGTTTTTCTCCTTCATCCAGAAAGATGTTCTGTGATCAAGCTGCCACTACTCACTGCTCAACCTTGAGGGGTCACATATAAGTGGGAAGCCTTCATCATTTGACCCAAATTTTCCTGGGTTTTTAGGAACAAAGAGGAAAAGGGACAGTCCCCAACCCCTCTCACTGAATAGTCAACAGAAAAGTAAGGACTAATATAAAATATTTCTTTTATAATTTTGATTGCAGCCAGAGCCTGAGAATTTTAATCTATCATAAATAGGAATTAGAGGAAAGCCTTGTATTTCTTTGACACGTTGCTACTTTTGGAAGGATTTTTGACATTAGTATTATTAAATGTCAGGGGTCATTGTAGTTGCCTTAGGAGAAAGGTAATGATGTTAGAGTCATCAAGGAAATAAAAAAAGATACATAAACATGTTGCCAATCAAGGGCCCCACTTCCTTGAGTAAAAGGCTAGAATAGGAGTCCAGACTCTGTCTCTTGGCTTCAAACTGTAACACACTGTGGGTTGTAGCAGGTCTTCCTTTGTACTGCTTGCTCCCAAATAATGACACAGAGATTTGTTCATTGTGAAAGCTTGGCCTTAGCTTAGGCTTGCTACCAATTAGCTTTCATAAGTTAAATTAACCCATTTATATTCATCTACATTTTGCCACATGGCTCGTTACCTCTTCTCCATACTGTATTTCTGACTTGCTTCCCTTCTCCCTTGCAAATTCCCTGCCTCAGAGTCTTCCCAGAGTTTCTATCTCTTTCTGAAAGTCCCACCTATCCTCCCCTGCCTAGCTATTGTCATTCAGCTCTTTATTAAAGCAACCAGAAGGTACCTTGGCAGAAACACATCTTCACACATCCAGACAACGCACCCTAGCTCCCACTGAGCATGTCCTGTGAAATAATAAAAAGAGGTAGATATGTGGGACGACTCATCCCTAACAGGCTTGAGGGCCAGAGGGCCCAAACAAGTAAAAAAGACACTTTCTGAGAGCCAGCCTGGGTCTGCCTGATGGTCTTAGCAACAGCAGCTGAAACATGATCTGGAGATGACCTGGACCAATGAGAGACAGCCATGTCACACCAGCTGATGCGTATTCATCAGACCTCCCCCCAGGTTGGAGTGGAGGGTATATAAGGCTTGCCTCTTCCTGAATAAACTGAGCTTGTTGTTTGGACATTCTCCCGGAGTCTGTGTGGTTTGACTCTGTGCCTACTTGGCCCCCACCCCCAAAGGGAACAACAGCAAGGACCCTGCTAGAACTTTATATAATGATATTAAATGAGTTGCATTGGCACAATACCTTACAGTATGCTATAAGAAAAATAATCTTAAATTTGTACCAGTATACAAAAATCCATACCAATGTAAAATATCTGAGACTACTAGTTAATTTTTAGTTAAAAAGTAGATTCAATAATCTACCCTTTTACCCTACCATTCCCATATCCCCCTATTTTCTTTTTAGAATGAGATCCTTGAATGAAACCTTCTTTGCTTAGTTTTTTCCCTGAACATGACCAATAGGAACTTGCAACCAACACCCCCCCATGCCATGATAACAAACATACATAACCCACCAAATGACCAAAAACCACCTACTCTACCATTTGGGAATATAGGTGTCACATTATTAAAATTACTTCCTGTTGTTTGGAATGACAGCATCTTTTGGTGACCCTGAGAAATTGAGATAATGGTCAAGTCCTGAGGGAGCTAGCTGTATCATTTGCTATCCAGACTCTGTGTGATGGGTAAGTGCAGGGCTTAACTGAAGACTTGGATGAAATAGTCTATGAGGCTAGACCATCTCACCTAGCTGCGTTGAAGTTTTTCTGGATGCAATTTTTAAGAAACTGCAACAGAGGAATTCTGAGGGGCTGGATCACCTGGGCTACTTTCTTCTTCATTGATATCTGGTCCTTTTGTTCTTAAAACACACAAACTTTTAAAGTTAGCATACACATCTGCATTAAGACAGGTATGGAATATGTGGTATGCACAATTCAGCTAAGGAATATTTTCTGTTTTATGTTTGAGCAGATAAAAGGCATTTGTCAACTTTATAAGTCTGTTTGGTCTGTATAACCAAACTGTAATATAAATCTCTATCCATGCCATATGAAAGGATGATATGTAATAATAAGTCATGCGGACTCTGTAGTCAACAAGATTTATCATGTCTCATCCAGTCTCAGAGCTGTTCCCATAATAGAAGGATCAGAATATACATCACCTGTCTTGTAGTTTTCTTGGTTTCTTCCCTCATGTCTGTAGCCAAGATTTTCAGGAGGTCTCCCTTGGTCAAATCTGATTATTATTAATTTTGAAAGAATTCATAGCTTTTTGTTTCTTGTAGAAACAAAGATATAACCCCTCTCCCAACATAACATATTTCGTGACTTTCATACTGAAGTTAAAACATCCTTAAATATACATAGGCTAGTTTAATTCAACAATTTCCATTATCTAAGCAGCTGTCATTTTGTTCATTAGAATTTAAAAATTTAAAGTTAATAGCACTATATAGAATCCAGACACTCTGTTCATTTCCCATCCTTATATGGCCAATTTTTTAAATATTACTTTACTCTCTTTAAAGACTTCATTTTATTATTTTTAAACTACTTTTTAAATGACTGTCTATACACATCTTTCCTTTCTTCAGTATCTAAGCATATTTTTAAGATTACTATATCCATTCAGAGGATTTTTTGTTTGCTTGTTCTGTTTTATTTTGTTTTGGTGTGTTCTGGCTTTCTGCATGCCTTCTCTGTACGTGTGAGCCAAGACTTAAAGGGCCAGGCTACCCATCATGCAGCTCTGCTTAGCACATGATGGCTGTCTTGTCTACCCTAGGATCTGTCCAGCAGGTTGCCCCACTGGTTCTGGGCTGCAGCTGCTGTGTAGTTTTCTGTGAGAGCCTAGCCTCAGTCCTTTGGCACTGGTTGGGAGCTGAGTTTATCTGCCCCAGCTCTGGGAAGTTGGTTGGCCCAAATAATAGCAGGCATTACTACCTAGTGTCAATTAGCTGGCTGCTCATGTGCTTAGCTGCACAGCAGAGCCTCTTAAAGGAGCTATACCTCTATATACAGCAAGCACTAGGACTGCCTTAGAGACTGCTGTTGCTAGGAATCTGTGTTCACTCCATGTTTGGGACTTTTTCAGCTTTTTCAGACCCTGTGTGGATATATGTGCCCCATTTTGGACACCAAATGTAGCAGATTTTTCTTTGGGCCGCCTGCTCTAAAATAATGACATGGAGACTTCTTATTAATTATGTAATCTTGGCCTTAGCTTAAGGTTGTTCCCAGCTAGCTCTTATAACTTAAATTGTTTTTTATAATGTAAATTAACCAGTTTATATTAATCTACATTCTGCCATGTGGCTCATCTCCTCTCCTCCATACTGTACATCCAACTTAATCTTTATCTCATTAGAGAATTCCATGCCTCAGATTCCTCCCAGAGTTCCTATCTCTATCCAGAAGTCCCACCTATCCTTTCCTTCCTAGTTATTGGCCATTCAGCTCTTTCTTAAGCCAATCAGAAGGTACATTGGCAAAGACACATCTTCACAGATTATCCTACAACAGTGGGTGAAGGTGGGTTCCTGCAAATTCCAGGTTGGATTCTAAACCCCATCGTCTCAGAATGGATTTTTCCTCTATTTAAAGAGCTAATTAGGTTACAAAAAGGTCACTGGTGTGCTGATAAGAAGGGGAATCCTACACATAGGAGAACTTATGCAAAAGATGATGACACTGCTGTTATCTATATCGATTACTATTTAATTGTGAGTGGAGCATTTGCTTAAGCAAAAGAGTAACATGCAATTTCATAGTAAAAAGAAACATTACTTCTACATGGGCCTTTTGGAATTATGTTACATTTTCTTCTAAATGTGTACATAAGAGACTATTAGGTATTTGATTTAAATTATATGTTGTGTATTTTCATTTAAATAGGAAGGAAAATGCCAAATAGATTTATTATAATCACTTAATATAATTGATCAACCTAGGAAACCATCATTCAGCAACTATTTACTGAGGGTCAACAGTGCTGAAGGTGCTTATGAGTACATAAAAGCAATAATGATATAGGTATAAACCCATGCTAATAGGCCATTTCTCGTTTTATCTATCCAGATGAACTATTGTTTCTTCTGCACAGAACATTGCCCTCTCTGATGCCAAGACAGAAATCTCACATAGTTATTAGTTTTAAATATGAAAATTACTGGCTGCTTGATTGTGGAGCCTCTACCTTTAGAAAGCACTGCCATTTGCCATGTGCAACACGTTTTACAAATGACAACATCTTTATTAAAATTCTGACAATATAGGTAATTTGCTTTTATACCACCACATAGGACTAGTTAGCATCCATGGCAACTACCTTGAAAATGCCATGTGATCTCAGTGATGTTGAGAAAAGCAAGAGCTAACATATGTAAGGTATGTGAGCAAAGTGAATTGAGACCAAAACCTCTGCAGAGCAGGAAGTTCCTCAGTTCTCTTGCACTTTGCAAACTTCAATTTTCTCGTGATTTGAGGAGATTGTTAGATTGTTACTAGAGGATGAAACCAATTGACCCTGAAAGACTGCATATACCTCAGCTTAAATTTGCTCAAATATGAATTTCTAGTCAGGAAAAGAAAAACTTTGTTCCCAGAGGATTCTGGGAAGAATTACTGTTCCATCCAGCTATCCCAAACATCTACCAAATAGGATAGATACCATGCACCATAATAGATTAACTTTTACATGGAAAAAAAAACATGTTTGTGATAAAGATGATGATGAAAACTGAAGCATTCTTTTTGATCTAGGCATCCAGGCGAGCATGGCGTCAGATGTAGATGCTCTGGTCAGAAATATGGCATCAATTTATTGAATACAGCCCTTGTATCTCTTCTCACAATAATATTGAATGTGAGTTCTATTTTCTAATTTGTATAAAGGTATGATACAATCTATGGTGGCCTTGTCAATGACACTAGTCATCATCCTCTTTCATAGACGTTAAAAAAATGGCAGGAAAGTCAGTTTCTGGAGATGTTGAATCAACTGGTTGAATACTTTGCTATGCAACTGAGTGTTCCACATGAGGGAGAGCAGGCCAAGGGGTATTCCAGAGATGTCCAGACTGAAACTCTAGATTCTCAGTGGAAGCCACACTTCTATCCAGACCTGTATCACATTGCGGTTAACTTAGAGAGCTTTCCACTCTCACAAATTTGGAGCTATACTGTATCCAGATATGTGTATGTTTTACTATTCATCTATGTGCAATAAATGCTAATGGACTGAGTGCTATTAAAACAAATCTTGTGCAGATGTAAGAAATAAGATAATATGAACCTTTTAGAAAAATAAGGTGAAGGTCATCTAGGAATAGCCTGAGGGTGTATTTCAATTACTTTTTCTAATCATAATATTTGCTTATAAATATGCATATGCTACATAGGTGGAATAGTGTGTAATGCTACTTAATATTATTGTATGTATAAGAACATCAGTGTCTGTGTATGAACAGGACTGCTCATTGTTTTGAAGATTTTCAACTGAGGTTTATGTAACAATGAAACACAACGCATGGTCCCTGTTTACAATGACATGCGTCTATGAACCCACAGTTCTGTAGTTCAGAAGTAAAGCAGAAAACAATAGAGTTTCTGCACTATTACACATGACTAATGATGAGTGTAAGACTGGGAACTCGGATGGTGATTCCTTGCTGCCTGTCATTCACTGTAAATCTCAAAGGCCACCAGATGCATTGGCCTGTGGTACTCCTTGATGCTCAAATTAGCAGTGCTGTGTCAAAGTTTCTTGTTTCATCTTTCACATCCCCAACTTCACTTGCTATTGGAATGAGTTAACCCATGCTCTTAAAGATTTCCTTTGATTACATAAAAACACTTGACAGTATGCTTTTATTATTTAATGATATAATTTGGGTAATGTCAAGTTTTCCAGTTTTACCCACCTTCAGCTAGGGAAACCATAATAAAACGTTCCAGACCAGAAGCTTTTAAGTGACAGAAATGTGTCCCTTTACAGTTGAGAGTTAGCAGTTCTAAAGTCAAGTTATCAGCAGGGTCTATTCAGTTGTGAAATGTTTCTGTGGTTTGTGGTTTATAGCTGACCATCCTGTCTAGTGTCTAAAGACTGCCATGATGTTCTTAAGTGTATTTGTTTCTTCACCTCTTCTCTCTATGGGGACACCAATTATATGGAACTGAGGCTTAATGTGACTCCCTTTTCCTTAATGTAAGTCTTTGAATGCCTGGATCCAAACACAGTCACTTTCAGGGAAACATGAATGTTAGGGCTTTAACCTGTGAATTTTGGAAGGTGCAATTCCCATAAACCATACAATTAAGAGTGTGAGAATGGCAGCCAAAGGAAGAGAGAGACTTTCTACTTGTACTTATTGTCTCTTTTTTTTAAATTTTTTTTTAAATTTAACTTTATTTTATGTGCATTGGCATGAGGGTGTTGGATCCCCTGGAACTGGAGTTACAGACAGTTCTGAGCTGCCATGTGGTTGCTGGGTATTGAACCACGGTCCTCTATAAGAGCAGCCAGTGCTCTAAACCGCTGAGCACTTATTGTCTCTTAAACTTTATCACTTGCCCTCCAGCTTCCTGCCCAATTCACATGAATTTTCTCTAGTTGTTCTGTCTATCTAGGCATGAAACAGCATTACTGTTGTGAAATTTTTAAGTCACAAGTAATCTAGTCTTCTTAACTTTGATAAGATCTCTTGCATTAAGGATTTTGTCTCTTTGTATATAGTCTACCTTGCAATGTATCTAATGAGGAATCTTAGCATTGCTACATGATATTCCAAGACAAATGTGTAAGTAAATAAGAACAGTATAACACCATTTTCCTATGTACTTGCAATAACTCTCTGAAAATGCACATATGTATGCACAATCATTGTATATGATTAATAAATACTCATCCCACTTCACCCCATATTTATGTATACATATATACATATGTGTGTGTTCATTTACACAGGTATATCTATTTGAGCAGGCATCTTTATAGATTTAATGAACAGTGAAATTATATTCTATGCAACATAATTAATTTACAGAAATGCTTTGCTAGCTTCTTTGCTCACAAAAATAGCAAAAATTATCCTGAAGCAGGCAGTCTGCAATTCAGAATTATGTCATAGATTAGTCTTTTTACTACTGTTGACAAGATTTGTAGCAGGGTCCTTGCTGCTGTTCCCTTTGGGGGTGGGGGCCAAGTAGGCACAGAGTCAAACCACACAGACTCCGGGAGAATGTCCAAACAGCAAGCTCAGTTTATTCAAGAAGAGGCAAGCCTTATATACCCTCCACCCCACCCTTGGGGGAGGTCTGATGAATATGCATCAACTGGTGTGATATGGCTGTCTCTCATTGGTCCAGGTCATCTCCAGATCATGTTTCAGCTGCTGTTACTAAGACCATCAGGCAGACACAGGTTGGCTCTCAGAAAGTATCTTTTTTACTGGTTTGGGCCGTCTGGCCCTCAAGCCTGTTAGGGATGAGTCATCCCACATATCCACCCCTTTTTATTATTTCATAGGACATGCTCAGTGGGAGTTAGGGTGCATTGCCCTAACCTTGTTGACCCCACCTCAGGAGAGCTCAGCATAATGGACTGTGCCTGTCTTAGATTGGCTTGCCAAACAAGCTCGCATCTGTCATTGACTACCATCCCTGGAAGAGCATCAATCCTGGAGAGCTGTCTGGGTGGTGGGCTTTAGGCAGTAGCCTTCTCTATCTCAGTGAGCCATGTATACATTATCTCTCTAGGAGTACTTTGAGCTAGGTGTCTGAGAGCCAATAAAACCTGTAGGGTCACCTCTGTGGCCGCCTTCTGTTGGTGAACCTGTTGCAGAAGATATCTGAACAAGAGAAGGATTAGTCAAAATTTCAATCTCAAGGACATGGATGGGACCCCAGTCATTTTTATTGCGCCAGTTGAAGTCTTTTTGGTGGTGTATAATCGACCTTGTAAGGGGTGAGGCAATTGCTTAATCTCTAGGGTCGCATGTCAGTGATGACATGACCTTTACTAATGAATGTCACAGTAGCAGGACAAATCATACATTACCCTTCTGAAGCTTCTTCTTTATCCAAAGTCTCTTGGTGTGTTGCTGGACGCACGTCTCTGGAGGATACCCATATTGATGTGGTGGTATTCTGGGGGAAAATGCAAGCATATCCTCGCCCCCGGGTTAATAGGGGAACAGAGTGTTGCCACTGAAGGGTGATGGGATCCCTTCAATGCACCAAGGGCAATGGTGTCTCCCAAGGTAGGTAAATAAGTGTGTTGTCCAATTTGGGCTTGTATGACAGGGTTAACATATGGTCCCTTGGCCTGTGAGCATCTCAAGAGAAACAGCCATGTTGTGCTGTATATTAAAATGGGGCTGAGCCTCAGCCTGGTTATCATAGGCAGCTTGCCAATTAAGGAAGACCACAGGATCCAACACAGCCTTCATCAAATGGTGCCAGTCATAAGTCTGTGAATGTATTGTCCATTGCCGTAGGACTTGCTCAAAATATGATGAGTCAGGACCTGATTCATTAGCAGCCTTATGGACCAAAGACAGGTCTAAAAGAGGGGTAGGTATCCATGGTTGGTTAGCCGTATTGGGGCTCACATTAACTGGAAATGACATGGTGGGCATGTGCAGCACCATAGGTAGAACAGGCTGGGAGGTATGCAGAGCAGCTGTCTCGGCAGGCACACACTTCCAGTCAAATCAGTCCATGGATACTGTAGTGGCGGGGTAGCCACTCGAGGCATGGGGGGAACAGTGAGAGGGCCTGCCAGTATAGGCTTAGATGCTGCTGCAAGCATTTCCTCTCTTGCCATCCCTTTCCTTCACTTTATGCCTATGCTCATGCCTCTCCTTGCCAGCAGAGGCAGAGGAAATATCAGTCAGGGATGGAATCAAGGCAATAGATAAGTTAACGTTACATTGTTTCTGACAGTGCTTGTTGTGGGCCTCAGTAGAGGATGACTTTAGGCATCACAAACAATTGGAGAGTTACTCTTGAGGCCACTTCACTGTTTCTGGCCAGGAACAGAACTCTTATCCAAAGATCAGGTTCCCACATGTTCTCTGAAAAGATCTCTGGAGCAAGCAGTATTAACTACTGATCCATCTCTCCAGGCGTCACAACCCACAAGCACACGCATGCATTCACAAACACACATACATACATACATACATATACATACACACATATATACACACACAAACATATATACATACACAACTAAAATTAGTCAGACTGTGGATGTTGTTTCCTGAGGGTCCAGCCCTTATATGGAAACACTAGGCGAGCCTGAACAAAAGTATATGTCACCCTACCATACAGACAGATTCACAAACAAGACAAACAGAAAGAAGAAAGTGGGGGTCCCAGCATTTACCTGCTAAAGGGACCGAATTTACACAACGTAGAGGGGCCTACTCACCGAAATATACAGCTCAAGGGGGCTTCTCAAATAGCGCCGCACATGAGTAAAGGGAGACAAACAGACCCTGTTCAAGAACCAAATGTCCCGGGTTTCGGCAACAGATGTAGCAGGGTCCTTGCTGTTGTTCCCATTGGGGGTGGGGGCCAAATAGGCACAGAATCAAACCACACAGACTCAGGGAGAATGTCCAAACAACAAGCTCAGTTTATTCAGGAAGAGGCAAGCCTTACATACCTTCCACCCCACCCTGGGGGGAGGTCTGATGAATATGCATCAGCTGGTGTGACATGGCTGCCTCTCATTGGTCCAGGTCATCTCCAGATCATGTTTCAGCTGCTGTTGCTAAGACCATCAGGCAGACCCAGGCTGGCTCTCAGAGAGTATCTTTTTTACTTGTTTGGGCCGTGTGGCCCTCAAGTCCATGAGGGATGAGTCATCTCACAAAGATTGTTATATATACATATATAATTATTTATTTAATTATTTATTTATTTAATCATTTAATTATTTTATTGGTTCACCAGTGGAACAATTGAATATATTATTTCAAAGGTAGAAGTAGGCCTGAAGGATATCTGAACATTTAAAACACACAAAATACCAAGGTTGGTCATTATTTAAGGCATCATTCTTCTTAGAGAATGAGAGTAATTATTTGAATCTGCTTATAATGGAAGCCTAGTGAGTTAGACACAGTCCCAAAAGGCTCAGTTATTTTATACACTTAACAAGGTCCTACAGGCCTGGTTTCCTTAGGTGTAAGTGGTTTGCTTTCAATGTGAGGTAAGGGGTGTTGAAAAGATTCAGTTTGACTAGAAACACAGCACTGGTTATCCCTCAACTATGTTTTCATAATTTTAAAGTGTCTTTTTATTTGCGTTAACATATTTTTAGTTTAAGAAATTTATAGAGTTGAAGAAATTTTGATAAGTCAAATGAAATGGAGTAAGAATTGAAACACAGATTAGTACTAAGCTCAAGAAATCAAGCAGCTGGATAGACCACAGGATACACTCTGAAGAAGTCAAGAGTGACTTCTGCTTAAAAATCAACCTATAATTAAGTTGGTTTTGTGTACTTCATGATCACCCATACTGGGCTGAAGACTAGCTTGCCAGTTTCTTGTTTTTCTTCCAGAGACTCTGTATATTGCTTCTACTTTCTACTCTTGATTGACTCCACACTTACAGATACTCTGAGCTGAAGGCAGATCAACCTCCAGGATGTACAGTTTATGGATAAGTCAGAACACATCTGTAAAGTGATTGCCCTCCACATACGTATTGGACAAATACTACCCTATTCCTGGACTTAGGTTCTTTGACCTGTGTCCTCCTTTTGTCCTTTTGATTCCTCTTTCATTGTAACCCCTCTGTACTGTTTGTCTTGCACAATTTGTCCAAAAAGCCACCAGAACATCACTAAAATAACAATTCTTAACTAATTGCTAAATTTAAAATTAATGAGAGCAACCACAACAAACCCAACAGCACTGAATCAGTTGGCATGCACATCTAGCTTCCATTAAGGACGGATGAGTATACACATTACAAAGTAAATTTTTGTTTAAATAATAATCTGTTTACTAAGTGTGTGGGTTTTTTTCTGCAATTGTATGAAAGATTATGACAACAGGAAAACACAATATGAGTATGAATGGCTGTTGTCTCACTTAGTGTCCAGGAAGATATCCTCATTCAAGCAAACCGTATCTATACAAAAATGGCTAGAGAACAATATTCTCCAATACTTTCAGGCTATTTAAACTCAGAGGCAGTCTCCAGAAAGCCTGAGTATCAATTATTTGTTCTTTTCCTTTACTGGTAACCTAAGAAGTAACTGACTTATCTTCTGAAAGATCTATAACTACTAATTTACATTTAACCCAAGGTGTCCTTGTCAGTTTGTGGCCCATAACTACACAAGGCTACTCCATTCACTGGTAAAGTCTGTGACAAAAATGTTCCAGTCTTATAAAGAAAGTTTCCAGACTCTACTGGAATAGCCCAGTTCCCCACAGGGAATGTTCCTTACTTACTAGAAACAGGATGACTACATTTTTAAATATTACTTCCTGAGGTCTACTTTATGTACTATTTAATTTTGATCAAAAAAACTTCATTTTGATATTGGTGTGCAATCACGGAAACACATCATATACATTTTAAAATGTAATTGAATTTGTAGAAAAGATATTTAAGAATTTCTTCCCTATTTATTAATAGTCAGTATGGCTTCAAATCACCACCTCCAAACTCCCAGCGAAAGTCTTCAGTGGTTAATAAGCCAATTAATCTTCAATTAGTAAGAACTGTATTGAAATTTAGGGAATCCATACGTCTGGTGAAATTCACACTCAAGTGGGAGTTTAGATAGTTCTTGGCAAAGATGAAAGTTTTTTGATCTGAATACATTTCAGTCAGGTCTGATAGCAGAAGTCCATCACATGATGTTTTATTTAATTTCATCTTTTGATGGATGATCTATCAGAGGAGTTTTACCTACACTGATGTAATAATAAGCCCTCTCAGGCCCCACTGGAGTCAGTGCTCTCCCCTGATTGTTTCTGCAGAGACATCAATGAGGCAGAGGCAAAAGCTTTTCATGAGTAACGCTTGTGGCTCAGCCCTGGACTTTCATGGAGGATTCTGCTTGTAAAGGTTAAATTTCATTTAGGATGCCAGGACAAGTGCTCACTTAGGCAGCACATATACTAAAATTGGAACAATATGGAGAAGATTAGCATGGCTCCTGTGCAAGGATGCCAGGACAATGCCAAGGTGTAAGTAGATTAGGGGAAAGCCTACTTAAAATAACGATTACCGTTCTCATCCCAAAGAAGGGAATAAAGAAGGCTAGCAAACAGATGGTCTTAAATGAGATTCAGTAAAATACTTAAAATGTATACTTCTATGGTATTTTTGTTGTGTAATTTCTGTATTATCCATACCTTGTTCTAATCTCACATGTCCTTTCTGATTCCTTTTGTTTTTGCTTTGGGATTACTTGCATCACTTCCCTTTCTCTTCTGCCTGTTGTTAACTCTTCCCGTGGGCCTGGTGCTAAGCATGGCACATCTGTGGAGGCCAGAGAACATCTTAAAAAGTGGGTCTTCGCCTTTCTATATTGTTTTAGAGGCAAAGTCTCTCTTCCTGGTGGCTTCTATTTATTTTCCCATTGTATACATCAAGCTAGCTATACAGATATCTTCTGAGTGATTTCATGTCTCACCTTCCTACTTCTCTTAGGAGTGCTGGGCTTACAGCTATGTGCTACTATAGCTACCTCTTTTTACATGGCATATAGGGATCAAACACAGATAGGCAAGCTTGTACAAAATGCTTTTACCCATGGAACCATCTCTCTGGCCCTTGTTTTAGATTCTTTACTTTTGGTACCTGCTAATCATATGCTAACTTTCAGCTCATTTTACTTTATTAGTATTTTATTTGTTCTTTTCTCTCAGCTTTTGCTTCTCTTAGACTCATTGTGCAATACATAAAATAAAGCTACTAAATCAACAATTGCTTCAGGTTTAATAATAGTCTAAGTTAATTGTAATTAGAACAACATGACAAAATAACTCAATTTATGCATAGAGAAAAAGATAAAAATGCTCCAAATCCTAAAGAGCTACACTAAATTATAATTCAATTACAACATGTAATAGTAAGTCAAATATAAATAATACAATGTTTCTTAAAATAAGTGACTTTAAAATCTATAATATTGAGGAACAGATTTTTAGCAAATTATTCATATACTTTTAACAAAACTAATTATATATTGTGAAGAGTTTGATTTATTCTACCTAATTAAAAAGTAGATAATGTTGAATGTTTGTCAGGATTAACTTTTATGTGAAAATAATTCTGATAATTGAATGATTTTGCATTATAAACTTCTGTCTGATGGTTATTTCTGGGAGAATTGCAATGCTGCCTTTATGGTGCGTCGGCAGAAATCCTCATAGAAACGCTTCGAGTGTAACAGGTTTGGCCCTGAGAATGACATAAAACCTACACAGGGGGTTTAGGTAGTAGTTTTGAAGTGGGGAGGAACTACCTTTTTTTTCCAGCACAAAATGTGTTAAAGTGTAACTGTGGTTGTCTATACAGTGAGTCATGAGTGCACCGCTGCTTGAGAACAGATGATATTTTTGAAAGAAGAGAGTATCGTTCTTTTTTAAAAAAACAAAGTTGTGAGTCAAAGCAAGTGTTTAGAGATTCTTATAAAACAGCAGGATGAAGCTATTTTAATCACCAAAAAGACTATGAACAAAGGGGAAAAAACATGCATTACCCAGACTCTAAACATATAAAAGTGAAGCAAAAACATATCTTTAATAGCCAGCTCTGGAGTCAATCTAATCATAAGCTAGTCTTCTTTAACAAGGCAGCTAATAAATATCTAAAAATGCAAGGCAAGTAATTGGTCTTTCAAAACCTGAAAAAAAATATTTGTTAAGGGATTTATATTATAGGAGAATAAAATCATAAACACATACTTTTCTTTTTGAAAATGGCTTTGCTTAATCTTTAGAGCAAATGATATACTTCTCATAAACGACTTCTTTCTCCTTTCCTTATACACAGTGACATAACCAGACATATATTTTGCCCATTACAATGCTACTTTATTATTTTATTTCTGTGACCCAAGATCAATATCATCCTTGCTTGTGTCCCATACAGTGGATCACCTGTATGGGAAGTAGAGGCAACATGCCCCATTTTACCATATCTGTGTAAATAAAATTGTTATTTCTACTGTAAAGCACAGTCTCTACAGATCAGGGAAGCTTGTTAGCAATTAGGAAGGGAGCTAAGTCAGTCTGCTGATAGTAGCCAGTGATTCTGCCACAGGCCCTATTATATTCCACAACAAGAAACTCTTTTAATTAAAAGCCAAGCTCCCCACTAGAGCTAATCATAGGTAATTGATCCTGATAAGAATATAAATGCAGAGTACACAGATTTCTCCCCTATAGTAGTGACCATATCATGTGAAAAATGGAAATATGGACTAATAACATTATTTCAGTTAACACTGAAGACAGTATGACTTCTCAATATCAGTGTTGTGGAACTGAAATCAAATGACTGTCTCAATATTTAGGGTCAATTTTTTGTTCTTGCTTCCTTCTTAGTCTATGCTATTTCCTGGCTGGCTAGCTTAATGAATAACAGAGCATGTCTTACATTTTGTTTATGATTTCCAGACATTTTTTTTAAATCTAAACTTGGTGAATACAAATAACAAAAACGGAAGCTTTGAGGCACTGGATTGTTTTAAAATTTGGCATTTGGCACTGGTACCTGGGAAGATATCAAAATGAATGGGACACGAAAGTAGTTAGTGTGGAGAACTTCATCAGAGGGCAACAGCCAAACACATCAAACGACTGGATTAAGATTTGCTTTCTATTTACAAAAATTTGTGTACTTTGTAGGAAAAGATCAGAAAGCATGAATATCGATTATTAGCCAGCTAGATGACCTTTCGTTAAGTGGATGTAACCATCTCTGAGCATAATATAATTGATTCCTGCAGCTCAACTGAAGAGAGAAAAGGCTGCTTTCTGGCTATGCACTTTGGATGCAAGCTGCATCTGCTCTGTGTGTCTTTTCTCACTGGTTCCCATGACACAGTCTGTTCATCACTCTGAAATCACTCATGCAGTGCAGAAAGAGAACTTTCACCTCGATGCCAATTGGGGATTTTTATTTTCTGATAAAATACAAAATTAAAGTGAAGATACAAAAATTACTGCATGCACTGGGAAGAGCTAAGCTTTTGTTTATGTTTATTTGGTTCAAGATATTCCTGCCAAGAATGAAAAACGTTTTGCTTGTAATTTGCTTTACATGACGTAATTCAACATGATGAGAGTATAACGTTTTAGACTGTATCAGGTACTTTTATATATGTATCCAGATTGTATATGAAATAAATACTAGAGTATTAAGAATATAAACAGAGATGGGAAATGACTTTCAACATTGTTGCAACTATAAATTTTTTGAGTTGTCTGCCTTCAAATATCTAAACAATACTGTCTTCTGATACATATTCACATTATTTACTCCATTTTCACAATTTTGTAGTGCCTTTGGGGATATAGTTTTCTCATTTTGTTGGATTCCTTTGAAGCTTTTACATTTGTGTGTGTTGTTTTAAAGACACATTGTGTCTTCTGATATTGGGAATTTTTTTAACTAAAATATTTCAGAATTATTTTGTACAAAAAATATAGTTGACAGAAATCAAAGTTTCATAACAAGAGGTTACTTTAAAACACTAATGAGTTAGTTTATTAATAATTTTATATAAATTACTAGGTTTTAAAACTATATTTCAAGTGTCATCAATATATCTACTCTTCTTATCATTAAAGTCCATCATAATGAATAAAACATCATTATCCTTTTCCTGGAACTCAGCTTGTAAAATATTCTTTCCCAATAGTGTGAAAGGCAGTTACAGAGAAAGAATACAAGATGTTTCTCCTGGACTATCGATGTCTAAAATGCTTATAGTCAAGAAACGTTTTCTTGCTTTGGAGTAGTGATGCCATTATGTAAATCTCATAGGCTCCTGACTATTGTTTTCAAGCTGAGTGAAAATCGCTTCTCTGGCTTACCACCTCCCTAGGCAGGCTTTAGCCTGCGACAGTCCCTAGGGAGACACTCTAGAATCCCCATCCTGCATTAGAACACAGCTTGAATTTACAGCTCTGAAGTGTAACTGAGATTAGACAAATTATATACATGATAATTAATTCTTTGGGGAAATTTAAAAAAAATAAAAACCTTAAATACAAATAAAATCTAAGAATGTGTGTTGTCGGTTTAATTCTATTCATTAACAGAATACATTTACTTTAATTAAATAACTGAGCCTCTACTGGATTTTTTTCTTGGTAATTCTTCACATTAAAACATATATGAAAATAAATGCTGGGTTTATCTCCTGAGATGGACTACACATCAATAACAGTGCAGCAATGCTTCTGTGTGTCTAAGCTATTTATACTTGGAAAATGAATCTGAAAGAGCAGGAGGGGAATATTGCTAATGTGGAAATCTACTAGGCTTCAACTATTTCTTTATTTCTAACTTGAATGCTTTAATGAATTTTAGCCATTTCAACTTCAAGGACTGTGGAGTGCTCAGAGCTATAATGTAGCATATCAATGCCGGTTAAGTCATTAATAAAATGGAAAATGAAGGACACTTGCAGCCCTTTTCATTTCCTCCAAATAGAATGCACCTTGTAGAGGTAGATCAGAGAGACACTGCAAATCTTTGAAAATTCAAAAATTATTGGACCGCTTAATTGCAAAATCAGCCCAAGTTTCCTTGACCTTGCTCACCTTATCAATCCCACATCACGAGCTCTTCTCCCCTTCATTCTCCGCTTGTTGTCATTTAATAATCAAATGTACACATACCTTTCCACAGCCCCAGCACGCAACCATTAATAGAAAAGCAGTTTCCATCTTACATCAATCGTGAGGAAAATGGGTTTGTTTCTGCTTTAGCCAGGGCTGGCTTTTATCTGGTCATTCTGGTTTTTTTTTTTTTTTTTTCAGGCTAACATTTGCAATTTCAAACAGGCCTGGATCTTGTTGATGTAGCTGCGAGGCAACCTTACTTATGTACTTCTCTTTCTTGATGAATAGTGGCATTCTTCTTGTTCTGGTTGATGTCATTACTATTACTTAAATAGCCAAGATATATTGAACTGTAACTAAATGCCCCACTACAGTAAGAAAGCTCTGAAATTTTTTTTGAAACAATGGGATATAAAGAGATTAGAGAGTCCCTATTGGAGTATTGAACACATTGTCCTAGGAAACAAATAACTGCCTTTATTATATCTTCACCAGAGTTGAATATTAACTGGTTTTGAAGAATAAAAGTACAATTAGCAGTCATTATTAAAGAGACCTAAAATTGTCACTTAACTGATAATATACAGTGACATAATGCATCATGTATATTACTGTAATTCCTGATGTGAGAAAGTTCTGCTTATGACATTAACAGAAACAAATAATAATATCATTTTTTAAAAAAAAAAACCTCTTGGGTTTCCCCACAACCTGATATTTGGAAGGTTAGCACATCTAAGGTCTGTCTTTATGTGTCTAGTGCAAATCCTAACTGATTATTAACACAAGGGGTCCTAGTTTTAGCTTTCATTGTAGTTAAATAATGGGATGCATCATGTAAATATCAGAGTCAGATGTATTATATTGTAGAGTATTTGTCAAATGCAAGTTTATTTCTATCACTGAGGTCAGGTTCTTATGACCAGCTAAGAAGAACTAACCATATAGCATAGCATGTGTCTTCAAAGGTATTTAAGAGTACTTTATGAAAATTTTATTAAGCAAGTGCCTCAAATGATAGCTGTAAATAAACTTACCAAAGTGTAAGACTAGCTGTGCATAGAGAAGAAAGGACACTGTACTGTTATTGGAAATCAGTAGCTTAATTGTGAGCAGTGTTGAAAAATACAGAGTTACAGAAAGCACATCATTTAAAAGAGCAGTGGTAATTGTTTGGACTCAAGTTCAATGAGGCATAACTTGTGTACAGTAAAACAAGTTTGTTGCTTTTGCTGTTGTTTGTTTGTTTTGTTTTCATTGCTGTTGTTGTATAGTATACAGTTAAATTTGACAGATATTTCACATTGTGTAGCTTTGTCAATCAAAATTTAGAACACTTTAATTATTCCCCACGTTTTTTTTTTCTGTTCTACTCTCCTTCCTTCTTTGATTCCTGAAAATGGCCAGACATACTTTTTGTTTTTTGTTTGTTTTTTTGGTTTTTCGAGGCAGGGTTTCTCTGTGTAGCTTTGCGCCTCTCCTGGAACTCACTTGGTAGCCCAGGCTGGCCTCGAACTCACAGAGATCCGCCTGGCTCTGCCTCCCAAGTGCTGGGATTAAAGGCGTGCACCACCACCGCCCGGCTAGCCAGACATACTTTAAAGACTTATATTTAAGAGTCATATAGGCAAATATATAAATAATTGATAAATTGCAAAATTTTTTTTCCGACAGTGCTGTAGTATTTTCCATCCCCACAACTAGTTTGTAAGAGTTCCTGATTTTTAAAGAGACTTATTTATTTTTATTTTATTTGTGTGAGTGGTTGCCTGATGCTCCACCCCAGGAGAGGATGTTGAGTCATCAGGAACTGAAGTAACAGAATGTTGTATGTTGACATATGGGTACTGGTAATCAAACTCAGGTCATCTGCAAGAGCATCCAGTGCCCCTAAGGCTACAATGAGTCATTCTCCAGCCTTTCATTCCTTCTGTTTTGCATTATCCAAACAGTTGACAATTACTAGCAATACATTAGCCAACTGAATCCCACAATAGAAATGTAAAGCATGACCAAGTGTTCTTACTGTAGGAAGTACTGGGTCATTTTGATGTTCTGGATGGGATAATTTGCTGTATTAAAAGACAGAAGCTGAAAACCCGTGTGGTGATTGAACAGATTCAGCAAAGCAAAGGTACTTAACAAATCATCAGTGACAACTCAGAAAGCTGGGATCTAGGCAAGTCTCTGAGAGCTCTGCTCCCACACAGATTGCTTCTGAATCTCATCCTTGAAAGACCACCATTCATGATTTTAGAAGTGTCTTATCTTTATTTCCAAGCACTTCTTTTTCTCTTCATCCTTACCCTTAAGCCTGAGTTTGAAATATTTTCTTTATCCCTCAAATGAACATCACAAAAGAAGCTAAGAACCACACTTAATCTAGGCATGAAAGATATATTTTTAAAAGATTACATAGATCATGACACTTTGGTGTGAAAACTCCAATGTTTTATCGAAAAAGAAGAGAAAAATGTCTGTCCTCATCCCATCCCCACCAAATTGATGTTCCCAGCCACAGCAATCATACACAAAAAACCATAAGAAAAGGTAGGTAGGTTTGGAAGAAAGAAACAACATTTTCTATATTTTAAGAAAATATCACGTTCTACACTGAAAATCACCAGAGAAATTATGAGAAACTTTCAAAGAACAAAATCCCAGTAGGCTTCATTATTGCTGTTGCATTTCTCTACCTCAGAACAACTGAAGCAGAAGCTACATACGCAAATAATTTAGAACATGAGGAAACTCATTTAGAATCCAATGGGTCAGTAGATCTGTAAAGGCTTCGTCCTTGGTTTTCTTTTCTTCCCTTATTAATGTGGACCCTAGGATAAGTCACACCTGCACGGTATTCACTTCACTAATAAATTTTACCTCTATACTATCTTGTAGAAGAAATGAAATTTAAACAAAATCATTAGAAATTTTGTTCAAATTTAAGGAAAAGTTAAAATTAAGACAAAAATTTAGTTTAGGATTTAAGTATTACTTATTTAAGTTACTTTATTTTATGCTTCTGTGCAAGTATTATTTGGTGATTATATACTGAAGAAGTACCAGCATACATTTTATGCATTTGTTAATCACAAGAAAGAAGGCGAACCCAGCTAACTTTCTAGAGACTGTAAGGAAATGTAGTACATCTGGTCTGATTGTTACCAAATGTATGTCTTAATTTTCAACTGTTACGCCAATAAATCCACATCACTATGTCCTTATCCATACTGCAAATTCTAATTACAAAACACTGTTTTATACAACAAAGTTGAAAATAGAAGAGATAGCTTTTCCATACGTCTGAAATTTGTATTTGCCCCATTTCCAAAGACAAACATGGTGAATATGATATACGGACATGAGCCCTGTCAGTTTGAAGACTAACATGGTGAATATGGTATATGGACATGAGCCCTACCAGTTTGAAGACTAGAACGAAAATGAGCCAAGAAATCCAGGTTAATTTGACTCCATCTCACATAAATAAAATCAGCAAAGGACACTGGTTGTTCAAGGAGATAATGTTCTGGTTTTAACATCCTCTCCATATTTTTGTCAATACTCTGGTTAACTTGTTCTCCATCTCAGTAATTTGTCTAATTCCTTATGTATCTAGCAAGGTAATTGGACTAACCATATTTTGATACATAATATTTTCTTAATCCTCTGAAAACTTTATAGGTGTATTGAATTTATTATAATCATATTTACTGCATTCCTTCTAACTCCTCCCAGATCCTTCCATCCATCTCTCTAGACACCCTCCTACCAACTGCGTGTCTTCCTCCTCCTCCTCCCTTCTTCCTCTTTATAATTTTCTCCCCTCCTCCTCTTCTTCCTCCTCCTTCTCTTTGTCTTCTTCTTCAACACATTACCCATTGAATCTCCTCAGAACTGTTTCAGACATGTTGTCCCTAATAGCTGGTTCTTACATTCATTTTGTCTCTTCTTTTATGATGGTCCTTAAACCTTTGATTCAGGAATGTCATACAGATGTCACATTTATGATGGAGTTCTCTATGGATACTTAGTCTCTGCAGTTGTACAAGTTGTGAGTTTCTGCATATACCACTATCTACTGTACTATAAAATCTCTCTGATGATATTTGAAACCTGCGATATTGTATGGGTATAGAGATAAAATTTAGAAGGCAGTTTTATTCTTTGTCCATTTAGCAAAATAATTGTAGATGGTTCATCTCCGGGACCTATGAGATCCCTAGCTATGGATTCTTGGGTAGATTTACAGTACAAAACATATGTTTTATCCTGTGGAAAGATCATTAAATTCAAACAGAAAGTGGCTTGTTACCTCATAACATTTATGACATCATTGCTCTTGTGGACATATTTTTGCTGGCCCAGTCATTATTATAGCCTCTGGGGTTCACATGCTAGTTCTAACCCTCAACAGCCTGGATAATCCTTTCTGGTCAATAACGGTTTGGTTTCTCCATGTCTTGTGACCAAGATGTGTGCTGTCTTCAGAAATATATTATGATGTATGTCAAAGCATGCAATATTTTGTCAAATATATGTCAAAATAAATAATACATATGATGTCTTAGCATTAAGCTCTGATTAACAATGAAGAGTATTAGCAATAGCTTCTATTATTTGGGAGGAATCTCCGGGACATCCCTGATCAACAACATGAGGGAAAGTGTTCCAAATGTGAAACTGGGCTCTTTTATTTGGCAACTAATGGCTGCTAGAAGGAGCATGGTCTCATGAATAGGGTAAGTTCAGTTCATCTGTTTGTATGCTATAGATTTATATGAGAAGTGTATAAAAGAGTTTCCCATGTTGTGTTTTCAGACATCCTTAGTGTTATTTACTCCTTCTCTCACCTCCTCCTGTATGCAGACCTCCTGCACTCTCTATGTTTTAACCTCCACTCTCATTATTTTTTTCCTCTTCGTATCACCTGTGTTCTGCCATTCCCTAAATCTTTCTTGATTCTCCCATCCAACAACATTTTTCTAGTTTCTTGTTTCTACCGGTTCTCCAAAGTAACAAATTTAGAGATTTGTCAAAAGGTCTGGGTCTGGGCCTGGACCTGGGATACTCACTGTTTTCAAGCTCCACTTTGACAAATTTATAATTTCACTTTACAGCTGAAAAGAATTCTATTGTGCACCTGTAGCACATTTCCATTATGCATTGATAAGTTGATAGACATTAAAGATGATCTTATATCCTAGCAATTGCGAATAGAGTATCTATGATCATGGATGAGTATGTATCTCTAGAGTAGAATTTGAAATTGTTGGGGTATAAGCCTGGGAGTAATACCTGGGGCAAATGATAGTATATTTCTAGTTTTTTTTTTTCTTTTTTTTGGAACTAGCACATTAATTTCCACAATGGCTACACCAGTTTGCACTCCTATGAACAACGAATATGGTTTTTAAACCCATATATATGTATATGTTATTTATTTTTAATTTATTTTACTATTCATGGAAAGACCAGGTTATTTAATGTCTTTAAAAATCACATAAATATTGTTTCTGTTTGGAAATAGAACCAGTTAAGTTCACTCAAGTTTTAAACAAAATATTGATCTACAGTATGAAAATGTGAGTTTTATTACCTGTCTTGTTCAACATTTATAGTTTTGCATGTGTACCACTTGTGACTTCATTCTAATAATTATGTAAATATTAAATTCACATATTCAGCTTTAGTCTTCTGTCCACCAACACCTTTCTTAGAAGACAAACATAGCAATTAAAATTAGTTATGATGTTACTTACTTATTTTTCTTTTTATGAAAAATAATTTGTGTAGTTTTTAAAGCAAAACTATGAGCATCATTTTTAAACTATCATGGAATGTGACTAGTTATTAAAAAGTTAACTAAATGAGCTCATTATTATCCTTACATCTGTGCTGATCATCTCTTAGAGCAGAAGTTCTCAACTTACAGGTCATGAACCCTTTGGCAAGCTGCAATCTCCAAAATTACTGGATCACAAATTATAACAGTAGCAAAATTACAGTTATGAGATCGAAATAAAAATAATTTTATGATTGAGGGTATTCACAACATGAGGAACTGTATTAAAGAGTTGCAGCATTAGAAAGGTTAAGAACCACTGTATCAGAGAGTCCTGACATTTAATTTTTAAAAGATTGACATTTAAGAATGTATCCAATACATCACTAGGAAAATAATATTAGAGAAAATCTACAACTTAATCTACTTACTGGTAATTAGTATTGTATTGGTAACTGATATGCTTCAGTAATTAAATAGTTCTTCACCCATTTAATTCTCAAGGTAATAATTTTAATATTATGTAAAATATATACTCTCATATTTAATCCAATTACCATGTTTTCTCAGTATGTACATGGTTTATATTTCCTCCAAACTGCTATAAGTTTTGAGTAACACGGGATTTGACAAGTAGGCAAAATCATAAAATAGCAATGCTCAGAAGCTCAGAGATGAGAAGAACCACAGGAGTTATCAGAGGCTCTGGTTCTGTTAGTGCGATTCAGCACATGAGCTGTGGCTCAACCTAGGCAATCCAAAACATATGCAGTAAAGAGCAAGCTTGAATTCATATGCTTTGGCACAAAGATCCTTGGGTATTGTAGAGTTACACAATTATAGAATTCATTCATCTGTTTGTGTGAATTCTACCCAGCAAGTCCTGAAGTGAACTTCCCTCTCTCTGACCATTTATTCTAGTAATATCTCAAACTGTACAACTGCCTACTTACAAGAAAATGCCTTCCATTTTTTTTAACCTTAAAAGATTATACTTCTACTGTATTGCTGGGAAGGATCTTCTCCCTCAATATGGCTGCGGGTCAAGTGATATCTATCATCTATTCATTTACTGTTCTACACTTCTCCTCACACAAAACCTGTCACATAAAGAGGCCACAATAATATTTATTAAATATTGAAATGAATAAGACATGCAATTTGTCCTGCCTGCTCTGCTGCACAAGTGCAACTCTCTGGGTCCATGGTTGCCTGAGAAAGTGCTCTGGCAAATGAGCAGTCCTCTTGCCTAGGTTGCCTCTCTTTGTTTGCATCCTCTGTCATGGAGATGGCACCTCCTACTTTGCTTCAGAAAGGTTCCTGTAACACAGACTGTAGCAAGAGTAAATGTACAACACAATACATTGACAGGAATTGAAACAGGAAATACTTTTATGAAAAGCTGACATTGCAGTTACTTTATCTAAATCATGTATTCCTCATTGGCCATATGCTCAGTGTTCATGAACATATGTTATGTTTGGTTTTTATAATGTTGCTCCCTAACTATTGCATAATGGTAAATTTTCACAGAACCCACATGATCGGCATCTGAAACACTGTAATTCTGCCTTTCAGTGATCATGGCCCCAGTTACAGAGATGAATATCTTTTAGGGCAACATGTTACTGAAAGAGGGCAGGGGAGGGTTGGACATGCAAATACATGTGCAGTTGCAGAACAAAGGAACTGAATTTTACAAGGAAATGGGGGTTTCGTGATGGCAAAAAAGTCTAAAATTACGAAGGAAAATGTCCCTTTGTCACGAGCTTAATCTGACATTGTAGCAAAGTGTTATCAACTGATAATATATCTGGAATGAAATTCATTCCTGCTTCTTGGAACTAGAATGCACTTGTGCTGAAGTTCTGTCTTCTGGAAACATCCAGACACTTTAAAAGACATACTTCAGAAGATGGTCTTGGCCTTTGACATTAAAGGTGCCTTATCTGCCACATAGCCTGTGATTATATAATTGCAACCCAATGGGTATGGTACTAATTATATAAGTCACTGCAGCATCTTATGGCTGAAGATTCTAATCTAACACTTCATAAAACAAAACATAACAAAAAAATCTGCAAGCCACCTAGAGTGAGATGATAATTAACTAATAGTAGCCACCCTTTAGGGGTTTCTGCTATAAAATCTCACTCAGTGACTAACTTCCACCAGAACAGGTTATAAATATGAGAGAAAGAGAAATGATGCTCAAACAGAAAATCAAAGCAAAGGGATACTTTTTACGATATAGGAGAAGATTATTTTAAGATACCAAGTTTAGAAAAGTACCATCATAGTTGCCAGCACTATTGGCATTGGCCTTTACAAAAGCAGCAGCTCGATTGTTTAACAGAAAAAAAAAGCGGGGGTAGGGGGGGCTCCCTAGCTCATTTGGAGAATGTAGACTTTGGAGTGTGCATAGATAGCCTTTATCTGTCTGCAGTATTGTAAAAAATCTTCATGAATTCTGAATAAAGCCATCTGGTGCTATTTATAACTCACAAGAAGGGAATTTCAAATCAAAGAATTTATTCAAACTTTCTTCTGCATTTCAACCACCCCCAACGCCCCTCCCCCCCCCCCAAAAAAAAACAACTGCTGCTTTCTATTTTGTTTTCTAGTTTTTAACCCAGCTTTGTCTACAAACCTGTGAGGAGAATAAAGAAACCCAGATTTCAGAGCAGCAATGTTCTTTCTTTATTCTTGCTGTGGGATTGAGTTTTGGCCACAGACAATAGTGATCCTAGACTCCGCAGGAGGAAGTTCCTTTGCCTGAATAAACAGTAGCGTTGGTTGAGCAGCTGAATAACAGGCAAACACTTTAATGTCTTGACACCTTCAGTACTACAGAAACTGAAACCTTTCGCATGAGTCTATGTATATTTTAATGCTTAATCAACCTTAAAGCAGTTAGACTCTGCATCTGCTTCCTTGGAAAAATGAAGCTTGAAGTGGGTGTCAGTTTTGTTCAGAGCTTAGGAAACAATGGTTTCTGGAGAAGTCTTAGCCAGAATTCTAAGGAAAGGCAAGAAACAGACAAAATCGGTTTTAGTATTACAGCTTTCTGATCCCACCATATTCCTCTCCTGTGACTCTGTTCTCCTATGTTTGCCTCACATCTGCTGCTCATGCCCTCATTCTTGCTTGTAAGTTCTCAGAGACTTGCAAAACCAAATTACAGATTCTAAGTCCTAGCAAGAATTTCAATTGTCAGGTCCTAGAACCTAAATTAATATCCTGTTAGTGTTATTGAAAGGACTTGGATGTTTGAAAACAGAATCTCTGAAAAGGTATAATGACTAACAACAATGAATTCCAGAGAAATTTCAATAATAAACTACAGAAACCTGTAAAGAGTTGCCTTTGCTTATTAATTTAAAGAAATCATTTTGAACTCATTTTACTGCTCAGTAAAAAGGAAGTAATAGACACAGTACTGGCTTACATCTCAGATTAAGTGACATAATACAAATGGTTAAGTGGTAATTGCAAACCTGAGACTCTGAAACACTGAGACACAGTATGATAATGAGTATATACCACTTGATACAACTGTCTCCCACACATAGGTAATCTTGGTATTCTATGCCTTCTGGAACTTGTACTTAATAATGTGGCTCTTGATTTAAAAATAGCTCCCATCTCTCTGTGTGTGCATTGTTTTCTGTGCTACATAAAATTAGGACTTTCTATCTTCACCAGTCAGAAAGGCTGTTTGAATGGAGATGTTCCAAATGTGTAGGAGGCAAAATAATGTGTGTCTGCACTTTCTGTGCCATTACTTTTTGCTGTTCATGGTCACAGCACACATTTGTTTGGAAATGTATTACATGCCCCATGGTGGAAAACGCATCAGCTCTTTGTTGTTACGAGATAGGAAATGCCTGTGACTAAACATAGTTCTGAATACATGCAAGCTGGGAGTAAAACCTCACTCCCAGGTCAAGAGCTTTCCCCCTATCTCTGAGCTGCAGGCAGTGCAGATGAGCAGATAAAATGTATGCAGGATGGAAAGACTCTGATACATAGGCAAAGACTTGATAAAGGTATCTACTGCTTTCCTGGTGCCTTGGAACCTCCAAATGTCCTAGGATCTCTGAGATGGTTTGTGAAAATGTCTGCACCAAGTTTCATGTTTCCTAATTCAAAGATCATGTTTATCACATGAATACAGAGTGGACTGAGATGAATCCAGTCATACAATCCAGCCATGTATTCTCTTTCTTGATAATGGAATTTTTGCTTGATGTTCCTTTTAGAATACATTACTGTTATGGCTATTAAAAAGAACTTCTTGATATTTGTCAATTCTCTCAATATTGTTTGGTTTTCTCTTTCTAACTTATTCCAGCCACTTTGTATTGTGCTTACATAGATGAATATGTTATGTTATATCATACAAACAGAATAAATAAAATTTATATGGATTTATTTTTATGTATATGCTATGAACACACAAAAACTCTCTTAGCTTTAATTTTGAGTGTTTATTTTAAGAAAAAATTCAGTCATGCAATTCTACAAAATCTCATATTCTAAAAAGAGGTAGCCATGCATTTGCTGCAGCAGTTCATGGATGCAACGGGGGTGGGGGTAGCTCAAACTCATCCTCACCTACTTTTGAAAGTCATTTGTAGATTTTCCGTCTGAAAATTGGGACAAACTAATTTTGTTCTATTTCCACTTTGCTTCCTATCTCACCATAACATATTTAATAGCTTCTCTATCTACTATGTGAAGTTGAATTTTCTTTATTCATGTTTAAATTACCTTCCCCACATGTCAGAAGGTGCCCTCATCCTGGTGTTTGGGGATTTAATGAACAAATCCATGTTCACTAAGTCTGTCCAATTGTGGTTAGATAGATGTCAATCATGTCTTCTTTCAGACTGCCACTGCAAAGACTTTTTTCTTTCTCTATTTTTGTCATTGTCGATTTTCAGTCCTTTTAGTCCATGGTCATATAGCAGTCCTAGCCCTTGTCAACTCCATTTATTACTCTAGGTAGACCTTTCTGAACACAATGAACTCTTCTCTTAACAAGAATTGGGTAGTAAAACATGCAGAGAGAATATAGTAAAACTCTGTATAATACTGTAAACCATAAATCTGATGATGGTGATGATGATGATGATGACGATGATGATGGTGATAATGATGATGGAATACCTAAAAACAACAGCAATATTAGTTGGTTTCTGGCACATGTTAAACACCCACTCAATGAGAGCTTTTTTATTTGTTGTCACTGATCAGGTCCCACTATAATCTGAACACTTATTTCACACACAGGATTTCCTTTGATCAGGTGCCTCTCACGTAGTTTCTCATCTAATGTTCCAGCCACTCTGCTGAAAAAAGAATGTTGAAAAGAGGAGATCATTGAGTGAGGGTCCTGGCAATTGCCAGGCATCCTTCAAAATATGTTTTTCCTAACTCTCAAAGTAAAGGCAGTGCTTCCTTAGGAGTCCATCTTCACTCACTCTGAACTGCCATTGCTAAGTGGTGGCTCTTCTTTGATCCATAATATTTTGTGTTGTATAAGTGATAAAAGTGATGGTTTTCCTTCCCTAATGAGCACCATAAAACTTACTGAAACCATGGGATAATGATACACAGAAAACTAGCATACTAATTAAATTTAACTAAATAAAGTAACACACTAATTAAATCTAATTAAATTAACACTACATGACAGAAAACATTCAGAGGTATGGATTCTTAACTGTTATTGCAGTTAGTTGACATGAAGTGGCTTTTGCCAAAATGCTTTAATGTCAGGCTTAGTTATATGAACTTGGATTATCCCTCTCTATACTTTTTCTTTCCAGTGTTCCTTTGATGATCAATTCTTCAGAAATCAAAGAAACACTGACAGTTTTAAACTTTAAATCCAAGAATTTTGGGATTAGATTGCAAACGAAGCAAAGGTTTACATTTTGACAAGTAGATGAATAAATACTTCTTTTTTCTATGTTTCATCTACTTGAATAGGTTTTATAGAATAGTGACTTCTGTATTATCTGGAAAAGATAGTGTTAAAAACATTTTAGAACATGTAGCTGTGCCTCTGGTTCTAATGAAGAGTTAACACATGTTGCAGATTAAATGTAGACATTAGTTAATGAAATAACAAGTGAGATGAGTCAGCTGGTTCAAGAAAAATCCGAAGAATCTTATATTCTTCTGGAAAAACACAATAGTAAAATGGATTTACAAATATATGTAAAATAGGCCTGTCAACAGGGAAATTATCAATTACATGGAATATAACTAACTTGCTTATCTGTAAAGAACTATTTTTATTATTATTTTTCCATAATTTATAAAGTTATGAAAAATCTCAAAGACAATGGAGGATTAAGGAAACTGTGATGGAACAGGCAGAAATCTAGCTGTTGGTCTGTTGTAAGAAACTGGCATGTGTCTTACAGGAGTAGCAAGAAAAGATTCCTATATTTTGAATGCTTTTTTGACAGAATATGAATAAGAAAGTGTCTTTAAGATGTTATAAAATAGCATGAACCAAACTAAAGAAGCTTTTCATCTATAAATATCAGGTCATTTCTAAAATATAGGAAGAGGTGGAAAATCAAATCTGATTGAAAGAGGCCTATCTGTGGGTAACAGGCCATTTTCTGTTGAGGCCATGGAAGACATGGATGCATGTGAATTCTTGTGGGAGCAAAGAAAGGCAAGTCAACGGAGCAGTAAGGGTTAGTCATCTTCTACCTTTCCTGGGAAGATCTGATGATCTTCAGGTGGCAAGCAGTAGAGTACGGTTTAAGAAGGGGTAACTCAAAGGGACAGTGATCCCAAGAGACCCCCTTTTAAAAAGATTTTACGTCATAATTTTCCTGGTGAAAATCCTCTTAGTTAATGTCCCAGCTTCTCTTTTGAGCCCATCTTTTGTCCTCATGAGGAAAAAAATCATATTCAACTTCTAAAACATAATTTTAGTATCTGAAAAGTGCTGTGAAGTTCTGAAGCAAGAGGCATATTCAAACTGATGCACCAAAACTCATGATCATTTTGTTTTCCTTGTTGTTGTTGTTTCTTTGGTTTATACTGCTGTCTGATAGCTGGGTTTGCATTTTTCTGTTTGGATCTAATCTAGCAAAACTCCCCCTTCCCCTGCTGCCTTGTTTTGCTTTTCAGTATTCTCTGTTCTACATGATTGCACACTCGTGACCTACCATTGCAACTTCATGTGTCATGTCTTGGGAAAGCCTTTTTCCTCTATGGATATACATTAAGTTTTGTTTTCTTTTCCTCAATGTTTCAGTCCAAAGAAGAATTTTTTTTCACTTATTGTTATTTTTAAAAATGATAGTAGAAATCCCATATTAAGTTCATGTTGTACAATGTAATATATCAATTCTTATGTATATTGTATAATATTTCTATCAGGTTTAACATGTTTAACTCTTCAGGAATAATTTCTTGCTGGAGACATGGCCCAATAATTAAAAGTACCTGCTGCTCTTCCAGCAGACCCAGTATAGATTGCAATACCCTAATTGTCGGTGCTGCTGTTCTCCCCTCTAGCCACAACAGGCACTGCATGCATATGGCACTGGGATATATATAGACTACTAGAACTTCTACATCTATCACACTAAACTAAGTATCATTGATAGAACACTGCTGTGGAATGTCATTCTGTATGTTGTAACTATGTGTTGCTCTGATTGGTTGATAAATAAAATGCTGATTGGCTAGTAGCCCAGCAGGAAGTATAGGCAGGGTAAGCAAATGAGGAGAATTCTGGGAAGAGGAAAGGTCAAGTCAAGAGTCATCAGCCAGACACAGAGGAGGCAAGATGACAAGGCAGAACTGAGAAAAGGTACCAAGCCACATGGCAAAATATAGATAAGAATTATGGCTTAATTTAAGTGTAAGAGCTAGTGAATAATAAGCCTGAGCTAATGGTTGAACAGTTATAATTAATATAAGCTTCTGAGTGGTTATTTTATAAGTGGGTTGCAGGACTGCAGGGGCTTGATGGAACCGAAGAAATCTTCTGTCTACAGAACAACCCCCTCTCTCCCATCCTGAGTTGTCTCTATAGCCTCTGGTTACTACCATTTTATTCACAACTTCTATGACACCATTGTTTTAGATTCTACATGTGTATGATAACACAATGTAAAGCTTTAAAAGTCTTCCCATTAAATTTTCTCTCACCATATCTTGAACAGGTTCATATTTTGGGGTGTATGCAGAGGTCAACGCTGGAGTGCAATCCCAGGAACCATAATGGTGTTGCTACCTTTTAAGTTTCTAGCAGTTGACACCATGGTCTCTTACGTTATAAAACACTTTGAGTACTCACCTTTTTTCATCCTTTCCTACTCTTTAATGATGAACGAAAGTCCTCATCTGGGATTCCTTGAACCTTCAAAATGTCCTTTTATTCTAGCAAAACATGTGTGAGCCTGTTTCTATTATGCAGTTTTGTCTTTGCAATACACTCCATCTAAATAGACTCCGCAAATCCAGCCAGATGAATTTAGTGATATGAATGCTGAATTTTGAATTTCAAAAACAAGTTAAATTAAAAGATTAAAAAAATATGCCATACAAATAGAGGATCAGCTACTTTTAACTATGTCATATTGGGTGGGACATAAAGATAAAATAAAATAAAATAAAGCCTAAATTGTGCTAGTCTTAGAGTGCCAACGTCTGAGAGGCAATTAAGTGAATAGAAGACTGAATAATCTGAAATCACAAATGTAAATAATTTTTTTCAATATTTTGTAAGAAACATTTTTGGTAAATCTCATTCTTTCCTGCTTCTTTCTGGGTTTACATATTCCTCTCAGGAAAGATGAACTGTGGGTTCTCTAAGATCAGGTTAGCAAAGTCAATCAGGCAGAAGTAACTGAGGAGTTTTCTTAGTGCTTTTTATGCAAAAGAACTTTATGACTAACCCTGGACATATAATCTTATAATCCCAGCTACTTGGAAATCTGAGACAGGAGGATCACAAGTTTAAGACATATTTATACTACAGAGCCAGATCAAGGCCAAAGTAGGCAGAAAACAAGTTTCTTTCTTAAAAGTAAGGAAAAGGGTTGGGGTAGGGGGAGCCCTGGCCATGCTGTTCAATGATAGAGATCTGTAACACAGGGATTGAGGTGGTGGTTCTATCCTGTGTGTGAACAAGAAAAAATAAGTGAGAATAAAACCACACAACTTGGGTGTGCAAGTCTGTTCTGAGAATATAGAGCCTGGACTTTCACTGGAACCTTGTCCCTTGGGGTATACCCACTCCAGGTTTTGAAACACAGACTATTCTAACAGTTTACTGTTGAAGTGCAGAATGTCTTATGTTGTGCAACCACAAAGACACATCCAAAACACTGAATTTTGAGGTGGGGAGAGGATGTCAATAATTCTCAAACCTTATATTGTTTTTGCATCCCTTAGTTTTATGTTCGCTACATTTAAAGGTTGAAAGCAATGCCTCACACATGCCTTATCCATAGCTGTACACTAGTTCCCAAGTAGGAGTGAGTAGCCTGGTCAACTGAGGAGCCTTAAGAAATGCTTGTGCTGGCTCACAACTTTATTCCCAGGAACAGGAGGCAGAGGCATGAGAATCTCTGAGTTTATGGCCGGCCTGGACTTCAGGGAAAGTACCAGGAGAGTCAGAGCTGTCCAGGGAAAAAGACAAATAAAACAAACAAACAAACACCTTGTCCTGGAAACAACAAACAAAAATGCTTGTGCGGGATAAAAGCAAAACAGGGAATCACTGACTTACCGGGTTTTGAGTAAGGCCTGAAAATTAGTTAATTTTAGTTCATCGCAATGCTGCAGATATGAGAATTAGTCTTTGGAAAATGTCTCGGGAATCTTTTATTCTTATACAAACATAGAAAGGTATATATTTCTGCATAGTTTTAAGTATGTTCATTATTCTTGGTGGAGAAATATGAACAAGTTAAAAATGGATAGTTTCCTTAGTCTATATGTGAAGCTACATCATGCTATGACAGGCTGAGTAGTTTGATCTATAGAATGGTTTCTCATATTTTCATAGCTTTGAAGTCCAACATCAGGGTTCAGGTAGATCCTAGTGAAGGTCTTCATTTTCAAACAACCCTTTGTCTTTTCATTTAACTTTCACATGCTTGAGAAAGTAGTCAACTCTAAAAAAAAAAGAACATGAATTTCACCCCATAGGGCCCACAGCCATTATCAAGTCACCAACCACAGGTTCCCATACAAACACTTCTCATAGTTTTGACCTGGGGATTTGGGGAGGCACACAAGCAGGCATTCCACAGCAAGAGGGAATTCAGTCAATTTCCAAAAAGAAAAGAAAACAACAATTCTATAAACACTAACCTGTCTTGGGCAAACGGTTTTATTTGCAGCTATGGCCCATTTTATCTTAGCTAGAATTACTTTTGTGGCAGAGGAGCATGCTTTATGCACATGTGTGGAGATCAGCTGACAGCTGAGGTCAGTTCTCTCTCCCTACCATGTGGGTCCTGGGGGTTGAATGGAGGTCATCAGGATTGGTGGGAGAGTGTTCCTACATTGAGCCATCTTGCTGGCCAACCCATTGGTTAAACTTATTTTTTCACAAGATGAAGAATTTTATGCCTGTTTATAATCCCCACTGTAATAGAATTTGAATACATTAAGGAAACAACCTTCTCGGGTAGATTAATACATATGTAATCACATTCATGTAAATTTTAGAAACATTATTGATTTCTATGCAGACCTTGACATTTGGAAATGTAGATATCTGTCTTTTTTATGCATTATTATCTTGTTATATAATTAAGTAATATTAATGAGAACATTGAAAATTTTGTGGATCAATGGCAATCAGGAGCATTTGTTTATGATTTCTTAACCTACTACACACTCATCAATCAGTAAAATCTAGAGATTTAGCTATAAATGGGAAAAGTAAGATAATTGGAATGTATATAGTCATATGTGTTCTTTTCAAAAAATACAGCATTTTGCTACTATTTTAAAACAGTGTACTTTAGGACATGGTACTAATAGTGAGCCCAGGAGCTCCAGCCATTCTTCTTGACTTCACTGTTTATAATTAAGCAGCACTGACCTGCCTGCTAGTCCTCCAGTAGCTGTTAGCAACCTGCTGTTGAAGCTGAGGGCTATTTTTGCAATTATAATATGTGAAGACTGAAATACATTAAGATAAATAAAGTGTCTACCTTATTAACAGGCAACTCATTTCCACACTTGAGTACCTATCAATAGGGGTTCTGAGTTCAGTCTCCTTCGCTGATGATGCTTCCAAGGTTTAAATGCAGCCAAGGTGGTGGCACCTCACTGCTCTTTCTCCTGGGCTTTGCAATTCACTCTTAAGAGGTGGGAGGAGGGTTAGAGTTTTTAAATAATGGAATAAGACTAAAAGCTTTTAAACCCACTTTGAAGGAAAACATGTTCAGACAAAAACAAATGCATTGCTGGCATAAAAAGAACCCTCTCTGTATTTATAGCGGTGGTGGCAGCCAGTTGTGATGCAGGGTCTGCAGCCAACAGTCTTGATACTGGTGGAGTAGCTTAGGTTCCAACCATTAGTAAGCAGAGTTAGTTCAAGATTACTAAATATTCCTGCGGAGCAGGCCATATGTCTCAGCTTTGAAGTGAACTAGTTTTTCAACTCCCTTTGATCATTAACAAGTAGGAATGTATTTGTGGCATACTTATACTTCAGAGGTGAGTACATGAAATCAGAATAAGAGGATGAATTGTTTTGATGAAATTGAATAAAATTTTAAAGAATAGAATACACAGACACAAGCTTCAAAAAAAAAAAACAGATCTGTATGTGAACAGCATTGTGGGGAACAGGAAGGAAAAAGAAAGTGACTACTTTCTGAGAAATAACAGCCTCTAAAAACTGTTGAGAGAGAGGGAGTCTAAAATAAGTAGGATCCATCAACAGAGCAGTTAGATATTTAAATACTGACTCATCCACCTGACTCTCACTCCACACTTCTAAATCCCATGACAAATCCTTTTGCAAGTGGCCTTCCACAGGAATTAGCTGGATAAGCACAGAGCTTTTCTCCAAGAAGTCTCTCTGTGTCAGAGCACCTGACTAGCTGGACATTAACGCCCATGCCGACCCATTAAAGGACAAGAACAGATTGTTTTGAAGGATCCACTTTGCTCCACTGCCTTGATAATCTCCTTTAAGTTGGCATCAAGAGCCTAACAGAGTGGTGAATGTTTCAAAATGCATTTCAGTTGAAAGCCATTTGAGAGTGCCCATTGCACAGCCATAAAACTGTTGACTACTTTAACTTCTCACTTTTTAGTGTAAAGGTTGACAGTTACTTTCATGCTTTTCCCAACACCATTCCTAACTTCAGTAGAAGATCTAGTTGACATAACTATCCACTATTATTGTGTCCCACCTCTCACCTACATTTCAGTGTTAGTATGTCATGTTCCAGGTTGTCCTTAAAGCTTCCCTCTTATCCAAGTCAACACTGGTCTATGGCATTAATCTTGCCTGTTGAGTACTAGAGACTCTCAGAAGCATGCGTCTATTGAGAAAATACTTCTTAATTGTCACAGGGGGCTGGCAAAGACAATCTAAAGGCATGTCAGTGGCACGGGTACCAAGGATACCCATTCTCTACAGAATAATTCAAAAGAGGTTTGTGTGATGGAGCAGAAAGAGACCTATAGGCTCACCTACTCATATCATACATGACAAAGTATTCTGATAATGTTCCACATGGGGAGTACCTTTTGGTTCAAGAAATTGATTAACTGCCAAAATCAAAATGGGTAAAATTAGAGCAGCGAAGAAAAATGCTCTGGTTGTCCACATCATCTCCTATGAACAACTGCATAATCTTGAACTACAGGTGCTTCTAACCCATCTTCAGCATACAATTTCAATGTTTCTCATCTGTAAAATTGGGAGAGTAGTCATTTTTGCTTCTTAGAATCATGGAGAAAATTAAATAGAATAGAATATATGCAGATAGTAATTAACACAAATACCACAAATACGTATCTATCTGTCTGTCTATTTGCGTATATAGTCATAGACATAATTGTACGAAATTTAACAGTGGAGGAACTAGAATCAAAGTAGTCAGCTAATATAATCACCAGTTCAGTCAAAATTATATAACAGAACTCCAAAAATGCTTTAACAGTCAGAGAAAACTAAAAATGTATGTAGCTCCTCTTTGAAAAGTTTTCAATGTATTTGCTCTCTTAGATTGCAAATCTATGAGATTAAGTGTGTCACAACTATCCATCAATAGTTTCCAATGGTAGAAAAATGATTGGCTGCCCTTAATGGCGAACAGTAAATCAGTTTCTCCTCATTACCCAACCACCGGGAGACCAACTAATTAAAATATGCCAAAATGTAAATGTATGTACTAAGAAGATGAACTTTCTTTACATTTTTAACAAAAATACCACATTTTAGATTAATGCATGGAAAATAAAATGACATTCCATGTCATGTGTGTTAGTTGATGAAAAGTAAAAATACAAACTTAGAAATGAAGTAAAATCCACTACCAGGATGAAAAGTGCTCTTTGGAATGCCTTTAACGTGTAGATAAATATAGTTGACAAAACAAATAATAATTAGTTCTTGATGACAAGCCATTGATGTCTAAAGGACATGTAAAACACTTAATGATCCTTTTTTATTAATTAAATTTATTCATTTATTTTATATCTGGACCACAGTTTCCTCTCCCTCCTCTCCTCCCCTTCCTTACCCCACCTCTCCTGGGCCCTCTGCTCCCACCTCCCCTCCCCCTGCCCCAATCCACTCCTCTTCTGTTTCTGTTCAGAAAGAGGCAGGCCTCCCTTGGGTGTCAACAAAGGATGGCATATCAAGTTGAGGTAGGACTATGCTCCTCCCCTTGTATTAAGACTGGGCTAGGCAACCCAGTATGAGGAATAGGTTCCCAAAAGCCAGCCAAAGTATCAGGGACAGGCTCCACTCCCAATGCTAGGAGTCCCATAAGTAGACCAAGCTATACAACTGCCACACATATGTAGAGGGCCTAGGTCGGTCCCATGCGGGCTCCTTAGCTGACTGCCCAGTTGTCTGTGAGTTCCTGTGAGTCCAGGTTATTTGTTTCTGTGAGTTCCCTTGTGATGACCTAGATGCCTCCTGCCTCTTACAATCCCTCCTCTCTCTTCAACAGGATGCCCGGAGCCCAGCCCAGTGGTCGGCTGAGGATCTCTGCATCTGTTTTCATCCATTACTGGATGAAGGCTCCAATGATTCTTAAAATGAAGAATGTTTTGAAACACATCACTGACACAGTGGTTGGGTGATATTTTGAGGTCATTCACCTGCTGAGCAGAATTCTGGGTTATGTGCAACCTGCTTTATTAAGGAACTGAGATAAGCATTCTAGAAATATATAGTGTTCATATTCTTTTTTCCCTAGTTCCTGGGTTGTGGGTTATCGTCTTTTGATTTGTGAGCAGAAAAACCACCATTTCTGAGAACATGCCAATGTGGGCCAAATTAGCCTTATTGCATCCAATGGAGATTAATTGGGAAGAGAGGGAGGAAAGGAGATATTTTTCACTCAGATAATAGAATTCTTGTTCAATATTTTTCTCCTGTTTATTAAACTTTAAACAGGAAAATTATTCAGAACTATGTATTCTCAAATCTTTGGCTACCAAGGCCATGGGTTGATGTTAGAGTTTCCTGACTCTTTGTTAATTTTAGGCTGTTATCCAATCATACTGATCACTCTCAAGATTTTGTAGTTCAACTATTTTATTTTATATTTTATTTTAGTTCAACCTGGGAAAAAGTATGAGTGATATATTAAAGCTATAAAATTAAGGTCAGGATACAGAGCAAAGTAACGCCCAGGGAAATATAATGGAGTCTATCCATCAAATTTGAAAATACACATGAGCCTTAAGTGAAGATAACAATGTGAAGTCAATTGAACTTTAAGGGACGTACATAGTTGTGCCTGTATCTATCTAATAACCTCAGCAATTACACACTTTCTTTTACTAGGATGAGAAGCCGTTGCAGACAAAATGCAGTTTTTTTTTTAATGAAACTGCTTATGCAAGCCCTGTCTTAAAATAAAAATGGTGACTCACACAGCTCTGCTTGACACCGCAACTCATTAAATTCCCTGTTCTTGCCTTCTTCACTGTCTAGCCAAGTTTTAAAGGTTGAAGGATGGATCCCCCAGGTCCTAGTGGGGGACTCTATTCCTGAGCTATCCTGCCAGATTATGTTTGGTTTTGTGTGTGTGTGCACATGTTATTCTCTGTCCTATCAAACCTTTTTTCTCCTAAGGTTTTATTATTTCTCTATCTTACCTCTATTAAAGTTCCATTAATCCCCTTAGATGAAGTCTAATCAGGATAAAACCATTGGTTCTTCCTTATCTTTAAGTGGTTGCTTTTTCTACCCACTCTGGGAATGAAGGAGAATTCAGCAGAGAGTATGCACAGACTACAAGACTTCCATTTTTCCTGCACATTGATCCATGATTAACAGTTATAAGAGAAGTTCACTAGAAGAAACGTGTGTAGGGGCTTCCAATGAGGTGACTGGAGCGTGCATTAGCACCCTGAGGCTCCTGGTACATACACTTCTCCCTGTCCTTGTCTGCACCAGTTTTGATTCACCCCTCTCTAGTTTCTGATAGGGAAAAGCAACTCTGTTCTTGAGGACTCTCAGAGAGAAAGCAGAAGCTGATGCTATTCTTCCCTGGAAAATGAGTTTGAAATGATGTCCTCCAGAAAACTAGCTCCTGCTTTGTGACCCCATTCTTTGGAGCTAAGTACTTGAGATGATTTTCTATGAGAAGAACATTAACTATAATGCAATACTATCCTCACCTTACCCATGGGACTGCACTCATTTGAACACGGTGTCTGTGACACAGCAGCTTCTTTTGTGACTAGAGAATCACTGGACATTTCACAGGACCCAGGACACATAGAAGACTGCTCCTTCTATTCTCTGATAGATGTGCATGCACTCAGCTTTGCCAGTGTTCACTGATTTTCCTTGGCTTCTCTTATTCTTGTATTTGTTTCAAATAGTCTCACCAAGAATAAGCTGCCTTAACTGTGATCGGTATGTAACATAAAGAAAAAAATGTTAATAAACAAGTTAACATATAAAAAAGTATACACTGCCTCAACACTATACTTCTACAGTATTTTTTTTCTTAGCTCAATGTCTCTTTCTATCCATATTTGATTATTTCCTCTAAGTATCAGCTCTGTCTAATTATAAAATCTTCCATTCTGTGTTTATAAGCATGGAAAATCCATCAATAAACCACTAAGTGGGTCATGTGGACATGGAGAGAGAGAATAGCAATAGGGTGATTCTTTTTCACATGTTCCTTTGCCAAATCAGTGTGGCTGACTAGAAATTTCAGTAGAGCAGTCCTTCCCCAATGCAGTGCTGATTGGAGTCACCCCTCCTACAGAGCTCCTCAGTCTAGAATCCTAGGTCACTGAGTCCAGAGATTTGAACTATAGTCCTGAGGAGCGTCTATTGTTGCTGGTGATGACTATTTTGGGTACTAACTGGTTCAAGGAATAAAGGCAGCATTGGCTTAGCAGGAAGTAAAGAGAATGCTCCAGATGAAATCACTTTTGCTGTCTTTGGACCTGAACAGGGTGTCTAGGGATAGATAAAGTGCTATATAAGTAGAATTCTTTTTGAGCAAAATGGCAACTTTTCTCCTGCCAGGAGGTAGAATGTATCCATTATCTCATTTCTGATTAAAGATGTGCTGAGAAATTTTAAACTAATATTTCTTCCAGATGTCATATGGAATTTGACCTGGTGTCTATCATTATCACCATAACCTGCTGTGACTGAGTTCCTGGTGCCTTGAAAGTCAAGGAAAATATGGCCTCAGTTAATACTCTAGAAATTATCAGTGACTTAAACAAAGAGAGTTTGAGACCATACCTGCAACCTGAGGAAACAAAGAAGCTGCGTGTACGTCAAGACCATTTTGTTGAGAGAGGTAGTTCAATAGTTAAAAGCACTTGCTGTTCCTCCAAGCAATTCCCTGCAGCCACACCCAGCAGCTCACAAACACCTGCCACTCCAGCTCCTGGGGACCTCATGCCCTCTGGCCTCCTACACACATGCCATGCAATAACAGTCATCAATCAAATTAAATCTTAAAATATTTTCATGTAAAATAATGCTACTTAAGTGAGAAAAATATAAAATATTCAGAAGATCATAATGATACAGTTAGGTCTACTTTTTTTTGAACTCAGATGATTTAATTTTAGAAGTACTTTAAACTGCATTCTCTTGCTCTTTTTAGGCTGTCTACTAGTTTCTAGATACACGTTGTCAATATCAGCTTTTCTGAATGGATTTTACTGCTCTGAAATAAAGCTTACCTATAAACCTCTTCTCAGGTTCACTGGCCTCATTCCCTCCAACAGGATTCATGTCTCCAATTACTCAAAAGTCTCCCAAGAAACTCATTTTATCATTTAATAGCATTGGAATGGCTGGAGTCTAATTTAACGTTATTAGATATCCCCTGGGCAGCAATTTCTTAATGGTATTTATAAAATGTAAACAGTATGCAAAACAGAAGTCAATAATTGATTTAGTCTAATAACTATTTTGGTTATTTGGTTGTTCTCTCAGCCTTGATAAGTTGTAGTGATGGACATGCACACCATTTTATCTGATTTTTATTTTCCTTTAAACTGAATAGAAGGTTTCTACCTTGATGCATGGTAATAAACACTTCAAAGAAACTGGCTGTATTGGATTCTTGGACCACTCTAACCACTTGGATCATCTATCTGTTATTTGGGCAAGAGAATTTTGGGTTTGGCACAGAAACTTGCTTCTGAAGATCAAGGTGTTATAAGGATTTGATTCTGATGAAGCATCTCTCCTGGCTGGTGGAAAGCTGCCTCTTTTGTGAGCCTTCCTGGGAAAGAAAAGAGCAATCCCTGGGATTTCTCCCTGTATATTTTGAGAACACCATCTTCTAAGACTAGGTGTCCATTCTCTTAGAATCATTAAACTTTGACTATCTTCTTAAAGATCCTGTCTCCAACCTGGTAATGATGTATGACAAAACACCAGAGATTAAAAAAAAATCATAAAGACAAAATGTTTCTGTGAGCTCCAGGTTTCAGAGCTTCTCATCCTCTGTTGGGTGGCCCTGTTGCTTTGGTACTGTGGTAACAGAAACAGTACATGATGGTAGGAGCATTGTCCCTGGAGAGTCCTTTATCACACATCAAGATACGAAAATGAAAGCCTGGGCTCCTCACGGCCTCTAGGGCATGTCTCTTGTAGCATGATTTCCTCCCTATATTAGACTCCACTCCTTAAAGTTAGCACAAACCCTCATAAGGTCACAAGCTACTAATGTAACCTCTAGTAGATGTGCTTTTAAGATGTAAAACTGCAGCCTATGGCTTCATTCTAAGAAAGCATGGAAAGGAAGGCTCTAACTTAAGTACATGTTTCTTATAAAAGCAGAGCATGCTAGTGACAGGAAATATGTACTATGGCGGGAGCGGATTAACAAACTAAGATGTTCTTCAACATCCTCCAGAAGTAGCTGCTCCTGTTATTCTGTTCCTCCAGGATCTGCAACTGTATTCATTTTAAACATTCATTTATTTTCATTTAATGGATCTGAATGCTTTGCCTACATATAAGTATGTGTACCAAACGCCCATAGAGGCCGCAGAAATGTGTAGGTACTAAAGCCACAAGAAAAAAGAAAGTTTTAAAACTTCTGGGCAGTATGCTATGGTTTCTTCTCAAATACATCACTTCACTTGGATTTAAGATTTTTTTCCTTTGCTGCCAAATATAGGATCAGCATATAATGAATAAGCATTTTCTCTTTATTGTGGTATAAATATCATGTACTTAATGGAGTGTGCTCCCTAACATTGAGTTCAACTTGCTGTGTACACCTAAGCAATGCATTGTGGAAATCACATGTGTACTGGAGACAGATTCAGGTATCAATGAATCTGAGGAGCCCACCCATTTAAAATAATGCAGTGCAAGAAGAGTAGATACCAGAAAACAAAAGAAGAACTCGCCTAAAGTGTAGGCAACTTTAAACATATTATAATCCTTGGCAAATGTGATGAGACCATAATTTCTGAAAGTTGAGTAATCATTGTTATCTTCTGTGATAATTAAAAAAAAGCCCATGACAATATCATAGGACAAGGAAATTCACTGCAGTATGTTAAGTATTGTCTTAGTTACTTTTTTACTTTATTATTGCTCTGAAAAGACACCATGACCAAGACAACTTATAGAAGAAATAGTTTATTGAAGGTTTACAGTGTCAGAGGGTTATGGTTCATAACTATGATGGTGCGGATTATGGCAGCTGGCAGCAGGCAGGCAGTCATGACACTAGAGCAGTAGCTGAGAAGTTGTATCTGATTCCACAAACCTAAGGCAGAGAGAGAGAGAGAGAGAGAGAGAGAGAGAGAGAGAGAGAGAGAGAGAGAGAGAGAGAGAGACCTAAATGGGAATGATGCGAGTTTATGAAATCTCATCTCCTAATCCTTGCCAAACTGTTCCACCAGCATGTACTCAAATATACACATCTATGAGGATCATTCTCATTCAAACCACCACAACCACCATCTTAGAAATGGCTTTCAAAACATTTGTGAACTTGCTAAAGTTGTGTTTTTAAAGTGCTCGTGTTTCAAAGTCAAGTAGTTCTTATTTGAAACAACAGGACTATGTCTGCAATTGAAAACTGAATACCAAGCAGCCCATAGACAGGCTTTACTTTCCTTTGTTAAATGCACACTCTAGCAGAACATGCACTTCCATTGTCTCTCTGTACGTTTTAAACATTTTATCACAAGTACCTTCTGTGTGAGTAGATTATAAAAGCTCCCCTCAAAAATCTAATCTCACTGCTCTTTTCAATAATATTCTGTGTAATAGATTTACAATGAAATACTAACATCATTTTTAAAACAATGAAACGTTCACTTGAATTCACCTGATAAATTAACATTAACTTTGTATAACAATATCTATGTGGAAATAATTTTTGAAATAATAGAACAATACATAAAGAGGCTTATTCTAGTTTCATAAGAGCTCATGGATGCTGTACTCTGTAATTGTATACTTTCGGTCTCAGTTCTCTTGCTGCAGGAAGAGTCCATCAGAGTCACACCATTACTTACTTATTTTACCTACAAACTGTGGGCTAACTTTAGATTTCAATTCAGTTATGATTATTATCAATTGGAAAGTAAGCATGACAGAAGATGGGTTTTTGCATTGATTTATTATTAATTTGAAACAATTCTTAAAGGTAGGACTGCCCTAAGACAGAAGTAAATTTGACAGATAATGCAGCAATTAATGAATGGAATTCCAACAATATGCAGGCTGCTCAGCTGATTTTCCTTCATCTATATTGTTAATTCACACTGAGGGATGTTTCTTTGATGCACAACCTCCTGTTGTAAACTCATCATTTTATTGTGTATTTATTTATATGCATCACTTTTTCCTTTAAAAAGTGTTTAAATTTATAATTCTGTCAGAATGTATATAAAGTTAAAATTTTATGTATTCTTCTATTTTAACAAAAGTTGAAAGCAGTCTGTTTCTTTCATGAGTTACTTGTGTCCATTATGAACACAATCTGGGTTTGAGATTAAAATGTTTATATTAGAAACAAAGCTTTGAATTTCTATATCTTTCAAAACTATTTTAACATTGTAAAATATTTTGTATATGAACGCATAGTAAATATTTAAATATGATTTAGTATTACATGTTTGTGGGTATATAGCTTGTTTAATTAGAAGATTTTTCGTTCTTGAATACTAATTTGGTAGGTTTTCTTTTTTTATATTTTCAAGTACAAAAGATTGGTCTTTTCTCCTTCCTTCCTTAATACTGAGATAATTCTATGGGGCAAGAGACACTGAACTGCTGAATGTATATGAAAATTTCCAGGGAAATATATAGGCTACTGGCACACCTGACCTCATATATGACTTACCTAATCTATGCTTCTTAACTTTGAATAATTTTAAAATGCATCTGTACTGTTTCATCTACTTTGCTGCGTTAACCAAGGCTAAAATGAACTCAAAAAATTTGTATCCATACATTTTCATCTCAAAAAACTTGAAATTAAAAGATTGACTAATTAGCAATGAGCAGCAGCAATTCTAGAGCAAAATGTTAGTTATAGATTATATTTCTACCTTTGAATTTGTCATTATTAATAATAAATTTTATTTATTATTGCTACCAGTCAGCATTTCTCAAACTCTTATGTGTATTCTTTGGTTCCCTTAAAGATTTTGTAAAATGTAGGCCAGTAATAATGCCTGAATCTCTGTAACTCTAAATGGATCTTAGGTGTAGGTGATGCTGCTGAGGAAGACACCATAGAATATCCATGTTCAAGATCAATTGACAGGCCAGGACATCACACAGGACTCCTAAATTATCTTTGTTTTGAGATGATAATAAAAACTCTGACGTGTAATTTAAAATTTATATAAATACAATTACTTTAAAGATTATACTGATATTATTTTTCCTTTTCAACTCTCAGTATGAAGGTTGGTGTGACTTATATCATAAAGGTTTGAATTATAAGGCTGAGGATATAAAATGTGTAATTTTAACATTTAAAATAATTTGTACTACGTGTTTCTAAATGATAAAATAATGGCTTTCCACTCCAGTCAACACTGTTCAAGAAATGTGTATGAGCATGTACATACGAATGTCTGTAAATGTGTATGTATACATTTGCATGCATATATAATATGTTAGATTTAATGGGTTTAATAGGATATTCCAATAATAATGCTTATCTTAATTTGTTTGAATTTTTAAAAATTGAAATTTAAGTTTTTAAATAGTGAACCAAGTATATTTATTCTTGGGAAATTTGACTTAATTCTTGTTGAGTTCAACGTATTTTTTTAGTTGCACAGTACTGGTCAAATCATTTAATTTGAGCTTGTTAAATCAAGAGCTCTTACATTGGAGGAAGCTGGCTGCTTGAGTTGTTAGGGAAAGGGAGCATACTTGAATAGCCACAGTTTAATAATCTAGCTAAAATACTTTCATATATCAATATACTGATTCAAACACTTGACATTTCACAATCCTGTAGACTCCAGTAAAATATCTGAGAAGGAGGTTAAAGTGTGACAATCATTCATTAATAAGGGTTTTTGGAAGTGATAATGTTTTTTAGATAAGAAGGCTTTTGGGTGATGACAGATGGCTGTTATGATTATAAATAGATGTCTCCATAATTTTAGTTAATTAGATATGGTTTATGTATTGAATATGTATCCTTATTTATTGATATATTATTGATGAATGTTTAGAATATACTGGTAAACTAGTTAATACTTGGTTGAGTTAGAAAATGAATGTTGATTTTCAGCTATGGAATTTCTCCCCCAATACTCATAAAAGAAAGACATGATGAACTAAAAGTTTAGTCATTATTAATAAAGTTTTAAATATCACACAATCCTCCTTTTGTAGGTTAACTGTATGTTTTATATGCAATCCTATTCATACTCATAAAATCACTAATTTCATGTATCTTTAATTTATGGTATAAGTATTTTCCAATATGAGATTTGTAATGGTAACATTTTCTTGAAAATCTTTATGTCATTGATTATTATTTTAAGCTAATAACTGTAGTAAAAAAGTTGTGGTTCATTTCATATGTTTATTTAAGATTTTGATCATGCTAAATGTTGGAATATTTAAATTGGAAGAATTATACATTATTGACTTACACATTAAAATGACTGACATTAGAGGCATTACTTACATGTCTTAGAATCTACAATGTTTTTTCTCCTTAATATTTCTTTTTTAAAAACATATATGGTGCTCAACATATCATATTTTCAAATTATAGCATTTTAAGGAGACTTCCTGCATCATATTCACAATGAGAGTTTTCCTCTGAAAGTCCTCTCTCAGAAAGGAACAATTTAAATTACCAAATAAGGACTGATTCGAATAAAAACTAAACTTGAGACAGTTATCCCACATTCCACACTCACCTCTCATCAGAACCTATACTAATTCAGTATGGTGCCCTTTGTGAAAATATAATCCAATCTTCTGTTGAAACTTTAACACTTCATCTTAGAAATTAGGTATTTTGAAATAAATTCTATTGAATTTAAAAAGTGGAATCATAGGTTCTGGCAGAATATACGATCTCATAGTGATTTGTTTAAATTCTGTCCATTAATACTAAATAGCTAAAAGACAAAACATCTCTAGAACACAACTGGTCTCTATGTTTCAAGTTCTTTTATATGAGCTAAGAGAAGAGTTAGAATTGCATATTAGTATCTCAAGGAATATAATTAAGGAAAGTTGAATTTCATAACATATGTTAAACAAGCAACTGGATGTAGAGTAAAGTTTTATTGAAGTCCCACTTGGAGTAAAAGTGGTTCCATTTAGTGCCAAGAAAAAGAGAAATTATTGACTTGGCTTCCTATCACAGGAGAAATCTTGGCGAACTCTGTCAATGAGATTATTGCTGAGGAGTGAATGTGGGGAGGTATTTCCTAAAGGCAACTTGCATACTTATACATATCCCTTTGTATGCACATCTTTTCCTAAATATGCACTATTCTGCATTAGCAAGAAGATATTTTTAATAATATATATTTGGGCCAGAAAAGTGCTTCAGTAGATAAAGGCACTTCGTTGCCAAATCTGACTGATTTCTATCTCTGGGATCTATTTGGTGGAGGGAAAGAATACACTCCTGCAAGTTAAATTATCTGACCTCCAATAAGAGATATGGTGCACACATTTCCCCAAACATTATAAATAAAGAGCTGTAATAAAAACACACATTTGCCGGGCGGTGGTGGCGCACGCCTTTAATCCCAGCACTCGGGAGGCAGAGCCAGGCGGATCTCTGTGAGTTCGAGGCCAGCCTGGGCTACCAAGTGAGTTCCAGGAAAAGGCGCAAAACTACACAGAGAAACCCTGTCTCGAAAAACCAAAAAAAAAAAAAAAAAACACACACACACACACATTTAACTAGATATAAATACATACCCATAAATGTTAACTGTTTATTCATACCTTGTTAAGTAAATACATTCATGCATTTCCAAATCTGTGACATTGTTTAAAATGTTATAAGGGAGTGACCTGCTTACAAGGCAGGGTAATGGTTCCTGGTTAACTCTCATTCACTCATAATAATATAAAATAATCTGTGTGGACATTTTGTTCCTCAAGGTCTCAGCAATGTTAGATATCAAGAATGAAAGCAATGTGGGATCCAGGAAGGATAAAGGAAATGAAGTCTCAGGAAAATTCTTGGGATGTAGCATAGAAACCCATTTTCTTAATTTGCATTCACAGATGAGAACAATAGTAATGAGCCTTCCTCTACATTTCCTCAGGTGACCAAGAGGTAGGTGTCAGTCACAATTCCACAAGACATATCAGAGATGCTGTGCCTTAACTATCTGTGCCCTGACTGGGAGAATTCTGAAGCCAAGATGTTGTTTTCCTCTTTGGTGATAGCTCAGCTATCCATTCTGTGAATGCACAACCTTAAAACTAGCTTTGCAAAGCAAATTAATAAAGAAGACAGTTACCTGAGATTCTATTGGTGTTAATAATGGAAAGACAAATGATCAAGAAATGTTTTCAAGTAGTACAATAGAAATAACAAATAATAACAGGCTTGTCAGCATATGACAAAAGTAACCATATGTGAGACCTGCTGGAATGAGTTAGGTCTTTTTTTGATTTTTCGAGACAGGGTTTCTCTGTGTAGTTTTGTGCCTTTCCTGGATCTCGCTCTGTAGACCAGGTTGGCCTCGAACTCACAAAGATCAGCCTGACTCTGCCTCCCGAGTGCTGGGATTAAAGGTGTGTGCCACCACCGTTTGTCTAAGTTAGGTCTTAATGTAAGTCACTGGAGGTTTTCAGTGGAGAAGTGACTTAATGTTGTATTCACGTCAAAATATCTCTATGCAATACATATGAGTAGTAGTTAGAGAGGGAAAGAATGAAAAAGAGAGGCATGAGTGGCATTAAGGGCAATTGCTGTATCCAGAAGAGAACATCTGGAAGGGTGATAATGAAATCAACTGCTCTTATGAATCTAAGGAGCCAGGCCTAGCCAGACCTGATCCACATGTGGCCTAAGGATGTGGAAAAGAGGGGTGTTCAGATGAAAAGAAGACGTTGACCACTGTGAAGGACAGACTGAAGCAGGTGATAGGGGATTGGTCAAACACGAGTTAAGTAAGAGAAGTAAACAAACACAAATCAGGCTTATTTAGTGCTATGACCTTTGACTGCACATGGGAATTTATGGTTTTCTGTTTTGTTGTACTTTATTTTGTTTTGAATATTGACAGTCTGTTTGACTTCTCCTTCCTTAACACACACCAAGATTCTGATTAATTTGGACTCTATCTTGGACAGTAAGTTTTCACAAACTACTCAAGTCATTCTAATAAATAGACTCATCAAAAATCTCCGCTCTGGAAAGAATCCAGGATATGCCTCCAAGGTGTGGGACTGGAGGGCAAAATAAGCAGGCAGATAGAGTGCTCACAAAAGCATCATGGTGTTGCCTCTTTCATGACAGCCTTTAGGAGAAATCTACATCCTAAATAAACTGACTTTCCACAGCTAAGCAAGTATCTTCAGTTACTTACAAAGACTTCTCTATTTTAGAGAGAAATCCTTAACACTTATATAAATAAAACCTTTCCTTTGGCTTCTTCCATTTTAGAATTCTCCATGTACTTTAAAATGCATTTGTAACTACAGCACAAAAATCGAACTTCCTGCATAAAGACATTTATGGATCCCATTAAATATAAAATTAGTATTGATTTGTAAATACTTAGGTCAAGACTAGGACTAATAAAAAACAAATTATATTCCTCGATTACATATAAAATTCCAGTTCAATTTGATTTTTACTGAGGTTAATGTATATTTGGAAGAACTCATAATCTCTAATATAGTTTCTTAAAAAAATTGAAGCTTATTTGAATTATTTACCAAGGGTTACTGTACATTGTGAAATTTGAAAATATTGTGAAAAAGGTTGCCATGTTCTAAATATTAAAGTTTATTTGAAAAAAGTTTCAAAGCACACACAGATCTGTTCATTAAATAAAGGTTTGTAGTGTTGATATTAGATAGGAAACTCACCTTTCTGAATTTCAAGGCTGTAGAAGTATTGAACTTCTAGCCCGGCCAGCACACATTCAAAACCTCCTTTACTTTGTTGTATTTCTATTTGAGTAAATGGTCTAGTAATGTATTTCCCTCTTTTAGATAGTCTGCTAAAGAGAACTTGACCTTGAATTATTTTGAAGTGGAGGAGGGTGACTATGTAGTGAATGTTCATGTATGTCGTGGTTAGTACTTGTCTTAGTTAGGGTTTCTATTCCTGTGAAGAGACACCATGACCATGGCAGCTATTATAAAAGAAAGCATTTAATTAGTGTGGCTTATAGTCCAAAAGTTTAGGCCATTATCATTATGGTGGGACACGGTGGTGTACAGGAGGACACGGTGCTAGAGAATTCAAAATCTTGATCTGAAGGAGCATAGGAGACCCCACAGCCCACTGCAACAGTGACACACTTTCTCCAGCAAGGCCACACCTACTCATACAAAGCCACAACTCCTAATTGTGCCACTCCGCATAAGCTTGTGTGGGTCAATTACATTCAGCCTACCAGAGTGCCATTCTGTCTGTTAATCATCTCCAGACTCCAGAGATACTGTGTACTTTCTGTGGTTGTGAAGACTATAAGCCACACTAATTAAATGCTTTCTTTTATAATAGCTGCCATGGTCATGGTGTCTCTTCACAGGAATAGAAGATTCACATCACATTTTTCTTGATAGCCAATATTATTTTGATTTAAATTTTTTTTGCAAAATATTAAGTTAAATATGTCTAAAGCCTTTATTTTTAAAATTTAATAATCTTTTAAGCAAAGTTATAATTATATTTTCTAAATTTTACTTTTTCTATACAATTTTTTGAATGGTATGCATTCAAGCAAAACTATAATAGATAACTACAATGCCCTATATTGGCATAATTTCTAAGGGAAAATATACTGTTATTTTGTGATATGTTTCACTAGTTAAATTCCCTTCACCAAACTAAAAACATTTCATCATATAGAAAGAAAGAGTAAAAAGATAATATCATTTTGGTATATAATTGTAAAATTTTAGTAAGTGGTGAATAACCTTAAGGTTGGTGATTACAATTCAATGTACCAGTCATCAAAGCAAGACATGACCAGGATTTATGGTGGAATTCATTTTAAACTTTCAACATTTATGCTTCTTCAGCTTTTACTATGACATACTGCTTATATCTTTTAAAGTAAATTTTCATAAAATATTATAAATATACTGCAAAGAAAATAATAAATGAATTATAAAATTTATAAAATTAGATGTAATCATACAATATAATTGAAAAATTTCACTGTTGCAAAGGAAGGTGTAGACTCACATTTATCTTCAGATATATTATTTAACTCAAACCACAGTAACCAAATGGTAAGATAGGAAGTTTATGATGCTTTAGGACCCTGCAACTTTTCTTCTTTGGAAACCTGAATATAGTAATAAAATAATGATGATACTAGGAGAGCGTGATAACATCCACAGCAGGACATGGAGAAGCAAGAAGAGGTGAAAGACTTACCTCCATGCACACCTTTTGTTTCCCAAGAGAAGAGTCTTTGACTTGGTTGGGAATTAGTATCTAGCATCTGTCCTTGAGAAAAGTAAATAGGCAGATAGCAAGGGAATTGCTAACATTCACTGAAACTTACTTAATCAAAAGCATCTTTTTAGAAGGAGAAGGGTAATTATTGTCACCAGGATCCAGGGATCTTCCAGGAAGTAGAAGTAATAAGAATTATGGGTAAGAATCTCCCCAGGAATAAATCCTCAAGTTATGACACATACTGGGATTCTAAGCAAAGAATTTGTGCACCTTCTGGAAACTGGCAAATAACAATGCACCTCAGTCAGGGCGTATCTACAGGGGGTGGCCAAACCATGGATAGCTGCCTCTCAGACTCAGTAGGGAACTATTATGACATTACAATTGCTCTGATGAGTTCTTCCTGGCTAGTGATTTGATAAACTAGCTTTGTTTTTCCCACCAAGGCTCATTCTTCCTCAGGTTACTAACTCAAGGTCATGGGAGAGGTATAGAACATCCATGTACTATCTTTGTGGTAGGTAATTGGTTTCTGCTTCAGATAATGTTTTTCAAACATTAGGAAATCATTATTTTTTTCATGTCCAGTATCTAGCAAAGTTACCTAATTAAGATATATATATATATATATATATATATATATATATATATATATATATATATGATATTTGGGAATAGGATATACAGAAAGTTAAAAAAAAACTGGCTCAATAATATCTTTTTATCACTATTCTGCCTTGGATAAAATGACTGATGATTCATACATGCCTCAAGGCAAGGCAGTTGACTTGTTTATAGCTGTTATTTTGTGAAATGGATTCACTATGTCTATGTTTAGTAAAATGCTTGTATTCATATATGACCCATTGGTGGTTATCCCCTGTTAACTCCCCAAAAGACCATTTTGCTAAGGTATGGAAATAGTCCTGAGGCATATTAGATAAGTTGCTTGTCTTATGTTGATTTCATCTCTGAAATATGTTTATGTCAATAAAGATAATCCAAATAGTATAGGACAGTAGAATACCCTTCATAAATTTTGAGATAATTGTATGATACAAAATGTTGTTAATTGCTTAACAGGCCACTTTCCCAAATAATGGATGCATTGAAAGCAATGTTCTCATAACAATTTTGAAATTTCCTAAGATGCTTAAAGAACCATAAAAATTTAGAGAACAAAATTAAGCTTAAAGATTTAAGGTCTTATATGGTTGTGTCTTTGTTAGAATCATTCTTTCTTTTCAAAGAGCACAGAGTCCCCTTAGCAGGAAAAAAAAATGCTGCTGCTTTGGGGCAATAATGCATTGTTGTAGGCAGGCATTTTTGCTTCCAGGAATTTCTTGTGTCTTCAGAAGCAGGACCTTTGAACACCCTGCATGGTTTTTTTCTATTTGAAAATCCCCAGTCCAAGGCTTGCCTGCTTTGGAGCAGGCTATAAGGCTTCTATCATGGAAGCCTACCCTACCGTCCCTTCTCATGACAAATCAGTTCTTGCAAATGTGGCTGTCACCAGCACATGTGATCTTGCTCTGGGCATGCTGTACAGAAAGCTAAAATACAAAGACTATAGTCCAGGCCAGGAGGTGGTGGCACACGCCTTTAATCCTGGCACTCTGGAGGCAGTGGCAAGTGGATCTCTGTGAGTTCGAGGCCAGCCTGGTCTACCAAGCTAGTGCCAGGACTGGCCCCAAAGCTATACAGAGAAACCCCATCTAGAAAAATAAAAAACAAAGTCCAGAAAGACATCCAAAGTACTTACAGTACCAGCAGTGATAAGGGTGGAGGGCTTGTATTCAAATTTTGAATCACATCAAGACTGACAGAAGTAGCTTAAAACGGTACTTACCAAAATGCATTATACCTATGCATAGTAATTCACAGAAATATTAGAAAATCATAGTTAGAAAATTTGTTTAGAGAACTACTAAAAAATAATTTCCTCACAAAATATAGACAGAATAATACAACTGCATTATTACAGTGATTGACTAAGGCCTATCATATGTATGATTTCTAATTACCAAAAATATTAAGAGGTATTTCTGTAATTTTTAGATGAAGAATTAAAATTCATTGATACAGGGGGTTGAGAGATGAGTCATCAGTTAAGAACACTTACTATTTTTCCTGGGAACCCAGTTTTGATACCCAGTACTCACATGGTAGCTCAAAACTTTAACTTCAGTTCCTGAGGATCTGATGTTCTCATCTGGCCTATGCAGGTATCAAACATGTGACACAAACATGTACATGCAGGCAGTCAAATGCACATACACATGCAAGTCCTTTCTGATTTATTAAAAATATATACAATATATTTTGATCCTTCATCTCTGCCAACTCCTCTTCATTACTCCCTACCCCCTACCTACCCAACTTCATTCTCTTTCTTCTTCTCTCCCTTCTCTACCCCTTTCACAAAACAAAACAAGACAAAAAAAAAACAAGAAAGAAAATCAAAACCAACAGAAACTAATATGACAAAAAATATAAAATAAAGCACCCCCCCACCAAAAAAAAGTACACGGAGTCTGTTTTGGGTTGGCCTGTTACTCCTATGCATGGGGCCTGCCTTGCTCCATGATTAACATACCCAGTGACACTCTATTAAATAAAACTGATTTTCCCAGTTCTCAACAGGTATCAAGCGCAAATGATTCCTTGTTCAGGGATAGGACTTTGTATCCATTTCCCCTTCTCAGTGCTGGGACTTTTTCTGATTTGAACTTGTGGGATTCCTTGAGAATGCTCAGAGTCTCTGTGAGTTTATGTGTGTATCAAGCCTATAGAGTCTAGAAGACAATGTTTCCTTGAAGTCAAACACTCCTTTGTCTCTGATAATCTTTCTGCCTTCACTTCAGTTTAGATTACCAATTCCTGAGGGGAGGGTGTTGACAAAGACATTTCATTTAGGAATGAGTTCTTCAAAGTCTCTCACTCTCTGTACATTGTTACGGTGTGGGTCTCATCATTAATTACTGGTTACTGCAAGAAGAAGCTTCTCAGATGAGGGCTGAGCTATGCACTGATCTTTAGGTATAATAATATATCATGAGGTATAATTTTATTGCTATGTTCCTTTAGCAGAAGGAAAGAAAATCCCTGCATATGTTGTTGGGATCCAAAATCTAGTCCTCACATTTACAAAAGCCATCATCTTATATATTAATTTAGAGAATATATAAAACAACATGAAGACAAAAACTTCTACCCATATGTACCTTTACAAAAGTAATGCAATGTGTCCTTTTCAAATACTCCATTATATGTTTCAAGGACTCCAAATTATTATGTTGAATATTTTGCTCAGTTTGTGAAGGTGTGCTTATAGACCAGGTCTAACATTTCATTTTGATATAGAAAGAAATTAAAATGCCTTGTGCATAAAATCATTTTTGCGCTTGGGGTATGGTTTTAATCCTTGACCTAAAACAATTTGGTATTTCTGATATTCTGGTCAATCCTGCTCTGGCTTCACTTAGGATCTAACAAAACCTGTGACCATTCTAGCTGAGCTCGACTATGCCTGGGACACATGAGATTTCACTTTTAGCTTTTCAATTTTTACAAAGTGTTTACTAACAAGCAAACTGTGGTGGGGTCAAGGTCACTGTCACTTGCAAGAGGCAGCAATGTAGAGTAACATTTGCATCATATGTTTGATGATGGCCATTTCTCAAGGCTATTATTCTCACTTTTGGGTTGTGCTTTCAAGTTATCACATATTTCATTATATTTACCCGTATTCTTGGTTTGTACTTCTTTTCTGCATTTTGGGAACTGTCAGACCATTTGCTGGGGACCAAGGACTGTGTTGGCTACAAATTAGATCAGCATATTTTCTCCATCCCCAGCCATTTTGTTAATAAGCTTATTATACAGATTAGTCTGAAGTCTAAAAACCATGAAGGGCATGCTAAGGAGCTCCACCATCTCCAATATCCTTATCCCATACATTGGCTGCTAGACAGCATTTCATAACCTATAATAAAGAATTCATGAGAAACTTTATTAAATATTTTATAAAACCATAACAATCTATGTGAAATCTATGATCTTCCAGGGCCAGTACAGCATCTAAAAGGAGGTGGCATTTGACCAGCCAGATTCTAATCACTGAAGAATTTATGGTTCAGTAGCTTCAGCCTACCTCCAAATATTCATAAAAAGTTTTGGCCTTTCTGTTCTTTTATTTTTTTTTAAGAAATACTTATACCTTGCCTCCTTCCCAAAGAGATTTTTCATAAAAGTTGAAATGTAAAGTTCAAATAATTCATGGAAACATTGTCAAAATGCATCCACATACAGTGTTGGCCTGAGTTTTGTGAGGGTGAAAGAGAGCTGAGGGGAAAGAAAAGAATAATGTAGGCTTGCTGGAACCAGGCTTGATAGCTTATACCTTTTAAAATAACATTTATGTATTCTTCATCCCTTAACAAATTTTTTATAACAATGGTACAAAGGCTCTGTGGTTAAGAGTACATACTGATCTTGTGCTCACAACTGCTTGTAACGGCAGCTCAAAATCCATCTCCAGGGGAATCAAACATCTTCATGGATAACAACACTTATGTGCACATACTCATAGACATGTATGCACATATAAACGTAATTAAAATAAAGTAATTTGGAAACTGGAGACACAGCTCAGTGCTGTGGAATGTTGTTCTGTATGCTGTGAATGTGTGTTGCTCTCATGGGTTGATAAATAAAATGCTGATTGGCCAGTAGCCAGGCAGGAAGTATAGGCAGGATAAGCAGATGAGCAGAATTTGGGAAAGAGGAAGATTGAGTTAAGAGTCTCTAGCCAGACACAGAGGCAGCAAGATGACAAAGCAGAACTGAAAAAAGGTACCAAGCCACCTGGTTAAACATAAATAAGAATAATGGGTTAATTTAAGTGTAAGAGCTAGTCAGTAATAAGCCTGAGCAAATGGCCAAGCAGTTATAATTAATACAAGTTTCTGTGTGTTTATTTGGGGCCAAGTGGCTGTGGAATGTGGGTGGGGACATCCATCCCCACCGCAGGCAAGGGCAGGACCAGAGAAATATTACAGCTACAGCTCAGAGTTTAAGAGCACAGGTTGTTCTTCCAGAGAACCTGGGTTAATTCCCAGTACCTACACAAGGGCTCACAATTACCCATAAACCCAGTTCGAGTTCCAGAGAATCAGACACCCTCTTCACATGCAAGTGGTGCGTAGACATACATGGAGACAAAACAAATGTACATATAAAATAAATTTTAAAATACAAGTGATTTAAAAAATAGGTCAAGTATTAAGTAACTCTCATTGTCTAAATATGCCAGAAACGTCTCTCATTTTTTAGTTTTTTTTAAATAATTTCACAAGTGAGGACAGTATTCAAATTTTTTTCAGATGCAAAAATGAAGTCCTGGTTAGGGGAAGTGATTTCCCAGTGAGTTCCACTAGTGTGCAGATTAAGCCAGAAGAACCAAAAAGGGAACCATCCTGCTGCCTCCCTCCCCGGTTTTACATTTATTGGCACAGAACCCCAAACGAGATAATGAACACTTACCTCTGTACTTATACCACCATTTCTGTGTGGTTTAATTTACTCTGAGTTTAGGTGTCGTTTGTTTTTTCAGCACATCTTGATGTTTTGTTTAGTAAAATATTCAACAAAGTAGGATAAGCTAGGCACTAGGGATACCCTGGAGGTTAATGATGTGACAAACACTTAAAGAAAAAAAAAAAGATTACCAGATAAGACAAATTTAAAAAAAAATCATTTTTAACCAGATACCATTAAAGTCTTTAAAGTTATTTTAATCTTTCCCTGAGGGTTTTAAAATGCTACTTTTTTTTTCTGTTGTTACACCTTGTACCTCTGAGCTTCTTGCATTTCTTCTTTATGCGTAGGAGAATGCATGTTTCCCTGTGGATACACATTTGTAGTTATTTGTTCTAAACTAAAAAAAAAAGTTAAAATCAGACCTTCCCTATTTCTGCACATTTTATTCCTGTTTTCTTCCAGATGCAAGTATTTATTAAACACATGTTCTTTGAATAGAATAACAGCAAGAGATGAGCAATGTCAATATTTTTCTTTAGGCATTCTCAAATGTTTAGTCTGGCAGACTATTTATTTAGATTTCTTTAAAAACTGAGAGGAAAGAACTATTGAGTCAAAGTGTTCTGGCTGGGAAAGACCTTTTTTAATATAACAATTAGTAGATTAATTTGAAAACTGATGTCCCTAAGAAATGCAGAGTTAAATTCATTAGAGGTTTTTTGGGTTTTTTTGCCAGGTATGCGACGACTCACAGGGCTCTGTGCATGTCTTCCTTTTTGGACCTCAGAGAGTTGCATTCTTTTCCTGGTCGTGACATAAATGATGACATGACATTGAGCCCTGTAGTATAGAGCCTACTCAACCATTCTTAGAGGGTCTGCAGTGTGTGTGTGTGTGTGTGTGTGTGTGTGTGTGTGTGTGAATGTTGGGGGTGGCTGTATTTTACAAATATATTTTCTGTTTAATCTGATTATAAAAAGCATTTGTTTTGAAATGACTTTAAATTAACTGGTTGTACTCCTATGAAAACAGAAAAGGAGGTACAGAATTGAAAGTTTTGTATTAAAGTGAGCTCATTTGCATTATTTTCACATAAATTAGCATTTTTTTTCTTGATTTTACTGTGGTTAGCCACCCATTCGTTCACTTGGCTTATATCATATTAGTCTTACCTGGACATAGTATAACAATATTTTTAAACTTTGTTGTGACTAAAATGATGGGAATTCGGACAACTTCCTACAGAGCACATTATTTACTTTTGGGAGATTTTATACAGCTTTATATAACAGGATCCATTGGAATGAAGACACTTTTCTCATTCTACTGGAATTTCAAAAGTTGACTGAAGAAACTGTCTGGTAAAGTGTTGAAAATTGACCAAAAGGTGTGGTGAGGACATCACTCATCACTCACAATCAGAAGTGGAGTTGATGGGTAGATGCCTCTCACCAAGGAATCTTAAGTGAAGTATTGGAGAATAAACTTTTATTTCCCCAAGTGTCTGCCCATAAGCAAACAGCAATTACTAAAGCAAGGTTGTGGAGGAGTTCAGCTTATAGTCATTGCTAATGATGCATTGTTTGATGAATGTCATCAAGTGAAAGACAGAAACTGAGCTTGTCAAAAACGCGCCCCTTACCCATTAGTTGTCTTCAGTCTAGCCATGGTAGGTTAAAAAAGCCCAACATGGGTGTTGTTGGCCAGGCCCACTTTACATGCAATGTGCTTTTCCTTAAACCGACAGCATTTTATTTTGTGAGGTTCAAAATTATAAATTATATGTTGATGAAGGTTTTAGGTTTCCCATAGGTTTTAGAAGTCCTAAATTTTAGGAATTTACAACTAAGCTACAGGCAACTTTAGGTAAAAAATTCTTTCTACAAGGCACAACAATGGTCCCTTCCCTGTACATGAAGATAAAAGATTTGGATAAAGGTTTCATCCAGCAGAAATCGAAACCTCCTTTCCAAGCTTCTGTTACCACAGATCACCTCCTCAGTGTTTTCTGGAAAGAATCTTGTGTTTCTTGGCGCCAGCCTTCCAATGAGAATTGTAAGGGTCTTCTGGTTTTACTGAGATTTAAGGAGGCAGGTACCTTAACTGCTATCAGCTTGAGCAAGGATGGTAATGATGATTCCTGAAATTTTCAAAGTGCAAGTATGGTACCGAGCTTACCTCTCTTGCCTTCCACAGCAGTGGCTTGGTCTTGATCCTATGATGAAGCAGCAGTATCTCTTAGCTGCTCTAGCAATAATCACAGGCTGCATGCATTCAAACAGAAGAAATGTATTGTCTGATGGTTTTGGAGGTGAGAAGTCTGTGAGCCAGGAGTAATGGGAGCCATTATTTCTTTCAGAGTATGAAGGAGCAGACTATTAAATTAAACACATACCTGCTCTACCCTAGTGAATTATCCCTGAAGAAAGTCAAAGAATTGGGCAACACAGCAAACGCAGTTATATGAAGTTCTAAATGTGTTAATTACATAAGGACTACATTTTACTCTTGCCTTCTTTAAGTACCATTACACTCTGAAACACATTTGGTTAGGGCTCTACTTTACTTGGTTGTTTGTCTTCTTTTGCTGAGAGCTCCACCTTCTTCTCTGAAATGTGTGAATCTTATTCCAAGAACTTCTAATGCCTTACCCAGAGTTTGTCATAATTTTTAAGAGATAAGACAAATCTCCACAGAAGGTCTTCCCTCGTGGCGTCTCTGTTTTTCCATCTTAATATTTTAGCTCTCTAACCCATCTGCCATCCCAACGGTATTTCCTTCTTCTGCAAAGGCGAATATTCCTTCTGCGTAGCCCATCCCAATAGACCTAACTCTGCTAGGCCTTGCTGTTCAGATGGTTAACTCTTATTATGCCTTTTTTTAAGGTAAGAAAACAATTTGTAATGGTTCTCCAAGCTCAAATTCTTTCTATGTGAAAATATAGATTACTAAAGTAGGATTGGCTATGGGAAAAGATTTTACAATCAAATGGGTGTTTGGGGAAAGTGTAATATTTCAATTGTTATAATTTAAATTAATTTATTTCACCTGAAACAAACTAGCATGGTTTCTCAGGAGACATGAATTTTGTTCCCTAAGTTAGTTTTCCTTTCCAAACAGCTCCAGCTTAGAAACTGGAGAGCAGGTGCTTAATACCTCATTCATGAGGACTCCCCAGCCTCCAGCTTCGTTATTACAAAAGGCTTCAGTTTGCTGTTTGTGCAATTCTAAGGCCCATTCACCTGCAGTTTGCAGCACTTGCTGTCTTCCAAACAGCTCTCCAGAGCATTGCTAATGCCAAGGAGAAAGTAAGAAGGGCCCTTAAAAAATGAAGGAAAGAAAAAAAACAAAACAAAACAGAAGAACTGAAACTTTCCTTAAGCACAAATGTCTAGAGACAAAGAAAAAATAAATTCCATTAAGGAATAAAATTATAATCCTTTTTAAAATGGTTACAGGCTAAGGATATTGACAATACAAATTTCATTTTGAGTTGTTTCCTTTACATTTCTTTGTATCTTGTTCTCTTCCCTACTCACTGTCTCAGTTTTTCAGTTGAAGGTTTAAAATATGCTTTTATATTTTTGTAGAGAAAGATTCTGGCCTTAAATAAATAATAACTGCTAAATACAGAACCACAAATCTGTATCATGTATACAGCATAAAATCGACTTAATGTTCTTTATTGTTTTTATTGTTAGTATTTGTTTCAGTTTGCTAGGTTGTTTAATTGGTTATATTATTAGAATTTTCATTGAATGTATTTCTGTATCTCTATTGTCCTCCCAGCTAATCTGAGGATTAATTCATCAATTAAATGAAATGAATTCAGTGTTGCTCTTGAGCACCTATATAGATTTTTCAAAAAGTTTAATACATTATCAAGAAATGACAAATACCTATTACAGGCAAAATATTATTCTAGATATTTCCTTAACATGATAAGTATTGCATTGTCACTAAACTCCTTGAGACTATAGTAAAATGAAGGTAAATATATAAATTAACAACTAGCAAAATATAATCAGTCCTAAAATTATGATGTATATATTTGCGTACATCACTGATGCGAAGAGCTTCTGCTGAGTATTTTTTAAAAATGGCTTAATAATGACTTTGATTGTTGTAGGACTAGAGTGCTGACTACAATACAAAAGGACAGTGTAATTTCACCTGAACTGTATTCAGACAAAAAAGGAAGGAAGGCTATTTCTGCTAATATAAACTGCCGCAGATTCAGAAGCCACAGCTATGTAATGTAAAACCTGTGTAATGTAATGTATAAAGATTCACAAGTGGGCTGGAGAGATGGCTCAGTCGTTAAAGGCTAGGCTCACAACCAAAAAAAAAAATATAAGATTCACACGTAAGATGTGTGTGATAGTGTAGGAGCATGAAAGTTATGTCAAGAGATATAGCTGAAAAAAAGTGGGCATTAGATGTACTGTGATGAACCTGGAGCCCAGCAAGGCAATTTAAATTTTATTCCGTGGACAATAGGGAGACATTAGAGGAAGCTAAGCAGGTGGATGAAATGACAAGATTTGCATTTGACGTAGGTCATCTGAAAACACCAAGGATGATGGAACTGCATAAAGGCAGAAATAGCCTATTTAAGAGTCATGATTTATATGCCCAACTATTTACTGTAGAAGAGAAGGTTACTGATTACTAGAGTCATAGTGATTCAGGAAAAGCAAGACATCTTTGAGTACAGAAGAGGATTTGTTTGCTGCCTCAAAATGAGCTTTAACTCTGATGTTAGGCAGCTAGAGTATCCTAGTCACAGGAATCTTACCTGCAGTCTGTAGCCTCCAGGTCACGCTGTCTTGCAAACTCAAAGCATTAAATTCAAGAACAATGGGACTATTAGTTTAAAAATGAAGACCAGCACTGGAAAACAAGAAGGCTATTTCTACCGTGTAGGTGAGCTGAAAAGAGCAGGGCCTCAGTAGATCTAGTGATGGTGTTGTACAGATGACAAAATCTCAGGATGCGTGCATTCCCAACTGTGGACAACTCTTTACAGGAACATAATCATAATGACATTCATTCATGAGAATAAGTATATCCTGCAGAACAGGCACATTGTTCTCTTGACCAAGCCATATTCTTTCTAGAGAACAGAGACAAATCGCAATCAGACTATTGTTCTGGAATCAGAATAGAGATGAAACAAAATAATGCTTAATTTCTTCCAACAAGAATAGTCAAATATGACTCTCTTTGATGTAACTGTTTTCTAAAGGTATAGGGAGTCATAAAGCCCTGGTTTCAGTATCCATTGTCCATCCTCCAGAGACATGGCCTTGTCTTTGGAACTGAAACATTCTTTATGCATGGTATCTGATTTAGAGACGCCAAGATTTGTCACTTTGACATTCTCTTTCTCTTTCCATTGTTCCTTAATCCATTTTATAAATTGGCACAGTTTTCTTTTAGTTACTTTAATAATCAATCATTTCACAATCAAATCTCCAAAAATTATTATCTACTTTGACTCATTAAGCTGACTTCATATATCCCTATTAAAAGGGTTATAATACTATCTGTATGCTCATAATAGAATTCTTAGTGTGAAATATCAGAATAAAATACTGTGTGGCCACCCCACTCCTTCCCTGTAAAACTTGTTTCAATTTTTTCACTCTGGTTTCCTGATGAACATCTCTACTATTAGTCTCGGCTATATGCATTTCTTCTGACTTTTTTATTAATGGGCTCAGTAAGCAGAAAATGGTTACATATAGGATTGCTCAAAGTCAATACAAAGTCTCAAATACATTGGTCCAAAAGGGAAAGAAAAAAAGGAAGAAAGAAAGAAAGAAAGAAAGAAAGAAAGAAAGAAAGAAAGAAAGAAAAAAAGAAAGAAAGAAAGAAGAAAAAAGGCAGGAAGGAAGAAGAAACAAAAACAAATCCTGAATAAATTCAAAAGTGATAGCATCAGGGTGTTGGTCAATAAGAGGAAAATTTATCCATTTTAATTTTATCTTCATACAATAGGATTTCCAGTGTGTTAAATGAGCCAGGCTCATGTCTCTCTCAAGATACAAAAGAAAGAATAATTTTCATAATCAGAGTTATATCTTATTTAAAAGTTATATTTTATTTAAGAATCTAGGCCGGGTGGTGTTGGCACAGGCCTTTAATCCCAGCGCTCGGGAGGCAGAGGCAGGTGGATCTCTGTGAGTTTGAGGCCAACCTGGTCTACAGAGCAAGATCCAGGACAGGCACCAAAACTACACAAAGAAACCCTGCCTCTGAAAAAAAGAAAATCTAGGTCATTGATATGTTCCAATACTTATTGTAAAAGAGAAACTCACAGATACTTACATGCTATAATAATTTGGGGGTCATGGGGTATCTTTGAATTTGATGGAGGCTCTCTCTTTCACCTCAAGTGAGTGAGCTTAACTCAGGAGTTAAGGTACCACACAACACACTCATAGTCAAAAGAAACTTCCACTGAGCCACTCTCTTGATTCTTGACTAAAGCATTTGAAGAATAAAATTCATGGTAGTTTGGAGGATGCGTTTAGAAATTTTTATACAAATGTCTGAGTGAGCTCTTAGGGAAAGATGGCAGAGCTTTATGGCAAGAGCAGGTACTGGAAACAGAAACTTTGCATAGGGCTTATGACAGAAAGAGGAGGCAGTCTAGTTGACCTGCCCTCCATGTGTTCAGAAACATTCTCTCAATTTTGTCATGTCCTCACATACAGTTTCCAAGCCATTGTATTTATTTAGAGAAAAAGAAACAGAGAATCAGACCTACCTTATAGCAAACATACTCTCTGGCCAGGACAGAACCAAGGACTTTTCTAGCTTCTGAACAAGGGCAAAATGTTTCTAAGTTTTGCCATAAACTTCCTGGATGACTTGTATTTTCTGTTCTCATCAATAATGTTGAAATTGTTCCCCAATGTTGTGAATGTCATCATTTCACTAGAATACAGAATGCAGAATTAACAGACAGGGTAATGAGTTTGTAAGTTCTTAAGAAAGACATAAATAAAATCCAAATTCACAAGGCCTAAGAAAGCATCACAACTTAGGTATGAGTGCCTGAATAGAGATGCCAAATTCTTCTCAAGTACATGGAGATGCATGCCAAGAGAGCTGAAAGGTGAGCTAAGAAAGAAAGTCTTGTCAAATGCTTGTGAACAGAGTTCTACAAAAAAGGGGAGGAAGGAAGGATGAGAGGGAGGGAGGGAGGGAGGGAGGGAGGGAGGGAGGGAGGGAGGGAGGGAGAAATAAGTAAAGGAAGGAAGAAAGAAAGGAAACAAGGAAGGAAGGAAGGGAGAAAGAAAGAAAGCAAAAAAGAAAGAAAGAGAGAGAGGGAGGAAGGAAGGGAGGGAGGAAGGAAGGGAGTAGAAGGCATATCAAATACTATAAAGGAGTCTAATAAGGTAGAGTAAAAACAAACATAGGATGAACATTCAGAATCAGTCTAAGTGTTTCCTATAATAACCTCTCCTTCAGCAACAGCTGAAGAAGCCTGGTGTTCCTACTTCATAAATGAGAAAACTAAGTAATCTTATCTAATGTCACAGAGTCAGAAGTGCCAGAAAAGAACCTTGAACAAAGCTGGGCAGTGGTGGCACACACCTTTAATCCCAGCATTCGGGAGGCAGAGTCAGGTGGATCTCTGAGTTTGAGGCCAGCCTGGTCTACAGAGCGAGTTCCAGGACAAGCTCCAAAGCTACACAGAGAAACCCTGTCTTGAAAAACTGAAAAGAATAGGACCTTGAACAAGACTGTGGGACTTTTTAAATTTGGAAACCAACTAGTGTGTCTCAGATCAAAGAGCTCATCAACTTGGCTGTGAATACAACACAAATGAAATATTTTCCAAATATGTTTTAACTGAAAAATTGCTTTAATTGCAGTTCACCCTTGACACTAAGATCAAGTGAAAATTAGCTTTGTATTCTGATATGGAGTAAAAATCCAAGGAAGAGAATAGGATACTAAAGGGAGGTCATTTTTACCTGGCACCCTCATTTGTCACATATGTGTAAGGAATTAGTTTGAAATGGAAATGGGGAGGAGAGCTAAAGACAACACTGAAGACTCTGAGGCAAGATCTGAAGAAGAAGTAACAGAGATTATTCTATCCTAGGAATGTAACTCTGAGCTTCCTGGAAGCTTCTACAAATGTTCCAGAAGGCACAACACCATCACTGGAATTTGGAGTCAGTGTGAGGGAGGATTCCGGAAATTTGAATTAATGTACACACAAAGAGTGGAAGCTTTTGCAAATGTCCCAGAAGGCACAGCACCATCACTGGAATTTGAAGTCAGTGTGAGGGAGGATTCTGAAAACTTGAATTAATGTACACACAAAGAGACGGTATGCTCTCCAGTGGCAAAGTACAGGTCACTGAGCAACACGGGCTGTTTTGGTTCTATGCTTCTTCCCAAGGCATTTAGTCTTGTGACTTGGTTCTCCCATCAGCATTTCTCCACATCCGCCTTGGTGGCAGACAAGATTCTTCCCTTCAAGTTACTGTTTTCTGATTCCTGGCAGGATAGTGATCTTGACTTCATTCATTACCAATAGGGACGCTTACCTGTCAAAAGTGATTCTTTACTTGTGAGAATCTTATCCCCATCTCCTCACTCCCTAAATTGAATGCTATCAAGCTTCACTAGGAGAAGAGTATTATTTTGGTTTTCTTTGTTCTCTTTTGAGATACTGTCACTGTATATAAATCTGGCTTTGCACTTGTGTGACCTCTATGTCATCACCCACGTAGGATTAGCAGCATGGAGAGTATTACTTCAACCTCATATTACTGGGCAGAGACATCCATGGTAATGATGGTTTCTGAGAATAATACTGAAAGTAAAAACTGATTTATCCAAGGATAAATAGTTTAGCATTTTATCACCTAACTCATGAAACACTATTTTCTTCAGAATCATGAACACTGTAAGTAGTGATATCATTTAAGTCTGGCTTTACAATTTCAGCATACATTATGTCTATAAAACCTCACTGTGGATGAAGGGAGAACAGATATGCAAAAATAACTAGCCTTGAGAGACACTCAGGGAAGCGCGCAGTAGTACATAGGATGTATCAAATGGCCATTTTCGAGTAGTTAGCAATGAAAGTACTCCTTTTTCCTCCCTGGTGTTCTGCTGTGATTCAGACTGCAGAAGGCCTGGCTCGGCTCTTGGCAGCTTCTCAGTGCTCTGTTGGAATTAGTAGTGATGATACCAGCAAGGAAGCGCCTGGCATCCCGTGCCCAGACAGGGTCCACACTCAGCCAATTAGAACACGCTCCCATCTGACAAGCACCTCTGTTCTGGTTATGTGCTCAGCATGGCTGCTGCATCTGAAGCTAGGTTACTCCCACTTCAGATTCTACCAGGAAAGTACAAACTGGCCAAAACACATTTGACGAAAATGGACTCAGTTAGAAATTGTTCTCTGATTATCAAATGCCTGCCCATGGTTCCCTTTGTGTCTTTGTATGTTCCCCGGGGCCTCTACAGAATGCAAACTTCAACTAAATGAATACATCTTGATAAAAAAAACAAAAAAAAACACTATCAAACAGGTCTCCTTATGTACCCTTGGAAAAACATTGTGACTTGGCCTCTCAGCTCTTTAGTAGTTATCAGTCTCTTTTGAATAGGATGTAAAGAATTCCAATGGTTATTCTTCTGTATAAATGGGTACTTTTCTTCTCTCATTTTATTCCCCATATGGGAAGACCCACACATAAACCAAATAGGAATAGAAAATGAAAAAAAATAAAATATGCTTGCTGAGAATTCACAAATATAAAATGTCTGAAGCTAACATGTAATAGTTCAGCAACACTGCTTTAGTGGTTGGCTCAGAGAATCCTTTTTTAAAGTGCCCATTTCTCACATGGACCACTGGTCCTGGAGACATCCTTGGTGTGGTGCTAACCAATGTGACATATCCTAAGACGGCACCACCACTAATGAGCCGTGGAAGCCCATGACTCTGTCTCTCTTTATACTGTAGTTCACGAAACTGAAATTGGCTGTCCCTCAGTAAGATGTGATCATCTGTAGCATATCTCCAAGACTCTTCAAAAACCAGTAGCCATTAAGCCAGGATGGTGATAGTTTCCAAAGCATTGTTCAACTCCAAATGAGCTGAAAAGTCTAAACAAACAGCATGTCATAAGCATTTTGCTTGAGGTTTTGAGTGTCATCGGTATGCCTAGTTGATGCCCAATGATGTCCTGTGGAAAGCTATCAAGTGAAGCTGTAGGTTCGTACTTGAAAAACATAGGGAAAACAGCTTCCAGCTGAGTCAGTCTTAACACAGCGCCTAATGGCCAGACTCCCTTTGGCTCACCTTGTTAAGCATCTGCCAGAAGCTCACAAGGAATGAGTTTGAGGCTCAGCTGCCATAATAAGCAGAACAAACACACAGAGATACCAGCAAACAGATGGGAACTTGCTGACTGGGGAGACTAATCTAGTGTCTGGCTACCTGTTGGCTGACACAGCTCTCTTGGCACCTCCCCACCCAGCAGATTCAGATAGAAAAGTGTGTGTGTGTGTGTGTGTGTGTGTGTGTGTGTGTGTGTGTGTGTGTGTGTGTGTGTGTGTGGTGTGTTCTGGAGTGCATGCAGGGGTGTGGGGGATGGGGTGTGTTGGAGGCATATTCTTTAAAGGAATAGATACAAGGAAAATGTTTGTTAAGATTATTATGTGAAACCAGATAGGATCAATAAACCAACAGTGTTACTTTGCCACAGCCTATAGGATCAGGACTGTGTCTAAAGCAAAGTCAAGCTACAGTTAACAGCATGCCTACTGTGCTTTGGCTGCAGATTTTAAATGCTAACTAGATTGGCTTTTTAATGTGATGCTAGTAGGAGGCCAGAAAGGTTGTTCTGTTCTTTCCTCTGGCGCACTGCTGCTGTCAGTGAACTTAACATCAGCAAGTCCAGCAATAGTCAGATTCTAGGATTTCCAGTTCATTCCCATGGTAACTCAGTACAAGTTTTCTTTAAGAAAACAGGAGCAATTAGGTCCTTCTCCACAGCCTTGGACTTTTACCTGCTTTAAATACATAAATAAATAGAAATAAGACAGAACAGAATGCACAGGCTGCTCTTGGGCGTTTCTTGAAGTGTATTTAAGTCTGTGATACAGGTCAGGCTTCCAGGTTGGAGGCTAATACTGAGCACAAGAGAGGCACAGCCACTCTGGGATTGACATCCTCACCACAAAGGAAGAAAGCCAGGGTCACCTTAACCCTGCCTGTTCTCAATCCCTTTTGAAGAGTCAGTGAAATTTTTACACTTGAACAGAATGCTAAACACTGAGTGCAGCTGGATAACCAGTTGACCTTTATTCCACAACTCCTTTCTGTCTCCACACTTCCACGTGTAAGTTTCTCTTTCTTATGTCCCACCCGCTGCTGAATATCTCACCTTCAGCTGCTGTTACACCTCCCAGTGATCACGCTACTCCCTGGAATAGCTTTCTTTTCCTCCTGTTAGGGTGCTAAAAGCACTTACAATCTTCTGGGGCAAAGACAAAGTAGAGCTTCAGGACAGGAAAACAAATTTTTAAAAAAAGAAAGAAAAAGAACAAAACAAAACAACAACAAAAAAACCCACTTACCCACTCTTCCTTCTGTTGCCACCCTGGTTGTAATAATTTGTTTCTTCTTCACAGTTAGATGAACACTCTCTTCCCCACACATCCTACTGTCTCATGAAACTCACTTCACATATTTTATTTCATTTATCTCGTCTTTTAGACAGGATCTCACTGTTTGGCCAGACTGCTCTCAAACCTGTTCTGGAGCCGTGAAGCGCTGGGTTTGTGGCTGTCAACCACCATCGCTTTTCCCCAGAACAACGTATTTTAAAATTACTTGGAGGGAAATGAGTGATTGGCATTAAGATATAAGTTAAATAGCAGACTTGGAAAGAATAGCAGAATTTTCCATTTCCTTTATTTTAGTAACATGGAAACTGAAATCAGACTTTAATTAAGTGGCTTAGTCAAAGTCATGTGTCTGAAAAATGAGTAAGTGGCCAAACAATCCGCTTTCACTGCCAATGTCCTTACATTCTCTTCTCTTAAACTGGGGAGTTTCTTCATTGTTCTGCAAGTTCAATGGAGTCACAGTGCAAACAACACCAGCATACTTAGTAGAGTGCCAAGTGCTGTGGAAACGATGCATTTTAGATAGACTAGATTTTAGTTCTGCCTCTTAATGTGATGTGTGACTGCGGACTAATTATTTAATATGTCTCTACTCTTCTATGTCCCCATCTGCAGAATAGAATAAACTTCACTGTCTGAGCACTTCAGAGATCTAATTGTCTCTGTTGAACTTACTGATAGAGTTCTATTGCCATTCTAGAAGACAAGTCAGAATAATTCCCATATGATTTCCCTTCCTGATTCTTAATAAGTAAATTTTAACCGATTTCCTTTGCCATCACTGACTTTGTAGGAGTAGTATTGCCAATTTTCTTGACTGTAGGTTTTTGGTTTTTTTCTTATACAAATACACCACTCATTACCCAATTTTACATCACAAGCCAGTTGTGATAACTCAGAGCACAATTTAGGCTCATGTCCACTGAATCCAACACCTCCTATATCCTTCAGAAGATTTGCAAGTGTTATTACCTTCTGTCTCCAACCTTTCAGATGGATGATCAAATCCACTTCAACTATGAGTTGAATTTTGTGTGAATATTCTAAGTTATTCTGACCCATTTGCTGTTTAAATGTGTTCCTTTAATCTACTATTTTTTTTTTAATTCCCATGGAGGAAATACGTAGTGAATTTTACTGATTGAACTTATTTTTCATAGACCAGTCCCTTGCTTTTTATTCCAACTGGATTTTCTTTCTTAACACATTCATTAGTATATCAAGGAATGATGTTTCTGGGAAGGAATTTGTAGGTATGTTTTTCTTCTGACAATGCTTAAAATGAATTATGAAGATTGAGTTCACATATTACCCCAATTGACTGTATCTTCAAGAATAATGAATAATATTTTCAAATTGGCCAAATATCATTCTCCCTAGAATATATACTCAAGAAAACTTGCCTATTAGAACTCATGTGGTTTTTAGAAACATTTATTATGAATTCTTGCTATGAAATTAATGTATTTTGAATAATAATTTAGTAAATTGAAGTCCTAAAAAATGCCTTACAGAAAGACAATTATATTTTGTTTACATTACATGAATATCAATATATTTATGGAATTTCTATTTTAAAATGATGATGCCATCAGATTATACATAGACTTTACAGCATTTTTGCCTAATGATAAATATATTCTGAATATATTTCCATACCAATAAATGTTATAGATTCATAGTAATGGCTAAATAATGTTTCCTTTATGGAAATAATGTTTCCCTACACAATTTATATTTTATATTCTTTTCTTTAAAAATCACAGATTTTTATAATAATAAATAAATCTTAATTCATTTATAGAAGTAAGCCCAACCATGTTCCAAGCAATTCCTATACATATTATCCTTATTTCTCTCAATTTAGACTGTATAATTCATTCTGCTCTGTATTAGAGTAAGAAATACATAAATACTATCAAAGGGAAGTATTTTAGACTCCAGAATAGGTTGATTAATGCTAAAGACTTTGTCCTGTCTTCATCATCACGTTCACGCACAGATTAGATGTGGAAAAGCCAGGTATTTTAACAGGAAAGAATATTCAAATTTGTCACTAGACTATCACACTTGAAAAGACTAATTTGCTGTCTTACATACTCTCCATTTACCGAACACGTTTGGTAATTTTTGAGGAGCACAGTCTCTGATCAATGACACTCAGAAACGTCTACCATGCTGATCTCTAGCCACTTCTGAATCCTCTCTGCACTTCTCTCTGAATCCTTCAGAGGACATTTCTAAAAACAGCAAACAAGGCTGTTCACAAGATTTTTTTTTTAAACTTGAAGAGTTTAAGTTTATTTTCAAAGAACAATTTATGATTGAACAAAAACTTCACATTAAGTCTTTTGGGGAGAATACCATCCCATGGTGTGATCCAGGTTTTAGTCTGGTTTTCCCACCGGTGTCTACCTGCCTCTACCAATGGAAGGAAAAGCATGACTCAGGCTTGGTTATGTTTCCCACTGATACATATTTAACTCGGAATGAATGATGGGACACAGTGTAAATTTCTCTCACAGTTATAATTTTCTTAAACTAAATTTAACCACTTTGAATTTCTTTTACTGATTAGGCCAAGAGCCCTGTGACATGAGGGCTACAGGGAGTCATTTCCATAGCTTGAATTATCTTCCTGTATTGCCTCAAAATATAATTATTTCTAAATTAGCAGTCTTAGATTTTTAATGTAATTTTAATTGAAAAGAAGTGCAGTTCTGTATGCCAAATCACAAATTCATAACTTTTAAGAATATTCAATTTTACAAATTCAAAATATTGTTCTGATAAAATTGGTACAAAATCATCAATCAGAAAATAATGAATTATCATTTCCTTGTCTTGATACTTTCACATCATGTAATCATTTGGTGGGTTTAGTGAAAACAAGTAAGAAAACGAACAAGAAAGAGCATTCTCCGGCTAAGGGACTTTAGGTAACAATATTTGCATTTAGGTAACAATTATTTGAACAATTCAAAGGTAATCCCTGTTTAGGAAAACATTTGTGATATTAATGTAATTTCTTGCCCATGTGGGGAAATTTCCCCATAAAATTATTATTCAGAAAAGTTAAAGCTAATCCTACATTAATTTCCACTCTTAGCTGAGCCATTTAGAACTCAAGGTTCAAGGCTTTCTAGAAAGCAGCTATCTCTTAACTTCTCATTAGTGCTTTCACAATACTTTTGTAAACATTGTTTTCCATCAGCACTAACTCATACCACTCTGAAGCTGAAAGTCACCCTGCCCTGACTTTCCTCATATGATGTAACCTTGAGACTAGATGGGATGTCAGATTCTTTTGTCTCCTTCTCTAATTTCAGCTTTTATGTCCTTAAGAAAAGCAGCTGGAGACGTCACAGAATCAACAGCAATCACTGCCATTGTCCCAGCTATTTTGTTTTTGCTTTGGAGTTTCCTGGTGATGAGAACTTTCTTAACTGAAATGTAGAGGGAACAAAAGGTCAGCTATATTAGTGACGTTTAATTGTATGAAAAGTATGAAAAGGAAAAAAGGTTCTTCCTAACTGATGGCCCCTTAGCCTTCCCTTCTGTCTTATATTCGTTCCCTTAACTCTTTTGTTTTCTCATCTACCTCTCTAAATGGTTAAGGATGTCACAAGTCCTACTATCTTTATTTTCCATAGACTAGTATATTTGATAAGCTATTGAATTTAATAAAATAGGTGTATAATCAATCTTTTCCACCAAGAAAAGACTATTAGCCTTTGCTTGCCAAGTTGTAGAAGAAAAAATGTGAATATCTTTCTAATTTTCTCACACAGAGTTCCTGCATATTTAGTTTAGATACTCTTTTGATTGTAATGATTGGTACTTTTTTTTTTTTTTTTTTTTTTTTTTTTTTTTGCTTCAGAATAGTCACAGATGAGGGCTGCAGCCGTCACATGAATAGAGAAATGCACTTTGATCTTTTGGTCTTCTATTTTCCACATCCATTCATCTTTAAAATTCCAATCACTAATAATTGCTTGCCCATTTGTAATCAAAAACTATGTGGTATGGTACTAGGAATTCAGCCAAATTAAAGATTTCAAAATTTCAGTTAAATAGAACCCATTGTTTCCAAATGAGAATATGATATCATTTTCTCAGAAACTTCAAGGCACCATGAATATTTGCAAATACTAGTTTGATTACTGCTTGTTCATATCTAAAGGTTAATTATTTAAGAAAAAATTAAAGATATTTTCCATCATAAAACAAATCTACTTATGAAGCATATTTAGGTCACTTTGTAGATTTCGTTAAACTATCAGGGCAAGTTGTATTATGTATTCATTTTCCAGTGTGGTAAAGATCTTATTAGTATTGCAACTTCCAGTAATCATTTGACTTTTCTTTTTTGTCCTTCTGAGAAACATGAGAGCTGACCATAACTGAAAGCAAAATAGAGAAAAATAAACTTACATTGTTATTTAGACTAATAAGTGTTGATGACATTCATGAATTCTGTTTATGTGTCAGGACACTTTGGGGAACAATTCGAAGAGGAGAATTTAAGGAGAGATACTAAGACCTGAAGGACAGTAGCAGGAAAAAATGTATCTGCCCCCCAAAATGTAAAATATCCTATCAATCTCCATTGTCACACATATTTACAGAAGCCATTTAAATAATAGTACTCTTGAAAAGCAGAGTTTAACAACAATAAGTCAGACCCTGCTTATATAAATAGAAACAGATAAAGGTATCTCAAGCTGTACATGGTGTGTCTTTTCCCTTTGGTCTGTGATGTTTGACTATAAGCACTTTATTTGAGTTGGAATATGTTTATGTTTAATACCAATCAATGTTATTTATTGAATTGTATGGAGATAGATATAAATTATATAGATACAATAGAACAAACACCTTAAATTGAGCAAGTTTTAATCTGTGTGACCTAAGAGTATTTTTCTTTTGTATTGCTGATTATTATCTTTTAAAGGCATGGGCAGCACTAATTGAACTCTGTAGATGTGTGCATATATACATAGCCAATTTTTAATCAAAAACTATGTAGCGTGGCACTAGGAATTCATGCAGCCAAATCAAAGATTCTAAAAGTTCATTGAAATAGAAAACATTGTTTCCAAATAAGAATGAGATATAATAGAATAAATTCCATAAATGAAGCCAGTTATTATCTGCATGATATGTGAGTAATCAGCATGTGTAAATCAACAATAATAATGATAGAAGAGGTCATGACTGAGTAGAGATGGTAGGAGTATATGGGAGGAACTGGGGAGAGATGGAGTGATTGAAATGATACAAGTCCAGTCTACTCATATATGAAATAATAAAAAAAAATTGAAACGAATTTGACAGACTTACAGTTTTCAAAATACAAAAAGACTCAATAACAAAAGGAAAAAAATGATTTTGTCAGTTGTGAGTTCACATAAAAGGGGCTAGTAAACCTTGAAAACTATGATATTGGTTCTTTGAAACCTCCAGGTGAACATGAAGTAAATTATTAATTATGGTATATTCCCATCATCAGTTTGAGATACCTGCTACTGCTGGTGAGAACCGGAGTCCACTGGAACTCCTGTAGAGTACCCTGATAATACATATAAATTTACAGATGAAATCTCTGACAACCATTGGGTCACTTCTACAACATAGGCATCAACAGGCTTTAATATATGTACCATACTCATGTATATATGTATTATAATAGCAAAAGAATAGCAAAATATGTAAGCCAAAAAATTATCTACATAGAAAACTAAATAATATGATGATCAAGATGGAGGCTATTATGTCTCTGTGAAACCTGTTTAATGAAGGTATGGTAGTGTAGTCCACCATCTCGATACTTAGGACTATGTGGCAAGAGATCACTTGAGTATGAACAGTTAAGACCAGGCTGGACAATATAGCTGGGGGAGGGTGATGGAGAGGTGGATGGAGTGGGGAGATGGGGAAGGTGGAGGGAAAGAGACACAGAGAGAAAAACAAAATAAACAAGAATCAGAGTTCTTAAAAGAATGGTTAGCTTGAGAGACATGTTAGGAGGTACGTAAAAGCAATGGAGCAGTGTAAAGAAAATGAAGTTTTGCTTGATATATTTCACATTGTTTTAGCAGTTATCATAGCAAATGGGAAGAAAGCTAATAAAGCAGTATACAGATTCACAAAAAATAAACATCTTAGTAAAAATTAGTTGTATCAGTGTGCACTAAATTAGATTCCAAAGATATCTAATTGCATCTTCCTATTATATGACATTATAAAGTTTGAAGAGAATAATAGAATTGCAGGTTTTTTTTTTAAAAATCCCCCCAAAATATGGTAAAAACAGCAACAAAAATAGGAGATGGTGTCTTGTCTTCCTTTAGGAACCTGAGTTTTATATAAAAATAAAAGAATAGAGAAATAAATACAGACATGCATGTTGAAATATACACACATATACAAATGAACACACATGCACACATACGGGACACATAGCCATGTAGACATATACAGGACAAACAGGCACACACATGAACCGAGGCACACATTCTTACAGGGCATATAGGCATACTCACAAACACATGCAAGTACATATGTGTATGTTTTTAATAAATGAAAACTCAGTAATAGGTCCTGAGGAGTTATATGTATTCTACTGAGGATTCTTTTTGGTCCAATGGACAGAGTCTAGGAAGTCCAATTTGTTTGTTTTATGTTCAAAGCTTAGGGTATTTTTATTTGGCATATGACTATACACAGTTTGTGAATACAGGGTACTTCACGACTACGTCAGTAATTTTCACATTTTATTTGAACCTACAAATTTGGTAACTGCCCATCATTTCAATCTTTCAGAATATTATTTCTGCATAACCTATTTTAAGCAAATATAGTTTTGCTCAGTTAATTTTTAAGGAACAAAGTTTAATAATCTTAGAAAAATGTATGTTTTTAAATAAATATTTATATTTTAAGTCTATGTTTTAATTATCTATATTTTCTTTAATTCTAAATTTAAATTTGTTCATATCTTAAATGGAATATGTTAATATGGATTAAATGTAAGACTTTAAATGTAGCTAACAGTCAATAAAAGAATGTATCATATTGAGAGAAGTAAAGAAAATCTAATATCTTGAAAGGCTGACTAATTTGGTCTTGTTCCAGGAACATTTTGCAATGTTCCTGACAGTAAAGAGAGCAAGTTACACTAACACAAACACAGAAGCAGATTACGGCAATTAAGAGCAGTCCATCTATATCTAAGAGAACTCAATTGCTTATTTGAGAAAAAACATAAGAAACAGTAATCACACTAAATAATTATTTGGCGTGCTCACAAAGGAATTCAATGAAATTTGCAACATAAGAAATACGAAGAAAAGTGACTTTCATTTTGTAAACAAAGAAAGAAGATGTTGAAAACACAAACAAGGAATATATTTCATGGCAACTCATTCACAGATGGCTTCAGCATTCCCTTTGCTTATGAGGTTCAACAAAATCAATGGTTGTGTCTTAATGCTATCTATATGATTGAATGCATTTTTAATTTTTGAAAATAAAGCTAATGAAAGATGATCCTATCACAATATATGAAATCCTGTCACAAAATGAAAGATATAGTTTCAGTTTTGCACCTTAGAGTGTGACAAGATGGAACTTAAATATCCAACAGGTTGATTTCTATTTCTTATGCCTAAGACAATATATATCTATATCTATATATATATCTATATATATATACACATATACATATATATATATATACATAGATATATATATATATATATATACACATAGGTAAATATAGCTCTTGCAGAGAGAAGTGTCTGAGAATGGAAGCAGCCTACAATCCAAGCAGTTCAACAGCCAATGAATACTTAAATGTATGGAATGTGTGAACAAGCTATCCTCAATGGTCTTTCAGAGTTATTTAAAATTGCCTTGCAGTTGATTTTATTTATTGCTTTACTCATGGGCAGATAATTTGTGTTTTACAACCTTGAATCCTTGAATAAACTCATTCATAGTTCATAGCAAAAACTTGACTCATTTACTGCATTTTTTTTCAAACTAACTATGTTAAATCAATATCAATCCAACATTCTGAGGATGAGGACAGAATGAGTGGAGCTTGAGAGATGAGTGAGCAGAACCAAGTCACATGAAGCCTCTGTGCACATTCAGGCAGAAGCAACAACGATATGAAAACACAGTCCTCTTATGAAATGTACCTGGGAAATGGAAAATATGGTGGATTCAAGAATTATTGTGTCTACAACCCATTCTGATCACTTCTCCTGTAAGAATCTACTTATTTTTGTCTGTTCCTGTGTTTGTTTGTTTTTTTTTGTTTTATGATTTTGATACAGTATATAGTGAGCTATGCAGCCTCAGGTGGCTCATATTCACAGCAATCATCACACCTCATCATCTCAAGTTCTCAAATTACAGGCATGAGTCATCACAGCTGGGTGAGAAAACATTGCTTACAGTTGACTAAAAGAGAAGGTCTATAAGCTTTACTCAACATAGTGTCTTTCAATATTCAATGTCTTTCTTCAATGACCCTACACAAAGAAGTTTCCCCGAGGTCAACATTACATGCTGTTCCCCAGGCACTATCCGCCTTGCTTTTTGAGATTTGGCTCTCACTGATCTGGAGTTCTCTAGTTAGGCTAGCCAGCCAGTGAGTCCAAGGCTCTGCCTGCTTTCCTCTCCCCAATTCTGAGACCACATGTACATGCTAACATGAGCAGCTTTTTTATGTGGGTTCTGGTGATCAAACTCAGGTCCTCCTTGATGCTTGAAAGTCAAGCATGTTACCAATGGAGTTACCTCATCAACCCTTAAAATTAACTCTTGGTGAAGAATGTAAGAACAGTGATTGGCTTTTGGAAATGGCATTAATGGATGAACAGAGGCTGGCTGTGAAAGAGTGGGTGGGAACTTGGTAGAGTGGTGGAAATAGTCTGCATCTTGAAGAGAGTGTGTACACTTACATCTGTTCAGTTGAATGCTGTAAATTTCTAAACATCAAATGGAGAGCATTCTTACACACACACACACACACACACACACACACACACACACACACATACACACACACACACATCTGTATCCATCCATTTATATGAAGGAATGTTCTAGAAAAATTAAAAAAAATAATTAAAATGGAAGTTTCTAAACGTTGATCTTTGGTGACAGTTCTCTTTAATCCTGCACTTTTCTAAAACTGACCTGTTTAATGTATATAGTGCACAGTCTATTCTTTTGTGTAGAAACAATGTCAAACATGGTTTTTTTTTTAAATATTAGGACATTATGAAATGGGAAAAATGCAAAAGTTGTGTGAAGAACTCAATCAAAACTGATTTATTTATATTTATATTGACCTATTTCTGTGTTTCTGAGGAAGCTTTGGTTCTCTTGTATCATTGGTGATGCATTAATAGAGATGCGTAAACATCAGTTTCTTTCATCAATATGGTGAATGAACAGCGTGAAACCCATCGAAGCACAGAGAGGGCTTTACAGTGGTAGAGAAAGCACATTGTTGGGTTAGGTCTGTTCTGCACACTTGCTGAGCTTCATGTTATTGCATTTCTTTCTTGCTCTTGACATGGAGAGTAACTAACAAAATTATATGAACTTTTAATATGAATTATATGAATAGCACATGAAAACTAAAGTTATTGGATAATAGGCCATGAAAGAGAGTAAGAACTAAGATTATAGTGAGGTTTGTTATCTATCTCCTGAAAAGTCTGTTTCTCATTCCACTTTAAAGCCATGCAAATCTCCCAATGGCACTTTGTGTCACTGCAACTAATATTGGAGTTAATAATAATGTCTGTCAGAAGTAATATTCAATCTCCTTCTGATTGACATGGCTACTGTGAAAACTCTGGAAATATGCAGAAAAAAAGAAGCTTTTATTTCTCATTAACTTACTTTTCAACTTCAATTAAATTTGCATTATTACTTTTAGAACTCAGCCAAATACTCAGTACTTACTTTTACAATTTTTAATATGTTATAAATATTTACTTTTTTCTCATTGACAGGATTAAAGATTCAGCTTTGAGTTTGTTTGTTGAAATTCTACTTTTCTCTTTATTTCGCTGAAGAAGATTGGTAAATTGTTGAATATCTTTTTCTTGCAACTAATTATGAAGATGAGAGACATTTCACCCTTCTTGCAATGGTGCAGACTTCTTGCCCTTGCTGCAACACACTCAGACTACTGTTTTGATTCATTAGTAGGGTTCACTGTGTTTCTCATTTCTGACTCTGCTAAACTGTGATTATTGCAGATAGGATGCAAAGGTAGTAGGTTAGAATGTGTCAGTCACTCTGTACTGTAATCACTATAATCAGTCTTCACCAGGTAGTAAAACAGAGATGGTCTAGTAACTGTCATTGAGTATCATAACTGAGGGTAAGAATAAAGTGTTCACAGATTTTTAGTCTGAAGCAATATAATGAAACTTAATGAGATAAGCCTAGCATGGAACAAGCATCCTTTCAAATGTGTGTTTAGCACAGCACTCATTAGATGGATGATCCCATACCTACCTCATAACAAAGTGTCAATCAAACTGAAATCTAAGAATGAGACACACGGAAAGCAGAACTGGCAGTTTGTAAGTCTGATGTTCCTGGATACTTTGTCCCCTCACATGATGCTCCTGAATGTGAGTTCCGACTAATTCCTCTCAGCTCTCTTATAGTAAAATCATATAGAACCTAAGATATGAAAACAGATTGCCTTGGCAATTCCCTCCCAACTTAGAAACCATTGTCATAGTAACTCTTCTACATAGCTCTGCACAACCAATGATGTCAGCATCAACTAACTATTCCATCCTCTGTTGTCATTTTTTTCAATCTCAGTTACTACTCTATAGTTGTTCAAAGAGGCTAGAATGATTCCTCCACTATGTGTTGTAGAAAACACTCTATTAACTCTACTCATGTTTCTATTTAGACATCTCTCCCTCTCCTGGAAACCTCTACTATTTTGAAATTTTAACTTGAAAACCATTGTTTCAAAATTGGCAGGAGACCGTAGTCGTTTATTATAATCATCAGTGTGAAAAAAAATGTCAAAGGACAATTTTGTTGAATATATCTTCTCTTTGTTGATATGATATATAAAATTTAGATTGAGCTGCTGTCCAAGGTCCTAAACCAAGGTGACATTTTAGCATCAGCAGATTCCTTTAATGAAGGTCTCAGAGGAGTGGCCCTGGATTAGGTCAACTGGAACTGTTGTTTCCATTTAAAGTGCACTGAGTCGTGTTGGCAAGCTAAAGCAGCAAAAAACCCAAGCTGCCACTAAACGTGGGGTCTGATATTTGGAAAATCCAGGAGTTCTGTCACTTTGAGATATACTGTAACACTATGGATGAGCTGGAAATATTTCAGAGGGAAAATACCATTTCACCTGTGAGAAGATGTTACCTGACACCACAGTGATGATTCAAGAAAGTCTGCAGTGTTCATAATATTTGACTTTTTCAGCAAATGGATTCAAAAAGGGCTGTCTTGGTCCACAAGAATATTAATAAGTAGCTAATAAATAGTTACAAATTAGTAGCTGGGAGAAAATTGCTCTCTGTGCTATTAAGACAGAGAAGGTCCTTTGGGATTAGTGTTGTTCGCCAGATATTAATTTTTATTGACATTTATATTATATCCCTGAGTTTCAGAAAAAAATAAAAATGGAATCAAATCAGGTCAAGCAAGTACAAATGAGGAGATATTGCTGAGAACTGCATGATCGCCTAAACATCTAAACCCAAATTAATCATGAGCAACTCTCTCTGTGAATCATGCTGTGGGGGAAAAATAGAGAGTTTATTTAGAAAATCTTGGTGGTAGACAAGGAGGGTAACAAAAAGGATTCAAAATTGCTGATTTATTTTGCTAAAGAGCTAATCAAAACTAGAAGTCACAGGAAGGATTTCAGACACTCATAAAGTGGCTTACAATCAATTTCAGAGCCCGACATATTAGTCTAGAATCAAAGCGTTATTGCTTTTAGTTGCTGAACAGAACTTGGCACAGCATGTTATAGAGAGACTGCAGGAAGATGCTTGGCTGTCACAGGATTTTTTTTATTTTTTTTTTTTTTGTAAATGACAAAAACATATGTAGAATAGTAGCTTTGGTTTAAAGAAAGTTCTAGCTAGTTGATCACTTTAAATTACAACTTAAAACTTCATTGCTCACTTTCTGACCCTTTGGAAATTCCATTGTTATTTTAAGAGTTGCATTTCTCAGAGAATGTCATAGAGATATAGGAGTCCTAGTATTAGAACAAGAGTCAGTTTGTTTCGCCAGGAAAAAAATGCTTATTTTGTTGCTTTTGCAAAATGTATTTTCATTAAAACACAAATATCCATGAGTCTCAAAAGTGAAATAAAGTTTGATGCTTGCTAAGGCATAAAAATACCTGTTCTCCAAATTACAGGACCTGTGCACTTCAATTTTGCTGCTGAGGTTGTTGAACATTTTAAAGAGTGCAGATTCAAATCCCCTTTATAGTTTCTGAACAGAAATACACTTCCCTGAAAAAGAAAAAAAAAACACACATGATTTCAGAAGTTTTAAAAAGTGCTAGTTGGCATATGCAAGGTTATGGAGATGTTTGTAAACTTCATTTTTATGGTCCTGTTCCCTATTATGGGGGATGTGCATACATGCAGAGCTGGAAGAATCCCTATTATTTCTAACTGTGCCTCTATTGCCTTTAGGAGAGACCTAGTTCCACCTACATTATAGCTTCTTGATTATCAAACCCAACACTTTTTGTGTAGCTCCATGCTCTCACACAATGATAGTAACTTTGTTACTTGTTTACTACATTGCTATAACAGACTCAACCTTATGAACACTAACTACTTATTTCTACAGATATATGACATCTTATAGATTAACAAAATGTAGAAACAATTCACTTCTGAAAATGCCCGTCCAGTTTTGTTTCTGTTGTAGAGATAACGTGTCCAGGTACAAATATTAGGGTCACGCTAGTCTGGGAGCACTGGTCTTGCTGTTGCTGACCGTAGCTGATGTCAGGTGTGCTTCTCTCCAAAATTAAGCAAAACCCAAAACATATCATGATACTTTAACATTTTGACAGTACCTCCTGTGCAATCTTGTTGCTTTATATTCTCCAGTTGCTTCTGGATGTACTACAAATAGAAACAAAGAAAATATTTAGTCTTCTCTGTTTAAATTTAAACCCATTCCATGATTGTGAATATTTCTGGTCATATTCTTTTTATGAATGGCAAGATCACAGAAACTGTATTTCATCCTACTAGCATTCTGAAGGCTTGGTCATTGTCCTTATTGACTATCCTAATAGTAGGCTTAGTTTTTTTATCCATCCATCCGTCCATCCATCCATTCATCATTAATTCATCCATGTACTTATCCATTCAACATAGGCTTGTTATGAACAATTTTTCATATTATTTCATCAAGTGCTTTCAAATAAAATGAACTACCATTACCATGATAACAAAGATTGAATATTTACTGGATGGACCTAATCATTTGCTGTTCCGATTTTTGGTCTACTACATAGTTCAGATGACTGTTTACTGATAAAGATAGCAATCAGATAGGAAATTGCAATTACTAGGAAAGCTCAGGGCATCTCAGAGAAACAATTGTCTAGAGTTTATGATGCTAAGACCAGGAAATACTGAGCCTATGGCTAAGAAGTATCAATTAATTGACAGTTTCATTGATATTCAAGTGTGGCGTTAAAAAGACACATCAGATTGTTAAAGTAGTCCCCCAATGATCAGGAAGAAAACAAATAATATATTGTACAATGTAGTAGAAATGAACATATACTCTTTATTATGCTGCTTTATCTTGTGGTTTCTCAATCTCTTCAATTTAAATGTGAATGTTATTTCAATGGCTATTTCTAGAAATGAGGCAATTTGCTAGTATAATAAAAGAATTCATTTTAACTAATAACAACTCACAAAAGGCAATATATATTAAAGCGGAGTTTTACTAAATTTGAAGCTTGTCTATATTAATATTGCAGTTTAACAGCTACATTTACTCTGTGATATCCTACTTCTTGCTCAATATTCACTTCATTATTTCCTTAAATGATTTCAGAAAGAATTTAAGCAAGGATTTACCTGAATAAAATGGAAATTTATTTCATAATAGCTTTTTCATAAAATTAAAAGTACATTTGAAACATGCATAAATTCCAGATTTGTTTATTTATCTATTTATCTATTTATTTATTTATTTATTTTTGCAAACTGGGTTGTGGAGCTGAGGAAGATTCAAAATTAATTAAAATCTAAGTTAGGTCCACCCTCTAATTTACATGTGTATATATCTATTGAACTATTTGTTCAATGTAGTCACAATGACTAGGTGAATGACCCATTTATAATAGGCTAAGGATGACTCGAATGGCAGCTTCCTCCTATTTTTTCAACACTTTTGGACATGAACATACATCTAGGATTGGTGCTGGAGGCCCAGGGCAAGCTACCATAACCTGCAGGAATTACATTTTGTCTTCCTCCTGTGTTTTCAACACAAGAAGATGGTGATCATGCTATACTGCCTTATTTTAGTTTCATTCACCTTTTCCCCATGGGATGCTACATGAAGGCTTCCCTATGCATCAACAGCTCTGATCTTTTAGGTCTGTTTATCTGTGTCACTGTAACCCAAGCCTCTTTTCTGGATACATCATTTCTTTACCTCGTTTGAGATTAAGAATGAACTTTAAAAAAATAATGATGCAATATTTTAAAGAATGTTTGTAAAATAAGTTATTTTATGTGAATAATTGGAAATAGGTTTATATCTGTCTAGTGTGTTTGCATACTGAAGTACTGTGAGGATATCAATAATAATTTACTGAGTGGAGGGGGTGGGGAGGCAGTTATTGTCCTAATCAAATTATTGGGACAGAAAAAAAGATATTTAAATTAGGAGAGTTAACAGAAAATGTCATTGTCCCAAAATCCATGATGTCCTGGAGCAGTGTTTCTCAATCTTCCTAATGCTGTGACCCTTTAACACGATTCCTCAAGTTGTGATGACCCCCCAACCATAAAATTATATGTGCTGCTACTTCATAACTCTAATTTTGCTACTATTACATGTTGCAATGTGAGTATCTGATATGCAGGCTATCTGAAATGTGACCCCTGGAAAAGAACTGTTCGACCCCAAGGTATAATAGCGACCATCCTGTTGAGAACTACTGTCTTAAATGAAGGTCAAGATTACCCACAGCTTGTCCAGCAGCTGCACACACTGAAAGCAGCTCAGCAAAGGACACATAATGGATTTCCCAGGTTGCTTCAGGGCTGATATAAGAAGGAATTGAATGATAGGAAATCAATATAATGGACAAAATGTTTCTTTTCTAACTTTGCTGATGGTTCATCAATAGAGAATAGATGAGAACAATCATTAGATCAGGTCAGATTTATTTTGGCTAAGTCCTCCAGTGAAGCAATGCCCAGGTGGCCAGTACATAATCATAAAAGAAGGTCATTTTCAGATGAATTCCTCAGTAATGTGTATCTGTGCCTCTAAACCTAAACAGAAGTCTCTTCACTATGTGTACTTCTATGTGTGTATCTGAACAAAGCCTTTAGCATCCAGTTAAGTTTTTATTCTGGAACTCATTACCTTGCATTCAGTGACACAAAGCTTCTCACAGTGTCCAGATGTGTTGTTCTACAACAAAGTTATTTTAACCCTTATAGATAAAGCAATAGATAGAATAGATTTGAATAGAAAAAAGCAAACTAGACTGGAAATGTTTTAAACCATATGAATGTTCAGAAATCTACTGGATTTTTATATTTAACTCGAACATCACAGAATAGTTGTGCTTTCCTTTTTGTTTCAGTTTTTAAAATATTCATTTATTTACCATTCTTTTATGTGTATCCATGTTTGCCTTTGTGCACGTGTGCCTGCAGAAACCAGGGTAAGGCATCCAATGTCTTGTAACTGGAATTACAGAAAGTTATGGGCTGCCATGAGGGTACTGATAATTGAACCCAGGTTCTCTGCAGAAGGAACAAATGCCTGTAATTACTTACCTATACTTTCACCTTTGCCTTTTAATAACTGATGGTGTTTTCCAAAAAGAAATAAGGAAGTTTAATAATATATAACAAAAATAGGCTTTCTCAATACAGATAATCAATATTCCCTTTCCTAGTTGTATTTAAAAGTACAGACAAGTGTTCCACCACCTAGCAATGTGCTCAGTCCAGATACTTGTGCCATTAAAATCAATCAAGTTGTCCCAATTCACACTCTAAACCTTCTTCAACCTTTCCTTCCCATTAATCCCTGAGCCCCACCTACAATACACAGAACAACCTGCTGCTTTTCCACTCTTCTTCTTTGGAGTTTATCTCATCAAGTTACTCTCCAGAAAGTTTCTCATAACTGATATATACCTCCATCACTTACTAATAATTCTTAATACACTGTCACTCCAAAATATTTCAGCAAATAGGACAGACTTAAGCCTGACAAAGAAATTCTAGTCTCAGCATCCTAATAAAAATTTGTAAATTATTATAAATATAAACCTCGAAGATACATTCATAGTTTCTTTAGTATCTCATCAAGTTTTGTTCTTAATCAGATATCACCAGAAGCCGAGCTTAGATAAGGATGGTTAGTGCAAGAGCACATCACATTGAAGTGTCACTTTCCCACTGTTGACCATGGCCAAAAGTTGACCGAATTTAAAAATAGTTTCTGAAGCTGCCATCACAAAATACCATGGGGTTGATGCATTGTATATTAGAAATGTATTCTATCATATTTAGAACAAGCAGTCAAGATCGAGCTGCTGGTAGATCTGGTTTCTTCAGAGAATTTTCTCTTTGGCTGCCAGATATCCATCTTCTTTGTATCTCACCATGTCCTTTCTCAGTGCATGTATCCCTGGTGTCACCCAAAACATCCTGTTTCTTCTGATAAGGACATTATAAGCCTGGATTTGAGCCTTCCCTTAAGACTTTGTTGGAAGTAATCACCTCTTTGAAGAACCTGCTTTGATTATTTGCTAGAATCTTAAGAATTTCAGAGTGATACAATTCAGTGGATGATCATTAAGATTTGATAGAAACACTTTAGGAGAAGTAGAATAGTATATGTAACTGGATGATCTAGGATTTACAGCTTTTGTTATTTGTTACTTTTTAAATTGTTTAAAATATTGGTGTGCACACACCCACCTCTCCACCCGAATCCAGGGCCTGCTATTCCTCAAAGGAGGACCTCAGTCTTAGTATTTGACCACTACTAAAAGGCACCTATGCTGAGACTTTCTCCTTTCCTGAAGGGAGCTCTATATTATCAGGAAGACAAGTATCACAAACTCAATACTAATAGCTGTTATATGATATTGAATTTTGAAAGGGATGGTTATTTATTTTAGTAAATATCAGTAGGAACATGTACAGAACAATTATCAGTTGAACCCCACTTCTCCTCTACCAACACACCCCCATTTTCTTTACATTGTAGTTCTGAAAGCTGCTTAAATTAACATTAGTATAGCAACTAGAAAGCATTCCTTTTCAACATTTCAGAACTGCTGACTGAAGCAACATCACTTAGATACAAATGCAACGTAAAATCTGTGGCAAACATTAGAGAATTCGCACTTTCTAATTTAATATTTTTAGCATATAAATTAAACACCTGGAACAAAGGCCTGTCACTTTGTGGGGTCTTAATGAATGCTTATTAATTGATTAGGCACTTGTCTCCTGTGCTTCCCTGACAGTCTGCACTTACCTCTGTCAGCATTCACAGTGATGCATAATCATCACACATTTCATTTGCCACCCAGCTCATCCCTTCCATTCACTTCTGTGTCCCTAGGACATAGCAAGCCCTTGTCGCATGGCAGATATTAGATGACTATTTCATAATCAAAAGATACAAAGATTTTAGCAGTAATGTTGTTATATCTGATTCTCATGGCTCCACATATTCAGGGAGAATAGGCATGCCTTTAGAAACTTCCTGATCATTTATCTGATGACTCAAGTCTCTCATGAAGGTATAATTCTAACACTGAGGATAGTCTTCAGGGACCCAAAATTGCCTAAAATAACAAACAATATTAAATATAAATCCATAATACAGTGTAGATAGCTGGGTTATACCCTTTTCAGGAAGGTTGAATTAAGAATACTGCAAAAAGGAAAGCTCTTATGTCTTATTATTAGGTACTTTCTCAGAGTCATTGAAGAGGTTTGATTGCCTGAAGTTTAGTGATGATGTGATATGTAGAAGAAATAGTGAGCAATAATACAATCCAGTGAAGATTCTAGAAGGTAATAATAAATAAATAAATAAATAATAAATAATAAATAAATAATAAATAAATATCTTGTGTAAGACGAATAGCTACATGGTCTTATTAATAAAAGTACCCAGAGTCAGATATTGGGGTAAAAACTGAGAGATCAGAGGAAAAGAACAAGCCACAGCCAACCTCATCTCACCAACTCCTCAGCTTCCAAAGAGACCTACTTCCTATATACCATGCCTATATGCCTTTCTGTCTCTACCATCTCACTTTCTCTCTCTGCCCAGCAATATCACTTCCTCTTTCTGACCAGCTCTGTCACTTCCTATCTGTTTGTACAGACCTCCAGACCTTTATGGTTAACTAGTATTGCAATTAAAGGCATGTGCCACCATGCCTGGCTCTGTTCCCAGTGTGGCCTTGAACTCACAGAGATGCGAAAGGATTTCTGCCTCCCAAATGCTAGGATTAAAGGCTTGTGCTACCATTGCCTGACTTCTATGTTTACTATAGTGGCTGGCTTTTTCCTCTAATCCTCAGATAAGCTTTATTGGGGTGCACAGATAAAATATCACCACATTCTTTTATTACATCATTAATTAAGTTGTACTAATTTTTCTTAAGGCTTGTACACACTCACCCTGTAATTCGTTGCTTATCCACATTTAATCAGTTTCTACATCTCATTGGTTGTCAGTAGTTTGATTTTTTTATTGATTGGAGATGGAGAATTAAAAAGAAATTCAAGTTACATTGTGCAGTATGTAACTTCATCTATGAAAGGTCTGGTGATAAAAAAATTATTTGGGGCCTAATATAAGGAACAGAAGTTATCAACAGAATCCCATATTATGAGATTTTAAGCAATTCCAAGGATTATAGTATAGGTTGGAATACACAATTTAAAATATATGTTCCTTATTTCTTTTCCATTTAAGGTAATAAGAACTTTTATAATACATATATTTCAAAATAACATCAAATAATTGGAAAAATTATACTTAGGTTATTAAGATTTCTTGGCTTTCTACATTGAAATGTTTTTCTCTCACCTAATGGTACTAAAAGTAGCTATAATTCTTTTGAGTAAGAAATGAAAAACTAAACACAGAGTTCATTTTGCACATGCTGCTAGAGGATTGGAAGCAAGTTGAAATGCAGGAAATTGACATGCTATGAACTAAGTTGTAGATTTTCTTTTTGTTATGTCATTGTTCCATGACCCCAGACAGTTGGATTAAACTCCGAATGTGTTTGCTGAGAGCTTATTACTTACCTAGCACAGTGCCAGGCACTGAAAGAATGAAGGCTAGTGGGGTGCTGAATCTTTTCTGTGTTCTTTCTTAACGGATACAAACCATTTATGCCACAGAGAAAACAATCTAGGCAGAGGGTAAAGATGAAAACATGAAACTGTCTATCTTTGAGAAATTCCCAACTTTCCCCACATTGTTAGGGTAAAATGGGTATACGCTGAGTATGAAAGACAGTATGTGATAGTAACGACTGCATTACAGCAAAGTGTGGGGCATGAGGGGGTCTTGAGAGTCTTTCTAGTGTTTTTGGACTTTCTTCCCACAAACTAGCCTGTTTCAAAATGAGTTTATTTCCCAGTATATATTTAGTCGGTTCATTTAATACAAACAGGCTATTTATTTCCTAATTTTCTACTTTTGAAGTTGCAAATTTTACTGTTAAAGAAAAACCCCTTCTGCTAAACTGAGTTTGGGGCAGTGTCCAAGGCATTGAATGTCATTATTGAGAAGTCTCTATGGCTTTATTAGACACTTTATCTTCATTCTAATGAAGCACATTAGAGAAAAGACTCAGAAGACAATGTGTTTTTTTGCCTCATGGTTTCAGGACGTTTCAGTCCACGGAGGCAGGGAAGAGGACTATCAGTAGGACAACTCAGTCTATCTCAATAGACGTGGGAAGGAGTGACTTGTCACAATGGCCTCCAGGGGCAGAGAGCCCTGGACAGAACTAAAGTGTATATAATGTCCCAGACCATCACCCAGCAAACAATTTCTCCTTCTTCTGAAACTTCTTCAAGTAGTGATGGAACTATGTGTAAGCAGCATGAACCTATGGAAGACACTGATCCAACATATGACAACTGTCTACATGCATTTTTTATGGTAATAAATGTTGTCAGTAGCTCAATGTATGTGTGATCACCATGGAAGGACACTGAGAAACAAAGTCTCTAGTCAAATAGATCTGCATTTCAGTATGGGTGCCAAAGTTCCTTGATGTGAGTGCTTAGAAACAGGTACTCCAGATCTTTAAGCCTTTGCAACCTACCTATAGATAAAGACAACATTTTAAGTTCATGATTTCTAACTTTAACACAACTCGGGGCATCTGGCAACTCTAGATTCATTTCTTTTTTTTTTGTTGTTTTTGTTTTTCCAGACAGGGTTTCTCTGTGTAGCTTTGCGCCTTTTCCTGGAACTCACTTGGTAGCCCAGGCTGGCCTTGAACTCACAGAGATCCACCTGGCTCTGCCTCCCGAGTGCTGGAATTAAAAGCGTGCGCCACCAACGCCCGGCCTCATTTCTAATGTAGGCTTGGACAAAGAATAAAGGGGATTAAGGCAAGAATTGTTACAGAAGCAACATGGGTCCTGCAGGTTCCTACAACACATTTGAGTGAGATAAAAGCACTCACTGAGTGCTACCTCTATGTAGTGATAGAGATAGCTTCCAAATTTGTCCAGAATCAGGAGGATTTTGTGACACAAAATATTGGGTACTTATAAGTTACTTTCTTAAGATTCTCAGCTAATAAACAGCTCAATTTGATATTTGAACCTAGATTCTCTTGATTATAGAAGGAAGTAATTACAACATTAAAAATAATGACCATGTCAAACTACTTGGGGTTTTACTGGCATAGTTATTTACAAGATGATACACCTTACAAATGCTGTTTCTCTGGAAGATACAATTAACAGTGATTAAGCAGTGATAAGCATAATAAATTAAATTAGTATATGAGTTGGTTGCAACTAAAATGCATTGCCTTTATTCTATATACCAAGGAACCTACAAGACATTGTTTAAAATTTGGAAGCACCAAAGGGCTGAGTTCTTAGCCTTTGAGCTCAAATCATCAGATGAATAGCAAATAGGTTACTGAAGTAAGACTCTCAATATCATATAACACCCTGTACTAGAGTCAGATCTCATTACATCAGAAAGTGACTGGTGATGTAGAAAAAAATAGGAATAGATGTTAGAAGACTTTTCCTGAGAAGAGACTGATTCTGGAACAACAATGGGGGCAGGAACAAGCTATCAAGTAGATGCCTCCAATATCCAGTCAGAGGAGATCGCTAAACTGCTTTCTAACAAGAGAGATAAAGTACAGACTTTAAATGCATTATGCATGCTATATAACACATAGGGAATGAGAGGAACGGCCACAGTGAGGGAGCATTGGGGAGCAAGCAGTAATTGAACTGATGCGGCTCTCTAAAGGCTTTACAAAAAAATTGAAAATCTTAAAGTTCAAATTCAAGAACTTGGAGGGTTTTGTGAGCGATGTCTGATCAAATGATCTGGGTAACAAAAGTATCTGAGTAAGAAGACACTTCAAAATGATGTGTAGTGTGGGAGGCTGATCATTTAAGCTTGATAAGTTGAGAGTCTGTGCTTAATATATTTTTTAACACATACTGTTTGAATAAGAGAAAGGTTAGTAAATGAAACAGAACAGGACACAAGGACATAATGTCTTCAGCCTCCAGGGCCTCAGGGCATGGCATGTACTTTCAAAACTATCCCTGATCTAGGCATAAATAAAAATAAGTCACAAAAAACTATGACTCACAACAATCTTTTGAGATTATCACTTTTTCACTGCTTCTTATAAAAATTGACTACTTTTGGAGCTTATTTTTAATTGGGTCCTGAATTTCTGCCATTAATATGTGTAAAATCTCTCAGCTCAATCACCAGATAATTGGCATTTGTTGAGGAATCAGGAAAATATTAAGAAAGAAATGATGAGAACAAGATAAAATTGGAGTGGCCACGCCAGACACATTTGTAATGAGAGATTTTCTTGCATCAGAGTGTGTCAGGCGTACTTGAGAAAAATACATAGGAAAAGAAGCTGGTATTTGAAACCTGAGCTCAGCAGAGCCAGCTAATATTCAAGTGATCAAAGCAAGTTAGGCCCACTGCCTTCTTCCAGGGATCACGAACTTCTGTACTGTGCATCCCCCCGCAATCCTCTGTGGGAGATGCTACATTTGGGGTGCTTGTTTGAGGATGAAGTGACTCTGGTTGATTTCGCTGGCTGCAAGATTCATTTCAAAAAGCTCAAGACAGGGATTGGTGTGTGGGTGTTGAATGAAAGGACTTCAAAATTAAAAATAATATCCCTCTAAAACTCAGAAAATGAACTGACAATCCAATGTGCCCTGGCACACATCCATAATGGATTTTCTTTCTATATTGCGAGTAATGCAAATCGTTTCAAAGTCAAATGATGATCCCATGAAAGCTTTTAATTTCACATGAAAGAGAATCACCTATAATAATTGTTATTAATACCTAAAAGCAGACTAAAATGAGCCATAGATTAAACATTGCTGTTTAATTCACCACCCTAGAGGGAAAACAACATGTAATTATGCTTTATCACCAAATAGTGACGCAAATTTGTCTTCCCTTGTTGTCTCTGCAACAGCATGCAAAGTCTGCAGTAAGTGCACCCTCCTGTCACCAGGTATATATCACAGTGGTGTAGCCTGTCTTGAGGTTGGAAATGTTAACTACTTATTCCACACCTTAATGTTTTAGAATTTGAAGGCTAAGATGACTTTTCCTGAAATCATGGAATTGTCCTTGTTGGGGGACAGATAAGAAACACTGAGGAGTACTCAGTACAGATGTTGAAAATGTTCTGTTTATCCAATTATATACAAGTAGATTAACCTTTCCTTTTGTGCTGTAATTATTGCACAAAATGGCAAGGTTCAGTTGGTGAGACATGGCATTCTTTAATGAGCTCACTTACATAAAGCCTTTGATTAAAGCAGAAACAAGAGAAATGGGAGCCATTAACCCAACTTGAACAGGGAAAAAAATCATTTGAGTCAGCTGAAAGTAGAGAGAGTGAGAGGTATGAGTGCTATACTGAGCTTACATCCTGGCTGTCTACTCCTGTAAACAGCATTTTACCTCAGGTCTACATCTTCCTCCTGGATTAGGATAATGACTCTTTTGTTTTGTTTTTCGAGAAAGGGTTTCTCCATGTAGTTTTGGTGCCTGTCCTGGATCTCGCTCAGTAGACCAGGCTGGCCTTGAACTCACAGAGATCCACCTGGCTCTGTCTCCCAAGTGCTGGGATTAAAGGCAAGTGCCACCGCCGCCCAGCTAGGACAATCACTCTTGAACTGGCCATTCTGTGTCTTCACTTTTTTCCCTTTTGTGTGCAAATCACTCCCGATAAATACTTGAAAAAAAAATCTATTGAGCACTCTTTTGCTCAAAAGGCTTCTAAGGCTTCCTATTAGCAAGAAAGTTGTAAGTGTCTCACATGACAGGTAGACCTTTGCACAGCCTTCACAAACTTTTCCTACCCTACAGACTGACACACAAAGAGGGCAGATCTGAGCAAGGGTGACCGGTTCCATCCACAGTGCTTCATTATCACATTGAAAAGAGTTAATCCTACTTAAAAACAAAAGGGAAACTCACTGTCTGAAACCATATGCTCTAGCAGGACCAGAGCCTTCTCCAGTGGGAGCAGAAATACAGCTGAGAGCCACTTGCCCCTTTCATTCTTGCCTTTTATTTGGCCATAATCCCCACATCCCAAAGGCCCTTTAGCATTCATTGCCCACATCTGCCAAGAAGTAATTTCAGACCCACCTCTTACAGCCATCCTGCAGAAAATGCCCAGCCACAGGTGTAGCTGGAAGTTTTCCTGTGTCCCACAGCCCCTTGGTCCCAAATAAACACACAGAGGTTTATATCAATTACAAACTGTTTGCTCTATGGCTCAGGCTTATTACTAACTAGCTCTTTCATCTTAAATTAAACTATTTTATTAATCTATGTGTAGCCATGTGTCTTGTGGCTTTACCTGTGTTTCGTTACGTCTTGTTCCCCTGGCGGCTCTCAGCGTTTCCCCTACTCCGCCCTTTCTTCTCCCTGTCTTACTTGGAGATTCCCCCTGGCTATATCATTTGTTGCCATAGGCCAAAACAGCTTCTTTATTAACCAAGAGTAGCAGCATATATTCACAGCATACAGAAAGACCATCCCTCAACACACAGGAGCACAGCAGGGTCTGCTTGCCTCCATACCAACATTACCCACTATCAGCTGCTTAAGCCAACTGCTCTAGTACTTCAGAACACAACATTATTTTAATACTCTGTCTCAGGAATACTTTTTCTGCTCCTTGGGTCTGCAATCCTTACACTGCCTGAAAAAATTCACTTGTTATTGGACATTTGATTTGTAAACAGCCTATTTTCTAGTGTTTTATGTATTAATCACTTCCCAAAGTATATTACATGTTTCTGGCATATCTCTCTGTGAAGCCAATGGTAGCATCAAATAATTTAAATAGTAGAGATTAAATACATATGAAAATAAAACTGAGTTATACAGATAGTAGAATCTATACTAGAAACCTAAATTAAAAGAAATAATCCCCAGTTCTTGTTAGTTTATGGTCTGTGAAAGAAGGACTTTCAGGGCAGTACAATATCAAAAACCTGTAGATTAGTTTTGAAAACAAAATAAGTATTTCTTAATACTTAATAAAAGAGTCATTCTAATATTTACCCACCTCAGCTCGTATAATCCTCGACACCATTCTTTGAGGCAGGCCCTGGGGAATCTATAAGTTCAGGTACTTTCACAGGGACATATATCTTATAAATGATCATGTTGAGCTATAAAGGCACACACAGCAGTAGAGGATATAAGGAAGGAATGCATGATTCTCCTGGCACATCTCAGATGAGTCTCTGAGAAGGAGGTCTCAGTGCTGCTCTGAAAGTCTTTGGAGTTGACTATCTAGAGGAAAGGTGTGGATGCTGTGAGTGAAAACAGGATAAGGAAGTAGCCCAAGTTGTGTTCATGGCTTAGCCCTGTACACAGGAATGGAGTATATTATGCTGAGGAATAAATGAGAAAATGGGAAAGTTTAGATTCGGGTGCACCGGGAGAAGAGCCACATTAACAAGACACATGTCTACAGCGACTTGGATAATGCATTAGGTTTGGTGGGGCAAAAACAGCAATGGTTCAAAAAACACTTAACAACAATGGTTGTCTGTTCAGATACCAGTCACAAAAAACATCAACACAATTTACTCTAAGATATTTGGAGAAATATGGAGAGACATGGTGTCACATGAGTAATGTCACTAACAGAGTGAGAAAGTCAAGGGAAGAGATTAAGAGTCAGCTCTTAGGGACACTTCTTAAGTGCCTTGTCAGACTCTTTCCCACTTTCATGCCCACCAGCTCAAATTGAAGCCATAGTTCTCTGAGAAATTTCTATTTCCTTCTAGATTCAATCTAAAGTTCTCCTTAAATGCAATCATACCCTCTCTATCAGTTTGTTGTATTTTCATGTCTGAACCATTCAAGCATCCTTCAGGTCCGCAGCTGCACATAATGGCAGCTCAGGAGTGTATCACAGTGTCTTACATGTCCCAACCATGTCACATCATAGCACATTTGTTTCATTTAACCCATTATAAAATATGTTGCCAGTGTCTCATGAAAGTTTTTTTTTAACTTTTTTTTTTTGTAGAAGCATGGACAGTTGAAGCATAGCATAGAGACTATTGGATATCTTTTCATATTTTCTAATAAGACCTCAACATGTTGGTGAAAATCAAATATGCAACAATTTAGGATTCTATTATGAAGGGAGATTTGGTAAAAAGAGCTACCCATCTCTATATTATGCTATAATCTTCACTACATGTCTTGAACTTTGAACTCAATTCATTATTCTCCCAAGTCACTTTGAGTGAACAGTTCTGAAAAATGTGAATTTGGGCATCAAAAGGAAACTCCCTCCTCTGTTTATTTCTTTCAATAAATGACAAGTGCATGATCTGCCATCGGTGCTGTTCAAAGTGCTGTCCACACAAAGAGAATGAGGCAGGCAAGTCACCTGCTGCCAGAGTTTACAGCCCACTAACCAGCAGAGACAGTTCACAAAAGAGAAGCTTGTATCAGGGCTGTGACTTGAATATTCAAATATTATTAAGATGATACCTTACCAGTTGTTGGTGTTTTGAAGTGTTAATAGAAATTTAATAAAATTTCTCCTTCAAAAGCTATAGCCTTACCAGAAATCTAGTGGGCCAGAGGACTTTAGGTTACAGGTGTATTTCATTGTGTTTATACATTCATCAGCATATGACGTTCTTTTTGTTTCTTCTCTCACTAATCATAAAATTTAGACATTAACTTAAGTGACACAGTTTTTCAATATTATGTCTTTTTCTTTGATTTTTTTTCATTTTCCTAGCAAAAATAAATGATCAGATGTCAAAGTAACATATACCAGAGACAAAGACACATTTCATTTGGCCTGCTGATAATGTCATGTTTGCTTGGGTTTCACCATGTCTAATGTCACAGCTTTCTTTTTCTGTATGCCATGTTTTTAGTAGGTGACAAAGTTCAAATTACAACAGACATTCATTCTTGCAATTCTCTGGTAGAGAGGGCTTGTGAAACTTGACATTCCTGAGTGCATGCTGCATGGCATGCACTATGCACTAGAGAATTGCATAACATCTCTAAAGTAGAGCTTTCGTTGGAAAACCATATTATCCCTCTAGAGTTTACCTGTAATGGTATGAGAACACAGGGTACACAAAATAATGAACAGTTTTTATTGCAGCTTAAAAAAATGTAACAAACTAAGCATAAACACAATAATTTAATTAGTCCATTCAAAATTATAATCCAAATTTTGCCTTTGAGAGCTTAGAGAAATCAAATCATTAAATTAAAAATCATATTTGTAAATTACATGAATATTAAAATACATCTACCCAATAGGGCTGGAACAATACGTGCTGGGTGTTTCTTTTCACTTTATCTGTGGTTGTTTACCACCATGTATTTTCCAATCATATGTGGGAACTGAAAATAGTGCTAGAGACACATCTCTACCAAACAGAGGCTTTGAGAAGTTGGTACCTGAGAACTGGTGATTTGTAAAATCTCCCTGATGATTCTGTCCAGCCATTGGGGAAGCAGTTGCTTTTCTCCTTTAATGATAATGATTAAGTTATATACAGAGAAACCTCCTCTTTATTCTTGTAGTTTGAATAAAATTCTGAAAGAAAATAAAGAGGAGAGAGAACAAAAGAGGAAAATAAATTATTAAATTATACTCAAAACAGAGCTTCTAGTTTTGTTTTTAGCATTCTGAGACTCAGTGTCCCTCAAGGTGGACTTTCAGAACAAACACTTGTATCAAGATAACTGTAAATTCCACTTGAAAATGACATGCTCTCTCTCTCTTTCAATAAATATACATATGTGTGTGGGTGTGTACACATGCACATATATATATATTACTCTATAAATACTATATGATAATATATATGTATAGATATATTGAGTAGGATATTTAGAAAGATTAATATATTTTAGATATATAGGGAGACTGTAGTATTAGTAATTAATACAGCAGCCCAAAACCATTATATTTGAAGAAAATAAGAGACTGTATGGCTCAATTCTAAATGGGATCTCTATATGGACTCCCTTTCTCCCAAGCCTTAGGAATCATTGCAGAAAGAGTATAATAGTTTGAAGTAGTAGACTTCTTTGATGAAACTGAGTTTGGCAGACATGAAAGTGACACACATGAATTCATAGCATCTATGACAGCATGCACAAGACCTGTGCAACATCAAGGCAGCCCAAATTCCAGCATAGATGAGGAGGGCCCATAATGCATCCTGCAATGCACAAAGTATATACATTTATTACCTGTTTTAGCATCCAATGGGCTATAGCACAATCACATGTTGCCACTTAGAGGCTTTCATTGATCATGGAAATAAAGCTATTAGATGAAGCTCAAGGATGACATTTGGGTTAAATAACTGGCTAAATCTACCAAAAACAAAAATCAAAGTTAGCATTTGGTGGCAAGTGCAGGAAGCCTTAACTAAATGTGTAAGGATCAGATGAAGTCCTGAGTGAATGCATATTACTGACAAGGACCAATGGCTCAGATATGTGGGAACTAGCAGAGCCTTCCTATGCCCCATGTATGGATATTGGCAGTGTGTACAAAACCAAATAACTGCAGCTTCTGCCTCTTGGATGTTTACAGCCTGGGGCTGCTTGCCTACAGAGATTTCCTTCTGAGACAGGCTAACTCTTCATCTGCTGCATGTGATAAAGGATTTGAGGCTCTAGATTATAGCATAGTTAGCTCCTGTGCACCTACTGGCTCCGGCTTTTCTTTATATGTGTCTGTTCTTTCTTTGTTTCCATCTCAACCTAGTCAGGCTTCTGGGACTGTGCTGTGCTACATGTGACAGTTTTTTTGTAAGTGCTATAGCACATAGTCTAATGTCTCACTTGGAAAACCATTTACATTTCTACTATCCAAATTTGCTATTTCCTGGGTCAACTTGTCCAACATCTCCAGTATCTGGCCCAGACTCATCACTCTTTAGTGCTAGACAGGTGAGTGAGAAAGCAAGCCCTGCTTTTTGTCTTGTTACTTACAAAACAGGTTCCAGTGAAGGTATTTCTTGAATGAGTTAAAAAAAAAAGTTTCCCCCAAAAACGATTTTTAAAAGACTGAATGTTCTGAGGAATACAAGCATAAAGAGGATTTTTTTTCCCATAACCTCTGACCTTTCAGCCTTTCTCCAGAGCAGCGATGCATGGACTTGGAAGAAATACATTGTAGCTACTCCTCACTTGACCATCCAGCTCATGCAGAAGGTTCACTAGATGACCACAGAGACCTGAAGAACATCGACAGTAGTCATATACAACACTTGTATCACGTTGTGGGTTTCCCTATGATTCTTCTTGCAAATCTACTGAATATACTGTTATTTTTACAGGATATCTCTTTATAGTTATATCCCAATACTTCTTCATGCAATCCAATATTTTTTTTCTGAATTAAACCTTATAACTTACACACATTTAAGTGTAATATGAAAACAACAAATGTCGTAATTGGTACCTTTTTCCTGAACATTTACAGGGAGTGTAAATGAGGTTGAACCTGATAACAACCTTGTACCTGTGAGACAGGACACCTGCATTGACGCTTGGTTTCCACACCATTAGCTAACAGTCCAGCTAATAGACATTCGTTTTTAAGCTGGAGTGCTTATGGTTACAAATTTTATCCTGGTAACTATGTTTATTTTTGGATTACTAACATAAAGCTGGAAAGAAATATGTGAGTTTATCAGCTACATATTTTACCTCTGGCAATGTAGAAAAAATAAAATGTTACTTTTTAAATATTTCAAATAGAGGGACAAATAAATACATGTAGTGATTAACAAGTCTAATTACTAAAATGGAAAATAGAACATTATATGCTTATCTATTTAATTATTTAAAAAGTGATCATGTAATTAAGTATTGGCCCAAGCCAGAACAACCATGATAATCACTATATTTTTAAATCAAGACAGGTGTCAAGCACACAAGAGGTTATTATAAAATTATTATATTATTACTGACACCTTTTTTGTTTCCCTCTCCATCTTTGGAATATCATCCCCACATGACAGCCTTAGCCCCACTGACTCTGTCAGTGTCACTAAGCCAAGCAGTACTTACTCATCCCCTAGTGTGCCATTGTAATTGAATCTCTGCATCTTAATTATGGCAATGGACTTCCAGTTCATCTGCTGAGGAGGAGAGTGGGGGCATTAATCGCCTTCTGAAGTTTCAAAGCACAAGAACATAGCCTGGCTGCGTAGTTTTTACCTTTTCAGTAAAACAGTCTGTGCTAGAGCAGTTCTGAGCTTCCAGTTACTGCCCCATGCCCCAGAATGGTGCTCTGAATTACCAACGTGAAGATGAAATTCTTAATTAAAAGATAATATGAAAAAGTTTAAAGAGGGGAAGAGTAAAAGGTTGTGGGATTATTTGCTCAGTAATTAAAGCAGCTGATGAAATTTGTTTTCATAATGACAGCTTGATGATTTCATGTAATTATTTTCATGATTATGCTGAGTATTTATATTTGTATTTTAAATATTAATTTAAGCATCTCACACTCATTACTGAATTATTTTGACAATATTGCACTTTATTTCTAGCTTACTCTTCATTGCAATATTACTTTTCTGACTGAGCACTGTCTTCCAAAATGTAAAATGAGAAAAAATTGTAAATTTACATCTAGAATACTTAGACAAGTAGATTTTGAGTTGGGGTTTCTTCCCTAAAAATATCTACATGAAAGGACATTTTAAATTATGGATATATTAAACAGTTTTAAGATTTTGTAAGTAAGATAATTTTACACAGTGTAAATTCAAGTTTCTATTTCAATCGACAAATTAAATTTTCTTCCATAAAATGAAAGCTACGCTACAATACAAAATAAAGGAGAGAATAGTTCACAGGTAGTTTTACTATACACTTGACCAGTTTTGCAATTTTCTTTTAGCAGATCTTGTCTCTCAGCTTTGTTATTGATATTATTTGGGACTTCAAAGATTTTTTTAAGGTTTTTCATGGTATTACAATTATTAAAAGGAGATTGTTGTTTTGTTATGATTAATACTGAGAAGCTGGCTATTGCTCAAGACTTTGGCTTTTATTTGCCGTAACATCTTCACGAAATGTCAAAGAAATTTAGTTCAAGTCACAACTCCACCATTATGAAGTGTGTCCATAATGTCAGCTCCTATGACCTCCACTTCTTGGTTTTCCAAGGTTTGAAAGCAGGGATAAAAATACAAATCTCATTGTGGAGAAGGACACTAATCTGAGGATGTTTTTAGTATTGTTATATTATGGCAATGACTTTTTAAAAAATTCTTCTCTCATATAGTACATCCCAACCACAGGAGGGAGGGGAAATTGGAATGACTCTTTTCAAAGATTAAGCATCTTCTGCTTTAGATTCCAGGAAGTTTCCCAAGGGGACAGAGGAAAGCTGGTCTTTTTTTCTGTCTCAATATAAAAACAGTAAATTACCACATCAGGCGCCGGAAACATGCCAGTTTTAGTTTTACTTATTATGCACCTTCTCAAGTGAAGGATCCAATATAAAACTGAGGGAGGTTAAGTGGTAAATAGAATAACTGTAGAAAATTATACTCAGTGGGGATAAGTGTGGAGAAAAATAAATTACTCACAAAGAAGAAAGAGTACGCATGGTGCAAATTAGCAGTGCCGTGTTCCTTAGGGACAGCCATTCCACAGTGTGGCGGTGCTGCCATTAAATAATCAAACATTATTTCTTCAACTATTACTGACTGAAAAATTTAAAGTTATTTCAGTTATTTAGTCTCCTGAAAAGAGACATGGGGGATTAAAGGAATGCTTTGAAAGGAGTAGCAAAGGTGATGAGCACAGATAACAGTCCTCAGCAAGAAAAATCAAGGGAAGAAGAAAGTAGTCATCTGCAGGAAAATGAACCCTGAAAAGAAATAACAAGATGCTTTCCCCATCCATTGTCACCTAATGTCTCCTTTCCTGTTTAGCACTGGGGAGAATTACATCCCTCAGCCATTGTTCCCCACATGTGGCTAGAAGAAGGATTGTTCTGCACTCCTTCCTCTCTGTGTCCATCTCATCTCTCTCTCGCTCTTTCTTCTTTCCTTCTCACACAATCAAAAATTAATAAAACCAAATTTTCCAGAATGCCATTCTGAGAATTTCATAATAATGTAGACTTGAAAACAGCATTTAGTCAAAGTGAATGATATCAAAGTCCAGAATCAATCAGTAGCCATGGAGTTTAATTCCCCAAATCTATAAAATATCAATGAGAATATGATGGTTGCCGCCAGTGAAGGCAATCCTTCATTGACATGCCAGGCGCTTTTAGGCCATAGCTCCGAACATTAACTCTCCGGCTGTTTGCTGTAATCTGACTAAACCTAGAGCAGGCTCAATTGCAGTCCTAGTGGACAGGGAGTAATCTTTATCCAGGACCCGCTGATTGTCATCCCTCATTGCCTCCCACTTATCTGAGTTCTGATTATCCCCAGTACCCAGACATTCCTACTCTGAGAGAAGGATGATGGAAGGGAAAATCAGGAAAGATCCGTGGCAGATGAAGCAGCTTGATGCACAGAGGTGTTCAATGGGAAGAGGTCATTGGGGGAACTTGGTAGGCAGCAGAGAATGTCACACTCCACAGCTCTGTACTGCACTCAGCACATGCACAGTCCTCTTCTTCACACCAGCTGCACAGACCTGGGGCCAGTAGCACAGTCCTGTGTCCATCTACGCAGTACTAGGACCAGCTGCACAGTACTCGGGCAAGCTACACAGCACTGGCACCTGCTGCACAGTACTGGGACTAGCTGCACAGTATTGGGGCAAGGTGCACAGTGCTGGGACCAGCTGCACAGTACTGGGGTCAGCTGCACAGTACTGGGACCAGCTGCAGAGTACAAGGGTCAGCTCAAAAGGATGTGAGGAAGACAAAACAATGTGAAGTACATGCAGAGTTCGTAGTGTGGTGATATGAGTCCCTTGAAATCAAGTTGTTTAGGTAAAAAATAAATTAAAGAAGGAATTAAGACCAAATTTGCAAAATTCAAATTCCCCATTTATATAAGCTAAATACCCCTTGAAGGTTTACACAAAATCTCCAGACACTTGTTCTGCTGGTGGTGGTGATGGAGGCTCACATTCCAACAGTGTTTCAATATTCCCCTGAAATGTGGAGAATGATCAGATACACCCTTGGTATTTATTTTTAGTTTATATGTTATAGGTAAATTATAATGCTTCTATTCTATAATAATTATGATCAAAAGTATCATCTGTTATCATCTATGGCTCATGATTGTACTGACAAATTAAGGGAGCCTTGTAAATGAGATGCAGCTCAGCATTAATCCAAACCCTGGTAGCACCCCACAGCAATCTTGACATAGCCTTCCTATTTTGCAGATATTTCCAGAAAGCCCACATTGGGGATGAATAACTCAGAATGAATAATTGAAGCAACAATACTGTTAAATTCTTATTATGGATAAAGACTCCTATTTTCTGAGTAAACAATGGAGAGAGTAGGACAGCATGTAGGCCTCTGCCTCCAAGAACGGACAATTTGTTGAGTATTACATGAATTTTCTTGAGAAGACACAAATTAAAGACTTTCAACCAAGATCAAAGCAAGATTCTATGCAAGTTCAGCTTGGGTGATTTATAGAAGTATGGATAACTTACAGCCACACAATCAATTAACCTCATGTTTCTACCTCTAACACAGTATCTATAACACACTCAAAGTGTGTGTGGATGGAGGGTCCCTTGTAGAGCTCGCAATGACTGCCTAAGTCGTTAACTACTTGAGTTTCATGAGAATTATGACTCACTTCTTCTCATTATAGTCTCATGAAGGTCTCCTTCTGTGGTTCTGATTTATGACTGCAAAGGACTTGTCCAATATGGAAGAAAGAGTTACACTTTAGAAAGCACACAAAATGTAAAAAGGCAATAGAATATTCTCAGAGTATTACGAACCGTATCGTTTATACCTGCAAAGCTCTTTGTTTTGTTTGAGCTCTGTTGTGATTCTCTTGAAATCCTTAGTCATTTTTGAGTATGAGAATTCTCACTTTCATTTGGCTGTGTTTTCTGGCAAATTTTGTGTTTGAGTGTGAGCATTCAGGTAAATGCTGCAGCAGAACTCAAACAGGCTTCTTTGTATGAAGCACTTAAGACAGAAATGTTAGCTTGTCTCCCAAGTGACTGTCAGAGGATGCTCCTAATGTGATGACAGTGACATGCTTAAATGATGAACAGGAATTAGTTAAGTGGGAGAAAGTTTAAAATAGGAGTTTACACAGTCATGATAGATAAAAGCATGGATAATGACTATTAGTGAACTTGAACTTGAGAATAAAACAAAAGGAAAACTAAGAGAGGAAAAAGGGTTCAAGTTGAAGAAAACTATGTACACCATCTGTTACATCGTCATTTTATCTTGAGAATGTAACAGTCATTGAATGATTTTAAGTAGAGGAGTGAATTTGTCAAAAGCCTATTTTAGAAAGGTTGCTTTCAGTTGTTCCTTAGAAAAATCAATGAAGGGAGTAGTTATTTTTTCCATCAATCTAAGCAAGGAGAGATGAACTGAACCAGGAATCTGACAGGAAAGACAGAATTCAGCCTGTGTACAAGTAGACAGGGTTTCTGAAGGAAGTGTTGGGAAGTTGTAGAGATACTTTTAGTTGGTTGAGTGTGTAACAGGAATCTTAAATGGTCTTATTAATAGAAAACACACACATTGGTTGCTCAGTTGTTAAGTCAATTTTAATATGTTTATGACTTGATTAAGGAGGGATTCTATATCTGTTTGGTCACTAGAATAGGTCTGTGTGAAATCACTACAGGAAAATACCATAAATTAAGGGACTAAAAACAATGGAAACTATTTCAAGGATTCTTTGCTCTACATTTTTTCTCTCAATATACCCACTTAAAATTTTTCAACTGCCATCTAAAATGAGTGTGACCATCTAAAATGGAGCAGGTTAACGATGTTGGCTATCCATTAAGTCAAGACACTAGTAGCAAGGTCTTCTCAGCAATCACTGCTTCATCACTGACCCTTGAAGTTCGTGATATTTCTATCAGATGGTAGTGCTAGTTCTTCTTAAACATGCCTGAGCATTAAAATGAAAAAATAAATTGCTGAATTTCCCATAAAAGACACACCACCATGTGTTTTGGTTCTCTGTATGTGTCATCTCCTGGTCCTGGTGTTGTAATTCATAGAAAAACTCACTGTAGTATCCATAAGGCTCTTAGGGGAAGAAGTGAGGAAAACTCCACTTCACTTTATTTAAGAGACACATGAATACAAGCATGCATGCCATGGGAAAACCAGAAAAGATTTAATGTTTTATTTGAGATCTAAAACTTGTCTCTAGAATTCAATATTTTGTTTTGTCTTGAAGCACAATCTCACAATTAGTCTACCCTTGAATGTGCAATGATTCCCTTGATTCTGCCACTTATTTCTGGCATTACAGGCACATGCAATCTCTCCTGGCAGAATTTCATACTTTATGTAACAATTTAACACCAACACAATACCATAGTTTGCTGTTAAGTATTCTTTCATGTTTAGAATAAAACTGACCACTATATTTCCATGGAGAAGAGCAAAAATTCCTAGCTGTTGGTACCTAACCTATACATACCTCTCTAGTATTGACACCAACTTGCTAACCCTTACTTCATCCATTTAGCATTGGATCTCTGTCTGGAGCTGAATTCATATTTTCCTGCTCCTCATCCTTAGAAACCAGGTTGGAAAATTGAAATATAAATTAATTTTGTATTTTAAAATATTTCATGATAAATTTATTTCTATTTTAAACTATATGCATTTATATTTACAGATAAATACACATAACATGCATATGCAATATATGTAAATTTTAAATTAATGTGCATATATATTAATAGGACCAATCTTTTTTTGTGAATTTGCCATGTTTTCCTTTAAAACACAATTAAGTTGAGCATATGGGGCACTTGTAACACAGCATGGACTAGGGAACTTCAAAGGGACATAATTAATTGGACTAGCAAGGAACAGCATGACTGTATAAGCAGAGCAAAAATCATGTTAATCATTTCAGCCTAATTTATGTGTTCTAAATATTTGAGAGTTAAAGATGACTAAAAGACAGTTGGAATTCAGACTTTTACCTTCAAGCTATGTATTGAACTTCATTGACAGTACAATTTTTATAAAACCATAACTCAAATGTATCAAGTAGAGAGGACTGTGCCTAAAGATCAATGCAGGGATTCTATTTGCCTTGTTGGGTTACATTATCAGGATTCATTTAATTTTAGAATGCTAGGTCAGCTGTTACTATTATGTGTCACCTGGGTAACCGTAAGATCAATTTCTTTGTTTTCCTAGAACTTCGTTTTTCTGTTTTTGAATTTCATTATCTCTGTTTTGCTTAAAAGTGCTTCTAAAACATTTAATAGCATATATAAGTACATCTGTTTAACTTAGCTGGGGCTGGAGAAATGGCTTAGTAGTTAAGTGCTTGTCTGGGAAGACATGAGAACCTGAGTTCAGTTTCTAGAACCCATGTGACAACAAGCCAGGCTTTGTGTATAAGCTTGTGAGTCCAGTACTGGGGCAAGGGTGTGGTTGTAAGTGAATCTATGGGACTAACTGACCAGCTAGCTAGAACAATCTACCAAATCCCAGGAAGAGACACTGTCCTAAAAAATAAGGTGCAAGGTCCCTGAGAAGCAATGCCAAGGTGAGTCCATGGCTTCCACATACACACAAATGTAAACACAAACACAGGAACAAGAACAATTGGGCCAGATTTAAGGACACTATTGCACCCTACTTCTTATCTGATTCTAATCTCTTCCTATTCTAGCCAATCATGATCGCTATTGCTCAAAGAATTATATCCCTAACTTAAAAAAATTATACAGAGCCATTGTGAAGGCATCACATTGACCCTACACCATCATTTTACTTACTTCCTTATAATTTCTGTTTCTATCACTTTCACTTGTAATTTCTATCGAGGAACCTGAGAGGAAGTACCTGGCAATAGGAGCTAGAATCCAAAGTGCAAACAATGTTGTCAAAAGAAATTGCTAACCCTCTATGCAGCAGGCCTGATTGAGGACATTCTTTAATGTACAGTTAAGAATTGGAACGGCTATGATTCTCCTTGAACTCCTCCCCAACTCCAATTTCTAGTGAATAAAAGAAGATTAAAAATTTTTGAAACTAGGAGCTGAGATATTATTTAACTAAAACCCCTAATTTCACAGCCCAGAAAATCTGGAGGAATTCAGAAATGTGTTTAAGAAAATATCCAGACAAGAATTTGACCTTAGTGACTTATTCACACAGTTTCCTATGAAATCTTATATTCTCATTCAAGTGAGGACAAAATAAACTTTGTCTACTCTTCACAACTTTCTCAGTTTTTGCCTTCAAGAAATCCAAAAGTCACATATGTTATAAAATTTATTTACTGACAAATCTTAATATTGCAATAATAAGATGATAAAATTAAAAATATTATTGAATGATGAATGCTCAAAAGTAAAAAAGAAAACATTTTTTCCTAGCCAATTTGGAAAAATCTATGTTGGTTAATGCTTTTTACAAGCTAAGTGTAGCTGAAAGTTTTCTCTGGTCCTGCTCAGCCCCACAGAACCTGCAACCACTTATAAAATAATCACTCAGAAACTTTTATTAATTAAAATGGCTCAGCCATTAGCTCAGGCCTACCACTGACTAGCTCTTACATTTAAACTAATCCATTTCTTTTAATCTATATGTCACCACATTTTCTGTGGCTTTACCTGTGTGCCATTACATGCTGCTCCATGTCTCCTGAGTCAGTCTTCTTCCCAGCATTCTCCTCGTCTGTTTATCCCACCTATAATTCCTGCCTGGCTACTGGCCAATCAGCGTTTTAGTTATCAACCAATGAGAGCAACACACATTCACAGTATACAGAGCAATATCCACAGCAGCTAAAGTCTCAAAATTTGTGTTTTTCACTGGGCAGTGGTGATGCATAATGCCTTTAATTCCAACACTCGGGAAGTAGAACCAGTTGGAACTCTATGAGTTCAAGGCCAGCCTGGGCTACAGAGTGAGTCCCAGGAAAGGCACAAAACTACATGGAGAAACCTTGTCTCAAAAAACAACAACAACAAAAAAATGTGGTTTTCTGGTTATCAGTCATAGTTAGCAATTGAAAAACATATGTGGTCCATAATGAATCCTTTAAAAATATATAATCAAGATTTTGGGTTCATTTTTATAATTAATATTTTTTTAGAAATTATATGTAAATGTATGTGTCTCTATGTGGGTATGTGCATGCAGGTGGTCACAGAGGACAAAAGAAAATGTCAGATCTCTTGGAATTGGAGCTATAGATGGTTGTGTACCACCAGAAGTGGATGCTGAGAACTTAATTCTGGTCATTTGCAAGAGTAGCATGTAATTGTATCCACTCACAACTACTGAGTCATCTCTCCAGCCCCATATCCCATGCTTTAATTTCAATGTTTAAGGAGGATTGATTTTATTCCTTACAAATTCTGTATATTATCACACTATCAGCTGCATAGTTTTTAGACAACCTAAGAGAACTTGGAGAGGTCACAGTAGCTTAAAGCCCAGATACATAAAAGCAAGCCGTCTGTGGATTTTACTCATGTAAAGAACCTAAAACCTGATCTCACAGAGATTGAGAGAAGAGTGATTGTCACCAGATTTTGGAGCAGATAGGCAGGTCCAGCATTAGAGTCACATGTGCAGGGAAAGTTCTGATCTCATATGGCATAGAAAGGGGACAGGGATAGCAAAAATGTGTTTGTGTATCTCAAATTTAAAGTTCTAAATTATTTACTATAAGTGGATTTTAAGGTCACAGGTATGCTATTTACCCTGATTTTATCATCCTATAAGCCAATATATTATATTAGAATCTGAAATTGTGTACAATTATTATATGTAAATCAAAACTACTTTAACAAACAAGCTTTTATAAGTTTCACTGCAACCTATTGATTATGACCTTTAAAACACGATAAAAAAGTTCACAATAGTTTTAAAAGTTACGATAGTTTTGAAGTTATGGAAGTTATCCTTTATTCTAGTAGGTGGACTTGGGGTAATAAGAAATGTGGCATTTTCTTACCTTCAGGTTTAGCATTAATCTTTGAATAAAAATGTACATTAACTAAAACACCATCCCTGTCTTTCAAGATAAGCAGATTACCATTTTTTTTAGCAAGCCAATAATTGCTAGTTACTGCTATTAGTCTTTCTCCCAAACACAACTGGGAAAACTGAAGACACAGGAAATTCAGCACAGTCCAATGGCACTGTGACCCAGGAGCTCATGGTGCCTCCATGGTGTTCTAACCTAGGAGTCTCCATTGTCCCTACTGAGTTCTCAGCACCATTGTTTGTGAATGTTGCTTCAGAGCTGTGTGGTGATGCTCAAACTGCAGACTTTTCCTTCTGATTCCTGTTGGTGGATGTAACACAGGCCTCCAGCATGTCAAAGTCCTGACATGTAGACACTTCACTTGACTTTGTATCCTCCTGCTTCCAACTGCATGGTACAGCAGGAAAAGTGGAGGCCAAATGACTTTAATCATGCAGCACAATTCTTTCCCTGCTTTCTTGAACTTTGTGCTTCCTTTTTTCTCTTTGTGGTGGACTTTATATATCTGCTTCAGAGTAAATCAATTCCACTCTCATCACAGAGACTCTAAATTCCTCACATCAAAATGAGAGGGGGAAGCAATAACTCTTTCTTAATTTCACATATTCTTCAAATACCCCTGGTTTTTATCTGTCTTTTATCACCATGATTCTTTAAACCATTTATTATAAACTTTACCTCCACCTGATCTTGAACCATAGCTCGCAAAGTGCAAAATATTAATAATTATTTCAAACACACAGAAGATACAGAGAATTCTATGACTTGTAGCCATGTCTTGACCAATGTCTGGATATCATCGATTTGATACTTTGCCATACGCTTTAAAAGAAATATTATAATAATGGTTATATTATTTTATTTTATATTTTATTTATTTTAAAAATGTAAAATATTTTTAAAGAAGTGTATAATAATGATTATATAACAGTTATAACAATGGTTAAACTGATTATAAAGCTTAATTATAATACTTAAACAGTAATGAATTATTCTCATTCTAAATTTATATATTATATTTTTACAGCCATAAATATGTTACTCATGAACTTTTATATCTACATGCATTATACAAAAAATAGTATATTTTATATAGAACACTTACATTACATGTGCCTAATATTTCTGAATAATAATATATCAAAGTATATTTATTCATTCTCATATTCATGGATATTCAATTAGTCTAGCATCTTTATCTTACAATTTATGGAGTCCGTTGATGATTGCATACCCAGATTTGTTTGGGAGAGTAGGACTGCCTCTCAACAAGGCTGAACTGCTCACACTGTCATTCATAGGATATGGCTTCTTCACCTCTCTCTAGACCTTAACATTACTTATTTAAACCATATTTTCAGATTCTTGAAAATTCTCTTTGAAGGGCATAAAATGTTTCCTATATTTGTTACTTCTCTCTAGATAGCATTTTTTTCCCCAAACACAGTGACTTAAAATAGTGATCTGTCTATACCAAGAATAGGCCTTGATTAGATGTGTGTCTCTGTCTCAGGTTGCTTAGGAGGCATCACTCAAGGTACTCCATGAATCCAGACATAGATAACAAGGATCTTATGGGCATAATCACTGGGGAAGCTTACACACAGAGAGATAACAAGGTTTGGTTATTAACGGCTGCCACTATCCAGGGCCTTAGATACTCATTGGCTTTTGGAAATAGCTTCCATTCTGCTCATGATAATATGTGTTATTCACCCCTGGAAGCTGATCCTATAGCAGAACACTGAAGAATATGGCCAAAGGAAAAATTTAACTCAGAGAGACACAGTTCATCTCTCTGTCATACTTGTTTCTTAGTAGCAAGTCACTATTGCATCTTGTCTATAAGGGAGAACGACAAACAAATGCAGAGGGCAGATGTTCTGGAGGCCATCTTTGAAGCTGTGCACTGTACCATTTTACTGCACCATCACCATGGACTGATTCTCTGTTGAAAACCTTTTTACATCTTTTGGAATTAAGTTCATTGTTCTGTTAATTATCCTTTAGTATTTTTCTAAGTGATTTGTTTGTTTACTCCTTATGTACAACATGTAAGAGTGCTGGGGATGTCTTTCTGTATGTTGTGAATGTGTTCTGATTGATTGATAAATAAAGTGCTGATTGGCCAGTAGCCAGGCAGGAAGTATAGGCGGGACAAGAGAGAGGAGAATACTGGGAAGAGGAAGGTTGAGTCAGGGGTCACCAGCCAGACACAGAGGAAGCAAGATGTAAAAGTACCACTAAGCCACAAGCCACGTGGAAACTTATGGATTAATAGAAATGGGTTAATTTAAGATATAAGAACTAGATAATAAGAAGCCTGCCATGGCCACACAGTTTATAAGTAATATAAGTCTCTGTGTGTTTACTTGGGTCTGAGAGGCTGCAGGAGCTGGGTGGACACAGGAACACTCTAGCTACATATAAGTATAAAATAGATAAGAATGCAGAAATGTTATTTAGTATAATATTAGTAGATCATGAGATTTAATATGGATTACATAGAGTACAATTTTGTGGGTTTTTTTTTTATTTGTTTGTTTGATTTTTGTAAGGTAAGGAGAAGCCTGGCTGTGAGGGAGATATGCTGGCTGAGTTACTTCAGATACTCAGAAGAAAAAGGGTGCTGACCACAGTTTTATTACAACGGCAACGGAGGTTAAGGCATAGCTTATATTAGGGGTATTTGGATGACAATGCCATATTCCTGAATTTTGAACAGTTTGCATAACAGCAAGCAAGAAAATTAGAAAGACTATTTCTACATGTTTATTTATATATTATAACTACTGATTTGGGCTGGTTCTGATGAACTCTAGCTCCTTCTCAATTATAATGTGATGTAATTTTCACTACTTTCTCATCCCCATTATAAGAACCAGTCTCATTAGTTCATTACTGATATTGACAAGGTTAAATTAAATATGTACTTGCAGACCTCCCTTAGTTGACTTGACAGTATTCATGGTAGAGGGGGAGGTTTTCTCTTAGTTACTGCTATTTTACTATGAAGAGACCACCATGAACAAGACAACTTATAAAAGAAAGAATTTAAATGAGGGGGTTGTTTATAGTTTAAAATGACAAGTCCATGACTGTCAAAGCAGGAAATATGGCATCAGGTAGGCAGGCATTGTGCTTGAGTGGTAGCTGAGAGCTCATATGTTGAGACCACTATGAGGCAGAGAGACTAGAGATACCAGCTTTGAAACTTCAGAGCCTATTCCAGTAACACACCTTCTCCAACAAAACCATACCTCACAATCCTTCCCAAACAGTGTCACAAACTGGGAACCAAATATTCAAATATATGAGCCTATGGGGGCCGTTTTCATGCAAGCCACCACTGGTTCATTTCTTATATCTGAGAAAGTTCTAAGCATCTCAACATTGTCAGGTATGGTAATGTTCTTGAGTTGCAGGACATGTATTGGAGCTTTACATTCTGTTATGCTTCCTGCACAGTGTATTTTGCTGATGGTAGTTTTTACTTTTAGTCTGTCTCAAAGTGAATCCATAAGGATAATTCTTGATGCTCTCTAACTAGTGATTTTAATCAGTTCTATAGCATGCTTTTGTTTTGTGCTAACAATTCTGAGAGAACTGATAGTGCTCTCAATTCTACGTGGTGTGTTCACTTGGAATTCTCACAAGCCTTCCAAAATGTGTAAGCTTATGTCTGAATCTTCAATAATCCTGATTTATTGGTTGTATGAAGATTATGAATGTGATCCTCTTTCATCCTGTTAGAAATAGTATAAAGTCCAGAATATGCCCCTATAAATAAATATCAAGCTGGTGTGTACTGTCTGCACAGATCCATCACACACAGCTCCCTTTGTTCACAGCTATCCCCCAACCCAACTGCTACCTTCACTCCCTAAAGCTGCAGCATCGTTTACACTTTCTGTTTTCTTAAGCTCCTCCATGTGTACAAATCAAAATATATAGGAAGATTTTAAAATGGAGTCAAGGCATAAAACTGCCTTAAAACCACTCTCCTAATAGTTTCTGTGGTATCAGGTAAGATATGGAGTTGTCAGTGATGGACTTAAATGATAACTTCACGCTGTTCTCTTTAATGCAGCCATCCCGATATGGACATCTGCAACTGTTACCCATTAGTCTCTCTAGGCTCACAAGGTTTTTCTTGTTTTCTGGAAAGTCAAAACTACTTCCATTCTTGGTATTTTGGAATGGCTTTTCTATACAAAGAAGTCTCCCTTCTTTGTGGCCTAACTTAAACTCATTCTTAGCATTCAGATGGCATGCCATTGCTTTAAGGAAGTCTTTTGTGCTTCCAGATTTGACTAAGGCAGGTGTTTATTTGTGTGATCTTATTTAAATTTTTTTCTGAGTTGTTATGATTCTAATTACTCTCTGACAATTATTTTACAATGATCTAGTTACTGCCTCTATCCACAGACAACGTGCATATCTGAACAATGTTGTAAGTCGCTTGCTGTTTTGCATGTCTAGGAATAGTGCTCAGTCCAGAGAGGTGTTCACCAAGCATTTGTTCAAGAAAGTGCTGAATCTATTGCAAGTCCTAACTCCAGGGGAACTTTGAATCCCATTGGCACAAAATTAAAGAGAGATTCAAAATTGATAACTAAAGTGTGAGACACGGTCATTAGGAATACTCCAAGGAAAATCTTTCTAACATCATTAGCATCTGTTTCCTCCTTATGAAACACAGGGTTTAACCTAGATCAAGTGGAAGATTGTTTGTGAGTCTAAAATTAAACACTTTCTACTGCTGGCTCAGGACAGAGGAGAATCAACGTGCCCCAAGCACTCAAGAAGTGCTTTTTGAAGTTTTGATGAGAAAAACTATAATGAAGAAGAACTAGGGAAAAAAAGTCTTGCAATTTTAATGTGTGAAAGAAGGGTTAGTGGGAGACAGGACTTAACATGGAAGTGAAGAAGGGCTTTGTTGAAGCAGCCACAGGCATAGGATTCCAGGGTCATTCAACAGGACTCTGATTTTTGATAGTGTTTGTTGTCATGAGAAAGGTTTTCATACAGCTAGGCAGGCTTTGGCCTTGCTCTGTATGAAAGGATGGCCTAACCCTCAATCCTTGGGCCTCATATGCGCTGTGATCACAGGAGTGCATGGGTTTAATTGGACATCATTTTAAACATAAAGTGATTCTCAACACAATAAAAGTGCTGTCAATCCACGTATGTGTTGGGCATTGTTGAGCACCAAGAATAAAAAGATAAACGAGACACAAGTTCTACCTTTGTGTACGTCAGATCAGTGGAGATGTGGTCTAAAAGCAGTTACTTGCTATGTCACAGAAAGAATGTGCTGAAATAGGGACTATGTACTAACAGGCCTGTACTTTTAAGTATTGTAAAAGGAAGTACTTGTGTGGTGAAGGTCAAGGAGTGAGTTTCACTATGCATATCATTAAAATGTGTAGCATGCTTTCAGAATTCTGTTATTAACTTAGCAGACTCATTTACAGCCTGCCAGCCTTATCTGTTTGTGTCACTTCTCCACATCTCAGGTCTTTTGTGTTTGAAAACATAAATCATTAATGTAAAAATTAGAAGCACAAATGTAACAAATACTGGAAAGAGATCAACACATCAGTGGGATTTCAGTATAAAAAATAAAATCCATCAGGGATGGAATTATGAAAAAGGTAATCAGAAGACAAATGTGTCTCAGTTTTAGAAAGCTATATTTTTTAACTTCAACTACAACAAATACATATACACTCACATATAATTAGATTTTGCATCTGAATATTAATGATGAGAAAGGTATATTTTTTAAGTTATCTCATGTATTAACACATTTACCTTTGCTGAGTTTAACCCAAACAATTGAAGAAACAGTATTAAATGGCTTGCTCATAGTCACCTGCTGCATTAAAATTTTAGTCTACGAAGTCTGGGTTATGACCATGAATTCTCAATGTTCTGCTTTATAGATTGAATTAAAAAGTATAAGAGTTACAGTAAAAGTATAATTCTAGAACTAGTGTTTAATAATTGTCTTTAATGACTTTCGGGTGGGTAACACAACTATATCAACAGCCAAGCTGCTCAGAACAAGTACATATAGATGTGATTTCTAAAAATACTATAAATATTTTGTCAAAATTATTTTATATATCATGAAACATAAACATAAAATGAAAATAAATATTTGAAACACACATAAATTTATATCATTAACTTAAAGATTGCCAATAAATAAAGAAGAACAAATTCTTTACAGAATAATTGCGAAGGGAAAAGGGATGTGTTAAGTTGTTTGATGACGGTAGACAATTCATGATGTGTATGTGTCAACATATTTGTGTGTGTGAAAATATTGTGCATATACAAAAAAGAAAAATAATAACAGAGAAAGGTGATGATTAACAATTCACAGGAAATTAAACCAAAGATTTTTAAGAATATTAAAATAAGCCAAGTGTGAGATAAAATACCAATTAAAGCAAAATCAACCCCAGTGGAAAATGTTAACAGACACAGTGCTGCTGAGGGCAATCATGTGAGTCACTGATGGGAATACACATTGTTCTACACTCTTAGAAAAGTGATTTCCAGTATCTACATAAAGTCACCAATTCTATGTACTTAAGTCAGTTATTTCTGGAAATGTACCCCTACACTGCTATGATAACCAACTGGCTTCAGAATAAACTGGATTCTGGACTTATCATCTACACCCTTGATGGAGACTCACTTTTACACACACACACACACACACCCTTAATAATGTGGGCCTCACTTTTATACACATGACCTTGATGTGGGCCTTACTTTAACAAGTCTCAAGTTGTTCATTTGTAAACAAGACCATCATAACAAACATGCCTCGTGGTGCTGTTCTGAAGATCAAAGGAATCAGACATGTAAAGCAATTAACACATTTTAGGAGTTGATGAATGTTAAATATTATGATCATTATTAGTCAGACTATATGTGTTTCATATGAAATTATTATTGGAGTGCTTATTGGAATATAAAAATAAAAATTTCTAATGATATTCTGTGCAGTCTCAGAATGACTGCAATTATCTTTCTAAAATTATGGTGAGGAAATTTATCTTCAGAGGACTGGAGCTGAGCACCACTCTTCACGAGCAAGGCAGCATGTGAATGGGCACATATTTAGCCAGCAGGAACATCTTGACAAGGTTATTAAGTAGACACTTCTGAACACATGGCCCTCCTGACACCCTAAGTAGATGCTTCTGGTTCTGGAAAGCATTGCAACACTTGCAAGATACAAACAAAGCTCATAAACAACCAAGTCATCGCCTACCTAAGGGTTAGGTTAGCATTTTAAATCATTGTGTATTTTTATTTCAGTATAAACAGTCGTGTTCACCACATGTGGATATCGTGCAGTACCAACAGGTGACAGTGTGCTGTGATTGTTGGAGTTATTATTAGTCGTGCAGAAAAGGGGTGCAGAAAAGAGAGTTTTAACATAAGGCTGTTACTTCAGATGTCAATCAAAATGTGACCTGACCTAAAATTGCACCAATTTTTACCAATGACAAAATTCTGAATAACATATTTTGTTCAAGTGTTAACATAGAGATTAAGTGGAAGAGTACTGAATTTGTAGATGTTGTGAGCTTAAAGAGCTGAATTTAGGTAACTGTTGCCATCAAGATTTGACATGATTTAAGGAATGTAAGCTTTCAAAAGACTGAGTCAACAAGATTCTACTGAACAGCTGCAACTGCTTAAAGTTCAAACAATCATGTGCACAATTATTGAAGTTCACATAAAATATTATATCACACATACATATGCCTCTAAATTGTGACATGCTGTTTACACATATTCTCATGTGTCTTAACAGCTTGTCATTGTTTTTACTGCTCAGACTATTGTACTCCATTTTTTACAGAAAATTAACAAAAAGTGACAGTGTAAATATGTTCAGAGGGCATATAAAAGATATTAGGGATTTAAGAATTTGGAGATGTAAACGTTTCTCTAATGAAGAAGAAAGAGAGGAGAAAGGACAGATCTGTTTGTTCATGTGAAGGTGGTTTCTGCAGCATAAACACAACTGTGCTAATTTAGAGACAGAGGAAGCAGCGAGAAGAACATGTTCTTTCTGGCAGACGTCTTCACAGTTAATGAAGTCCAATCTCACAAATATTTGGCACTGAAATCCTAATAGCTAGCTGGAAGTATTTAGGCGAACAATAGGAAAACGGCTTTCAGGATTGTAGGAGAGGCTCCGGGTATGTGAAAAAGTTGGATTAAATACTTTAATTTTTTTTTTGCTTTAAAGATTTGCAGAAAAATCGAAAGAATGCTAAATTTGAAGACAATTTTGTTACACCATTCATTGGTGTTTTAAGTAAATTTAATGTATGCGTCATTATCTCCAATATTATGTCTATGTTAGCTAAAAGCAGTTGATGATATTCAGGAGGCTTTAGGGGATCTTCATAACAATAGCTCACAACAGACTGAAACTAGAACTCTCCTCAGAGAAAGTCCCAGAGATGGAATCCTTGGTGATAAATACAGGTTTTTTTTTTGTTTTGTTTTTACCTTTCTGTGTCCAGTTACAGGAATTTAAAATGCAATTAATCCTCCATCTGGCCCATCTTGTTTGTTTTTCATTCTTTACTAGAGCATTATAGAATTACCCAGGGAAAAAAAGCCTCTTGGTGATCAGTTTAAACCTCTAGCTCAGTCATAATGCCCTGGGACTTCTATTCATTTCCTCAGTCACCGCATTTGTTATGCATCCACGGAACATTTTGTTGGCTTCTGGAATTTAGAAGCAAGAGAATTGATGTGCTTGACTCGAGACACTTTTACAAAGCAGATTATATAAATCTAGATAGAGCAATGTTTTTCATAAGACCCAAGCATTTTTATTTTAGCCTTCCAATCATAAAGAGTTTATTTCATTGGATTTTGCCACTCTACTTTCAAAGGGAGGCTCATGGAAACAACATTATGACATAGAGCAAATTGGAATTCAAGGCGCATCCGTCTGTCTCATGATGGCCTTTCTTCTCTTTGTGGATACTACATCACCCCTACAAATCAGCAGAACCCTCAAGCTCTCTGCCTATATCCACAGTGTCACTGAATGATTATTGTGAGAAATGGAACTCTTTTCAACTTGAGATGGCCTCTTACTTGGACTCAAGGAAAATATTAGTTATTTTTATTTAGCTGTATATAAAGGAAACTGCTGCAGACCCGAAACACTTGAGATTCAAAAATTGAGAGTTGATATTTTTTAAAATATTTTTTCTAAAAGTCCCCTAGTTTTAAGAGAAATTTCACCCTATACTTATGTTTCTCATAACTGAACTTCATTAATTAATATCAATATAATGTTTTATCTGTTTTAATATAGTGCACATTCATGGAAATGGGCAGGGTGCCTTTCTGGCCCAGTACTATAATTCAATTATGTCCAGGTCTCTGTTATATTAGAGATGTGCATCCAGAATAAATGCACAAGAATGCTTACTGAATGAATGAAGAACATTTTGCTCATAAATAAAAAAAGTAAATTTGAATGGGCTAAGATAGGATTAATATGTTTATTGACATCATTCATATATAATTATGAGGTGGACACCTATACATACACATACACACACACACACACAAACAGACATATACACAGACACAGATACACACATACACAAACACAAATACACATGTAGACACAAACATGAAGACACACACATACACATAGACAAATGCACACACATACACAGAGATACCCACATGTACACAGAAAAACACACATTTACACACTCATACACACAGACACAGACACACACACACATATATGAGACATACATGAGACCCATACGAACAAAGATACACACACTCATATACAAATGAACAAATACAAATTTTCTTCCAGAGAATATGCTTTCACCTACTCTGAGTGTTAGTTCAAGGTAAGGTTGAGTAGCCTAAGATAACTGAGCATCAATTCATTCTGTAATTGTATTGCACCATGAAGTGCTCATTGCCCTTCTGCAATTCCTACCACTCTACTGCATCTCAATCCCTATCTATTACCAGGTACAAGTAAGTGTTCCACATTTCACTTTATAACTCAAGGTTAATCTTACATTTCTGATGTCATCATAGAATCAAGCTAATCTTGTTCTCTGGGACTTTGCCTTGAATTCATATTCCCTTGGCATTTTCTTTGTCTATGCTACCACTTCAATTCTTAACTTATTTACACATTGAAAAATTACTCAATAAAACACAAGTAAGTAAATGTTTAAAAGCAAAAAACAAAAAAAAAACAAACAAAGAAAAACAAAAAACAAAAACACAAGTAAGTGTTCATGTTAAGGTTACCTCTGGAGGATCTCACTGAAGACTTTTTCTCCTCCTACTTATACTATCTTCATAGTCATTTATCTTTTCTGCAGTCGGTAATTATGAATGAAATTATTGCTTGACTTAGAACAGGTTAAGAAGCAAATGCACTTTGAAACCCTTATGTCACTGTATGTTGTAATTTTCTTCAGTCTCAAGAATTTCTAAATGCATTGATCTCTGCAGTATTGGTAGATTACAGTTTATCAAAATTTGTCTTCTCTCCATTAAACACACACACACACACACACACACACACACACACACACACACACACACACAAACTAAACTTAGATTAAATCCCGATCAAGCCATAGCACAGAGCAGCATCATATTTCGGTTTTAATATAGTTAATTCTGCTGTCAGAGGCCAAGTTACAATGCACATTGGGCTACATTTATGTCAGAATTATACAAATGTAACAGTCTGGATTTTCCCTACCACAGCACTAAGTAGTCTGACAAGCTTGTGAACCTGACACAATAAATGATTCACTAGGGCTGAGCTGAGAAACAAAATTTATTTTTAATTTGGAATGAGGTGACAAAATTCCACAAATAGGTCTTTGTTTTTTTATTCCACTGGGCACATGATAGGCATTTTAATTAGAACGTAGTTATTGTTTCATTGTGTACTTAAAAGACTCTGATTATTATTGATTGAGCATGCTTTTCAGCCAACTGCATTTTTAGATTAGCAACTAGCACACTTAGTGTGTTTAGATCCATTCTCTGATTCCATGTCCTGTTGCTTTATATAAATGTGTTTAGGGCTGATCACTTGGGATTAGAAAACCTATCAAGGGCTTGTCTCTAGAGAAGAGTTATTCTATATCACTCAACAGCCATTAGTAACATTGTAGCTCTTTATCAAGGGGTAGGGCCTTGTTGGATTTCCTCATCTATGTTGGCACATCCACTGGCATTATCATTGTGTATGTCTTATTTAGGTGACTATCCTGTTTAAATGCCATGAGTGCAGTTTACAAGTCCTATGTATGAGACATTCTCTTACAGAAGACATTTGGTCCTCTGACTGTTACAATCTTTCCACTTTCTTTCCCTAATGTTCCCTGAGCCTTAGGCATGTAGATTATGTACCACACAGTCGGTTGTTTTCTGTATTTTTACCAGCTGTGGTTTTATGAGTTAGTATCTGCTTGTGAAAAGAAGCTTCTCTGACGAGAGATGAAAGCTACACTTTTGTGTGACCATTAACACAAGTATTTAGCACATAGTCAGAAATTACACTGGCTTAGGAAAGAGGTAGCAGTTAGGCTCAACTTCAGGATCCATGACCTCAAGGGCCTCTAGTAATTGTCTGGGTTTATACCATCAAGCACACATTCTCCAATTGAGTGGGCCTTAAATCCAATGAGAGAACTGTTGTGTGCCAGTGCATAAGTGCAACTATCACACCCTTTGGGATAACATGCCATGCTGGTCATTGTAGTCTTTCATAGGATTTTTTAGGACTAATAATTACTTTTCTTCTTTGGAAGTTTGCAGAGCACCTCCAGATACTATGAGAAGCTGATCCTCAGTGAGGAGGCTTCTAAATTAGATCCAGCTTGGTTTCTCCAAGTCCAGTGTCCAAAGTGTCTTCAATGATACCTTCAAGCTTGTGAAGACAACTAAAGGCAATAGCAGTAACCTATGTTTGTACTTCCAGGACCAATAACTTGAAAGATTTCCCATGCCTGGCATGAGTTTTTATTACACAGTCTATGGCTCTTATGGGAAACATTATCACCTCAAGTAGTCTAACATCATTTAAAATTTTAAATTATTTATCTTTGTACATACATATGTTATGCATGCATCTTTAAGTAAATATAGACTACTATATTTCACTATGGCTTTATCAATCACTCTTAGTATTCATTATTCTTCCTCTCTTTCTACCCACTCTGTACTGTTGTCACTCTGCCCTAGCCAAGTGAAATTCACACCATGACTCCTCATTTCCCTTCGTAGCACCTGGGTCCTACTGTCTCATCTCTAGATCTCCTTCAAGGGCATGGGCTGGATAGGAAGTTTATAAATAATCTGTTCAACTTACTAGATTCATATTATACACAACAACCATATATAGTTTAAATAAAAATTGTTTGTTTCATTCTGAAGAACTATGCAAAATAAAATGATAATTGGTTAACTTATTGATTGCTTCATTAATAATTGGGACCTTTTATGTGATGGACTAAGGAGATAGAAACTTCAAGGATCTCTGGTTCTAATAAAGTACCTGGTTATGTAAAAGAAATCAAAGGCAAAATAAGTAAAACTGAAAACATATGCTGGCTAGAAATTTGGTATTTATTTAATAAAAATAAGTATATTGATATTTAAATCCTGATTTATTAATTGCACCCAGCAAAATTATGAGGGTGAAAATATGCCCATTTAAAGTAAAACATGTGAGACTTTTGGAGAAGTAGCAGACTTGAATTTCCAGTACTCTGCTGATAAAGTTCTGAAATCTTGCCAGAACTTTTTCCAGAACTTGCATTCCATTTATGGTGATTACAAATGACATTAGTCTAGCATGTTTAAGCAACAGAACTTGCTTTCTAGTGTTCTTGAGTATAGAAGTAAGAGAGTATTTTCTTGGCTGAGTTAACTTTTCAGAGGTCATTGGCTTTGGTTTAAATCTGTGGTCTTCCCTTAGTCTCCCCTCTCTGTGTCTATGCATAGGAGTTATCTACTTCTATAAAGGTTTCCATCATAATGGCTTAGTACTAACCCTAAAGACTTCATTTAATTATAATTACCTCTTTAAGGAGCCTGTCTCCAAACACATTTTATTTGTACTGAACATTTGAGGGAACACAGCCACATGTGATGTACACATGAAATAGTAAGTTATCTAAGGGAGAGGATATTAAAATAGAGTCCATTGACAAAACAAACAAGGGTACTGAAGTAGATTTGTATATTTAGAAAGAGCAAACTGCTAAAAGTTGACAAAGACTAAAAATAAAGTTAAGTGATTTCTCCATCAATGGCATCATTGCTTGAGGACCAGTCAGTTATTGGACATGAACACCATGTTTTATAGCTACTATTTCAAGCACATTTCACATTTAATAACATCATTATTACAATCTGAATACTCTTTAAGAGCCCTAAATCTGGGTTTCATCAGAAACTCCAGACAATGTTTTAGTGATAAGTGCCTATAAAGTACAAAGCAAATTATGTACTTCAAGTGTAGCACAGGAAAGACTGAACAAACCGAAACTGAGACCTACCATACAAATAGCAAGTCTTAAAGTTCCATGTCTGATATCAGGCGATCATGTTGGAACCGTCTAGGCTTCTTAGGTCTTGGGTAGCCCTTGCACTTCTTGTTTCTCTGCTGTGTGCAATGCACATAGCCTCTCCCTTGGGCAGGCTCTACCCAGTGCCTGTAGCTTTCCTCAGAAAATGATCCAGGTGCTGGCATCTCTCGCATCCTGGGATCTCCATTGCAACTTGGCCTTCATCTTCATAACTTCTACAAATTCGATAGAATGTGGGTAATACTGCCAAATTCTACTGTCAGCTTAGGATGGGGCACTCTTGACCCAGGGTGGCATTTGGCCTGTGTGTACTGGCTTTAGGGAAATAATTTCCAAAGTAGATATTTTTAAGCATAGATCCTCCTCAATGACATTCTCAACTGAGGAAATCTTTTGATTTACATTTTTTTCTACAAATGGGGCCTTTGATGAGTCATTGACCTATCCAACTCTTTTGTGTTTTGTGTAGTTTGGAATTTTAGGCCTCTGCTCAGGCCAGAAAAAGGCTTTACATAATAGATTTCCAAAGAGCTCTGATCATAGTGACAGTAACAGTGTTAGCCCTTGAAAAAAATCTTGATTATTATTATTATTATTATTATTATTATCATATTCAATTTGTCTTCTGTTTATCTCAGGAGATATATATTGCATGTTGTCATGTGTATATATGTGTTTGGAAGTATGTGTGTGTTTACCTGGCATACACATATATGTACATGACTGTGGAGGACAGAGTTTGATGCTGAGGGTATTCATCACTTGCTTTCCATCTTATACACTGAAGGCAGGGTCTCTCACTTGAACCTAGAGCTTGCTGATTCAGGTAGTTGAGCTTGCTAGACTGCTTTGCCTCTGCCTCTCATATATGACATTACAGGTGAGTCACCATGCCTGCTTAGCACATATCGTTAAACCTGAGAATTGAGAAGAGAAAGACCAAATCCACAACTGTCCAGTTGAAGGAAGCTGAATTTTAGGATGTACCCCGGACAAGATAGTCTGGCTGCCTCCCTCTATGTTAGGATTTTAGAGAGCAGACCCTCCTGGCCTCTTGAAGTTCCTTTCATAGGAGAGATAAAGAGTTTTCAGGGATGAGGGAGTTGGCTGTTACATTGTTAGATACAATGAGAGGGAAGGAAAAAGCTATATACATCACGTGAATGGGGTCACAAGTTTAGGGTAGATTGAAAAACATGTTTTCATTTTACATCTGATCTCTAAGAAACAGGAACTTATTCTTCAAAAACAGAAACCTTAACTTGCTTAGGATGAACAGGAACTTATTTTTAACTGTCTCAACTGCAAAGAGAAACATGGAAATGCCAGGTATAGTGTTCTTGTCTCAGTCTCACAATATATGTGGGGGTTAGGTAGGCACCTGAACCCATCTTCATGTTTCCACTGAAAGTATTTAATCCAGGGAGCCATCTCCTCAGCCCTATGTTTTGTTTTATTTTGAGTGTTTGCTTGAGTGATGTAGTGTTTCACTTCAAGATAAATGTGTTTAGCCAAACACAGTGATATAATCTGATTTAAAGAATACACTGAATAAATAACAACACAAGAATATGATGAATGGTGCAGAAGTCCTATTTGAAATCCAAAGAGTTTTCTGACCAGTAATTTCTGCAAAAGTGCTGGTTTGACAATTTCTTTTTTATAATTTCAAAAATGGGGCCTGTAGTATTGACCTACTAAGCATTTGGAAAGTACAGTAGGGTAGTCCATTAAAATGTAAATTAGGCTAAGTTGTCAGAAACATACAAGGGACTGTGTAAATAATGAAGAACAATGAGAAGCCCTTGTTCCCTCAGGAACTTTGTTTCTCTAATAGTTTGAACCTTATCCATAGTCATGATCTAGCTAAGAAGCACTCTCAGTTTTTTTAAAAAAAAAAAATAACTAGAGCTAAAGCAAACGAACAAGCTGAGTACAGCACTGTGAGACTTCAAATGCCATCAAACGATAAGAAAGCCACCTGGGATGCTACTGTGTTTAATGAAGAAAATTGTCCTGGGATAAGTGCAAATCACAAACTGCTGCATTGAATTTGTCTGGCCAGATCTGTACGTCACCATGTGCTCAGCTCAAAAGAGAGAAACCCAACTGCGTAGAATTTTTAAAATGTGGAGAGAAAGTGCTACCCTTTGGTTTCAGAAAAGCATCTCTGTGGAGGGTCTAACTGGGTCAAGTACCTCTATTGTGGATCACTCCATCCACACAGGGGTGAGTTTGTGTCAGCCTGTCCAGGACATGGGCAAATTAGAGTGATTAGTAGAGGATGATGGAAGTTATATACAGTTGTTTGAAAGGCAACATTTAGAGAAATTACTATGCATATTATTGTAAGATGGTCGGGCACCCAAAAATATAGGTGGGTTGACTCCATGACTTAGGGTTGAAGGCTTTAAATGTATCCGGTTGTTGTGATATAACCTAACTCCATCTTTCTTCTGACACTGATTTCTGCCCTTCTCTGGGATATGACATGCAAGGACAATACAAACCACTTGTCCACTTGTGCTAAAATCAACAAAAGCCCTTTCTATATGGAATATGCTAATTTTATCTTATCCATGAGGTTTGTATCATAAAACCCCAGTAGGTAACTGAAATTTCAGACTCTTCCAAATCCTATACAATTTTTTTTCATATATCTTTAGGACAAAGTTTAATTATAGATTATCTGAATAAGCACTTACTAGTAGTAACTGACAGAACAATATTGTAACAAATGTAGTGTGAATATAGTTTGTCTCTAAAAAGAATCTTAATGCATTGTATTATCATTTTTATGTATGTATGTATGCATGTAAGTCTAAAGAATGTACATATTTGTTTGGTATGAGTATGTGTGTGTACATGTACATATGTGTACATTCATACAGAGGTCAAACATCTATATGCGTATTCCTTAGTCATTCTTCAGTTTATTGCTTTTAATTTTTAATATTTTACATTTTTCCTGTGTGTTTAATATGCATAGGCATGTGTGTGCCAGGTGGCACATGTGAAGGCAGAGGACAACCTACGATAGTGGGTTCTTTTACTATGTAGGGCCTCAGGAATCAACTCATGTCTTCAGAATATTTGTTAAACTCTTTTATCTTGAGTTACCTAGGGGCTGGGAAGAATTTTCTCTTCTCATCTTTGTGGATCATTCACTTTACTTTTTTTGGGTGTTTTTTTTTTTCTTTTTTTTTAAGAGACAAGGTTTCTCTATATAGCTTTGATGCCTGTCCTGGATCTCGCTCTGTAGACCAGGCTGGCCTCAAACTCATAGAGATCTGCCTGGATCTGTGTCCCTAGTGAGGGGATTAAAGACGTGCACCACCACTGCCCAACATTCACTTTACTTTTTAAGACAGTGTTTCCTGATTGAGCAATGCTTGCTGGCCAGTGAACTCCAAGCATCTGCCTGTTCTCACCTCCCTAGCTTGGAGTTAACATTTATTCATCAGCATGCCCAGCTTCTTTATGGTGGTGAGAATGCAAGTTCAGGTCCTTATGTTTCAACAGCAAGTATTTTATCAACTGAGCCATCTCCCCATCCCTACATACTCTTTCATTTGTGATGAATGAGAACATGTGCCTGTGAGAAGAGGTGAAGTAAAAGATACAGACAGACTGGTTAAGTTATTCTGCAAGGGTCACTAGAAATAGGTTCTTTAATTCTATAATTTCCAATTTGGTAGCCTTCAGAGTGATGAATTCACAGAGAGTGTCACAATGATTATACTAGGCAAAGGATAATTTCATTGTCTTACTGAGTATAGCAAGTATTTTTACACTTACAAATTGTTTATAGCTGAAATTTTCTATTTAGAATTTTATACCACTGTTCCCTGCAGGTGACTGAAACAAAGAAAATAAAACTGCGTATAAAGGATGAGACTGTACACTCTTTCTTCATCATAGAGGACAGCATTCTCAATGGAGTTTTCATCTGTGACATTGCAGACAATACTCTACCACTGTAGATTATTACCTCTTTGCTCTCAGAGTCAAAGCCCTGTGCACAAACATTTCTTAATACATATAACACACTTGTGGGTGGCCCAATGACTTGTATATATCACATGGCCAAGTGTAGGTTATTAATGATAAGGGATGGCCTATTCTAGGTGGTCTCTAAAGGGACACTGTCCCACTCTACCATGTGGCTCTGGCAGACTGTGAACTTCCTCCTTAGTCTGCCTTGCCAAAAACCATTAGATTGCATCCCTAAAGCTAGCCACCAAGGTCTATCTCCTTATTTGGCCACTTCCTCCTCCCGAGCCTGACTACCAAGGTCCAGCTATAAAAGTATTAATGTCCAGCAACCAAATGCCCTCTTTGGTTCACCTAATTAACAGGCCTAATCAAAATATACCACTGCTTCCTTGCCTATTCTAACACAGACTTCCCCTTTTTCTCTTCTTAAAAAAATTACACCTACAAGGTCATTTGCTCCTGTTTTCTGCTTAAGTCAGGAAGCAGCCACTTTAACTTTTCTTTCCAGTTTAAGGATCTCTTTGTGGAAACAGTTGTTAGAGGTTGGTTTGTGCCCAGTATGGGGTCCATGAGGGAACTCTCACTGTGCAGTGGTCTCCTTCACTTACTTTACTGATAATATAGTTGAAATCAGAATCATGGATGCCTTGGATATTTCCATGGTTGTTGCCTTTGTTCCAGAGTTTTTTATATGCTAGCTATAGCTATGTGCCTAGCTATATGCACCAGAATAACTCTCAGGTAATTTGACTTCACATTGTATGCACCCCAGCTCTGCTCTATCATACTTAGATTTCAGAGGAGTACCCATTTCTCCCAGACATCTCTTGAAACTTAAGCTTTCCCAAACAAAAGCCATCAAGACCCTGCTTTACCCTCAAGTCTTGCTGCAATAACCACTTGTATAGTTTTCCTGATTAGATGAAGTGTAAATCACTGTTCCAACTTCCCCTTTCTTAAATGGCCATATCATAGTGAGTCTAAATTGCAACACAGTGTCTGCTTTCTATTTTCTTGTTTTTGTTGATATTGTCCAGGGCGTCATGATTGCTAAATACTAACTCACTCAGCCATATATCCATATGTCACCTTTTTGTCCTTTTTTTGTTTTTGTTTTTGTTTTTTGAGGCACGGTTTCTTTGTGTAGCCTTGGCTGTCCTGGAACTCACTCTGTAAATCAGACTGGCCTTGAACTCACAAGATCTGCCTGCCTATCCCTCCTGAGTGCTGGGCTTAAAGGTGTGTGCCACCACTTCCTGGCATTATTATTATTATTATTATTATTATTATTATTAGTAGTAGTAGTAGTAGTAGTAGTAGTAGTAGTAGTAGTAGCATTGCCTTTACAAATAAAATTCACTGGCCATACTGTAATGTCACCTTATTGGATCACAGTGATACATGGGCACATGAGCTATACTTTCAACCAATGACAGGAGAGTTGAGTAGTTGCAGTGCAGACCTTATGGAGAGAAGTCATACTCCAAAGAAAAACTTTATTAACTCCTGCTCTATTAAAAGTACTAATTTTTTTGCTGTATTTTTTCTCATTATCCATTTATCTAAGCTTATACTCAGCTAATATTACTTCCAGTTGCAAAGTCAATTTTTGCCGTATTATAGCACTAATTAATAAACAAACCGGTGAAAAGATTTGATGTCTATCTAAAACACAGATGAAATGTGTTAAGTCTTGTACTAGTTATATGCTATGGTATAGCAAAATATTATAATACAAATTTCATTATATTAACTTATCTCATGCCACTTGATCTCAGACTAGATTTGTAATGGTAGACTTGATATGGACATATGTACTTGACAGAATTATGTAATTCTGGCATGTCTTTCTCCATGTCCTCTATGCTATATCCTGAGAAGAATATATAAGAACAATATTCTGTCTTAGTCAATATTTTATATGCATAAACCTAAAATGAAGCCCATTTTAAGATATCTCCAATTCTATAAGTGACCAGGACTAAGAAGTTAATGGATCCTTGATACTACTTCCTGAAAGCAATGTAAGAAAATGCCAATTTCTCATGACTATTTTCCAACTATTTGAGATTTTTTTCCATGTTACATTGTATGATGTATGGTGGTAATAAAGGATAAAATTCTGTGTTTTACTTTAAATCACAGGAAATGGAGATGTAACCAAAGGCATTTGCATATTGAAATACAACAGAATTATGAATGCTCTCAAGCTGGGAAGAGAGCTTTATCCATGATAACACTGTAGTGTTCAGAGAAATAAAAAGGACTTCTTATTAAGCAATATGGACATTGAAAAACTTGGCTTTTATGAGATCAAATTGGTTTGTTCTCTTTTATGTAAGTACAAGCAGACATCTTAAACTCAGCTGGGATTTATAAGCCCTTTCTCATGAATGTGTGGTAATGAAGCAGGGCCTTGAAGGAAGAAAAAGAAGACTACTCATACATGCTCACACAAACACACATATAAATCCACGGATATCTCAGGATATTTAAATTGCTAACTTTATCAATGATAGAAAAATTATTTACATATCTATGTGAGATCTCATTCCATGAGAATCAAATTTGGCCAATTATTTGTGATACAGTTTGAAGTATAGAAAGAGTGATACAGTTTCAAGTATAGAAACAGTGATACAATTTGAAGTATTGAAAGAGTAATACAGTGTCAAGCATAGAAAAAGAATAGAGAAAGTGATTAGAACTGGTTAAGACTCTAATTCTAAATACCTTCTCTTTAGAGATGAAAATAAGAAGATTTATAAATTTCAGCTATGTAGACCAGACTGGCCTTAAACTCAGAGATTGTCCTGCCTCTGCATCTTGAATACTGATTAAAGGTGCTGTACCCCAGGCACACCTAATAAGAATTTTAAATTAGATATTACTTATAGCCAGCTTTTAGGTAAAAATATAAACTAAAGCTATGTCTAGTCTGGATATATTTTATTGACTCGTTAAATATTCAAAACCAGGAAAGGTTCAAAGAACAACCTGAACTTCTGACCTATTATAAGATATTAAAATCAAGGGAATGTAGAATTCACATTTATCTGTGCCAACACCTTCAGAGATAAATGTTCCCTCAGGCTCCTCTTCTGACCTCTATCTTATTACATTATATCTACCCCTTTTTATTTTATCCCCTTAGGTCTCAAAAGCATTGGAGTTAGCAAGCCCAGAAAAGTTTAAATATAATTTCTGTTTTGAAAAGTAACTCCCATGGAGATGTTAACATTAACATATTTTCAAATGTTGAAAATTTTCAGGTATGGTTATTATTGCTCTGTTGTGTGGATTTGATAGGAGACCTTCTAACTGAGAAGCAGTAGCAGTAGCAGACAGGTCGTCTCAAGACCTTTTATTTTCTTCTCTTTTGAACTGATACCTCTTCAATTATACTCCTCATGTAGTGAAATATTTATTTTTGGCTAGCTGCTTGTGTTTTATATAGAAACAATCATTTCAGAGAAAGTAAATTAGTGTTTTGCCAAGAAAGTACTTCAATTTATTGTACTATATTTGAACTAGTTGTTAGTCAAATTTGAGGATCACAGGGCATTCTACAAAGTCATTTAAACACTCATCAGTTAATAGATGTATGTGAGTCCTTACAATAATATGTTCACATATTTTTGAACATATAGAATACTAATTTCAATAAACAATAAGTGATGATGTTATCGTTTTAATAAGATCATTTCTTTGAGCTTGGAATGTGGAGGAGCTCCAGAGGGCCCACCTCTAGTAGAGCTATTGGCAGTTGATAGCTGTTAAGGAAGTGAGAGGGAGTCATTGTTCTTTGACAGAGATAGCTACTAAAAGCTTGCACACATCCCAACAGAAAACACCATATTCATACACATATGGACGGAATTAATTGGAATTTCAAAAAAAATAGAAATAGGTAAACAAATTAAAGTAATTATTTTTATATTTTTATCATTTAAAACAATTTTCAAATTTAAATATATTTTGATCATATTCTTTTCCTTCAGCTAGTTCTTCTGGATTGTCTCCCCTACCCTTTTACCCAACTTTAAGTTCTTTCTAATAAAACAAACAAACAAAAACAATGTAACAACAAAACCTCTTAAAACCAAGGAAACAAAATAAAGCACAAGCCCCCAAACAGACAAACAAACAAATAAAACAAAACCAAACAGTAACCAAATAAAAGCACACACAAACACATACACACACACACACACACACACACACACACACACACACACACACACACACACACACACAGGAGAGGGAAGGGAGGGAAAGAGATAAGGAAGGAGGGCTCCAGATGACGTTAAACTGACTAAGACAATAGAGCTTCCATAGAGCCACCAGTAATACTCAAGTTTGACTTCTTTAATCTTCAAATTTTATCCTTGTTTCAGGTCATATTAATTAGTTATAAAGCCCTGAAAAGACATAATTTTGAAGCCATAGGACAGGCAGATTCTTATTAACTATAATGTGGATAATCTGGCTAATTTGAATTCAAGTAGGCCATTGCACCTATGGAATTTAATACATGTGAGGACAACTGTGTTCCATAATGGGGACTCTGTGAAAACTGCATATGTGAATTAAAACACATTCATATCCAGAAATAAAATTAATTTGCTACATAAAATTTTTTTGACATGAATTACATGTTCAGTCTTCAAAAGTTTACATTAGAAAATGAATTATAAGTAGTTATCAGGATTTAACTCATTATCTTGCTAAGTATGATTTTGTATTTCTTTTAGTGTTTTATAATATTCGAATTTCTACAACTGCATATGTAAATATTGAATATGACTGAAAAAATCATGCTTCAGTATAGCTAAGTAGATGTGATCAATCATTTCAGATATCAAAGAATTTACTCCTAAAGTTAATAAAATTAATAATGTGTGCTCTTTAATTTTTTGTAAAATAAAAGTTTTATATAAAGGATATGAGGCTTTAAGTTCATTATGCTATAGAGCCTTAGATACCCTATAGTTCATATTTCTGCTGAACTATACAATTTTCTAATCCTTCTTATACCGATGTCCCATACACTTAAACTGTACTTCCAATATTTGGAACATAAGGCTGACAGACACTAAATGCAAAGGAGAAGATTATCAAAATGGAATGATTGCAATACACACTTTTTGTGAACACATAGACTTCGTAAAGTTATCATCCATATGAAATTGATTAAGTCTGGTTTCCAGAACAATATCAACAAATTTGGAACGACGTCTGAAGATAATATTAATATTTAATCCTGTGACCTGAAACAATTGCATTTATTTTTAGGCAATGCAAGGCAACAATTAATGAGGATAAAACTATTCCTTAATTAGCAACATTTGATATCACTAAAAGAAGCAGAAACAAAATGTTCCATTTGAAATGCATTCTTTATTTCTAATATTATGCCAAATTCATGTTCAAATTTCAAACTAAAATGCTTGTTTAAACACTGTCTAAAACATTTTAGGGAGTATTACAATATCATCTTTCAAATTTTTAAGAGTTTTGAATTTTATTTTATGTGTGTAAGTGTTTTTCATGAACGTATATACATGTTCCAGACATGTGCTGTCCTCGATGCCCTCAGAGAGTGTCTGATTCCCTTGAACTGGAGTCACAGATGGTTGTGAGCCACCATGTTGTTTCAGAAGACCAACAAGTGCTCTTCACGTTGAGCCATCTCTCCAGTTCCTATTACAATGTTCTTACAGAAAACATCTAAGATAGAATACATAGTTGATGTTGATGTCCCATATAAGATCTCTTCAAATGGCATGAAGTAAACTGATCCTCCAGAACAAAAAAAAAAAATCTGTGATGGTTTTAGGAAAGATATTTGTATCTGGGTGGTGTTATTTATATGACACCTATATTTACAGTTTTCAAATATTATTTCATTTTAAGGGGGTGACATATTGTTATCAAGGCTGTTTCCTTAAACTAGAATGTTTGACTGAGTTTTACACTAGCTTTGTGTCACTCTGTGCCCTACTTTACCTTCTAATAAAATAGGTATAATATCTATACCTATTTTATATGCTATGTAAATAGTGATGATTTGAGTTTTTGAAGTACACACACACACACATATATATACATATAGATATATATGCATACATACATATATACATTCATATCCAAACACCAAGTACATAGTTCCTGGCAATTAGCTCAATATGTTTAAATATATGCGAGTCTTTTTGTAATGCTATGTTAGTATAAGACCAAATATCAACTATTATTAGTTTATTTATTTAGTTATTACTAATTTATTAGTTTTTATGTTATTTATTTATTTAGAAATATAATTCTACAGAAGTCAGAGTAATAACTGAAACTAAAGTTAATGACTATGCAAACTTGGGGAAATTGGCTAATTGTTGTTCTAAACTCCACTTTGAGCTATGAAATGGGTGCTGCTTGACGTGGTTCAATTTTCAAACACATTTTAGGTTATACAGATGTCCACCAAATAACTTACATTTCCTTAAAACTATCCTCACTTACCTTCTGTCTGGTATTTATACTGTAAATAGCAAAAAAAACCAGAGAGTGTTGAAATGTCAGCACCAAACACATCTCTAGCACACAGTTGTCTTAGGACTGTTTTTACTTGTGTGACACTGAAAGAGCATACTATAAATATCAGATTAAAATTGAGAGAGAAGATTCATCAAATTCGTCTACCTCTGCGTGTGCAAACAGGGACACAATTCATGTAGTTGTCTCACTTAAAAATTTGTTCTAAAAAATTAAAAGTATGTATCTCAGAATGAATTATGACACTTAATGACCCTCAGGAATGTTTCAAGTTCACGCAAAATTGAGCCAACAAGGAGAGCACCTTCTCAGCCTTCATGGGCTGTGGGAGAGCATGTTGTGAATTGAGAAACTGCTCTGTTCCATGACGGAGAAGGTGAAACAGAACTGAACAGACATGCAATGACCACTCCTGTTGCAGACAGAGACAGCGTCTCAGGATTCCTAGACTCTCCAGATCCACAGTCAGGTCCCAAAGTCCAAGATCACACAGTAAATGTCTGCTTTAGTTCTAATGACTTGTAATCAAGGTTCAGTTACCCTTTAAGACCTGTGGCTGAACTGTATTGCTAGCCCTCCTTCTAAGGACTGTGGAGCCACTCCAATTATTCAGTTTCTTGCAAACCTATTACAGAGAGTCTGATTTACGTGATCCATTACAAATGCATAAGTGGGCTGAGAAAACCGTATGTGTTAAAATATTTAGGCTTACTTACATTTCCCCTCTTTAAGATTAATCTCCATTTCTAATTTCCTGAACCTTCTCCAGCAGTTCTTAATATTAAAAAAAAATAAAGTCACAAAATTTGAAATGCATGTGCTGGAAGTTGATGTTCCAAATCCTTCCTGAGAGGTTCTGGATGACTTTTTTTCTACCACAGTCAGTGCTGTCTCTAGAAGTAATCACAAGGAGTATGCCACATCTCAATGACTCTGTACCTGCTGCAAACTTGGAGGATACATGGTCCCCTTGAGCGATGAAAACTTCCTGTGAAAATGTATTGTGAAATGTTCATTTTAAAAGAAAAAAATGCAAACAGTATCCTTTATAGATATGTTCCTGGTTTTCTGCTCCCCGAACTCATTGGATTCTCAGGATGTATTGATTGATTGATTGCCTGGCCTAAATCACCATTGAATACATTAGTATCCTGAGGTAACTCATACTTACCCATCTGAGTTTGATTTTCTGCCATGGATCAAGATCACGTGATGCCAAGAAAACTTTCTGGAATATTTCAACTTCATTTTAACTCACAGTGTAATTGCATTTGTCTACTCTTTGCAATGCCTGCCTACATTAACTGGCACCTCCACAGTTTAAGAATTTAAATGTTGGTCTGGATGTGTGGATATTATAGCATGTGTATTTACAGTGTTTCTCTGGCCTTGTTGCCAAGTTCACCCTGTCTTTGTTATGAGCAGAATTTTTGTGAGAAGTCACTGCTTTCATTTCTCTGACATGTACAGATGCAACCTCTCTGGCTTGAGTTCTTTCTTGGGCTGGTATAAATTGTCAATTTGGTTCTCTCTGGTCCCCACTGGAAGTCTTCATCATGAACTCTACGCACGATGATCCTACTACATGTCTGCTAATAAATCCTGTAAATTACTTTATGGAGAAAAATGGCACAGCTCTGAACAGTCAGTAGCAATGTCCTCAGCAAGCTGGAGATCTGATTGGTAGAATTTGAGTCACAGAACGGTAGCTAATAATAGTACTACTAGGATGTGAACTTCCAATAACCCCACAGATCCATCACATCCCTTTCCTCATCTTAAGCAGGACTCTTAGGGATCATCTCATATCAGGGTCCACTGTTCCACAAGCCCCCGAGTCTTTATATACCTGTTATTCCAAAAATTAGAGTAGAGAAATAACACTTAAACTCACAAGCTCTATGATTAAATTAGCCCCCAGCTTTCACTCTCACTATTCCATACTTTGTATGCAGTGTCCCTTAGATGATGATAAGTATATAAGAAATCAATTGTCAAGGAATATTGACATTTGACAAATGGTGAGCATTTGACTTTTGACATGTGTTTTATTACAGAATAAATGGAGAGAATGAGAGATATTAAGTAGCAGGAGAATGGTGGTTTGGGGAACGGGATGCTTGGATTCTACTGGCCAATTTAAAGACTTCATATACGTGCACATATTTTTTTGTTATGAAACTGACTCTTTTATGGGCATATCTAGCTTGTTGCCCTGGGCTGCTTTTATCCCCCAGTTGTTATGAATACAGTCTAAGACAAAATTATAAACACGTTTAAAATTCTATGAGGTTTTTTTAGTTTGTTTTGTGTTTGCATTTTTTTCTTTTTCTTAAAGAAATAAATTGGTTGTGTGGTTCTTCAGTGTGAATTTTGTAGATGACATTGTGTTACAGTGTCAAATGGTTGGATACATCTGCAAGGAAGGAATTGGCCTTGGTAACTTTTAGGATTTATCTTCTTCTAATATTTCTGTGGGTGAGATAGTATGTAGGGAGAAAAATGCTCCCATCTCACAAGCATTGTGTAGCCTATCCAGCAGAATACTGAACCTCAGGATGACTTGGCAGCGTAAGAGTGTTATGAATTTTTCCCCATGTTCTGTCTGGATTTCATAGTCTCATGCAACATTATTTTACTAGATCAAGTTATCAGAGCAAAGCCTGTGATAAGCATCTGCTTTTTCTGCGTACATTTTCTTTATAGAATCCTTTGACTTTATTTGTAGATCTAGTTCTCTGAAAAGCAGCTTTCAGATTTTATTTTTCAGGAACCAAATTCCTTTTTACTATGTCTTTTAAGAAATGAAAGGAAATGATCTGCATGTTCCCATAAATGAAAACTCTCCAAGGAGACAGTCATCATGACTTTATAATGTCACTGTAATGCTAAATAGCGTTCACATTACATGGGACTAGGAGATGGCCTCTTGGGGCTCATGTCTGGTAAAATTGAATGAATTTGTGTGTTATAAGTTGATCCTCCCATATTTTGTATATAATGACAATAAAACTGGCTGAAATATAAATGGAATCAGAAGCCATTTTAATGCTGTTATTTTATACCACTGCACAGCATTACATATTTGTAAAAAGAATCAACCATCAGATTTATTTTAACACATACATTTTCCAGTTAAACTATTTATTCTCAACACATTTAAATATTGTTTGACTAATAACAGCATATATTTATATAATACTTCCTTAATTGAGGCATATCTGATGTAGAAAGATGTCTGGAGATGGCAATATAACATGAAGTGTCCACATTGTTCAGCTTTCCACATATGTTTTAGATTGATCCTGGACCTGTACTGTAGATGATTTCAGTAATCAAAGTCATGGCCCCAGATGATGGGCTACAAGCGTGGTAATAAAATACTCCATCCTTAAACTGCATATTACTCTGAAACCATATCTGTGTCTTTGTATTTAATGTATTCTAAATATTTTACATTTCTGTTTATTTGTGTGTTCATGTTTATGGACTGTGGTTAAAAAAAAACACAGCAAATTGCATATTGAATGACGTAACTGTGACCCATATACAATCTACCATGACTTCAAGTTTCAACATTGAAACTTGTGACATTTCAACCTGAAAAGACACTAAAACTCCAAAAAGCTACTAACTATTATTTGATTTTCTAATGCTGTAGGGCTGGGCTAAGACCAAAGGCTTTGCCTTTCATAAGGTCCCAAATAATGCTAACCCCATTGGTTTGAATCTTTGCTTTGAGAAGTCTATTACTCTAAGCAAATTCAAATCTAGAAATAAAGAATGAAACACCAATATTCTCTCCTTAGCATAGAAATAACCAATCTAGGGGCCTTACTGTTCCTTTATCCAGAGAAGCAACTTCATTGCAAACTCCTAACACTTTCTTAGGCTGTATTAATACCTCTGTGCCTGACACTGCCATCAACATAAACCCTCTTTCCATACTGATAGTTGTGTCAACTATTCAAGTGTCTATATCCCTATGCAGCTCTAACACCTCCACTTGTGTTAAGAAAAGCTATTTTTTCTTTTTTCCCCCAAACTTTCAACTCCCCCTTGCAAATTAGTGTCTTCTTCCCTCCCTTCTTTTGTTCCTCCTTCCTCCTTCTTCTCTCCCCCACTCTCCTACTTACCTTCTTCCTTCCATTCTTCTTTCACCCAACAAAAGTTTGTTGGCCACATCCCTCCATTTTACTCTAATAGATTCTTACAACGATATCTACATATGATCTTTTACTACAAATAATTGTGGAATGACAAGGTGAATGAATATAGGAAGTAGGGTGTCATGTAATAACGTACTGATAGGCCATAATGTGGGTGTACAAAGGACAGAATAGTCACTTTAAAAAGGGATCACGAAACACATATCATTTGCATCCTTAAAGGTATACAGGCTATTGGAGGTAGGACAATGCAAAGTCTGATTCCCATAAATAACATTAACAAAAAATGCAAGGACTTTGTACTCATTTTTTATGTGAATGTGAAAAATGAATTCCTTTGAGATCAAGTAAAAGAATGTCACCAGAGCTAGAGGTCACAGACCAACATAATCATTGCAGGGCCAGGCCCTTTACATCATCTCAAGTTGGATGTTTTCTCTCAGTATAAAACCCAAGATGATTGTGTTCAATTTAGAAGTTGCTGGCTGTACACTTTTTTCCTGAATTGCCTGATTAGTCTACCATAAAATCCTGCAGGAGAGCGATGAAGTAAGAACTCTCTCAGGACAATTATCCAGGATTCCATACTGTCTGGATTTATAATTTATCTACTTTGCTTATTTATATTTTCTTTTTCATGTATAAGAAATAATGCTCATTGTTTTTCTCATTCTTTGTTGCTGAAAATTACCTATATTTATTCCCTGAGCTCTTATTGATAATTTAATTATTTATTTAATCTTATTTTAATATTTAAATTAATATTTTTATTATTTTGCTAAAAAGATTCAGAGATTTTTTTCTGCACAGCATTATTTTTTATTTACAATTTGTTATTAAAGATTTCATTAAGATATTTATTCTTCCTAAGTTTTTGTATACTAGGAAGGAGTTGTATAACTTGTCTTCAAACTCTCTACACTTTTCAAAGCAATGAAGTCAACATGAATTAGTAGGTTTATTTTCAACTTGGCAGAACAGTAAATATAATTAATAAAAAGTAAAAGCTGAGGAAGTAAAAGTTGAAGCTCGTAGTATCAACACAACAGTCCCTTCTTGGAATTGCTCAATCATAATGATTTAGGTTTGCTAAAATCTTCTGAAGTTTGAAAATGAGTTCAAGTTCACTACAGAAGCACCATTGAGCTTAGTCAAGGAAGAAGGTGCTTAGCTGTGACCATATGAATCTACAGTCCTCAGTGACTTGAATAGGAAGCATTGTTTTTGTTTTTTAACAGTGGGATATGCTTTCCCTCCCTTCCAGCTGTATCCTCAGACCAACATCGCTTACAGGGCTGCTAGGACAGTATGGGAGACTGTAAGTTTCCTGGGACAGTTTTTTTTTTTTTTTTTTTTTTTTTTTTTTTTTTTTTTTTTTTTTAAGCAATTGAAAAAAATCTCCAGTGCTCTATAAGAGTGTTGCCCAATTATGTCAATCCAATTGCAAAGAAAAGAGGAAAGGGAATGGTGACTGCATAATCTTTCTGTTAAAGGTTTAATTTTACACTGTCACAAATAACACACATCTCTTCTTATTATTTCCTAGCATAAATCTTGAAAAATCTATCAGCCATATGAAAACAAATAAGTAGAAAGAGATTAGGCCCTTTGGATAAGTGAGACAGTTGATTAGCTTGAACTGTTTGGGAGGCCCCCAGGCAGTGGAGCAGGGAACTGTCCTTGGTGCATGGGCTGGCTTTTTGGAGCCTGGGGCCTATGCAGGGACACTTTGCTCAGTCTTGGTGTAGGGAGGAGGGGACTGGACCTGCCTAGGCTGAGTCTACCAGGCTGTGCTGACTCCCCAGGGGAGACCTTGCCTCGGAGGAGGGAGGAGGTGGGAATGGGAGGTGGACTAGGGGAGAGGGCTGGGGGGGTGGGAGGAGGGAGGAGAGGGGAATCCATGGCTGACATGTGAGATTAAATTAATTATAAAATAAAAATATTATAAAAAACACCGTTTCCTGCCTTGAAAAAAAAGTAATAGAAGAGAAACAAAAGGCAGCTCTCATACTATCAAGTTTCACTGCCTTTTGCCTGGATGCACAGAGATTCTTCTGTCCAAGAGATTATCATCTTCTTCCTGCTGTGACTCCTGCCTCAGACTCAGGGTTCTGGATAGTTGGCCAATACTAGCTTTTAATAATCTAGTGGGGGACATTCTACTCACAAACCCCACAAACAAGCCCAAACCCAAAGCCTTAGCCTGGTTTCCCTAACCAGTGAAGCCTTCCAAGAATGTCTGGGCTACATTCGCAACTCTCTTGATTCTGTGTACCTCTTTACTTCACAATCCCTGCTCATAGCCTTACATTTCTGTAAGGTTTCTTGACAAATGAATTACAGTTGACTTGTTACCAGTCCTGCTTATTCCAATATCCCCAAAGCTTAGCAAGCAGTTTGTTTTGTACATCATGCTCACTAAACATTAATTAAGTGTATTTGTTAATTCATTGTGTCACACACATCATTATCTTCCCATCAGTTAGTACTATGTGCACCACAGGGCCTCCATAAGCATTTGTAGGTTGATTTCCTTAAATGTGTCAAGATGAAACTTTGCCAGTGGATGATGCATAAGTTGTCTCTTAAGTGCATTTTATCATACCAATTCTTCTTTTATAAATTTAGTTTACTTGTAATGAATCACATTTGTCTACATTGTCCACATTTGATTTTCAAATGCACCCATAGAAACTTCAATGCCAATAAAGAATTCTCTTCCATGTTTGGCAAGTTGAATATAAAAGCTAATATGTAACTCTTGGATACTCTATACCGATTTCCCATCCAACTTACATGCAAATAGGACAAGGAGAAAATTTGGGGGAAATGTAATTGACAATGTTTAGAGATTTAAACCACAGTGTATTGCATAGAACAGACAGAAGACCAGCAGAAAGATACTGTGTTTAAGCCCTGTGAGATCATTCACTTAAAAATTGGTAAAAATTTGTAATTCCAGAAAATTTCTTAGGCTAGCATTATTTAGTTTTTTTTATCAAAATGAATTAAATCATAGCAGGTTTAGAAAAACAACGGACTTTGGGTATATATTTGTGTTCCTGTATTCACTTGCTGACTTCTGTTCATCTCAGAGGGGTTCTGAGAAGTTTCTCACCATGGAAAGGTTGCTGGGAGTCTAGAGCTAGAACACCCAAGCCTTAATCCCTAAGGATTTATCTGTAAAACCCATAGTAGTAGGCACACTTGGTAAAATAATTTTATTAATCAGACTTTTGGGGGGTTGTCTGCTGATTGTATTAGGATTCAATGTTTTACTCCTGAAAATTTTGTTGATTCAAGTCTGATTCTTAACGCAATGAAGCACACCCTACCTGTGGAGAAATGGACATGATAATACCATAGACCAAGTAAAAATCAAGGAATTGCAGTTTGGTTTCCTGTGGAGAACGCTGATGATGGAGAATCTCCTACTGCTTTGCTTTTCATCGGCAGACCTGGTAAGCCACCATGGGACTGCCATCTCTGTAGGCTAGTGCAGTTGGAATAGATATCAGCCCCCCAGGCAGATTGTGGACATGCCACAGAGGATTTAAAGGTCATTCAGTTCATTGCTTTTCACATCCTCTGGCCCAAAAGTCGATTTCTACTGAAAGGCAGAGATGAATTTATTCTAAAACATCTTCCCAGAAAGGGAGATTCCATTCCGTGACAAGATACCTTAACTTTAGAAGTCTGTGAATAGCCCACCCCTAATCCTCCTGCTCCAAATGCAAGCCTAAGTGTTTAGTCAGCTTTCAAAAAACCACTTCTATTTATTTGAGGGATATGTATTACATCATCAGCTTCTCCAGACAGGACATTCTTCATTTCTTTGACTTTTCCTCAAAGGCTATATATTTCTCTAAATTTGTTTTTTCTCCTCTAAGTCTAGCCAAGGTTCTGTACTTTCTGCTATAATTAATACTATTTTTAAGCAGTTGTGCTAAGGGCAAGAATGCCAAGTCCCAAAAACCATCATAATGGGTGGTTCTGGAGGAAATAAACTGAAACTGGATTATCTATGGATGTTTATTTATATTGTGGCCCACAATAATTGATTCAGAAAACTCACCTGGTTCACACAAATTGTAGTCAAGGAAGAGCTGTCTTCTCTAGGCAATGTAAGATGTCCCAGGTGAACATCCTCTAGCATATGACTGGCAAGTACCACACGATAATTAATTAACATATTTTCTATAGCACTTTACCCAAGAATTTAATTTAACTAGTTGTGTTGGTATGAAAAATGCTAATGCAATGAAAATATATTATTTCTCATGGATTAAAGAGCTGATCAAGCAAAGTTGTATTCTGAGTTAATGATTTTCAGCAAGGTTCAATAACACACACACACACACACACACACACACACACACACACACACACACACACTCAGCATCTGTTATTTGGGCAGAATTAAACATGTCCAATATTCTGAAACTTGTCTCAACATTCCGATAGCACTATGATGTAGCTACTATTGTTTTTGGTGTAATTGTTGCTTTTGATATAACTGTTATTGTCTATAACATAATTGCTACTGTTTGTTACTGTCTTTTTACAGTGTACTTAAGAATCTGTAGAATTAGATTTTTTTTCCATTGTGACATAACTTTTATTCCATTACAAAAAGCAGGGACCTACAGGGTATTCTTTCCTATACTCATTCCACTATAGCAAACTCAACTCTTGTTGCTACTTGAACTGTTTGAATTCTAGCTAATGTTCTCTTTGATCCTGTTAAACTCAGTTCTACCTCAGTGCCTTTTTAAGCAAAAATACTGAGAAGTTTTCTTTCTCCAGTAGACCCATTTATAGTAAGCTCTAATTGTGTTTGTGTGTATTGTTGTTGTATGTGCATGCATGCATGTGTGTGTTCTCTGTGTGTACATGCATGTGTGTGCATGTGTGTTGTATATGTGGATGTACATGTATATGCTATCTATGTATGTGTATGGGGAATTCTAGAAAAAAAAAGGACGAATGACTTATGGAATTGAAACTGTTCTTCTCGCCTGTATTTCTGACAATGTTTACTAGTAGAATATCATATCCATCTCCCTTTGACTTTAAAATACATTCTTGTAGTATTTTACTACAGTGTGTGTGTGTGTGTAGAAGTGAAGGAACCAGCCATTACTGCTTAAGTCGCTATTCTTAGTCTACTCTTAAACCGTACCATAGTGAAAGACAATGAGATGGTAGACAGAGGAGTGACTCGTTCTCTTAATTATTTCATTCCTATTACAGAGGCGCGGCCTCCAGTTGAGCTGCTGCAGTGTTCCAGATTAGTAGTTCTCATGAGTGGATCACAGCTCCACAATGTAGTGGACTTGGAGAAGGCCTGATGCTGTGCTCAGCTGATCAGTCACTCTCAGGCATACCACGCTAATTTCCTGTTCCTTTCAGAAGAACATTTCCCTCCTTAGGCATTTTCTTTCATCACATTTTTCAAGTCCTTTTCAATAACTTGGCATTGTGTTTGTGATTTAACTGTGGGTTTGACATTATTCTTAACTCACCCTTTAATTGTTTTGGCAATCTGTGCTTTTACTGTATGATTGATTTAGCTTTTTTATGGCTTGAACCACAGTTGATGCAGTTCAGGTACAAAAAGACTTTCTGCAAAATGGACCTTGTCATTTTAATCATTCTGAGAACAGTTTTATTATCTGTCATTTCACCTTTTGGTGAGTGCTCTTAAGCCTTATCTTGTGTTCAAATGGCTCTGCTCTTGCCTCATATGAGGCATTGACAATGATACTCTGCCTGCTTTCTTTGTTTTGCTTAACTATGCCTGCCATCTCTCTTCTGTGTAGGCTTCCTAACTTCCCCTCTGATTGCAACTTCTTGCACAGGTTGTCATATGAAGAAAATGGGACAGTTGATTAGCTTGAACTGTTTGGGAGGCCCCCAGTGCATGGAACCTGGGGCTGCTGTGGGATGTTCTGTATGGCAAATGCGTTGCTGATTGGTCAATAAATAAAACACTGATTGGCCATTGGCTAGGCAGGAAGTATAGGTGGGACAAGGAGGAGAATAAAGCTGGGAAGTGGAAGGCTGAGTCAGAGAGACACTGCTAGCCACCACGATGAGAAACAGCATGTGAAGATGCCGTTAAGCCACGAGCCATGTGGCAAGGTATAGATTTATAGAAATGGATTAATTTAAGCTGTAAGAACCGTTAGCAAGAAGCCTGCCACGGCCATACAGTTTGTAACTAATATAAATCTCTGTGTTTACTTGGTCGGGTCTGAGCAGCTGTGGGACTGGCAGGTGAGAGAGATTTGCCCTGACCGTGGGCCAGGCAGGAAAACTCTAGCTACATGGGGCCTATGCTGAGACACTTTGCTCAGCCTTGGTGCAAGGAGGAAGGGACTGGACCTGGCTCAACTGAATCTACCAGTCTGGGCTGACTCCCCAGGGGAGACTTTGCCTTGGAGGTGGTGGGAATGGGGGGTAGATTGGGGGGAAAGCCTGAGGTGGGAGGAGGGAGGAAAGGTGAATCCATGGCTGATATGTAAAATTAAATTAATTATAAAATAAAAATATTAAAAAAAGAAAATATCCATTTCCTGTTGACTTAAGAAAGTCTACCCATTCTTCCCCAACTGCTCTAGAAGAAAGGCAATAAATTTCTTATGTTGAAAACATCATGTAGGCACATAGGTTAGTACCCTTGCTTTCCTGTCTGCTTGACCCTTTCCTATGCAGCTTTGGACTCATAAGCATGTGATTGGAAATTTGTCCCCCACTCCTGGTGAGATGTAGTCCTGCCTACCCTCATCTGTGTCATCCCCATGACATCACTCTCAGCTTGGCAAGACTGTGCTTCTTCACTAAGATGCAGAGAGTTATGTGTGTCATTTGGGGTCATATACCAAGTAAGTGGCAGAGGGGGCACCCTTTCCTGATGTCACATCCACTCTTTTCTGATTTGGGTTTTCTGTTTTGTTTGTTCTCATGCTATATCAGCAAATTCCAAGGCTTAAATATCCTGCCAGGCTGAATTGCAAAGAGATCTGAGTAGAATCTGGATTTCTGTGAAAGTAGGCCAAAGAAAAACTTTTCTTTAATAATATGTATAATTATAATATAAAATCATTAAGTATTATAATGAATCGTTATCCATGGGTCTGTTTGAGAAACTTTCATGACACAAACCAAGAGATGTTCGATTTGCCACTTTTCATTCAGGCATATGATCTTTTATTGTCTGATAATACCAGAGGCTCTAGCAACTATGTGCCAAATGTCCATGGAATTGATGCCTTGAGTGCCATTTTATGGATTGGCTTTCTTGGGAGACAGTTAATTGCTGCTGGTTACCAGTATTACAGCCTTGCATTTAAGAGCTGAAACTGAATTTTAAAATGTTTTTGGAGCATTCCTAATTCATATCCAGTTTTATTGGGTTCTAAAATAAATTCTACAGTCCACTAATCTAAATTACATACTACACCACCTATAATGAAAATAAAATGGATAACCAATGTGTTGTTCAATTTTTAGAGTTAATTACTATACACTCACATCCTTTTATGACTCCTTATCAGCATAGTTGAATGCTGGGAAAACCCAGAAGTCACACTACCTGAACATATATTTTTTTAAAAAATATGATACGTTAGATCTCAGTAAATACATTTAATGGCATCATTATTACTACTGGTACTTTCAATAAATTGAATTTTAAATATTTCAGGGGACTTTAATTTTCTCAATAGACAAGAAGGAAAGAAAATTGAAAGTTAATGAATAATGAAAACGATACGTCCTTGAAAAATGTTTACAACCATTGTGTACCTCAATGACTATTTAGACAACTAACTGCAGCTCTGATGGCAACAGATAATTTAACAAGCATTTATTGTGTATGCCTTCCTGTGTATCAGGCTCTAAAAGTACCAGCTAAGTGAACTGTTCCCTAGAGCTGAACAATTCGTTCTGACCAAACAACTTGAATGTATGAAAAATCCCACAGAGACACCTGTGGGGGACCACATTGTTTGGACTGTTTAGCACCACCCAGAATTATTTAGAAGTAAAAACAGACAAGGAAAGTGCCATGGAATAGAAGCTGATGGATGGACAGGAGTTTGAATGATGACAATGTGGAAATAAATATAGATTTAAGTTATTCTAAAAATCTCGATGAGTATGTCTTATACCCATCAGAATATTAAGTCTTTTGTTGAATCAAAACAAAGTCTGATGAGTGCCTATAAAGTCAAAAATGATTATCTCCATATTAGATTCAGGTATTTGAAAGTATTTAGAGCCATAATTATTTTGATTTCCAACAATACATCAGGGAAGTAAGATCTTAGTTCTCAGACCATCAGAAGGAAACTTGGGCATTGAGACATGCTTTTTCTTTGATTTTGTTGTCTGTTATTTATGTTATCTGAGGTAAAGTAAGTATTTACAACAGATGATGAGTATTGATTTACAACCCACTTTTGTACTGTCTTTGTTGCTCAATCACCAATTCCAATGACAATACTGAAAGGAACACAAGGCCATGCAGAATTGTTCCTGTTCAGACAATGTGACACTGATGTGGATATCCTGCACAAGTCACTAAAAAAGGACTGGCACCAGGCATTGGCTGTTGAGGGCAACTGCTGTTGATGACAGCAACAACCAAAAGTAAACAATAACATCTGTTATGCACAGTGTGAGATTCTGTATAAACACGACATTGAGGTCAGGTATTGAGCCTATATCTTTTGCCTTTGCAAGTCCGCCTGTATTGACCTGTGTGTGCTTGGATGAGGATCCTGTACCAGTGTGTCTGTACCATTGTGTGTAGACCTGTGTATGCTGATACACACCTTGGCACCAGTCTGTGTCCGCTTCTCTGTCAGTCTGTGTGCCAGTGAATGAACTATTTTTCACCTGCCTATGGCTCCTTATACTTTCTAAATTCCTAGCTTCCTGAGGCCCAGACCCAGACCCTTCTGTGTTGCTGGTATCAGAGTTTAGATCTTGCAAGTACTTCAATTTGGATTTCCAGATGTTGGGACTCAGGTTTCATTTTTCTTTCTTCCTTGTCTACATCTGCTAGGGAGATTACTAAGCCCACTCTGAGAGTACTAGTTAGGAGTGATTTAATATCAAAGAATGAAGAATATGAACCCATTATTACCTCCACTCACAACTAAAAAACTTCCTGAAGCACACTGAGCAACAAATGGTGCCAGTTAAACGCTTTGCTGTCTGTGCCCATGTTTACAAGAACAAAGGAGGAAGAGGGAAGAAGTGTTTCTCTACAGGAATAACTGAGAGATATTCCTGGACTGCAGATCTCATGAAAATGTCAAATGAATTATTTCAAAGACAGCCTATACAGCTAGCCAAATGAGAAAATAAATAGTATGTGCATTTTATTGTTCTTTAATAAGTAAATATAGAGCCAGATATATAGGGGTTCTCAGCCTTCTAGAATTGATGTCCTGTTTCTGGTCCCTCATTGCACAAATAAAACAGAAACAAAATCAAAACTCTCCCACAAATATGTTATTACATACTTAGTGTTGAGGGACACTGAGTTCTTAGCTTCTAGGTGCCCCCCTACTCATGTTCTGCGCAGGCTTAATGCTATAATGTTCTAATCTAAAGTTAGCTTTTACCTTTATTAGCTGTGTCATGATCTTCTTCAAATTGCTCCCTTGTGTTTATTCATGTGCCTGGCCTGACATGCTTTGTTTCTGAGGCTGTAAAGTATTCTCTGATCTTCTGGGGTCTTGGTCCTCAGCATGTTATCTGAAGCCCCATTTGGTGTAATAGTTGGTAACTTTCTACCTCTTTCCATGATAGCTAAAAGTGTCTATCTCTTGCTCCTCGCCCCCGGTATATCTGCCTACTACTTGTGTATGTCAACTATTCACACTACGTGTTATTAGAATCTCAAGATGCCCTTCCTATCTGTTTAATGCCCATTAAGTCCAAGATTAAAGAATGGGCATTAGCAAATACTGACACTGAAATTAAGTGATGTGCAAATGAGAAGTAATATACTACATCTACTTATTGGTCATTCCTTCATGTCATGTCTTTCAAAATATTGAACAGCAACACTCAAACCCAAGCAAACATCTTCTGGGTAAGGGCCATAATGGATACTTTGCAGGCCTGGTGACTGCTACCTCTATAATGGAATATAATCTAAGGTTAGCTCATTTTCACTACCCTGTCCTTTTCTTGCCCCAAGGGAACCATTGTCTACTAGGAGCCTTCCTTATCTTCTTCAGATCACAATCCTTTTCACCTAAGGCATTTTTACGTGCACTTTATTATATGTATATATATATTATGTATATATATTATATATATTATATATATAATAAGTATAGAAATCAAATACTTAGTGGCAATAAATCATAATGAAATAGATTTTTACTACAGTTTCTTGGTATGCATAGAAGTTTATTAAAGACAAAAACAGAGTTGTATACTAGTGAGATGAACATGCTTGTTTATTTTATATAGGAAAATTAACTCTTGGGTCAGTAGGAAGACTCAGTATGTGAAAAAAAAATCTTGCAATGCAAGACTAATGATTTTGACTTGAGTTCAATAGGGTAAGGAAAAACTAACTCACAAAAGTTGTACACTGATCTGACTTCCATTTATGTATGGCATGCTCTCACTCCCCACCCCCACCCTCTTGTTCTCTCTCTCTCTCTCTCTCTCTCTCTCTCTCTCTCTCTCTCTCTCTCTCTCTTTCTATATATATATATATATATATATATATATATATATATATATATATACCATCTTCATCATTTTTCAGAGTTGACTGATATTTTTATTTATTTTACATTTGTCAATGTTAACAATGATTCCTCAGATAGTGTAAAATGGCAGGAGTGTATTTATAACTATTTCTGAATCTTTTGAAAATGTTATCCTTATCCCAAACAGAAATTTATTTAACAACTATTTATTAAGTCCAAATCAAATGAATCTAACAATAATGTTTTTAAAAATCAAATGTTTTAACTCTGAACAGTACAAAGGAATTCTAATTTTATACACACATGCTGAGGGCTGACTGTAGTATACCTTAAGTCTTTGATTTCTTTAATTCAAACATTACATTTTTATTTCAGTAGAAAGTCTTACATTCACAGTAAAATTGCTAGAGTCCATGAGATGCAAAAGTCTCAGATCTGTCAAGAGGAGGTGTTTGTAGATGTTGTGTTGTGTTACAGGTTGTAATATGTAGTGTATTCCCAACCATGGCTCTAGAGATGTGTTTGGTTTTACACTACAGTGTAGGAAAGCACTGTCAAGAAAAACACAAGTTCACTGTATGTTTGATTTTTGATTAATTGGCATTTGTTGTACATTCAGAAACATTCCCCATTGCCAAATTTTGTGCTTGCCACCCACATTCAATTACACAAATATGAGTTCGTGACTTTTGGGTTAGGAAACCAGGATCTTGTAATAGTTTGCATGAAGTTCAAAGAATGTGTGATATCTTTTTTAGTTCTTAATTTTGTTAATTATTGAGATTTTAATTTAATTATAACATTTTCATCTTTCCTTTTCTCCCTCCAAACCCTTCCATATATCTCTCCTTGCTCTTCTTCAAATTAATAGCCTTTTTTGACTAATTGTTATTGTATGTATATATGTATGGAAATATATAAATGTATACACATATTTATATTTAGGAATATGTTCCAAAACATAACCTATTGAGTTCATACCATACAGTGTTGCTTGTGTGTGTTTCCATGGCTGACCATTTGGTACGGGATAAAGAATTGCTTAGCTCTTCCCTGGGGAAGACCACCCCTCCCAATACTGGTTTTGCTAAGTTGACTATGGTCCTTTGTGTAGGGTTGAGACATTGAAATTCTATGCTTGCTTTATCTTCATTTTCAAAGTCTGTTATCTACATGTAATCCCTAAGCGCTTGAGCAAATTGTATTCTTCAGCAATAGTCAACATCTGCCTTATTCCTGCCCCAGTCTTCTGATGCTAACTCTTTGACTTCCTTGTGAATTTTCTGATGTAGTTCTCATCATTATCTTAAAAAAGTACAAACTTATACAAATACATCCGCAAGTCCTCCAGAGAACACAATGTTATAATGAAAGAATTTTAAGCCACCTTTTGCTTCCTAACTCACTGTGCTACCCAAAAGTAACCATTTTCAATAATTTGGAGCATTTTTGGAATGCTTCTATACTATGTAAACCTATAATGGCAAATCATCTCTGTGGAATATTCATAGCCAGGAGTCATATAAACAGCAACAGGCTACATTGTGTGGTACATGAATGAAGTATAGAATAGACAGTTTTATTAATACACATAACACTATGTGTTCTTCTGTGATGATGTTATTTAACTATATGGCTTATATGACAGTGTGCACATTTCTACCTCAGTTATTTTAACAATTTCATTATATGACATCATAGAAACTATGTGGTTTTTGACCACCAGCCCACAGTGGTAACCTAGAATGTATTTTTTTTACCTCTCAAAAGATAACCTAATGAATATTCCTGTCAGAATATGTTGACATTCTGTGTGGTGTACTGTTAATTAAATGCTTCTGACAAGAAATGCTGTGTCAAGCAAATATTCCACAATTCTAATTTTGATCAATATTGCCAGCTGATTTCAAATATACTTTTACCAATATATATACTATCATAGTTAGGGTTTTTACTGTTGTTAAGAAACACTGTGAACAGAAGTAAGTTGGAGAAGAAAGGACTCATTTTGCTAATTACACTTCACATCACAGTCTACCCTCAAAGGAAGTCAGGCTAGAAACTCAAGCTGGGAAGGAACCTGGAGGCAAGAGCTGACACAGATGCCATAGAGGAGTACTAGTCACTGACATTCTCAGTCTGTTTTCTTATTGTACCCAGAACCACCAGCACAGGGCCATGCCCAAAACTGGTTGAGCTCTCCCACATTTATCACTATTTAAGAAAATACCCTAAAAGCTAGCCTACAGCCAGAGCTAAGTCAGACCCACCCCTGTTTAAAGAACAGATACTATTTATCTATTAGATTTTTTCCCAATCTTCGCTCAATACGATAAGTTCTTTGCATTTACCTTTGGAGTTAATTTACTATGTTGTAAATTTCTAGAGCTATCTAGCAATCACAGTGTTTTGTCTTGAGGTGTGTGTTTTGCCAGTTCTGTTCAGCTGATTTAGGTGTTCCCAAATGCAATCTTGTGTGTGCACTTATAGTCTAATGCTGATCTCCAAGACCAAATACCCTGAACCACTTCCTTCGTTCTGTAGCCTGTCTTTGAACATGCGGAGAGGGGGCTCTGTAAGTGTTGTCATTCTTAATTACTTTTAGCATCCAGTATAGCCAATAAATAGGCATGTAATTGTAAAACGGTAATAGAAATTATGACGGAAATTTTTCTCTGGTGAAGATTCAAAGTCAGAAGTCACACAGACAGGAGTGAATTGTCACTTCAGGTGGCTGATCTAACTTGAATGTGTGAAAGCAGAGACTGCAGTTTCCCTGTACATGGACAGAAATGACCATCCATGTTCTCTGTTCAAACATCCAGCTGTGAGTTCATTATTTTGCACATTCCTCCATCAAATTACATGTTTATTTCTGCTAAATCGTTTAGCCCTTTTTGTCATAAGCCCTGCAGAAAGGTGGTTTAAGCCGAAACATTTTCAAAGGCTTCTGTTATGAAATCATGTCATAAGTGTCATTCTGCCAGTGTGAATGTAAAAGACAGCTAAAATATTTGGACATATTCCATTTGTCAACACAGTCATGTTATACTGAGTTTTCTGTTAATGTTAATTCAACTCTCATTTAATAGAAAATATTCTTCCACATACATATTTATAAGCACACCAAATTATGCAGATTCTTCATTTAGATGTAAACACTTTTAAGAGAATAGAGTTGTTTACTTTCTCAGGAAGAAAGGATTTGTTAAAGATTCGAGCAGCATATGACACCCTTCTTAATATTTCATCTTGTCTTTTATTCCAATTGAACATGTGACTTCCTTTCTGAATACCTTCTTTACTTCTTTTGCCATGTTGAGATATAATACCCAGGTATTCCTTCTTTAATCTGGGAGGTGTGCTCTATGATCTGAAGGATGTGGTTTATCTAATACCTTATAGGGGATCATGCATTTTAATCACTAATATTATGCATATGGAGAAAACTGTCACCCCAATCATCCTATTCCTTTCTCTTACAACATGCATATACACCTCACTCATGCATCAGCTGTGATTCATTTATTTCTTTAACTTTGATTTTTAATAGTAAGGGATTTAGGAGATGGATGTGGGATTTTTTTTATGAAAGCTACCTTTCAAACTATGTGTGTGTGTGTGTGTGTGTGTGTGTGTGTGTGTGTGTGTGAGAGAGAGAGAGAGAGAGAGAGAGACAGAGAGACAGAGAGACAGAGAGAGACAGAGACAGAGACAGAGACACAGAGATAGAGAGACAGAGAGAGATAGAGAGACAGAGAGACAAAGTTTATATGCATGTATATGTGTGAGTTTATTTGCATATATAGGTATGTATGTGTGTATATGTGTGTGAGTGTGAATGTGTTTTTGTCTGTGTATGTGTGTGTTAATGCTTTACTTGGAGACAGAGAGATATAGATGTTACACTGTTAAGGCCATTATTTCTTTTATTTTGCATATTTATTTAGTTCATGTGTATTTGAGATATAGTCTCTCTACCACAGACTGGCCTCAAGCCATGTTGACACTCGTACCTTACACTGCAAAGTTCTGGCATTACAGATGCCAGCCACTATCCTTGCTATGTTCTTTCCCATTGAATAACAATAATAGTAAGTCCTAATTGAAAGCATTAGCATATCTTTACTTTAGTTGGGAAGTGTTAACAATCTCTCCCTGCGCCCCTCAAATAAACAAGGTGGACTAATATTCTCAAAGAAAAATTATTTTACTTGAAGTGGACTGTCTTAGTTAGGGTTTCTAGTACTGTGAAGATACTTCATGACCATAGAAAGGAAGGAAGATATTTATTTTGGACTGGCTAACAGTTTTAGAGCTTTAGTCCACTTTCTTCATGTGTGGTTAAGGCAGACATGGTGCTGGAAAAGGAGCTGAAAGTTCTACATTTTGACCCACAGGCATCAAAAGCATCTGTCTGCCACACTGGGCTAGGCTTGAGTACAGGATACCTCAAAAACTGCTCCCCACAACCCACACAATGACATGCTTACTCCAAGGCCATACCTACTCCGACAAGGCCACACCTCCTAATAGTGCTACTCCCTGTGGGAGCCATTTTCTTTCAAACCACTACATTTAAGTTGTATAATACCCAGTTAACGTTTATAACAAACATGATTCTGAAGTTCAGAATATTTTCTGACTACAGAAATATAGAGATAGAAAAACAGGTTAAGATTCAGTTTAGTACCACTACCACAACAATTGGTAAATTTAAAAAATGTCACTCATCTTCTCTAGACATAAGATTTTACATCTCCAAAACTTTGCAGTATCCTAAAATCCATTCTAGGTGCAACATTTTATAAAGGAGTATTATTTTCCTATTTTGAATGATTACAAAGGGCTATATTTAAACTTTTGTTTTTATGGCATCTTGTGCTCATATGTGTGGTTTATTTAAAGTCTTGTTCTGCTCAGGTATAACGCTTCTCAGTCATAGCATTATTTATATGGAAGGAAACAATATAGTTTAAGGTTAGCTTTCTGTTTGATATAATTTATATTGGCACACTATTTCTGAAATGGGCTACCATTTTTTTTTTGCAAGTGTATTCTAGTTTTTCTTAGAGCTTGCTTACTCAGTTGGGTTGTCTATTTTATATATAAATATCTTGATATTATATTAAAACATATACATATTATTCAGATGCACAGGAATACGCATAAGCAAATCATTTTTGGGAATGAGCCATATTTAGTGATTTTAAGTATAATCTTCTAGTTAATCTTCTTGGGATCAGAATTATGGGGCTGATGTTCTTGATACCCCTTTCCTCCTTTCAGCACAAATACACAAAAAGAATAATGTGCTAACCTAAGAACTCTAGCCCATATGGGTAATTTCACTTTTGGTTGTTTAATTTTTTTCTTCAGTACTTCAACAGTCTTTTAATGCAAGTTGAGTGTGCATGTGAATATTCATAAAAATATGTGTATAGATAAAGAAAGTCTATTAGGGATATTGGAAAAGTTCTAAAATTTAACACAACATTTTGAATCTACTAATCACTACTAATTTTTACACTTAACAAGCCTTAAAATGGTAAATACTGTTTGCATATCTTACCACAATGGCACCAAACTCAAGCACACCACAGCCATCACATGCTTTATTTCTGAAGCTATAGTGATCAAATCAGAGGAGGACACCTACATGGCAGACACAGAATCAGAGTCTTCTATATGTACCAAGCTTAGGCTCACTCTTCTGTATGCCTAGATACTTACTTGTTTCTACGTGAGCCTGTTACGATTAGGGTTTGAATTTGGTATCTGTCTCAAAGATGTAGTGACCTGTTTTAGCCTACTAACCCATATTTATGTGATTGTTTATAGTTCTTTTCATAACCAGAACATTTAACTCTGTTCTAATAGCATGAACAAGGATGGAACACACAATTACTGTCTCCAGAGCCAAAGCAGGATGCTTCAGAAAGACAATAGCATCAACATGTGCTGGCAAAGCACTCTTCTTAGGAGTTATTGTACACCAGAAAGTATTTGTGTTCAGAAAGAGTTAATTACAACCCTTTCCTCTGAGTGACAAAGAGATATAAATGAAGGGTCACAGAGGTTTAAAAATACTGTTTGTGTGGAAAGGTCTGAATTTGAAGATGAAAGTCAATGTGATATTGAGGAAAATGTCAAAATCATAAACAGATCTAATCCTCATCAGACCTAACATATTTAGCAGTTAATAGTTTAGGCAATCTCCTCCTTTATGATACTGTAGAAAAGGTTAGTTTCATCTGAGAGGATGGGTTTGATATTTTCCATTTTCTGGAGCACTTAGTACAATGCACACAGTAGAAAGTTCTAAAACATTTATGATTGAAACCAATTGGTACAGTGTAAAGCAACTTCAAGCAACATCCATCAATTTTATGCTGTGGTTGACAAACTAGCTTTGTAGCTTCTGCCCGTCCCTCATACAGACATTAAATGCTTAACACTACTTTGTGTTAGATTCTAATAAAAAAAACCCACAAATTTAAAAATATATTAAAAGATTTCTCCAACTCTCCCTCAGCCATTGTGTATTTTAAAACAAAATGTCTTTTTAACTGGACTCGTGGGAGAGTTTAAAGTAACATCTGCATTTGTGTGGGAGAAGAGTCCCACTAACTGTTCTCTCAGGATTCTGAGTGTTATAGAAGAATTCCAGACAAAGAAATGATACAGTAGTGGAGGATTTCTCAGGTCAGCATTACAGATTAAAGCAGGGCAGTGGCACTCAGGGAATTTTTAGAAAAAGAAATCTTCCATATTACACAGGGACTAAAGAAAATGATGACAGAAACAAAATGGTTGGGTTGGGTGGTGCAAAACTGGAAATAATCCTGGGCACTAAATATTGTACCTGCCTTCACTACCTGGATATTAGGCTATCAGTGATTGCATGAGTTTCTTAATTTTAGCAAATTTTCTTCACTAAGTGAACAATATACTAAAATGTACATCAATAATGTGTCGAGGAACATCTCACCTAAAAGTGCTCCAGGAAGCAGGAGAGTAAGATAGTGAAGGAGAAGGAAAAAAAATAAAACAGACATTCAGACACATTTTTCCTTATGGAATAACAATCCAATGATCTTGTTCAATACCCCTGTAAGCTGGTCCTCTTGTGAAAAGTTACTGTGAGTTTCTTGGCTTGGGGAAAAATAGCCATTTTAGTTTTGATTGATTTTGTAGCATTTAGCACAAGTGGTTCCATTTTGGATTGATCTGCTATGTTGTTTCTGGTGCATCCAAGGGATCAGTCCAAAGCAATGACCCCTTTTAAAATATATTATATATTTAAATATATATAATATAATTTTATACTTACATAATACAAAAATATCATAAAATAAAACACTTTCTTGTATCAGTGGTTATCTATGAAAAACAGAATCCAGGGTCATGAGTCACAAGGACAAAAAGAAGACATTGTGTATGTGGAGGAAGGTGAAGCACGATGAATAAACTCCCAGGTGACTGCAAAAGTGACACAACCTGAGTCCTTAACATATGACAGGTAAACAGGCAGCAAGATCAGAAGTTCGAGGTTACCCTTGCCTTTGTAGCAAGTTTAGGGTAAGACTGAATTTCACGAGGCTCTGTTATGAATATCAAATTGAAAGAAAGAAATATTTAGAGGAGGTGAGACATCCAAAAGGTTTGCACAGTGCAAACCACCAGCACCATTGACACAAGACACACAGGGAAGGAAACAGATGGCATCACATAGTTTCACATGCTCATTTCAACATAATCTGTTCACTTCCTTTCATGGAAATTACAAACTCACTAGCTATAATGTTTCTATTGGTGTGTGTGTGTGTGTGTGTGTGTGTGTGTGTGTGTGTGTGTGTGTGCGCTAATGTAAGTAATGAGTTGTGATTTTGACCTTACTTTATTTCTTCTTCTTCTTTTTCTTCTTTTGAAATGTGATCTCACAAGACAGACCAGATGGCTTTCAATCTCTCAATCCTCCTACCTCAGTCTATTGAGTATTGTGATTCCAAGCTTCTACTATCAGGCCTTAGTTACACTATGGTGTAAAGATTGTATTTTATTTGATCAGTTGGGGGAAATGAATAAGTAAAAATAGTTGCTGAATTCTAATGAAAAAAATTAAAATTTCATGAAAGCTAAGTTGAAATTCAAGTCGGAACTGGTAGCTGGAAAAAAAAGAAATTCTGAATGTGGCAGTTAAAGTCAGATGAAGAATTCACAGTCAGAATTTTTATCTGGGAACTCAATTTTATCCTTAAAACTTTGCTTAAGAGATTTCCTGTTCCTTTACGCTAGTAACTTAATATTGCTTTTCTTAGCAGTCTCATTCTGCTGAGCCTTGCCTTCAGCACTGTGGAAATCAATACAGTAGGCACTCTGTTCTGTGCTCAACACCTGTAGTTTCTGGTGTGTGATGGTTTGAGATTCTGCAGATGCTACTTAATCCAATAGCCACATTGCAGCCTATTTTTCCCATATAGCATTTTCCACAGCAGCAGGGAACATTTAGCCACTGCTGTGGGAAGTAGAACACTGTCTTTTGTTAGCCATAGGTGGCTAGAGGCCTTGGAGGAGGTTAGGAAATTATTTTTGTTTTTGTGGGTTCTTTGGAAGATAGTATTGATTCAACTTATGAATGCCTTGACATGGGGTGAGATTGCTCTTCTCTCATGCCATGTTTTCCCGAGCTTGTTAGTGACTTCACTCCTAGTGGGAATAGAGAATCTAATCAACTCATTGACTGTGTATCTGTTCTCTGCAAGAGTGATGTAGGGGATAGGGCTTGTTTATAAGGATAAAGAATGTTTTCCATAACCTTGCTTTGATATTTTTTAACCTTAGATTCAGTCTCTCAGTTTGAAATTCAATTCCAAAAATAACTGGTTAAACAAACCCTACCTACACTCTGAGTTAAGTACAGAACTATCAAACTTGTGAGATTGCAAGAAAAGGGAAGGGTGGTGTGGGAGATAGAGAATTTGTTTTGAGGAAAGGATCTTACAATCGATATTTAGAAGAGGGCATTCCATATATATATGACTACTAACCTTGGCATTATCCTTGAAATGTTTAAAAAGGACCAGGCCATTGAAAATAAGGTTACAGTGGTGGATTTTAGAAAGAGAGGTGCCATGAATCTTGCCAATAGTGTTGTAGCAAGTGTGATTAGTTAGCTGCATCAAGGTTGTCAGAGAACTCTTCCCACAAGAACATGTGTTAAAATGTGGAAACACGCTTACAGTAGCATTTCTGATAATTTACTGCATTAAGATTTGGAGGTTTCTTACTTCCCTCACATAACCTCCCTTGCCTTTTCCCCAGTAGAAATAGCTACGGCATGTTGAAGGTTCACAAGTCATGGTACATTTATTTTTGTTTGGAAACTTTAAATCTTCAAAGATCCAAGGACATTTAAAAATGACATTGATAATAACAAGCTTGAATAAAAAGCTATCACTTAAAGATCCTTTCTGTTTGGAGCCTCCCCCGGGGACTGACAGAGATATTCCCCTGTTCTTGTTTGGTTTTCTCAAAAACCAGCCCTGTAAAACCTCACAGGTTATATTTCCAGGGAGTTCTGCTGAAATCAACAACTCATCCATCATGAAGTTTAGTGTTTTAATTTCTACTCTTTATACACCCAATGTTAAGAATTTTGTTTTCATTTTTTCAGTGACTCAATAATAAGTAATGAGGTGAGAGACCCATTACAGAGGACAAGATCATTGATCCCTGCTTTGAATCCTACCTCCTTGTAAAATTCTATACAAAGCTTATCTTTGTCTCCAGTGGTCCAGCAAATTATGGTGAAAAGAGAATTATAATAACAAATTGATCTTAATTATCTAGTTTTACCAACATAGAAAGAAGTGAGAGAAGACTAGCTTGACTGGTAGAGGTGTTGTCCAGGAACCTGCTACATACATCAACATTCATAGGCAACAAATCATGGAGCCTGAGGAGCCTGGATCTTTGGTCCAGGGACTCTCTGCTCCTTTAAACCTAGTTACTGAACCTCTGACTTGGACACTATTTCAAAATTGTCCATATCTAGTTGTAAGTTTTCTTTAGTATACTTTAGGTTTAGACACAATAAGACAAAACATACAATATTGGCTGTCCCTGTATTCCTTTGGTCTCCCTTACAGAACCTCTCCTACTATCATCAGTATCCTGCCTTAGGCAGAACATTTGTTATAGTCAATGGACCAGTGTATCATAGTCACTTGGAGTGCACAGCTAGCCTTAGAGTCACTCTTAGCATTGTGCATTGCATTTATTTTTAAATTATTAAATGATGTCTGTTATTGTTTTATAAAGAGCATTTTTTCTGTCCAAAATTCCTTGTGCTCTTCAGATTCATTTCCTTTACCTAAAACCCTGGTAATCACTGATTTTCATATATGCATACCTTTGATTTTCCACAATATGTGATTATTGGTATCATATAGCATTTCTCTCTTTTGGATTGACTTATTTCATGTGGTGATATCAACTTATGTTTCTTCTGTGCTCTTTTCTTGCTCTAATAGCTTTTTGTCCCTTAGTACCAAAGAAGATTCCCTTAATGGATTCTTAGTTACTTTTCTATTGCTTTGATAAAACACCATGACCAAGGCAACTTATAAAAGAAAACATTGAATTGATGATGATTTTTAAATGAGAATGGCTGCACATCCATTTGAATACATGGTTCCCAGTATGTATTAGTGGAACTGTGTGAGGGAGGTTTTAGAGATGTAGCCTTGTTATAGGAAGTGTATTTTGGTGGATAGAGGCTTTGAGGTTTCAAAAGACTTGTGCCATTCTCAATGTGTGTGTGTCACTGTCTTTCCAATCACGATGTGGATTGTCAGCTACTGTTTCAGCTATTCATGTTGTTATCATGGACTCTAACATTATGAAACTCTAAACCAATTAAACTCTTTCTTTTCTTAGTAGTCTTGGTAATGGTGTCTGATAGTAATGAAAAAGTAATGGAGACAATTAGGCTGACAGAGGGTTAGAGTCCATGATTCCTGAAGGAACAGTTGAGATCTCACATCTAAAACTACAAGCAGAAAGCAGAGCATGTTGGGTATGACCGAAGGCTTTTTGAAGCCTCAAAGACAAACCCCCTGACACATCCCCTCCAACAAGGGCATACTTCCTAATCCTTGCTAAAGAGTTCCACTAACTGAGGTCCAACTACTCAACTATATGAACTTATGGAGGGCATTCTCATTCAAATGACCACACTACACAACACACAGCTCACTTATCTACTCATCTACAAATAGCTGCTTATACGTTTGGGCAATTATGGATGAAGCTATTACAAAACACCTATATTAAGATTTTCATGAGGACATACATTTTTAAACATCAAATAGAACAAACAGTGGATTGGATGTTGAGAGTGTGTAGCTTTGAAGGAATATGGGAAACTATCTTCCCATATGGCTGAATATTTTTGTGTTTCCAAGATTAATTCATTAGAGTTCCTAGAGCTCCATATCCCCAGCAGGTTTGGGCATTGCCATGTTTCTATTGTGGGCATTCTAGTGGGTATGTAATTGTATCTCATCAGTGTTTTAATGTTCAATTCCCTGATGACAAATAATATGCAATATCTTTTGATTTGCTATTTGCCATCTGTATATCTTCTTTGGTTTGTGTCTGTTCTGGTCTTTCCCTGGATGTCAATCAGTGGATTCTTCTCATTTAATGTTGAATTGTAGGTTTACTTCATATATTTTTACTAAACACCCAGTGTCAATATGTCTTCTATGAATACTCCTCATTTGTGTCCTTCTTTTCATTCTCATAAAATTCTCTTTCATAAAGCTAGTTTTAAATTTTAGAGAAGTCCAATTGATGAACTACAGTATTCAAGGATTATGTATTTCATGTTGTAGCTTTAACGTTGTCTCCAAATCCAAGTTTGATATTTCCCCTTATCTTTTTTTGAGTGTTTAATTTTTTAATATTAATATTTTTCAAAAATTATTTTACATATCAGCCATGGATTCCTCTGTCCTCCCTCCTCCCGTCCCCCCTCCCCCCATTCCACCCCCCATTCCCATCTCCTCTAGGGCCAGGACTCCCCTGGGGATTCAGCTCAGCCTGGTAGATTCAGTCGAGGCAGGTCCAGTCCCCTCCTCCCTTCACCCAGGCTGAGCAAAGTGTCCAGAGTGTTTAATTTTTGAACTGTCATAACTTTTATAAAGAATGATAATTTGAGTTAATCTGCATGTCTAGTTCCTAAATATAGGTGATAAAGATTTTCTACACAGATGTCCCTGACAATTTTGGGAGAACATATGATTAATTATTACATGTAAAATATAAACAACATAAGATTAAATTAATTTTTTTCTTGTTTCCGTCAAACTATGCTACTGAAACACTTACCTGTCAGAGACTATACCAGCATCATTGAGGTAGTTTTCTATCTTTATTGGCTGACTTCTGTGATCTCCTTAAATACTGGAAATTCAACTTCTTTTTTTAATTAAGAATTTTTTATTCATTTTACATTCCAACCACAGATCCTCCTCTCTTTTATCTGCATCATTTCTTCTGAATTTTCTTTTACTTAGGATGGGTATATGATCCAACAATGCTTTTGATCAATTATATCCCACAGTTGAAATCACTTAATACTTTATATAATGTTAATTACATCACTCAAGGTACTATTCCAGATTTGAATAATTACATTTATTTTTGCTGAATTATATTGGACTTCATCATCTGAGTAAACTCTATGACTTTGAAAGTCAGAAAGAGAAGACCAATAAATAATATTTGAATTTGAATTGATGAAATTGATTTAATTAGTATCAAATACATTTTTCTAGCCCTAGCAAACAATATCATTTTATGTTTTTTACTCTGTTAATAAGTCTCTTTTGTGAAGATAAAATTGAAAAATGAACATCAAAATTTGGGTATGAAGGTGTTAATGATATGTAAATTGCAGATATGGTGATATGCTGTCTTAGTATTTGACAGAATATATGTTTGATGGTGTTAGGAAGATAAGTAGAGAGATGACAGATAGATAGATGGATAGATAGATAGATACATAATACATATATAGATACATAGATACATAGTATTTATAAACAAGAAATATAACAAGTTAATATTATTTGATCTGTAACACAAGAATCTTGGTTTTTAGTTGTGGTGGAAGCCTTAGGGCAGGCCATGCGTGAATCAAGAACTTTAATATTCAGCTCCATCTACAGCCCAATGAATATATATGAAGGGTCTTTCTTTTTCTTAAATTATCTGGGTATCACTCTCCTCAACCATAAAATGTTGACTAATTCCTCCTTCTTTAAAATTTTATAACATTTGTCTATCTTAGATAGCTTAATATTATACAGAAATATAATCTATAATACTAAAAATGGTTTGAATAAATATAATTTATATACTATTAACTACCTTTAAATCTTCATTCATTATGGGGGTAAGAATTTACATAGTGTATGGCAGATATTTACAGGAATTTGAACACTAGTATAGGTGTTGATTAAGTCTTTGCATGTACTGTGTGTGGATGTGACTTCTGTATGTACTAGTAGTCCTAACATGTGTATATGTGTCATGTTACTGCAGAAACAAACACATGCAATTTTACTATGTTTATTATGGGAGGCCAGCTGGGAGACTGGCTCCCACATTTTACCCCTGGTAAACATTTACTCTTGAGGAGAAAGGGATGAGAGATTTAGATAGAAGGATGGAGGGGAGAGAAACAGATAAAAACACAGGTTAGCATCGGAAGGGCCTAGATCCTAATCCACTAGCCCCCTCTGTCTCTTCTAAAGAGTTATTTATAGGAATGCCAAAGAGTGGAGCAAAAGACCACCTCTCCCCCAATCAAACCAAGTGCAGACCCTTTCCAATCACTTGGTAACCACACACATGGTCAAGCAATCCTCTAATGCAGCTCTGCTGGGTAAAGCAAGCTCTGTTCACACTAGGAAAACTTTGTGGGCCTTTACAGCTTACCCTGTTAATATGCTGCAGTCTTAGGTAAAACAGTGATATATTCAGTGCAAATGGTATTTTAATACAACTGTAGGTCATGGTGTTTTATCACAGTAGAAAAAACAAACAGGCATTAACTATACTAGTTGATCATATTTGTGATAATGTTGTTGCTTCATGTAATTAATAATTTATTGGAACAGGACAAATAAATTTCATTAATGTAGTTGGTTGTTTTCATTCTTTGCTCTTTTGAGGGGCCCACCACCCAGATCTCTAAAAATATTACACACAGAGGCTTATTCTGTGTTATAAAAACCTGGCCTTAGCTTGGCTTGTTTCCTGCCAGCTTTTCTTAACTTTAAATTATCTCATCTACCCTTTGACTCTGGGCTTTTACCTTTCTCTATTTCTGTATATCTTTTTTTTTTCTTATTCCATGTCTGACTGTATGGCTCTCTGGCTGGACCCTGGAGTCTTCCTCACCTCCTTTTCTCATTCCTTGATCTCCTGTCTCTCTTTTTCTCCTTCAACACATTATTTCTTCATGCAAGCCCTATCTATCCCTTCTCCTGTATTGCTATTGGCCGTTCAGCTCTTTATTAGACCAGTCAGCTGTTTTAGACAGGCAAAGTAGCACAGCTTCACAGAGATAAGCAAAAGCAAAATAAAAGAATGTAACACGTCTTGGCATCATTAAAAAATGTTCCACGGTATAAACAAATGTAACACATCTTAAAATAATATTACATGACACATTAATTAACATTTTATTGGAGTATAATCAACATGAGCTAGCAATTTTTCTGAAAAAAATTCTTAAGTGACTATAATTTGACTAGAGATTTTAAGTTTTGTTTTCTTAGATATTTGATGGGCTATACTTAGGAAAAAAGGCACTTCATAATTACTCTTTGAAATGTCTTAGCCAGCTCCAGGTGAACTTGCCATTGTCATCAAGGACAAGTTTATGTCATGCTCAACTGTACATGTTGTGCTGATAATCAGCATCATTGAACCTGAAACTCTGCCATCTTTCTTTTGTGTGGTTGACCTTGTTCTTCTAGAGGTGACAGGGGTGGGGAGAAATGTGGCAAAGCATCCAAAATTCAGAACACTTCATAGCTCAGCAGCTTGTTGTAGACATTAAGGTCAGATCAGATGCCAAATAACCTGCAGACTTGGAATGAGTAGCAGAATGGCTACCTAGAGAATGCTGAAAGTTCACAATGTCACTGTAGCAGCTAAGAGGTAGGAGAGCTACTGACAATCTTTTAAATTATTTGGCTGATATTACCAGTAACAAGGAACTCTTACTCCTTCCTTTTTAAGACAGTGTATGGATGCACAATGTGTCAATAAAAATGGATTATTTCAGAGCTCTGGAATAGTTAATGCAGCCACTTGTAATATGAGTCACATTACTGATGTGTTAGCAAGAAGTTCAGGTCCAGAGGGCAGTTTCTAAGCAGAGATATTGAAAGATGCTCACTAGATATCCATACTGCCTGCTGATGTGAGAGTTCTAACAAGGAAGTTAAGTTCAGTAATTGACATGAAAGTCACAGAAATAAAAAAGAATCCATTTTATCTTTATTCCAATTTAAAAACTGTAATATTTTAGAATCTATAAAAATATTTAAAAAATTAAATAGATGCTGTGATGTCTATAGTTGAGTCATTTAAACATACATTATAGAAAACTTGAATTCATGATTTTTTTAGATCTTAACTAGGTAAGTCTCCCCTTCCATAAAGTGAGAGTGAAGAATTTTGATAATCTGTCCTAAACCATCTTCTTTATTCTCACTCCTGTAAATATTTCTTCATTCTTTTTGCTCCACATCAACCCAATGAACTTGATCATATAGGAATAAAGCCTCGGACTTTGCCCAGTGCCATTAAGGCTGAGCAGGAGAAGGAATAATACCTCTGACACAGTTCTGAGAGTGCCTTTCCAATGCTCTGTTTTCCAACAGTAAAATAGTAAGCATAAACACAAACATTTAAATTTACTAAAATTTTTGGGGTATAAGAATCATAGAATTTCACCTTTTGAAAACAATCCTGATATGATGTAAATAATGATCATTGTGCAATGGTCTGGCTGTTTTGTTCTCTAGGGAAGACATGGCCTTCGAATTGAGCAAATGAGAAATACAGCATTTTTATTAAAAGGTTAATGAAATTCTTTCTGACTTTTTGGAGTAAAGTTCAGTTTGGGAGTTTGCCAATGTCTGCAAACTCTTCTGGGTAACCTGAATGCTAGATGCCCCTTTACAGGTGAGTACCACAGTCAAGATATCAACTGAGAAGGAATCTTTACTTAAAATATGAATGATGCAATCATGTAGGAAAAGATAGATGATGATCATGAGCACAATAAAGCTCTCAAGTTTTGATTATATCAATGGTTCAGTGTATTTGCATTTTGTAAGTCTCATTTTACCATAAATGGTTACAATATAAAATAATTCCACAAAACTATTCATAAATTCAGTATAACTAATTATGAAAAGTCAGAGTTTTTTCTTAACTCACTAAAATATCCCCTTATGGAGAATAATACACATTATTGTTTCCTTCCGGTATCTACTATGTTAAGAATGAACTTCTAGGGAGAAATGCCCTTTTTTTTGTCCTCTGCTTGTATTTTTATTTGTTTTGTGATGCTGGGAGATTAAAATTGGGAGATCCAGCCAGTTATGCCTATTTCAATTAGGTTGTTAGAACAATGGTATGTTTAACGGATTGTGGGGAAGAAAGATACATGTTACAAACTACCAATTGCTCATCTTTGTTACAGTCATTTTATGGAAATACAAAACACATTGACCTTAATAAATAGTTGTTAGTAGCATGAAATAACTGTGGTAAGCAATCATCATTAGCCATTCAGCATACTAAAGGGAAAGTCTAAGAGTGATGGATATTTCTTTCCAACTTAGGGTGCTAACAGGGCACATGTGTATTAGGGTACTGAACAAAAACAATAAAATGTGTATTTATTGAAGGAAATCAATTGTTTTAGCTAAGATGATAGGGCCTGGGTGGTGCAACAATCACTCTTCACGACAAGGAGTATCAAAACCTGCAATAGTAGTTCAGTCCGCAAGTCTGGATGCCTCTGCAGTTGAAATCTACCACTGAAGTCCTTGAGGATTCCTAGAGAGCCACTGCTCTGCAGTTCACCTTGAAGGGTGATAAACTGTGGGTTTCAGCACTTGTGAATTTTCAGAACAGCAGCAGTAGCTACAGTACATGCTGACGTGAAACTAATCAGATTCATTATGAAAAATCAACTAGTCTCCAGATACATGCTTTGGGGGATAGTTTGGGGAAACATCAGATATAGGGTGAAGTCAGGGTGGCTTTTTTGATTTGGGGGCTATGTTGGAGGTATGCCCTTGATTTTCAGTGAAGGAGATGGAGAATTTGGCTACTTGAAAACAAGTATTCTAAATAAATAAACAGATAAGTAACTGGACAAATGAACAAATGAATAAATAGGAGAAGGGGTGAGGTGCAGATACGTGGCTGAGGAACCAATCATGCTTCCGGTTTTCTTTCAATGTAACTACTTTCCTGTTATATTTGTTTTAAAACAAACAAACAAACACACAAACAAAAAACAGTGGGCAGGTTTGTAAAGTGATGGTGGAGCTCTCGCAGAGATGTTTGAGGTAGCCTCTTTCAGTGGCTTGCATTTATAGGAATATGAAGGCAATGGTGACCCTAACCACTTTCGTGATATATTTTGTAAAAAAGCAAACAAAACAACCAACAGAAAAGCAAGCAACAGGCAAGTGACTGTAGTGTGGTGGTGGTGGTGGTGGTGGTGGTAGAACTCTGGCAGGGATGGTTGCAGTGGTCCATTTCAGAGGTCTGCACTTATAGGAATATGGAGGCAATGATAACCTGGGCAGTATGGTTTCTGCCAGCACTTTGCTGCTGTGCTGTGCCAAGGGCAAGGCAGACAAAAGCGGTAGTGCAGGTGTGTGTGTGAGGTAGAGGAGAACTGTAAATAAATGGGAAAATCTTGATGGCTTTAAATGCTGTGAGTTGAGTTTGTGTATGGTGATTTTATCCATGCAGGCAAGACTGGCCCAGAGAGAAGCCTACTGAGCCTATGCTTTTGCATTTGGTGGTTTGATCATATGCTTCCACATCTGTTTGTACTAATAAGTCCCTCCATTTGGGGAGGTGTGGGGATTTCTCTGACCACCTGGAGTCCCAATGAGCTCCATTCAACTATTTGAGACAGGTTATAGCCCTTCAATTTAGACAGGATAATTGGGAATTAATTGGGATCCATCTCCTGAGAGCCTGGACTTATAATAATGATAGCATGGATGTGGCCCAATTATATCAGCCACATCCTACAGAAGAAACAGACTGTGATTAATCAGTTTCTGCTAACATTGCAAAAACAATCCTTGAGGAGCTTCAAGTTACCTATCCCTTTATCCTGTTAAAACATTCTTGTGCTTGTTTTAGGCACAGTGGCTATTATGATGCTGTTCTTTCTTATCACTTTTCCAATCTGGTGTACAGCATTGCAGTGAACTGCCCTATACTAAGCCTGAACATCTAAGAAATAAGAAAGCAGTGTGTAATCAGTAGGGAGCCTTGAGTGAGTCAAGGCCCACATAGTCTTGGATCTATGGAAAAATGGCTCAGCCTTTCCCCAGGGTGAGGCTCAGAGGGATGACAAAGTTAACATCTTGTACTGATGTTGATAGTATGTGTAGAAAATGTTCCCTATAGTTTCCCCATCCCAAAATCTATAGTCTGAAGACCTTCCACTACAGAGACTAATCCTACTGAGATTAGATAAACTGGCCCTGTGATTCAGCTTTATACCATAAACCCTGCCCTATGTTTATTTGAATGTAATAACCCTACCTTCTTGTTCAGTTATATGCAATAACCTCTGAGACCCCAGTTCATCTGATGCATGTCTATCATTTCTTCACTCCCTTGCTGTCTCTAGTCAGGTCCAAGCCATGATTATTGCAAATGACTCAGCAATGAGTTTTGCCTATATTCTTAAGAACTAAAAATATTTCCTACATACATAATATTTTTATATAAATTAAATTCATAAGCTTTATAAATCTATAAAATATAATTTTATTAAATGACTATCATAAATTAAAGCCTACCTTTTAAGTAAAATAGTATACACGCTGTATACTATATCTGTAAAAATGAAGAACGCACATTTTCTGCTAACTGGTAGTTGAGTTCTCGCTAGTTTAACTACAGAGAGAGAATGGGGCTAGAGACGGCAGTTTCATTATTATTTGCATTTCCTATCATAACAAATTTTTCATATAAAATCTCTATAATTTTATATAGCATTTTAAACCAAGCTTGAAGAGGACAGACACTACTTCTTATGGCTTTCGTACTTGATGGAAGCTCTTTGTCATTACTGCTGGAAGATTTATCCTGTAAAAGCCATCCCAGCTACTTCCAAGTCTCATTCCAGGAATAAAACGCTAAGAGCTGACTTCAGAACCAATTTCATATGTGGCCTCAATTCTGCATTTTTTTCTACTTCTGTTCTCTTTTATTGTTCTCCTTCCTACAATACCTACTGTAAGATTAAATTCAGCTTCTTATTTCACCCAGTATCTATTACAAACACAATGTACTCACCAGAGTGAAAACGTTTTTCATTTGGAAATAAATAATGTAGTTTTCTAACTTCAAGAATTATGATAAATATTAATTTTCAAAAATCCAAGGAAAACTTAGATATACAATTTGTTGAGCCAAAATTTAAGAATTTCTGACATGCTTCCTGGTTGAGATCATTCTGTCAGCAGGTATTGAGTTCTTGTGGAAGATCCTGGGCATTTATGAAATAGCTTCAAACAACACATGTTTATGCCAACACACTCTAGTGGTGGAGGCCACGTGGGAAGTTACAGCCTTGCGGCATCTGACCATTTTACAGCCTCAAGGCAGAATTTCTCCTCTAATTTCTTTCTGTTCTCTCATATTCATTATAAATATTAGGAAGTCAGCCTATAGCTTCCACGTTGCTGGGAAATAGCTCAAGCTTCACATCTGAGGTTATTACTGATGAGCTTATTCCATCCCAACATAGAAACAAGTTACATATGTCTTCTGCTTCCTTATAAAAGGATGGTCTTCCCTCCAGGCTTCAGGATGTGTTCATTTCCATCAGTGACCTTAACTGAAGTATCTTTAATGTACAGATTTCTAAATCAGGCTCTTTAAGTAATTCTGACTCTTTCTTTGTAGACCTTAAAAACTTTCCATTCTCTCTTATTGAACCCCAAGCTATTGCTACATTTTTAGGTACTCCATGCAATATCATACTCCTTTGTTCAAAAGTGATTGTCTAGGGCTGCCATAACAAAGCACCACAAGCTGAGTGATATAAAAGAACAGAAATGTGTTCTTTTAGAGTTTGGATGCTAGATGTCTGAAATCAGGTGGTAAATGAATGATGCCGTGCCTGTCTCCTAGCTTTTGGTCAATGTGGCCACTGTTCAAGGTGTCTTGGTATGCTCCAATTTCTGCCTGACTGCATGTGGCAAGTTACCTGTATGTCTTTACACTGTGTTCCCAATTTCTGTTACCGTTTCTTTGTTCATAAGAACACACAGCAGTAAAGGAGTAGCCTTTAGTAACTTCATCTTAGTTGATTATGTCCTCAAAGACCATATTTCACAGTTGGGTCCCATACATAGGTGCCACCATTAGGGGTTCAGCATAACTTTTTTTGGGACATGTTAACTTGTCACACTGGTGGCGCAATAAATTATTTGGTATACTAGGTGATGCATATAGACACATGACCTTTGCTCTGTGTAATAAGTTGTGTTTGTTTTTTTTTTTATCAGAAATAGTGCTATGGCTTTCTGAAAGTGTGTTCCTGAGGTGTTGATCTGATGAGACACACTGCACAGGAAAGACTCCATTAATCATGCTTCACACTAAAGGAGGCCCAACAAAAATCACAGAAAGTTTTAAATTATCCATTCTGAATTAGTTGGACCAATGTATTTTAAGACCTTCTTTAAAAAAAAAATCCTGACATTGGAGCCCTTGTCTATAATCCTATCAATTGGAAGTAAGAACAGGAGGGTCAAGAGTTCAAGACCAGCCTCAAGTACATAGTGAGTCAGAAGTCAGCCTGGGATAAAGAAGACCCGTAAAGATTTATCTTTAAAAAGCATAGACTATTTTCTAGGTGTTAATTCTCAAAACACAGTTATCCTCATGTAGTTTTTATCAAGAGTTAATGTGTTGCACTACCTTCTAGAAACACCAGGGCTGGAGGACAGAATTATCAAAATCTATTTCTCAAGTCTATTCAGATTAACAATTAAAAACTTAATAATTAACCAATAAAAATGTGAGAGTACATGTAGTGGTATAAAAATATAGACTCATTAGGAGCCAGTGCAGGATTATTATAGCTTTTTTCTTCTTCTTCTTTCACAATAGCCAGAGTTTCAGGTCATTTCGTGGTCACTTTTTAGAGGTCCTAGCAGTATAGACTGCTTCAGTTCCTAGAAACACAGGATCTAAAAGACCACCTAAGCACTCCTGCATGCAAGCTGGGCCTATTGGAATGAAAAGAAGGTAAACAGATGTGGAGAAATGTAAGAAAATAGCTCATCAATATAGTTGAAAATTATCACAATACAAGAACACAGGCATTGAGAATGCGATATGATTTCTCAACAATAAAAACCATTGATGTTAGTTTTGAAGATGTCCTTCAATTTTCCCACTGCTTTCAGTGTACAACTAACCATGAGCAAGGGACTTTGCTGACTGATTTTCATGGAATGCACAGATGTGTCCATAGTTTACTCACTAGTGGAAAGTGTCATCTACCTGCCTTATTAAAAAAGACTGAGGAAAATCAGCTTATAATAAAAAGTGGCTTATTTTGGTTCATTGTATTGGATGGTCCAGTTCCTGACAGATTGATTGGCCCTGCTGTCTTGTAGTGAAGTACTTAAGCGCTAATATCCATGCCACCTCTCATCATAAAACTATCATCATATTAATTTGTTAGGTGTTTCCCTCAGTAGCCTTTCTTTAACTACAGGTATGTCAGCCATCACCCTTCATAATTATGCCCATTCCCACCTATACTGACAGCCACTGGTATCTTTCCAGTGTGTTTCTATAACTATCCAGGAATCCCCAGCATCATTATAGACGTCTAATTGCTGCCAATTGATTGGGAATATAGTTTGCTGAGTTTAATTCACAAGTTTCATTAATGGATGTGTTCTGTACAGACCACTGCCTTCACCTTGTCCCCATGCTGACCATTTCACTCTATATACCCCATACAGTTGATTTTTCTTTATCGAAACGACGCCGTTTCTCTGTGCAGTCCTGGCTGTCCTGGAACTCACTCTGTAGACCAGGCTGACCTCAAACTCAAGAGATCTGCCTTCTGAGTGTTAAGATTAAAGGTATGCGCCACCACTAGCAGCTATAGTTGACTTTTTGTAAAAATGAAAGTGTCCAATCAGCTCACAATAGTGGTTTCTGTCCTTGAAACTTACTCTGAGGGCAGCAACAGGTGAGTGTATTAGCTTTTTCTTAGCACACTTTATAAAGGTACACAGAGTCTTGGAAGGATTATGGATATGGACCCCTGCGAGCCCACATCATATGAAGCTTCCTGCCGTGGTAGACTAATACTGAAGCACTGATTTAATGAAGCCTTATTTGAAAGATAATGACAATTTTGTTTATATGTTGACATCCAAGTTGCTGTTCAAACAGGCAGCTAAAGTTACAGGGAATGGTCCCACCATTGTCTTCTGTACTTTGCTCATCCTTTTCGCTGGATAACCTAAGGCAGAAACTACATTGTGAAAGGAGAGAAACCATTAGCATGTCTGATAATTATCCAGAAGCTCACCAGTTTTACCAGTCTCTGAAGGAGATTACATTAAACCAGGCCGGCCTGTTTCCCCAAATAAAATCAGACTATACACAAGAGGCTTATCGGAGCTTATCATTCTGAGGCCATTAATTAAGCAAATTCAACTCTGGGTGAAATATTTCCCAGAAAGCTTTCTTGGATTGACATTTATTCTATGTTAACCACTCTGCCTGGCATGGCTCTGCACCACATCTAGAGGCCATTTAAACAATATTAAGATAACAGCATTAATTCACTGTTCTTCCCTTAATCACATGGAAGCAGATCAGCTTGTTATAAATAATGATCTCTCCTTGCCTGCAGCTCAACTATGAGTGCTGTTCTCATGCAAACGCCTCTCCTTTTGTACTGACTGTAAAGAAATAGTGTTTAAAGCTGTGTGTCTACTTCAGGTCTCAACCCTGGAAGGTGGTCTGTTCACTTTTACAGTTTTAGTCTTTCAAAATCCACTGGGGGGAAGACACAACATTCTCCTCCTAGCTTTAATCAAAAGCTTCTTTTTTTCCCCCAGGTAATTATTATTAGCAGAAAAACTCAAATTAAGCCCTGTGTCTGATTGCCGATGTAGTGTGATACATTTTTGCTTATCTGAAAACTAAGTACATGAAGTTGGGAAGTCAGGAAGTTTATTTAGCATTTAATTTTCCTTAGCATTGGTCTTACAACACAGAATCTGTATCTATATTCTTCCTGATAGATCATGGATTATTGATTTCTGCTATTATTTTATGTGGACTCTAGATTTCTCCTGCTGAGAGACTAAGGCAGGCAAGTGCTTAACTGTACAATCACATATTACTTTTAAAAGTAAATTTGTGTTTCCCTTGAGGCCTTCCAGACTTGTGCAAGGTGTATCCTGTAACCTAGTATTGGTGTTACTCTTCGTTGCTAACCTAAACTTCAAAATATTACAATTATAAAGGAAGGAGTACAGAAGAAGCATGTCTGCAATTTCAGTGTTGGGATTCCCCCTCAGAATCATCTGTATTGCTTTTACTGGATATTTGCTGACTGATTACAAAGTCCCAAGCATCATTTAGAGTCCGAGGAAATATTGATACACTAGGCAGATGTGACCTCTGCCTTCCTATAAAATAGTAAGAGTTCAGTAGACACCAAGAACCAATTGCTTAGAGGCACTTCTCTCTTGATGCCTCGACAGGGTCAAGAGGACAGAAGGACACTTATCAGGGTGAGTGATGACTAATCCAGTGCAGGAAAATGAAAGCAAGATTGAGGTAACACTCAGAGGTCAAGGAGAATCTGGAGACTACAATAGCTAGACCTTAGATAGCAAAGAAGAGTGACGATGAGACAGGACTTTAGAATGCACCAATCGGATTACAAACTCCTTTCCATTGGTGATGCTAAAGTGTTGCCTCACCTAGTGATATTTATATTAACGAGTTTATAATGTGCTAACTACAAAATACTTATATCACTGATATAACAGCGTTTACTTATGTGCCCCAACTATCTTTGTTCCCTAATGCATGAAGTAAAGATTAAATTATACCAAAGAGATCCCTTTATTGAAGCTGTAAATACTGCACCACTATGGCACAGGACATGGAGTAGCTACTATGCTCAAGAAATATGTTAATATGAATTATTATTTGACATGTTCTTCCTAATATTCACATACTAAGATCAGATTCTTGAAAGAGAAATTTAAAAGAAGTCATAGTTAGAAGAAGAAATGTTGTATGGACAGTTTAGGAGGAAGGCAGATTTGTTTGGGCGTCACCTCTCAGGGCAGAGCAAAGTTTGGAAGAGAGGCTCCTTCACTAAGTGTCTGTGGGTTTGTACAAGTGGGCTGGTTTGGGTAGCCCACATGGTAGTTTATCAGCTGTCATAAATCTGGAGAGCTAATTGTCAAATAGTCATGATAAAAATAAATGTAAAGTAATGACTAGACTGTTTCAAATAAAAGTGATATTTTAAAACATCGCTTCTAATTTCTTTACTATACTTAGTCAAGCTTGCTCTATTGCAGCTGTATATTAGTATGAAATCCTAACAGAATTTGAAAGGAAGTTACTGATTGCTAGCAGGCAGAAGTTATATATTGTTTCTTGAGATGGATTTGTGTTTTTAAAGCTTACTCAAAGATTCTCCTTAGAGATTGCCCCACAATTCTTCTTTCTCGTGTGTAGCAGTACCATTTCATAGTGTTCTGGAGTGAGTCTTGCCTATATAAATTATTCCGGGTACCTGAATTTGGAGATGACATAAAGCTCTTCTTGATTACTGTTATTGATTTTCCACTGATGAGTTAAAGCTAATTTGTAAATAATATAGATTGTGCTTAAAAGTGTGTTACATCTATATCTGTTACTCTTGTATATGTGCTTTATAGTTTAAAGCTTATAAAAATTAGTTTTTTTATGGCACATGCCAAATTTTGTTTTTTATTGTTTCTCCCCTTCTTCCTCACTGATTCTCTTCCTTCTTTTGTGTTGACAAAGGAGTCTTTTTAGGGGAAGTGCTATGTTTACATACAAAAAAAGGAACAAAAATTAATTGAAGATATATTCCTCCAGGAGTCTGCTCAATTAAAGACACCATTGACAAATGGTCAAACAAATTAAACCCAAGCCGACTTCAATGTCATGCTTTTATAACAAAATAGCCCACCAAATTTTCTACTAGATGTGGCCATTTATTACTATTCAAACAGGCTTCACACAAGCATGCAAGTGTGACAAAATCAACTAAGCATTCTGTTCTATAAAAAACAGCTGGATATAGCAAATTTCCAATAAAGTCTACTGTAGGTTTTATTATTTATTACTTACATGCTAAAATTTTTGTATCACTAATATATATATATATATGTATATATATAATAAATTAGGTAGTTATATTTTCTTTTTGTCCCATAAACTTGGTTGTTGATAATTTGCTATCATATAGTTGGAGGACAGCCCACTTATTTGATTTATGTGATTCCCACATATGCCTAAATATACCAGCCTTTCTCTGAGACATCCTATACACAACAGATTTGTGGGCAAATTCACATATTTAGTGCTAAATTTCCTTAGGAAAATGGTCATGTGACTTTCTCAAGACTATTCTTTCCACAATAGCAAACTGTGAAGAACTAAGAGGGAATTTAAATGTGAATTTTAGCATGGCACTGCACCATGCTGCTCCAGTGGCCTCATTCTCAGATCTGTGTAGTTTGGAGAGCACATGGATTCCCTAGAGTTTAAATGCTTTTCTGGAAAAACTCTGCCAAACACAACTTGCATAGACTACATCAATGGATTTTCATCAAATTATTGCTAATGGATAACTTTGACTCTTCATCATCAAAATTGATTGCTAACACATTGAAGGAAAGGGGGTTGTCTTAAGTAACTGACATCTAGCTTCATGTGAATCAGCATGTGGGTGCGCAGGAATAGAATGAGGAATGATTGGTAGAGAAAATAGGAATTAATCCCAGAAACCATGTATGTCACTCTCTCCCACGTGGCCACATTTCTTTAACTCTTGCTGAGGTTTGCTGGAGCTTATGTGTGTCCTACAGCAACTTCAGACAGTTTGCTTTGGCTGTTCATGACACTGGCTCACTAGGATTTGTTAAGTTGCAAGACAACTTTTTTTTTTCCTTGTAGGAAAAATTCACACCATATTTCTATGTAAGTAATAGATATAGTATTTCTGTGTATTGCTCAATCACAGTAAATTCTATAAAGACAAGGATCACATCAAGAATTTGGCTGATTAACTAATAATTAGAATTATTTATTGAGCTGGCATTGTGCTTACCGGGAAAGTATGAGATTCTGAGTTCAGATCTTCAGAATCCACATAAATTAATGGGCGTGGCCTTGCTGTTCTGTCAATCCAGCACTAAGGAGTCAAAGATAGGAGGATCCCTGACATTACTGGCCTTCTAGTCTACCCAAAATTGTAGGCTCCAGACTAGGTGAAAAGCTAAAGTGCAGAGCCAATGATGACATTCAGTAAACTCTCGTCTCCACGTGTTCGAACATGCATATTCATTCATGACAGTCAACATGTACACAGGATTTCTTGGAAGAAAGTGAAAAAAGACAAATTAATGAGTTATGCATAAAGGCATACAATTCTCATGAAACCACACCAACAAAATTTACCAGTGACAGTATTTAATATACATAAATATCCCCTGTATATTTCAGTGGAGATGCTACAACAAAATACCAGGAAAGGGTGGCTTAAAAAACGGAAGGGTATGATGTTAGTCCTAAAAAGCCTGAAGTTCAAGTTCAATGTGTCAAGTTTGCTTTTTTCTGAGGTCTTTTGTGTATCAGAGCCCTCTTGCTGTGCCCAATCCCATACATTCTTCTTAGATTCCCAAACCAGTTTCTCTTTGCATGTTCAAATTTCCTTCTGTAAGAGTCACAGCATAATGGACTAGGGTTTACTCTAACAGCCATCTTTAATTTTATGTCGCGTTTTAAAGGCTCTTTCTTTAACAATGATTAAACTACTAGTTGCTTTATTTGGGGTCATCAACATAGGAGCTGGAACGACATAGTTTACCACAAACCATCCCTGGTCTAGTTTATCCTTAGTTCATTGCATAGTTCACACACAACTTTAAAACATTGTCATTTTGTTTTGAATGTTTTTATTTAAAAAATACATCATCAAAATTGTGTTAACACAGAATGGGTGTATGTGTATATGTGTGTTAAATACTATTACCCAAAAGCATTTACTCACCCATCCTGTAACTTATTTAAGTTTCGTTGTTGACTATTACAAATAATCACTTCATTGAAAGTTTATACAACATTTTTATGGGGATTGTTTTATGATTTGGAAGGGGTTGGAAATTAGAAATGATGGTGGTCAATTTATTTTTCGTGGGGGAACAGCGTGATGTGCTTAGCAGAATTAGAATGAAGAAGAAAGCATTTCTTCGTGTGTGTGTGTGTGTGTGTGTGTGTGTGTGTGTGTGTGTGTGTGTGTGTGTGAAATAAATTGCTCCAAACTTGGACAAAGAGACATCTATATATAGGCTTCTGACGAAGTAAGACCAGGGCTGAAGGTTATTTATTTGAGCTTCTAGCTTTTCTTACTTTTGCATTTCACTGCCATAAATTGGACTTTATTATTATAAAAAATGAAAGCATCTGAATTATATGCCACCTTTAAAAAATGAAAAGAGGACAAGAAAAATAAATGTAACAGACTATCTTTAACATTGAACATGGGCAAAGAAGGACAGGATATATGTCCTGTTTGATGCTCAAAATAAATACTCCACTTCTAAGTCTGTGGCAAAGGTGACCTTCCCCAAGTTTTACATAGTGTATAGAAACTGCATTTTTCCTAGTAAGCAGTAAGCTACAGAAAATGATTTAGTCCTTCATAGGTGTATTTGTGATGATGGTTTTGCTTCTGTGGGTGAGTACCCTCCCAGGCCCTGATTTTTCAGACAGTCTTACTTAACTATAGGTTCCAGGCTGGCTTCTAGCTATGCCCCAAACCCTAGGTTACACAAGAAATCTCAAGCAGTACTTACATAATTCCCCCACATATAATTTGTGGATTCTACTTATTTATGTTTGTGTCTGCTCTTGTTATGCATCCTGAAACCAGGGAAATAAGCACAGGATGAGTTGGGGATCTACCAGATGGACTGTTAATCAGACCTCACCTGAAACTCTGTCACCTCAACTCCAGAAGACATATTTAGCTTTAGGGTGCAATGCTTTTAGGCATCCTCTGCAATCAGAGTCAGTTCAGAGCCAGTATCCAAAAGGACCTGGAAAGTCTGATTGTTTCCTTTTCCTCAGTGTGCAGTAACTTGTAAAAGGACATAGTTTCCTCTGGGGAAGGTTGTGAGAAAAGATAACCAGTAAAACTCTTTGGTATTTTAACAAGATCTTTCCTCAAGGGGACCAGGCCTTCTTTTCTTTCATGGGTTCTGGTTCTATAAACTGACTCAAATTTGAAAACTGATGCTTAACTGGCCAGGATTTCCTATTGCTATGATCCAATGTAGTCTGATGGTGAGTCCCTTAAAATAAGATCTTTAAAGAAAACTTATACAGCAGTTTTATTTTTCCTGTGAAGTACTAAAAAGCAAATATTGTATGATTATAGATTATGTCTACATTCAATATTGTTTGATTTCTTATTCCTTTTTTAAAAAATAACATTCCTTAAAAATATAACATCCAGTCCTGGAGTGGTGGTACATGACTATAATCCCAGCATTTGTGAGGAGGATCAAGAGTTGAAAACTAGCCTAGGCTAGCTGAGACCCTGTGTCAGAAAGCAAAAGAACACACAGTTTTGATCCCTCAGGCTATGTTGGATTTGGTCCTTGGCCACAGTTGCTTTTTCTCTCCTCTTTCAGTAACTAGATAAGACAAGCCAATGTCCTCCATAGTAATAAATTTTATGTTCCCTTTAAAAGTTTTATTTAGGGGAATGGAAAGATGGTTCCGTGGTTAAGAACACTTGCACATTTTCCAGGTGAATGTTCAGTTACAAGTACCCACACTGGGAAGCTAACAGTGCCCTGTATCTCCATTTCCAAGGAACCCATCACCCTCTTCTGGATTCCTCAGGGACTGCCCTCATGTGACATGTACTCATACATTCCCACGTAAATAAACATGAAGGGAAAATTTAATTAAACAAAATCATTCATACTAGGCTATGTTCTCTCTAAGCAATACTTGCCTCATAGGGCTACAGACTTAGAAAGTACTTAGCGTTACAATTAAAAAGACATAACATTAATACTGTGGAACTTTCCAGAATCTGATACTGAATTTATTTGACCTGTGAGCTATACAATAATGTGTATAATTTCGTTACTTAAATATTTTCTCTTCTGTAAAATACATTAAGTTACTTGTTCAGAAAAGATACTCCAGGGCCAACAAAATGGCTCATCATGTAAGATGCTTGCATGAGTCTGACATCCTGAGATCAGTCCCCAGAAACCACGTACAGTAATGAAGAGAAGTTGATATCCATATTCTTGCTGTCACACACACACACACACACACACACACACACACACACACACACACCCTAAGAATAATGCTAATAAACAATAATAATAATAATAATGATGATAATAATAATATATTTTCTTTCAAAAGTTAAAAACTGACGTTCCAGGACTTAATGTTATATATCTTGTGGTAAAGTACTCACCTGACACACATGAAAACCTGAATTTAACGCTCAGCACTAAAAATAAAGCAAGATAAAAACACGTAAGAGTTGCATGGAAACATCACATCAGCAAGTTACACAGCTTCATGCTTACCAAGTTATCTGACAGAGAAAGTTTAGGTTAAAACAAAATGACACCATAGTGACCAGAGCACTAAGACAGGGAATAGAGTCTGTCAGTGTCATCTCCTGCCTGGCCTTTGCCTTCACGGAATGAGATATTGCCAAGGACCTTGCTGACAATTTTCTGTGGTCCGATACCATCTATCTACATTTAATACACAGAAGATACATTTTGTTTACCACTTGATTCCTTCTGATAGCATTTCCAATTTATAATGCAAGAAAAAGAAAGTTGTTTTTTGTTTTAAAACTTAAGTGAAAAATTAGGGATGTACAATTCCCCTTATGTCCCAGAAACCTAAACAACCCTAAAGGCACACTCTTTCCAAAATTCAATCTCATCCTAAGAAAAAGCATTTTTAAGTAGAGATATATATTCAAGATAAATATTATGGTGAGTTAGTCTTTTAGATACTTTGTGAGCAGGGATTTATTTGGGATGATTCTATAGTAAGATTGATCTTTTTAGATGAATAAGGTATATGTAATCACAAACATACTTAATAATAAACTACAGTGATTACTCTTAATAGTCCCCCTAAAACCACCAAATATCAAAAGGTTCTAAAGTAGAATATATTGCCTGATGATTATTTGCAACATGAAACACGGATATATTAGGTGTTAAACAGAACAGCAATATAAAATATATAAGCAAGCCAATTCTAAATGGTAACTTTTGTGACATGGAAGGTCACTTTTATTGTGTCTTCTGAAGTAAGCTATAGACAAGTTATGAAATTATACCAGTGTAAGTAGTCTCCATAGACCTTCACACTCCAAGGAGAAAGAACACTTTAGTAAAACAACTAGGAATGATTTAGTAACAACTGTTGCCTTCACACACCTCTGTGCACACACTCAGGCCTCCATGGACAGAAGTACATACTATAAAAGCTGAATGACATCCATGCACAGAAATGAGAGGAAACTCCAGAAGGCTGGTTACTCATCTTTTGCTTTCCAATGTAAAGTGCGTAGATACCCGTCTTCAGGTGCATGAATCCACCCCTGTTTGCTTGAATTGATACTGGTGTTCTTTCTGGGATTTTTGAGTCAGAGTTATGCTTCACTTTAATAAAATCCAAGCAGAAGGTGTAATTGTCCGTTTTTCTTTTGATTCGTACATGATTAAAAAGGACTGTTGTATTTGTGGAATTTCACTGTTATTACTGTTAGGAGAGTCTTCCTTTAACAATGCCCTTCAGAAGGCCATTTAGTCACTGAGGTGACCTTTGTTAAGTGTTTGGTAACAGACATTTAAAAGTAAACATTGCCGGGTGTTGGTGGCACACGCCTTTAATCCCAGCACTCGGGAGGCAGAGGCAGGCAGATCTCTGTGAGTTCGAGGCCAGCCTGGTCTATAGAGGGAGATCCAAGACAAGCATCAAAACAACACAGAGAAACCCTGTCTCGAAAAAAAAAAAACAAAACCAAAAATAAATAATAAAAAATAAAATAAACATTAACTGATATCTTAATATGCTAACTCGTGGATAATATTATTTTTCTGTTAGGGGAGTTATTAAAGTGTACTTTTATTTGTCCTTATATATGTGATATTTTGTACATGATAATTCTCAGTTTGGATGCCAGGCTTGTTTTCGAAAGCAGTTAGTATGGGACTGTGTACAGGTTTAGTTCCCACCTCTTCTTCCTATGTATCTTGGAGTACAAGGTGAAAGCCATGACAACATGACAATGGAATAAGGGTTACTAGGAAGAAGTGTGCCAAATGGGTTGTGTAAGAGAGAGCTCTAGGAACTTAGACAAAACAGCATTTGAGTGATAGTAACTGTAGCAAGAAGTAGAAACGGATTTAAGAAACTGTGTGATACATTAATGGATATGACCCCCTTTATAATGTCTTGATAGGATCATAAAAGCTCTAAATTACTTCTAAACACCCTTGGGCTTGACTTTGAAATTAACCAACATAATACTCTGAGAGCCTTAGGCACAGAATTATGTGACCCCCAAGTAAGTTTCTGTACTTCACAGAACTCCAGGTAAATACTGAAACCCGGATCATATTTTCCATAGCAGCAGCACTCTTACGAGATTTATGGTGGAAAGAGTAAACTTTTATCCTGCCTTTGAATATGTTTTAATTTACTACTACAGAGAAAATCATTTGAGACAACTCAAGAGACCTAACTCCACTAGGGAACAGAAAACTAGAAATTTGTTTTAAACTCAATCTCCACTGACACAGACATTCTTTAACTGGAGCCTTGGTGGATGATAGACATCATGGTAGTATGCTTAGACTGGTTCAAGGAATTTGCTCTCCTCTAACCAAAGCAGACTTGCTGGGAATATGGCTGCTACCTTGTACTTTGCTATAATGCTTCAACATCTTTTAAGGTTTTATAACTATGAATACCTGCATGAGATTGAACTCACTATTATCATGGAAGACAGGAGAGTCTCACAAGACCCTACCATACCCAAAGGTTTATTAGCCAGCTAATGATTGCTAGGAGGGAGGTGTGGTTGAGTTCCCATTTCTACCAGGGAATTCATGTGCAGTTAATAGTTAATGGGAGAGAGACCATTTCTTTTGTGGTATGGCTGTGATACGTTGCCAAGCTTCTGTAAATTACCTCTATCCTATGCTCCAGTGAGAATTCCCAATTAAACTCATTGGTTCACTAAGCTAGATTTGAGTGGAATTGCTACTTGGTTCTATCATTGCTGTTCTAGGGAGAGAACCTATGATTGCTCCCCATACCCAGGAAAAGGTGAGTGTGTGAGAGAGAAGGAAGGTGGAAGGAAAGAGAGAGAGAGAGAGAGAGAGAGAGAGAGAGAGAGAGAGAGAGAGAGAGAGAGAGAGTTAGATATGTTTCAGACCTGAGGGCTGCCTGAATCCTTGCTGCTTTGAAGATAATCATTGTTGAGTCTAGAAATAGAAAAAAGAGACTGAAGTACTTTGGAAATTATAGATTTATTATAGAGACACATTAAACGTGGGAAGCACAGATACAAGTGTTTTAGTCTTATGCCATATCAGTGACAAAACAGATCATGATTTCTGTGGTTAAAGGGATATGTTCACTTTAATTAGGAGTCTTGAGCAGCTAAACCAAGGTTCCCTTTTAGTGTCTATCCTAAACAGTTTTAAGAGTATTGTACAGGAGAGTGAATCTTACGTTTACAAGTGTCAGAAAGGAGAGATTGATCGACACAGGTGAGACACAACTGCTCTTGGAGAAGCAGTCATGAAAGGGGGGGATGATAGGAGGTGTTCAAACATTGACAAGCTATAATCAGCTATTACCATCTAAGAAATCGTCTCTTTCCCAGCATCCGCTAACTGCCTTTATGTTCTATGGGAAAGGTGGAGTCTCAAGAACCCTGCAATTAGCAATCAATAACTGCCTACAAACTTTGAGTATGGGTCTGGCCTTGTGAATCCCTTCTGTCCTACATAACGAAGCACTAGTGGGACCAATCTCCTGCTGGTATTCACATCTGAGAGGCCTCAAGAGGGCAGTGGTCATGCTTCTCTAAGATTCAAGTGTCACACAACTCCATCATTTTTTTTTAGGTTTTATTTTACTTCATTTGTGTGTGTGTGTGTGTGTGTGTGTGTGTGTGTGTGTGTGTGTGTGTGTGCACATACATACATGCAGGTGCCCATAAAGGCATGCAGAAGACATTAAATACTTCGGAGGAGGAGTTACAGACACGTGAAGTTGTGAGTTGCCTAACATTGGTGCTGGGAAACAAATTTTGGTCATCGGTACAAAAAATATAACTATTGCTCTGAAGTGCCGAGCCATCTCTACAGCCCCCAACATTATCTTTTTTGGAGGGGATGTTTTTGAGACAGGGTTTCTCTGTGTAGCTTTGGAACCTTTCCTGGAACTCATTCTGTAGCCCAGGCTGGCCTCCAACTCACAAAGATCTTCCTGGATCTGCCTCCTGAGTGTTGGGATTAAAGACATGTGCCACCGCCACCCAGCATCATTTTTAACCTATTTTGATGACTACTGGGAATGCTTCTAGCCATGGCAGTGTTTATAAAAATTGTGTGACTCCTTTCCCTGACAGATTGTCATTGTGGAAATTTCTCTGTTCTGTACATGTAAGTATTGTGTTGTGTTTACACATTTCAGGGAGTCACCATGCCACCTATAATGTCTAGGCAAATGAAACAAGCTGTACTGTCAGATATTACATACTATAGAAAGAGCATCTCCAATTGGTCCCATGCTAGAAAATTAGCAAAACTGTAGCAAAGAAGAGAATTTAGGAGCATCCCTGGACCTGTGAGTGAGAGGGATATCAGGCAGTAATAATGCCGGGGTGTTTGCTTTATGTTGTAAGGTAATTTCTCTTTGATGTTCTTTGAGAAACCAATAAAATAATTAAGCTGCTGCCTCAGTATTTTTTTCCTTTTTAAAAATTTATTTATTTTTAAATTCTTTTCATTTTGCATACCAATCCCAGTTCCCCCTCCCTCCTTTTCTCCGGCCCTCCCCCACTTCGTCCAATCCTACCCCTCATCCACTCCTCAGAGAAGGTAAGGCCTCCCTTGGGGAGTCAACAAAGTCTGGCATACTAAGTTGGGGGATGACCAAGCCCCTCTTGCCCGTGTCAAGGCTGAGCAAGGTGTCCCACCCACATTCTGAGGGCCTGGTTCGGCCCCATGCATGCTCCCCAGCTGACACAACAGAGTCTGTGAGCTCTCACCAGCTTGGGTCAGCTGTCCCTGTGGTTTTTCCCCATCATGATCTTGACCTCACTTGCTCCTGTAATCCCTCCTCCTTCTCTTCAACTGAAATCTAGGAGCTCAGCCCAGTGCTTAGTTGTGGATCATTCCAATTGCTTCCATTAGTTACTTGATGTAGGTTCTATGATGACAATTAGGGTAGTCATTAATCTGATTATAGGGGAAGGCAAGTTCAGGCACCCTCTCCATTACTGCTAAGAGTCTTAGCTGGAGTCATCCTTGTGGACTCCTGGGGATTTCCAGAGCAATGAAAGAGCAACGAAAGGGAGAAACCCAACCCAGGGCTTCAGTATTTTTGACGAGTTCAGAATTTCTTTAAATATGGCCCAGACCTGCCTGGAGGCCACAGCAGAACCTTTGTGTAACTTTTATCTTAGAGCATTCATCTCTGTGTCTGATTGTTCTGAACATTCAATATGCTCACACTGAGTGCTAAAAACATCAGTCTGTGTAAGCGTTAGGACTGCAGTAGTCAACAGCTCCAGCCAGACTTCCCCTAGACTGATGGTTTCAATTAGAATTCAATGTAAATAACATTTAATGCTCAAGATCAAACCTTCCTGCTGTGACCAGTGGCTAGATTTTTATTTATCAAAAGGGAACCTTTGGACATGATACTCCTAAAATCTGCCTCATCACAATTACCCAATGGGGAAATCCCTTTCTGAAGCCAAACAGCCACAGACCTGAAATGGATTCATAATCAAAATGTTGAATGGGAAATAACAAAAGCCAAATGGAGAAACAGTTGTTTGGTTTTTGGTTTTTGTTTGTTTGTTTGTTTGTTTGTTTGTTTTGCTCCCTCCATGAGCACCACCTCCAATGCTGCTTTTCAACATTGCAGACTAATTTTGGCAGGAACACGGCAGTAATGAAGCAGTGATTCCACTGCTGGAGCTGTGATTGCAAAGTGACAAAATGTCGCCCTCTGTGGAGCTGATCTTCAGAATCAGCGGCTTTCCAAAATTAGAGAGCTGGAAGGCAGAGTTGGACAGAACAGGTAGAAAATTGCACAAAATAAAAACAAGTCCATTTTTGGTAGACTCAGTTTCCCTTTATACTTGAGAGCCACATCTAAATAGACTTCTTCCTTTCCAGCGGGATTGTCACACTTAGATGTTTGATCATCTAATTATTATTTGAATAGCTGCCTTTCCATTTGGGCTACTCTCAGCATCTAGGTTGCAGGGTACCAGGGCTCCTGATATACTTTGCATTGTGGAGCTTCTCTGCACCCCAGCATGACACGATGCTTCACTTCATCTTCTATTTTTTCTTTCAACTACCTATATGTAAACTGAGGTTTTTACCAGAGTATTGTGATACAGTAAACTTATGGGGGTATATAAGTTAAATATTTAATTATTTCTACATGTTTATAAAAAGTATTGGAATTTGCCTTGTCTCTTGTTGCTGACATTTTTGTGACAGTGTATCCTAGAACTATGTTTTTTTTGAAAACCAAATGAAAGACATCTACTATTAATTGCATTCCAAAAGTAAGTATGAACATTTTTCCTTGAGGAGTTTCTACTTGGTGGATGAAGGAGGGATACTATCATCCTTACTCACTGCTGGTGGAGGTAAAGCTGCTGCTCCTGCTATACATATCATTGTAGAGGTTGCTTAATAAAATTAAAAATAGAAGCGATGTATGACCTATCTATATCAGACCTGAAACATATACCTCCAAATTATATATCATCCCACAGAGATACTTGTAAATCCATGCTTATTGCTGCTCTATTAAAAATAGCAAGGACTATAAACCAGCCTAGATGTCCATCGATAAACCAGTAGGTAATGAAAATGTGGTACATGGGCTGGAGAGATGGCTTAGCAGTTAAGAAAACTGACTGCTCTTTCTAGAGGATCTGGATTCAATTCCCAGCATCTACATAGTAGCTTACAACCACCTGGAACTCCAGTTTTAGAGGACATGATGCCCTTGTCTGGTCCCTGGAGGCATTTGGTATATACATGGTACACAGATATACTTATGACAAAAAAAATCATAGGCATAATGATAAATAGATTTTTTTTAAAGGAAGACAATGTGGGTACATCTACACAACAGAACTTTATTTAGCTGCAAAGAAAATGAAATTACTAAATTTTGGGGGAAAAATAAATGGAACTAAAACAAATACATTAAGTTGGGTAACCCAGACTCAGACAAGTGTCACATGGTTTTTTGTTGTGTGTGTTTGTTTGTTTTGTTTTTTTCTGATATGCAGATCCTAGAAGCTAGAAAGAGCGACACAAGAGAGGTAAAAAGAGTTTATGGAAAAGAGTTAGGGTGAGAATATATGTAACTGCCTGATGTGTTTAGGAGGAGAAAAGTGTTGGGGCAATGGTGTAAGAGGGATGGAAAAGAATCAAAAGCAAATATGCATGGAAATGCCAAAATGAAGCCCATTCCTCTGTTTTCTGATTATAAAACAAACAAATAGAAATACAAAATTAACACTCATAACTTCTCATAAATATTAAAATACCAATATTACATAAAAATAATGAATATAGAATCCTAAGTATTATAATGGCACTTGCTGTGTGTGTTGTTTTCTCATTATTATTTCAATACATAAATAATCTTCCCTGTTGGACTCTAAGAACAGTTGAGTTATAATTCATCATTTATAACTCTAATAATATTTTCAAAATAAATGCAAATAAACTTTAATTAACTTTTGGTGACTAATTAACTCCTCAAGTAATTATAGTGTGTGCCATGCCACACTGGATCCTCTTCTGACATGTGCTGAGGTTTACTATATATAAATACCATATTTTTTGAGTCTGAGTCTTCTCCAGTGTGGCTGAGGACAGGGAAACATGTGACTTTTAGTTACCCATATGGCCTTTAGCTTGAAGAAATTTATCAAAGTTATGAGTTATAGTAGCTACAGGACTTTCCTTTCTGCCCATTTGTCAAAATACCATACAAAAGAATTTTAATTTGTGGATAACAAAAACCATTTTGTATTTCAAAAGTATATTATGGTTTTCTGCTTTGTATCCATTTTTGCCAAAGGCTACTTAAATTTTAAATTTGATAGGGTGTTATCTCATTGTTTACACATGTCTCATATGTATGGATGGTTTGGTTAGTTCCCATTTTATTATAGAAAACCATGTAAAATGATTCCAAAAGCTAGTATTTTGATCATATGTTATGCTGTAACATAATAAAAATATCAAACTTTGATTATTGGTAGTAACTATGATTTAAATAGTGAAATAATATAAAAACCATCTCATTGTTCCAACATTTTACATCCCAGTTTCATTTTCAAAAAGTAATATCTGTATTATAATCTAAAACTCAATCAGTTTCATAGATTAACACATCTTTTTATGTTAGATTTATATACTTTCTTAAAATATTTTGTACTACAAATCTTCTATGAACAAATACTTTAAAAAACATACTTTATTAAGACAACAAAGAACACTGTCAATTGTTATGAATAAAGTATTATAAAATAATGTGGTCTCCTTTTCTTCGTAATCTTGAAGTCATGACAAGTTTAGGAATTCCAAAAACAAGATGTTCAAAGTTAAGAGTATGCCTGAAAATGACATAGACATACTCTTCATGCTAATGTGACAGGAACCAGGAACGTGACAAAAACTGAAGAGGTAAATTTGAGTCACACCTCTGTGACTCTGTTGAGTTTCTATCTAACCAAGACAAGAACTTTCATCAAAATCTCTAAAGCAAGGAACTTATTTAACTTCCTGTCTGATGAATGGAAACAAAAAAACAAAAGTCTCAATAAACTGAAAACACTTTCCCAAATATCACCACATAAGTGCATTTTATAAATGGACCTCTCTAGTTCAGGTTTTGTGATCATAAGTATCTATGTTGTTGACACAGCTGGAGAAAGGTAGAATTACTTTCTTAAAGGCATCCCGAGTTTTGATTTATTGCTGGACTCAAGGAGACCTTGGGATGAACTGGAAACTTCAGTTTTATATTTACTGAAGTATGTACATTTAAATAAAATGTTTTAATCTGTTATTTTGATTTAGGAGCTATGTTACTTTCTATAGTCTACTTCCCTTCTTTGCCTTCAACTCATTCACCATCTCCTGTCCCAAATGTTTTTTTTTTTCCTTTGTAGGGGATTTTCATATGTAAGAAAACTAAAAATATTTCTGAAAAAAAGTAGCTAGAATATTACATTTGGGACAGAGAAAGACAACTGAAGGAATGAACACACATTTCACCAAGAAAATGCATTCATAAATGCATATGTGTATAAAAATATATACATGTATTTTACATTAAAATGGTCACATATAAATGTCTGAAGAATGAGATGAAAGTGTTCCCTGGTGGAAATATGTGAGTACTGCTTATCTGTCAATGGCCTTGGTTCTCTGTGCTTTTCCTCTGTGTTGGGGCTACTAAAGGCTTCATGGATTCCCTTGCATGGGTGATTTTTTTTTTCTCTTCTGAAATCACTGGTAATTGCTATCTGCAGAAACATGGCTGTCTAGTATGTCATTCTGTCTGTTCTCTGGAGCTCGACTTGAACAACAACCAACATTTCTTGTTTCATACATTTTAATGGCAGTTATTCCATAAACGTGTCCTGAGTGTGTTGTGTTTCTGCATTCTCTTCACATTCGATCACAGGGATAATAGGAGAGACTCTCGTGGGAGGGTTGGAGGAGTTTTCTCTCTGTACACTTTGAGAATAATACTTTCTACATGAGCCAAAATGATTGTGAATATTGTTCTTAAATATTGTAATATACTTTAAACCAGAAAAGAATTCTATTGGCAATATTTCTAACTTCATGAATATAAACTTAGACATAATTTCTACATATGTAAAACCCAAAATTTCAAAACTAGACCCTGATAAGAAAAATTAATGAATTTCACAAGGTAGCATGTTATAGTGAACCTCTTATCTCATTTTAAATGACTCTTCTCTATTGGTGAAATTATTAAGGCCACTCCACGTAGTTAAAAGGGAGGTTTCTTTTGTGGGGTAACTTATAAGTGAAGGGATAGTTTACAGGGTCTGGGAAAGTTGTAGCGAAGTCCGGTGTTCTCTGGAGAACTCTGCTCGGTCTACCTCCAGTGTCCAGTGTCCAGGAACCAAGAGGGCTGCGCATCTGGATCTTCAGGGTCCGCCCTTGACCCCACCTTGTAGGCGTGACAGTTACCGAAGCCTCAATGGGGGTTGGAACTTCCAGATCAAAGCTGGAATGGCTACCCACTACACTTCTCTTCACAATTCATCCACTAGAAATTCTGAGGTGTTATATAAAAATAATACATATATATACATATACATATATATATGTACACACATATGGAACTCTCTGTGTGTCTACTAATCGATCGATAGATCAATCGGTAGATAGATAGATAGATGATAGATAGATAGATAAATAGATAGATAGATAGACAAAGAGAGTTGCACACAGTTTTCATACGCATATATATCAGATATGTACATGGATATCTATGCATCTACATGTGTTTGTGTGCACACATGTGTATAAATGCCTTGATTTACTTTGATTGCTTATTTCCTTATAAATTCATAGGTGGAACCTAATCCCCAAGGTATTGGATTTCATGTGGAACTGTTAGTATTGGTAAGCAGTGAGAGTGGTTGTATTCTAAATAATAAGGGAGTCTGCGAGCCAGCTGACTCTTCCAGTATATGAATTCTCTCTAGTTGCAGGCAACTTCCCATCTCACAATGAATCTGCTGAGTTATTGGTCTTAGGCTTCATACCTTCCAGAACTGGGATAAAAGAAATGCCTATTGTTTATTAGAGTATTTTTTTTTTGTCATAGCAGCCTGAGTAAACCAAGATCTTTGCCCTAAGGAAGTTTCAAGTCAGATGCAAGTAAATTACATACTCTTTTAAGTAAGAAACCTTTGAGTGAGTAAGTTTGTAGTACTCAACATCAGAGAGGAAGGTGAGGAGTATAAGGTCAAGGACAAAGAGCATGCCAGAGAAGATTCTAGGGAGAATTTGTGACATATGTATGACGGAGTAATGGAATTCTAAGATATAATTTGAAAGCAACAATATTTCAAAAGTCTGAGGAAGTTCTGAAAAGCTGGCTCACTAAAAGATTTTAAATTATGTATTTACTTAAATTTTTCCACTTTACTACTAGGACTGATACAGAATTAGATACATGATTCTATATTGCATCCAAAATGTATTAGAGAAAATTTCATAAATACTTGGTATTTTAATACTTGGTATGTGTTTTATTATTTGTGCAAAATCCTGGAATATATTTAAAAGTAGAGTCTATAGACATGTATGTGATATAGCTGAGAAATAAATGTGTTCCTGTCTTCCTTCATGCCCTATATCAACCACCTGGACTCAAACAGAGTGCACAAATGCACAGACACACACACAAACACACACACCACCCTAAAATTGTCTCTTGTGCTTTTAATGTCCTTTTCTTGAGCATATCCTCTATCATAATTGCTACAGTACATTCCCTGAGATCTGTAACATAAAATCATGATCACTCCTTTAATATTTTATCATTAATTGATTTCTTCATGTGCTGGTCCACAGTTGACCAATATCAGAAACTTAAAGGAATGAGAGCTAAAAGATAGTCTTGGATAGAAAGTGGTATCTTTCTTCTTTTAATTTAGGTTTATTCTTGACACTTTCATATATATTGTGATAACATCTCTAAAATCATTCCTCCACCTGTCCCCATGATTTCCCCTCTCATCTACCTCCCAATGTCATGCCCTCTTTCTGTAACTCTACATAGTTATTTTTAACCAACTTAGTCCAGTTCCTATATGCACATGGGCATAAGATCATCCACTGCGGCATCCAAAGCCTAGTGTCTTCAGGCACTGTAGTACACTAGGGAACAAAGGGGTGCCTGGGACTCTTTTGGTGTCTAGGAAGCTTAAGAGCTGAAAACAGTGATGGGCGAAGTTATAAGGAGCTACTGAAGACACGTGTTTTGGATTTGCTTCAGGTTGATTCTCTAGCCCTCTCCACTTGGGAATGTCAATTCCACAAGATGAACCATAATCACGACTACTGGGGTAAATGAAGGAGAGCTGAGTAGGCTACTTACTGAGGCTAAAGCTTCATAAATAGCCAAGGAGACACAGAACACAGAAAACTGTCAGACTTTTTCAAAGCATATGTTTGGGTAAGAGCAGGCTGTGAAGAAGAGAGGGGACATTCTTTCAATGAAAAGGACTCTGTACCACTTAGTGGATGTCCTTGGCTGATGAGATAGTGCCAGCCAGCCCCAGCAGCTACTGTCAAGTGGCAACGATTTTACATCAGAGCCAGACAGGACTGGTAGCTGCAGAGGGGAAAAAGAAAATATCTCTTCTGATAAAAACCATTAGGGATTTGTGGAAGAGGAGGAGAAAGGCTCACCTGGAAGGAGAGAGGGATTGTCATCAAAAGCACTGCTCTTTAGGGAGAGAAATCCAAAGATGAGTTAGAATACTAGAGCAACTTCATCCTTTTACAGATCATCTTAGCAGTGATGCCCTTTCTCATCTATAAAAAACATTTGAGGCTTAATTCAGACTAACATCCCCATTTAGTCCATTAAACTTAAAGTCAAACTCACCTTCCCTCTTTTCAATGCCAACAACCCTCAGGGCACTGAAGGAGTTTTGTATAAAGTACAAAAGATTTTAAGATTCAGCCTTTGTGTAACAAATGAATATAGAGAGGTTTTAAAAGGTGATCTTAGCAAGAATTTTATATTTAGTTTCTATCAGGTAAACACAATTTAGTTCACATGTCTCATGTATCAAAACACATTCAAGCAAAAAAACCTGAAAAACTCATTATGTAAGTGGGAAACAGTTTATAATGGGATTACCTTCAATAAAAGTTTGTTTTATGTTGTGAAGTGGTGGGATCCCTTCCTGCATAGATGGAATCAACTGAAAATCAACATGTTTTTCCTACATTTTCCCAGAGGCTGAGTTACCAGTATAAGCCATTCAACTCCCAGACACTTTCATGAAGTGATACTATCAGGAAAAATGGAAATTCATTTTAAGTTTCAAAGATGAGCACAACATTGTGTCTTTTAAAACAAATTAAAAAATCTATTTATTATAATATTACTTCCTAATTTGGAATAACAATATGTTCCTTAGATGTGTACCTCAGTTTTCCATACATGACAGAATTAGTCTGTTTAACCTAAAATAGGTATAGTCATCTGTCCACACACTAAAGAGAACAGCCACATTCCTCCTATGCCTCCCAGGACAACTCACCTTTCTTAACTGAGACAAAATCAAGTTTTAAATGATATAACCTAGCATACAATCAAAACTGCTTCACAAGCCCATGAATTAAAGGGGTGCATTTTTTTCTCTTATGAATGTTTCTCTTAGAACCTATGAAATCTTATTTTGCTGACACTTTTAACAAGCATAGTGTCCTCACCAAGCCCACTGCTTAGCAGACTGTACAAAGGAGTGGGGATGTGAGGATGGGTATGAGGGAGCAGTGAAATGTGACAGTTGACAGAAAATCTATACAAGCTCACACAGCAACTCAAAAAGCTCAAGAACTGAGCACTCAGGGAGAAAAAACAGATCTGCAAACTTAATCCCTAAGGATTATAATCCCTTTATTTATACTGTATAATCCCTTATGCTAGTTGGTGTCCATATTGATGGAAAGAAGTTATTCTAGAAATGTAATGCTAAATTCAACAGATTATTCAAATCTGAGAAAGCAAGAGAGTGCATAGATTCATTCCATCTATCTATCTATCTATCTATCTATCTATCTATCTATCTATCTATCTACCTATGTACCTACCTACCTAAACATATAAATATATTGTAGAATAATCTAAAAATGGTTTGGAAAGCTAAATTGTACATGTTACTTTGTCATTAGCTCATCACCCAATAGATCCAACTAGTATCATAAAATTAATCTAGTAGCTTATTTCTTCTTTTAGTGTGTGTGTGTGTGTGTGTGTGTGTGTGTGTGTGTGTGTGTGTGTGTGTGTGTGGTGAGACAACCCACAACACTGTTGCAGCAAGCAATAAAAAGATATTTCCTCTTGGAATAGTTTAGAACAAGGGTGAACCATAATTTAAATTCTATACTTTTTTTTCATTGTCTTCAATCTGTCCTGTTTCTTGCTGTCTTAGTCTATGTTCTGGCTATTGCCTGTCTGTCCTGTGTGTCTGAAGTTGGTCAACCCCTAACAAAGGTCTTTGCTTTGTATTATTGAACAATACAGAAAACATGACATGGGAAAAGAATGAGGGATTAAGTTTTTGTAGAAATCTTAAACCGAGCTTTATGAGGGAAAACATTATATTGCTGACCCCAAATGGTAGTCAGAACTGCAAAGGGAAATCAGAATCCTAGACCCACATATTGCTCTGCTTCTACTTTTATGATGAATACCTGTTTTCTTTAAAGTTGTTTTCAAACTATTGGTCCCTTTCAGCAATGATTATCAAATCTCTCTGTCTCTCTGTCTCTATTTCTCTCTGTCTATCTCTCTGTCTCTCTCTGTCTCTCTCTGTCTCTCTCTGTCTCTCTCTGTCTCTCTCTCTCTCTCTCTCTCTCTCTCTCTCTCTCTCTCTCTCTCTCAAACACACACACACACAATTCTGAGCATGGAAAAGTACATAATTTATGATTAAAGCTATGCATGTATCTTGGGTTCTAAAAGCTAGTTGCACAGAAATCCAAGGTTGTTGTTCACACTGTTCTCTTAAAGGCAGATTAGACTGAAATATGCTAAGTACAAAGTAGTGAATCAAGTTGAGATCATAGTCTGAAATGGTCTTAAGGTCAACTGTGAACTTGGTCACAAGATCTGGTAAAAATCAGAGGTGTTACCAGAGAAACCTATTTCCAAAAATGTACTCAGTGGATAGCCAGTACCAAAACCAACATTTAATTTAAAGCACTATTCAACATGGCTGCTGCCAAGTGTGTCTAATACACACAACATTTTCTTGTTTTGTATCCATCAAGTTGCAAGTTCAATTCTCTACATAGACCTATTGTTTTGTGTCTTGACCTCCATTCCTCCCCTCAAAGGACACATACACAGACACAAATACATCTAAACTTCCTGAAAAACAGCTAAATAATTACTAAAGCAACACGTTATTATCTAATAAAAGTGGACATGAGCTTCCTCCCTAATTAAGAAGCTTTGTCCAATTGACACCTGCTGGCAAAGGATAAAAACAGTTTTCTCCAATGGAGTCTCACTGATTATGTTAACAATAGTTAACAGCAGGCTCCATGACCAACACAAAAAGAACTAAGTGGTATTTTGGTAGACTTTTGTCTTAGATTGCTTTGATTGGACATTTTTCTTTTATCTTTCTGATCTGTTGCTTGTATAAAGTATGTGTGATTGTGTGTGTATGTGTGTGTGTGTGTGTGTGTGTGTGTGTGTGTGTGTGTGTGTGTGTGTACCTGTTTTGTGTTTTTTCTTTGTTTTGGTTTGTTTGTTTTTAAATTTGCCTGTTTGTTTTCCAAAGAGAGAGAAAGAAGACATGGGGTTGGGGAAGTAGGAAGGATACATGAGGAGATGAGAATGGGGTAACTGTGTTCAGAATGTATTTTACAAAAAATATTTTCACGAATAATAAAATACAAACTTTAAATAAACTCCTCTGTTTACTAAGTTGGTTTCTACCTATGATACAAGGAAGGAAGAAGAGCTGGCCCTAATGCACCCACTTGGTGCAAGTACAGTATATAGGGTGTGTCACCCACCAGGAGACCTTTAAAGTTCATTTTCAGAGGAAGAAACTGAAGCCTGCAGAGTAGAAAATCTCCAAGTGTTTGCCTTGCAGCTGGCACGAAGCAAACAGCCCCCCGAATCTCAGCTGCCTGTGAGAAGTATGCCATGGTACCTGTCTGATTTTGAGTGTACTATTCAGACCCCCACACTCTCTCAGTAACTGAAGCTTGATTTTCAGCCTCTGGCTTTCTCTGTGATCTTAGACCTGCTGAGTGATGTTTCCAAGGCCAAGGTATCCACTTTGTCTGCAGCCAGGACAGCTTATTATATTATAAACAGTGAGTGTAGCACATACATTGTTGCTGCTAATTACAGACAGGTGTGTTGAGAAGCAAGAAAACACTGAATATAGTTGTGATTAAGCAAAGAACTTAATGTACAACATTATCCTTTATATTGCCCTCTGGGCCTTATTTTTACCATGCTTCAGTGATAAGAAAATTCACATGTGAAATTACTAAATAATGTTTTTGTTTTTAATTCTTAATTTATGGAAGTGCTTAATTAAGCACCTTTTGACAGTTTTGCTCTAGGAGAAACTTTGGTCATGTTTAGACATCTGGACAAGAAAGTACAAATCAAGAGAAATTATGTTTTTATTCTCTATAAGGAAAGAAAACAGTACTATGAAAACGAGGAGGTGAATAGACTGTTAGGCAGTCAAATTTCAAGAGCAAGTTTTTTGTAATTCACCTTGAGCATTTAGAGGACTAATTTGAACCTCCCATATGTCACAAGTAAGTGATAACACAACTAGTAAGGACCTTGATGAGTAAGTTTGTATCATGATTTAATTTTGCTAACTTATAGTGTTGGTTAAGTTTCTGTACATACACATTTTCATTTCATTTTTGTTCAGTGCTGGTAAACCCAGTACCAAGAAAATGTTAGAAGAAGCTCTTTACACCTAGCTCTGGTCTTATTACACATAACTATACATAATAATGGATTGTATTTTACACACACACACACACATACATATGTTGTATGTATGTAGGTGCACCATGTGTGCTCCTCCATCTCTTGAAGTTCAGAAGAGGGTGTTAGATCCATTGCAACTGACATACATGTGGTTGTGAGCCTACTCATAGGTGTGGGAAATAGAACCTGGGTTTGTTGAAGAGCAGCCAGCTCTTGACCACTGAGGTATTTCTTTCACCACAAATATATTTTTGGTTACATTCACCTGCTCTTACCCTTGCTCATCTCCTTCCCTTCCTCACTTCTTCTCAGCTGACCTTTCTACTTTTATTGCTTTTTTTTTTTTTTTTTGTCTTTCTTTTATGAATGAGTGAGTTTAATTTGTGTTACTTACAGCACAAGTCAGGGTTATTGATAGGAACACAGGTAATGTACCGGTGACTACACAACTGAAGAGACTGTACACCAGCAGCTATTTATGGCCTGTGGTTTCTCAGGCCTCCCTAGAAACTATGGCCTTTAAATCCTCAGGGTAAGGGGGGGCTCATGAACTCATCCCTTCACCATGCTGAGTCCAATACTAAATAGATCTTGTTCAGATAATCACAGGTGCTGGAAGTTCTAGAGTAAAATAACAATGTCATACCTGGAAGACAGCATCCTTAAACACACTGTCCCTTCTGCTGATTCATATATTCTCTTGACTTTCCCTTCTGTGATATTCCCTGAATATTCCATAGTCTCCACCCAGAGCCCTTTGACCACTACAGTTCATCTTGCTGTGACAGTGAATCTTGCTTGTCGACCTGATGGGGCTTATAATCACCACAGAAGCAGATTGCTGGACATGTCTTTGAGGGATTTTCTTGATTAAGTTAATTGAGGTGGAAAGCTCTGCCCTAAATGTGGACAAGGCCTTGATCCTGACCTGAGTGCAGAGAAAGAGAACTGAGTGGCAGCATTCATCAATCTCTGCTTCCTGAATATGAACTCAGTGTGACCAGCTACTTTCTACTCCTTCTATTATACCCTCCTTGCCCCCAATCAACTCTAGATTGTAAGACATTTCCCCTAGAAATGTAAGACAAAGCAAACTGTTCTTTCCTTAAGGTACTTTGATCATGTATTCTGTCACGGCAATAAAATAGATAATTAATATTGATACTGGAGACAAAAGGGAATCTCTCAGACCAATGCTACCAGCAGTACATACCAATAAGTATAAAGATGGCTATGTGGCAATGTAAGCAGGGAAGAGATGCTGCCTGTTACCCCTTGCCCCTGACCACCTGTGACAGAGAGGGGAGTGAGCATTACCTCCACATTACCAACTGTAGCACTCAGGGAAGTGGGCCCTGCTCCTCACCTGGGCAGCACAGTAAAGTTCAACCTATTGATTGGGCTGCACTTGAAAGGGCCATGAGAACATGAGCATAGGAGGTCAGACTCTGCCCCTTTTCTGCCATATGGCGGTGTAGGCAGAGGAGAGATGCCTCCCCTCCTGCCCCCACCACCTGTGGCAGGTGGGAGAGCTAGCCCTGAGGTCATAAGAGTGGGAGAGCTGTCCCTGACCCTCACCAGCTGCAGCACTCAGGAGAATGGTCCCTGCACTTTGCCAGGGCAACACAGTAGAGTTGACCCCGAAGTTACAGGTGTGGGAGACTATACCCTCAGGCCTGAAAGCAGGTGAACTGGGCCTGCCCCTTGCTTATGGCTGCAAGGGTTGAACTAGCCTGGGCAACGCTGTGAAAGTAACCCTGCTGGTGAGGACAGGGGAGAGCAGATGAACTGCAGGAAGGGGCCAGTCGTGCAGACACAAAGCTGCTGCAGGATCTCCATGACACAGATCAACAACAGGATATCCAAGAGGAGTCCCAATGAGGACCCAGCACAATAGTGTAGCAGAAACCAGAGACCTCAAACCATACCAAAGACTTTGCAATGAACACATACACATGAAGACATATGGATAAAAAAAATATACTACATGACACTATGTCACACTACAGCTTCCATGATGAGATTTTTCCTTTTAAATTTATTTTATTGTGGGGGGGGGGTAGTTACACGGGCAGAGAGTGGTAGGAAGGGACACAAAATAAATGGGATCGGGTTGCATGATGCAAAAAAACACAAAGATAAATAAAGAGAAATTTTAATAACTAAAGATGGATATTTAGAAGGCAATCACATCATGGCCATTTAGCAAAATAACAGCAGTACCTCCTCCAGAAGAGAAAGCCTCAGACCACTAAGCCGTGGTTCTCTGTTCAGGTTTACAATATTAAGCATGGGTTCCATGCCATAAAATAGGCCTCATATCTAATAAAAAAGTGATTGTTACCTTCAAAACATTCATTCAACTGTTGTACCAGTGAGTTCTTCTGGTCTTGCAGGGTGGTGTTATATATCACACAGAGTGTCCATAGGTGAGTGGACACTATTGACAACAATACTCTTTCAGAAGCCTGCAAACTTCCTTCAGATGTATGTATGAATGCTATGCAGTGTGATGTACACACATACACACACACACACATTATTGAAACATTGATAAGTTTCAGTAACATGAGTATTAAGGGTCTTGCGTATTGTTAAGTATTGAGCTACTTATTACCTACCATTCATCTCAATGATAATCACATTCAGAATCACAGTATTTGTCCTACATTTCCAGAAACAAATTGTTCTGAAAGGAGATGGCTGAACCATTTCTGTCTATACCGGAGTATGTTAACAGAAACAGAATTTGCATATTATAATTAACTAAAATATATTAATACTCACTCAGATACTTGTGAGCTTATCCTCTTCTAGCAACTATTAACTTCCTATAAATCAGCAAGACAGGGTTTCTAGCCATCCCCTAGCTTAAACTAGCCTACTAGCCACTCCCTGATAGGTTTACAGACACTGTTTAACATTCCTTTAAGACAACTCTACTATTCCCTTAAAAGAAAAGACTTAGGAGCTCTATTTATAGAATGGCACATGTTACAATGAAAAGCCATGTCTTCGTCAAAGAGTGTGCTTTCTCAACTGTATAATGTGACCTCTTGGCATGAATTGTTAATTGTCCTATGTGGTACACTATTGACTAGAATAATTTAAATTATTCAGTATATCTCAGCCTACTAAATGCCCAGAAAGGGATTATATGACATGATTTTTGCTAATAGGACAAAAATAAGCAGATATTTTCTTTGCTTTAATGATCCCAGTGCCTTACATTATTTCTTGGGAATTATACATGTTTCATTATTGCTTCCTACACTTGAGCATTTAAAGGTGTGTGTTGCTGTGTGAGCTTGTTTCCAGGCTATTCGTGCAAGTACATGAGCTTTTTACCTCCTTTGTGTCTCTCCTGACTTGTTCTTCTCTCTTTCTCTTGGAAGGCAGCTACACTTACCAGTATAAGACCAACACTACACCTACATTTCTTCCTTTAGTTCATATTTGGAATTTGTTGGTTACTTCTGAGCTTGCATGTCTGTCAAGCAACATAAACATCATTGTAAATTTAAAATATTTGATCACTTCATTTGTTCTAGAATTCATAATTTGTGATTTAATAGCAAATTAAACTGCTTTATTTCTCTTTTAACTATAAAATCTTTCAGATTTATTTCAGGACTTTTTTGTTGTTGTTGGAAAAAACCTAATTCACATCTAATGGAGTCAAGGTTTTTACTTTCACAATCCTTCCATATTCCTGCAAAACTGGAAAAGGTTTATATAGTACTAAAAAAAAAAAAAAAAAACCTAAAGAATGATCTTAGTAAGAATATATTTAATGTTAGGAATCCATACTAAATCAATTATACTGGTTTCAAGGGCTTTTCATCATTTACCAGCACAGGATAGGTATGTGTGCAATGTAAAATGAGAGCAAATACTGGAAATTTGAAAAAATTGTGGTGCATCAGTGTTTACAACAAACATCTTAGGAAAAAGAACCATGACAGAGTTAAGATAAAGAATTTAAATTTTTTACCAATTTAACTAGATTATCCTATATCCCAAACCTAAGTTACCCTCCTCAGGTACATTTTAATGTTATGTAAACCTGTTTTCAAGTTATTTAATGGTATAGAAATTTCTTCAAATTATTTTTATGATTCATTGATTAGCAAGATATCTTGACATTTTGATTAAATATCTTTTATCTTAAATTCAGCAATATTAATAGTACAGGCTTTCTATTGCTGTCTGGGGGACATGAACATATGCACACATTTCACATACATATTCACACACACACACACACACACACACACACACACACACACACACACATACACACACTCACAGGCACCTTCACATATACACCCATACAAACATACACTCATGCACTCATGTATAATACAGTGAACATTGAAAAGATGAGCTTAAATTACAAACAATCATTCTAAACCCTTTCAAAATGTAGTATTCAACTTGAAATCATTCATCTGCAGGCACAGTGCCCACCACCCTTTCCTACAGCCCCACACCTGCACTCATAATTTTCATATACTCACATTTTTCTATGTCTATTGTCAGGAAGATGAGTTATTTCACATGCAAAAAAGGATTGTCTTCCACAGTGACTCTTTCTCATCCAAAGTGAAGCATACATATCTTTGAGTAATAATGCAGAAAAAGTATCTTAGAATCATTGTCTTGGGAAAGAAAGTATGTGATTAGGTGTTCTGTTTTAAGAGAACAGTGCTCCATTTCAAGAGGTTTGTAGACTTTGGTCCCAGAGACTTCCACAGAGGAAGAGCTGAACTGCACAGAGTCTAGTGTGTAGCTGGAAGTTTTCCTGTGTCCTGCCCAGTCCTGCAGCTGCTCAGACCTAAATAAACACATAGAGGATTAAATTAATTATGAACTGTATGACCATTAGCTCAAGATTATTATTGACTAGCTCTTATAGTTAAATTAACCAATAATTCTTATCTATGTTTAGCCACGTGGCTTGGTACATTTTCTCAGTTCTGCCTTGACATCTTGCTTCCTCTGTGTCTGGCTGGTGACTCTTAACTCAACCTTCCTCTTCCCAGAATTCTCCTCATCTGCTTACCCTGCCTATACTTCCTGCCTGGCTATTGGCCAATCAGCATTTTATTTATCAACTAATCAGAACAACACATATTCACAGCATACAGAACATCCCAGAGCACTAGTATGAGTTGTAGCCTATAGCAGAGGTGTGGGCAGAAATGCATGAAACACATCACCAATTTCAAACTTGTATCTATTTTTCATACTGTTATAAAAGAAAAGTTATTTATAGCTATATTGTTCAGTAATGTTGTTAAATGTATCTGTGTTGTTTTAAGTCTATGCTCTGGAATCCTTTCATGTTGTAGGTCTGACATCCTGCACTAATTAAATATCACTTTCTCTTCCTTCCTCTTCTATTTCTTTTTTTTCTTTTTATTTTGCAATACAATTCAGTTCTACATATCAGCCACAGATTCCCTTGTTCTCCCTCCTCCCGCCCCCTCACCTTCCCCCCAGCACCCCCCCCCCATTCCCATCTCCTCCAGGGCAAAGCCTTCCCCACAGACTGAGATCAACCTAGTAGACTCAGTCCAGGTAGGTCCAGTCCCCTCCTCCCAGGCCGAGCCAAGCAATCCTGCATAGGCCCCAGGTTTCAAACAGTCAATTCATGCAATGAGCACAGGGCCCGGTCCCACTGCCTGGATGCCTCCCAAACAGATCAGACCAATCAACTGTCTCACCCGTTCAGAGGGCCTGATCCAGTTGGTGACCCCTCAGTCATTGGTTCATAGTTCATGTGTTTCCATTCATTTGGCTATTTGTCCCTGTGCTTTATCCAACCTTGGTCTCAACAATTCTCGCTCATATAAGCCCTCGTCATTCTCGCTAATTGGACTCCCAGAGATCCACCCAGGGGCCTAGTCATGGATCTCTGCATCTAGATCCCTCAGTAGTTGGATGAGGTTTCTAGCATGACAATTAGGGTGTTTGGCCATCCCATCACCAGAGTAGGTTAGTTCGGGCTGTCTCTCGACCATTGCCAGCAGTCTGCTGTGTGGATATCTTTGTGGATTTCTGTGGGCCTCTCTAGCACTTTGCTTCTTCCTATTCTCATGTGGTCTTTATTTACCATGGTCTCCTATTCCTTGTTCTCCCTCTCTGTTGTTGATCCAGCTGGGATCTCCCGCTCCCCCAAGCTCTCTTTCTCTCGACCCTCGCCTTTCACTACCCCCACTCATGTCCAGGCTGTTCATGTAGATCTCATTCCATTTCTCTGTCATTGGGTGATCCCCGTGTCTTTCTTGGGGTCCTGTTTTCCAGGTAGCCTCCCTGGTGATGTGAGTAGCAGACAAGTCATCCTTGTTCCACATCTAGTATCCTGCTATGAGTGAGTACATACCATGTTTGTCTTTCTGAGTCTGGGTTACCTCACTCAGGATGATTTTTTCTAGATCCATCCGTTTGTCTGCAAACCTCACGATGTCATTGTTTTTCTCTGCTGAGTAGTATTCCATTGTGTATATGTACCACATTTTGTTTATCCATTCTTCAGGTGAAGGGCATCTAGGTTGTTTCCATGTTCTGGCTATTACAAACAATGCTGATATGAACATAGCTGAACAAGTGCTCTTGTGGTGTGGTTGAGCATTCCTTGGGTATATGCCCAAGAATGGTATAGCTGGATCTTGGGGAAGATGGATTCCCAATTTTCTAAGAAAGCGCCATATTGATTTCCAAAGTGGTTGTACAAGCTTGCATTCCCACCAGCAGTAGAGGAGAGTTCCCCTAGCTCCACATCCTCTCCAGCATAAGGTGTCTTCAGTGTTTTTTATCTTAGCCATTCTGACAGGCATAAGGTGGTATCTCAGAGTTGTTTTGATTTGCATTTCCCTGATGATTAGGGATGTTGAGCAATTCCTTAAATGTCTTTCGGCCATTTGAGTTTCCTCTGTTGAGAATTCTCTGTTTAGTTCTATAGCCCATTTCTTAATTGGACTGTTGGGCATTTTGATGTCTAGTTTCTTGAGTTCCTTATATATTCTGGATATCAGTCCTCTGTCAGATGTGGGGTTGGTGAAGATCTTTTCCCATTCTGTAGGCTGTTGCTTTGCCTTGTTGACCGTATCCTTTGCTCTACAAAAGCTTCTCAATTTCAAGAGGTCCCATTGATCGATTGTTTCTCTCAGTGTCTGTGCTACTGGTGTTCTATTTAGGAAGTGGTCTCCTATGCCAATGCATTCAAAACTACTTCCTACTTTCTCTTCTAGCAGGTTCAGAGTAGCTGGATTTATGTTGAGGTCCTTGATCCACTTGGACTTAAGTTTTGTGCACGGTGATAGATATGGATCTATTTGCAGCCTTCTACATGTTGATATCCAGTTTTGCCAGCACCATTTGTTGAAGATGCTTTCTTTTTTCCCCTCTTCTATTTCTTATTTGGTTGAATTTGACTATCTTAGACACCCTATATAAGTGAAATCTATTTTTCATCCAGTGACAAGATTATTTCATTTAGTATAATGTCTTACACAGGAATTCATGTAGTGCAATTCTGTGTGATGCTAACATGACTTGCACTTGACATCTGACTTGATGTCTACATTGTCAAACATTCTACTGTAATTGTGTATGCTGCTAGGAGTGTGTGCTTGTGGCTTTGCATATGATACACATTTAGCTCCAAGTAATTTGGATGGTAAAACTTTTCATTCCATCCAAAAATATACACATACCACAAATTCTCAATGTTGTAAGTACGGACAGGTTATTCTCATCTACATATATCATATTCTCTGTGGATAGAGTAGAAATTGATTATGTCCTTTCTATGCATAATTGGACCTTTAAAAGCTTGGGCCTCTTCTGATTGCTGTAGTCCCTGATGGTTCTATAGAAAATGCCAGAACCGTCTCACCTCAGTTGTCATTTATCAAATGCCTTGGCTCCAATTTAGAGCCTTAACATGGATAAGCAACACATTTATTTTATGATTTATCTTGTCTGCTAATCCCAACATAGCTTCTTTAATATTTAACTTTAAATCTGCTTAGTTGATGAGTATTTATCTATATTTATCTGGTTTAAAATACCCAGCATCTTGTGTCACGGGTACCTCAGTCATCTGCATAAAAAAACAATAGTTTTCTGTAGGTAGGTTGTCATTTGTTTCCCCGCCATCTGAATCTTGGCATTTCATTGAGCTTGCTATGAGCACAGCCCCTGTCACCACTGGGTATTTGATCAGGACTTGTCTGTCCTTTCAGGTGTCTGCCACATTTTCCAGCCTTTGATCATTTGCTGCATTCATTTTTATTCAGCTTAGAATTCGTTGTAGATTTCCATTTCATTTTTTTTTAAGTTAAAAAGGAATACTTTTCTCTCCAAACCCTTTGACATTAGAAGTTTGTTTGATTTACACTTACAAAAGAAGTTATCAGTGGTCTAGGGAAGGTGGCTCAATAAGAAAACTTGTGGTCCAAGTGTGAGGGCCTGAGTTAGAAGTCTCAGAACCCAGGTCAAGCCAGGTATGGTGGTATACATCTCTGATTCCAGATCTTGACGGAAGATACTGGGCACTGTGTAGATTCAATGCTCTCCAGAAGCTTCCAGGCTAGCTAGCCTGGGGGAGACAATAGGGAATGACAGAGACACTGTATCTGAGAAGCGGGAAGTCAAGGATAATTCCTTGAGGTTGTCCTCTGCCCTCTGCCCATTCCTCTATAGCACATGCATATTCACACACTTGAATATTTACACATAGACATGTTCACACATATGCCATACATATATATTGTATACACAAAAAATTATTGTTGTAGACTATCAGTATTTGAGATGTTATTCCTAATAAGAATAACCAAAGTAATGTTTTATGAAGTGTTTTCATAAAGAAGACTAATTATTTTTATTCCTTTGCTGAGCAGTTGAATTTTATTTATATGATTTTTTGTGTTTTGTTTTATTTTTTGCTTTTCATGACACATATAACATTTGTTTTTTTTTTTTAAATTTCCCAACATAAAATTAAAAGGAAGTGATGAAGCTCTGGCATTTTCAATGTTCTCTCTCTAATATGGACTTTTTTTTGTTTTTGCCTTGTTATCACTAAATATCATTTATTACACATTCCTTATTCTAGGAAGAATGTAGACAAGCAAGTCCATTTTTTGACATAATTTCTTTATTGATTCTTTTAGAATTTCAAAACATGCACCCCAATTCCACTCATTTCCCAGTCCTTCCATATCTGACCTACACCTTTTCTCTGTTTCCTCAAAATAATTTTTTAAAAAAGAAAAATATTAAAAACCAACCAAACAAACAATCAAACAAAAAAACCTCTTCACTCCTGTCCTTCCATCTGCTCCAATATTTCTTCATTCTTAGTGGCATGGGGAGCCACAGTGTGCCACACAGTATACCCTTTTATCTAATCAATTTTACTTGTAATGTTCACTGCAGTGAGTTGTTGTTCTGGTTCAAGGCCTCTGGTTTCTGGTACACTATCGTCATTGGACCCTCATTAAAATTCCTCTCAGCTGTGCTGTGGCCTATCCAAGTTATGGAGATTCTGTTGGTACCATCCTACAAGACCAGTCCTTTCACAGGCTCCAGCAGGTCATAGATGGAAGAGATGTTAAGGGGAGGCCAACCCAAAGCCTGGGTATGGACCTGGGTGGTAGCTGAGATGGTCAGTATGGGCCATTGGGGCTGCCTCCTGCCTCCAGCAAGTTACAAAGACTACTCTCCTATGCCCATGTCATCAGTGTGAAATCCCTCATGCCCCTGGCAAGGGGTGGGGCCATCTCTCTTGCTGCAATGTCCAGCAAGGGTCAGGGCCAACTTGCCCAGGGCCAGGAAAGGGCAGGGCTGACTCAGCGTGGCCCTCTGTTTCATTACCCATGGTTCCTACAGCCCCCTGTGGTAACACAGGCCATATCAACACAGACCCTCAGCTGCAGTAGGACCACTGACCCAGATATGGCCTTTGACAGCAGTTTGGCCTAGATGACTTCATGGCTCTGGGTAGTAGTGCAGGTCATTCAGGTCAGCATGGCCCTTGCAGCAGTGTGGTCCTTGAGCAGCAACATGGCTTCACATCTAGGGCATCGCTATGGCCTTTGATGGTAATAGGAGCTATGGACATTAACACAGACCCTGGCTGCAGTAAAGCCACCAAGGATCTAGACGTGGCCCTCAACTGCAGCTCTGGCCCAGATATCACCATGGCACTGGGTAGCAAAACAGGCCTCTCAGATATGTATGGCCCCAGCTTCAGCATGGTCCTTGGACAACCAATATGGTCTGAGGTGGCTGAGCAGACCTTGGATATCCACAGGGCAAGTCCATGTTTTTAGCAGGTACAGCCACAGCTATGCAGCCTCACAGAGCAGACAGCAGAAACAGCCAGAGGGGCACATCAGTCCCTTTGTTTTTCTTCAACTTGCTCTAAGTCAGTTCTCGAATGATTGAGTCACCTTTATTTCAAATGCTGGTCAGTATGTTTCAGTGTGGAGTATGTGATAGGTGGAAATAGGAATGTAACCTCACTTTCTCACCAGCTCTCAAGTGTCTGAGCTAGGAGTCCAAGGCTAACCTGGGTTATACAGGAAGACCTTGTCAGCTTTTTATAGTCCTTTTTAAATAAAGGTCTCCTGGGCTATTTTTCTGAGATGATTCTTGAGGGTTTTGAGTGGTTCTGCCAGTGCTTGTAGTTTAGTACTTTCCTTTCTGGAAAAAAAAGAAAAAGGCTGCAAAAGGATGGTAATTTATACATTTAACATGCCTTTTGATTTTGGAATACACAGCGACGAACAATGAATTTAATATGGAGTTTTGTAGCATTTCCTTAGCTTGAGACATCCTCACGGTAAAATATGAACTAGCAAATAAAGTGATGAAATGTTCAAAAGTAAAGCAGAAATAGCTATAGGATAGGTTTTATTTGGCTTTACAGAGCTAAGAATAGCTGTAAAGACAGTTGCCCTACATACACTGTAGGACACAAATGTTTGGAATATAATGAATGACAAAGAAATGGGAAAAACTGCTGAACCTGAGCCTCTGAATGTCATTATAAAGACATGATGTGCCAAGGGTAGGAATTAAAGGCTGCAGATTCCTTGGAGGTTTGGAGCATTCTAATTATCTGCATCTCAGGACTAAAGAAAACTGTCTTTCAGACCCAAATTTTGTGAAAAGATTATTTTAAAGGCACTTTTGATGTTTGAGGGAAGTTATTTTACAATTTGCTACTTGGTAGTTGTACTTGAGAACATATCTCTTCCTTGGTACTATTTCCCCTGGTCATTAAGTGAAAGGTTAACTCATGCACACCCAGACAGGCATTTTGATGTGAAAAATACCAGATAATCAGTATCAGAGGAAATAGGAAAAATGAAAATATTCATCAAGAAATTAGGCAGGAAAAGTTATGCAGGGAGCTTAAAGAGTTATGGAAAGGGTAAAAGGTTTTCAAACAGTCCTTTCATGTGTGGGAGTTCATGAACTAGAGTTGGGAGATTATCCTAATCGGTAGAGATCGTTTCTGTTATCACCAGCAGTATTAAGGAGATAACTGAAAGGCTTCAGTGGAGAGGAGAAAGTGCAGCTGCTTGAGAGTTCAATTCATGGGGAGTGCTTAAACACAGAAAGGAAATAGCTTCATTTGCATATGCTGTCTGCAATACTGAGTCCCTTCCTTCCACTGCTGGTAACTGGTGCCAGATAGATTCATGCAACCAAGGTGTGTGCATGTATTAGCACACCCAGTGCATCATAGAGTAAAGGTGTGAATCATGGAGCAAAAATCACAGGAATTTCTAATGAATCTGTCCATGTCCTGGGATCTAAAGCCAGTTCTCTTCACATTTCCCTTTGTAATCACAGCCTCCTCTCTTCTTGATAAGCATCATTGATATCTGAAAACGAATCTTTCCCTACTTCTGTGAAACATCAGTGACTTCAGTATAAACAGCAAATGTCTGGGAAAATGTTTGGCAGTGAAGTTATGTGCATCATCCTGGGTATTGCTTCAGGTTCACTTATGTTTGGATAATCCCTAATGGAAGTGAGTTTCACTAGCTTAAGTAGCATGTCCAGTGCTCTTCGAGTTCTCATTTCTTTTTTTTATGGCTGTGCAAAGGTTTTAAGGATATTTTAGCATTGTTCTGAGAGTGGTGGGAAATGGGAAGTTTGAGGAAACCCAGGTTAGTCCAGAGATATTTGAAACATCATCCATAAAATTCATATTAGTTTCAAAACACAGGTATTTCTCAGTCTGGGCCCATTATTTTTCACATCGGTTACAGCTTATGCTTGTTTATATATCTCCTAAGCAGATAGATAGTGTTCTGCAAGTGAGAGTTTTGTTACAACCAGCACAGTATTTTTGCTATCCATCACTGACAGTGTATCCTCTAAATCATGTCATTCAGGACAAATGCCCACTTTCCCCCTCAGTACATCCATGTGATACCATTCATTTCTATTTTTTAAAAGTTTCATGTCCATCATAAGATTCTTTTCTGGCTCTAATCTAGTGTTTTGGAATGATCATTGTTTAAACCTGGACATTTACAATTATTGATGATGTGGCAGCAGGGTTGGGTGGGAGGGGCAACACAATTCTGAACACTAGTGCTAAAAGCTAGAATAATTGCTAAAGATTCAAATGTTTCCTACTCCTAAACTGGAAAATCTAAGAATCGAAGCCTCTGTAAATAGCCCATTTTGTTTTCTCCTCAGTATTAAAAATAAATATTGAAGTAAACAACAGTGACAACTTGTAGAAGAAGTGACTCAGTTCAGCATAACTTCAAACTCTGGTTAGTTGCCCCCAAAGCCAGTCGATTTAACTAAAGATACATATCTTACACATGATAGTTAAGATAACCTGTATTATGTGTGGACAGGAAAATCAACATATGGTGAAAAAACACAGAATTTAGAATAGTGAATAAAAGTATTGTTTTGTGGAGAAAGAAGCCTAGACAGAGGCAAAAGCTAGATAACAAGAGAGAGAGAGAGAGAGAGAGAGAGAGAGAGAGAGAGAGAGAGAGAGAGAGAAAGAGAGAGAGAGAGAGAGAGAGAGAGAGACTAAAAAGCTTTCCTGTGGTGACTTTGTAGTAATCTATCCCATTACCTTCTGCAGAGTCTAGTTCCTAATAGGCTGTCCATACCACCCTTAGGCAGCCCTTACCCCAAGGTCCCGTGCTCTGAATAAACCATGGGACATTTTGATGCTTTCCATTGACTTTTATCAAGCACACAGACTCCGGAAGTCCATCTGAACATCCTTACAGCTGATGGTGCCCCTGGAGGGAAATGAGTGAGCCAGAGTCCATTTAGTTGATTATTTCCCTCAGCTGTGGCTGTGAATGTGGTAAATGCTCCTGTCTCCAGAGGCTGAAACTCCAGCTTCAAGAAGAATACATGTAGCTAGAGCTGCCTCAACTCCAGTGAGTTATTCTCTAACTCTATTCTGCTAATGTCAGGATAGTTGATTCAAGGATTGCTCTAGCCATGATTAGAAATAAGAGTAAAAGAAGATGATATCCACAGAAAGGCAAACCGAAGAGTTGATGGTTAGAATTTAATATGTTACAGACATAATGTGTAAGAGATTAAAGAAAAATCATACCTTCATATTTATTGACCCCAATTAATCCATTATTACACCAAAAGGAGAGTCTTCAGGGACCAAGTTGTATTTTCTGGAAATGTGAGCCATCATGTACTTCAAATACATTGCTCACAAGCTAGATTTGTAAGCTATCATCCTGGGGATTGCAGAACTATATTCTGACACACTTGCACATTTAACTATGGAGACTTTGCACGTAGGTAGATGCTTATGTTCCATTATATCTTCAGGGCCTCCATTTCTTTTTTTTTTCTTCTTTACTTTAAATTAATTAATTTATTTTACATGCCAGCAACAGTTTCCCTTCCCTCCTACTCCAGTTCCCTACTCCTCCCTCAGCTCTGCCCCTCCCCAATTCACTTCTCTGTTTCTGTTCAGAAATAAACCAGCCTCCCATGAGTATCAACAAAGCACGGCATATCAAGTTGCAGTAAGACTAAGCATCTCCCTTTGTATTAAGGCTGGACAAGGTAACCCAATATTAAGAATAGGTTCCCCAAAGCCAACCAAAGCATTAGGGATAGCCCTTGCTCCAACTGTTAGGAGTCCCATAAGTAGACCAAGCTACACAACTGTCACATATATGTAGACATTCCCATACAGCTCCCTGGTTGTCTGTTCAGACTTTGTGAGCTACTATTAGCCTTGGTTAGTTGTTTATGTGGGTTTTTTGTGATGTCCTTGATGCCCTGTCTTCTACAATTCTTCCTCCCTCTCTTCAGCAGGCTTCTCTGAGCTCGGCCTAATGTTTGGCTGCGGGTCTCTGCATCTGTTTCATCAGCTACTTGATAAAGGTGCTCTGATAACAGTTGGGGTAGTCACCAGTCCATAAGTATAGCAGAATATCATTAGGCATCTTTATGTTGATTTTTTTTCTTCAATTTGTTTGATTCTATCCTGGGTCTCCGGGCCATCCAGCCTCTGAGTCCTAGCACTTAGGTCAGTGTCACAGGTGACATGTGGCTCAGGTTGGACCATTCATTCGTTAGTCACTCCCTAAAATCTATGCCACCCTTACTTCAGCACATCCAATAGGTAGGACAGAGTGTTGGTAGAAGGTTATGTAGCTGGGTTGGTGTCCTGATTCCTCCACTGAAAGTCATGCCTGGTCACAGGAGATGGCCAGTTCAGGCTACAGATCCACTGTTGCTAGGAGTCTTAACTGGGGTCGTCTTTGAAGATTCCTGGGAGTTTCCCTGGCACAAGGTTTCTATCTGACTTTGAAATACCCCTCTTTCCAGTAGTGTCTTTTAGTACTCTCCACTTCCTCCTATCCCCCAACCAATACCTCATGCTTCACTTGCCCCTAGTTCACCCATGAGAGCTCTTCTCTTTCTTCTTCCCAAGGAGACCCATGCATCCTGCCTTGGGCAGGGCCTCGATTTCTAAACACTGCTTTCTTACTAATCCTTTATGCAGAATGATTGGTTCTTCTTGGAATCTAAAATTATGTCAGTGATGAGGACATTGAAATGAATGAATCTGAGTCCAAATTAAAATATTTTGTTTTGAAATTTTTATTTGTCAGTGATTAAAATATTTTACTCATGGACTCAGTATCAACAGTGGGGCATTTTAGTGTGCACACATGTGTAATGATACATAAATCATATTTAAGAATATATGTATATTCCCATCTTATCTAACCATCTCCTATACTCTGGGAGATTTTCAAACTGTCAAAATGATGGGCAGTGACTATTCTAATTTGTGTTCGCTCAGTTATCTGAGTGAGTGGTCTACTTTCCCAACTTTTCTATATACTGCTGTCTATTTTGACTACTCAGTGGCAGAAGATTTAAAATTGGACAGAATGCCATTGACAGTATTTGAGCTCTAGGGAACCTGGAACTACAATAACAAAGATGTAAGTCAGAGATTGTATAGTTAGTTCCCTGATGCCTTGGCTTTTGGTCACACTTAAATGGAGTAGTATAATAGTGACATGATGTTTTATAAAGATTTATGAAGATATTACTTATATTCTCAAGGAGAATATGCTACTCATGATTTGGAAGCATGCATTTCTTTGCCCACTGCCATATAAAATAATTAAATAGATAAATGCACTATCATGTGAAGTGATACTCTTCTGATATGCAAGAGGTATGTCATATACCACAAGTGTTTCTAGGTTTACATAACTTAAAAGGCTCTCTAATCTCTGTCAACTCCCACATGGAGTTTCGAACACTTCCAGTGTACCCCATCCATGAGAAATTACCTGGGAGAAATATCAACTCAATACACTTTTCTAATGGCTGAATTAATCCTTTTAATATCAATTCATACCACATCTATTAATGTGAGGTGTGTATTAAAAGCTGGCAACACTTCATGGGCAAACTGAAGAATACTAATGAACAATCTAGACACATTTCTTGACCTTTTAAGTATCTCCTCTCTTAGTGTGGCCACCCCCTCAGTGTAATGAGTCTCCAAGTTGTATGTATACACACAACAAGTCCTTCATCTTCCTCAGAAGCTACCCTTCTAAAGTATGAATGATCTTCTGTCTGCCCCCTAAATGAGGAAAACCTAGAAAGTTTTCTTTTTTTAATCAGGTGAAATCTGTTTCGTGAACAATAAATATAAACATGAACAAATATTGAGTAGTCATCAGTGACCAAAAATCCTCCAGTATCAAGTATGAGAAAATGTTCAGAGATACAGTATATTTTTAAAGCAATTTTTAAGTTCAGACATTTATGAAAATTTTGAGGTTCTGGTGACAGACTGCACACTCACTGAACATAACTGTTCAAATGTTTTACGGTATTAGTTAGAGTCAATTTGTATATCATGATTTGGTGTTTCTGTTTGCTTCTTCTCAATCTTAATGATTCCCTATATTCCATCATCTGGCTTTCTATATAGACACTATGTAATTTAGAGAGTTATATACAGTTGTAAGAATACTCCTAAAGTATTGTCTATAACTAAAATTAAACATATTAATATGAAATACTAAAATTTTCATATATGAAAGTTTGGCCATTTTACCTCACCATATTTGAAGCAGTTTGTGAGAATGGATGCTTGGAAAGGAGAGGGAGCAGTGTGCTGTGAGTGGCAGCAGAGAAAGGAACCTCAATTTGCATCCACTCAATTCAACAACTATCTTTGATTGACTGGGTTAAAGTTCATTTCAAGGTTAAATTACTACACTGAAGCTTTTTACTGTTTTAATATCATTAAAATACTTAAAAATACCATCTGTGAGGACAAATGTGGCCAATTAAATTGGAAAAATACCCTTTCTCCGTTTCTTTCACTATCTTCTCAGATATGCCTTGATCTCAAATGCCCTTCAAAGTAGCCTTGGTTGAAAATGAGAAGAAAAAAAAAATAACACCAAGGAGAGGTAAAACAGCTAAAGCCAGATGTGCCATGATTTTCCTTCCTTGATTAGGGAGTACAGTTTCATTCAAATATTTGTTGTTAAGGAAAAGGTTTAGATGACTGAGTAATAAAAGTGGCAAGTAGATAGCACATTTAGGTATGCCCAGTTTTTCTTAATCTATTCATTCTGTTTATTAGTCCACGCATTTACGGATTTCTCATCCTATCCCATGCCATGGCTCCCCAAAGAGATAAGCAAATGAATGGTGGCGAAGACTGTTTGGTTAAGGCAAGTTTCTGCTTTGATCTTATCCCATGATCTAATGCTGTCTTCTTGACTCTATGCATCTCATTGTGAGATAGTTTACAGACTTCATAGAAAGAAGTCTTTCTTAAACTAAACCTATCTACTGCATTGTACAAATAACTCATTTTGCCTTTACCTATTGAAGGAGAAGCAAAATTTTCAATCTCTTTCAAAGCCATTGGCTTTTTTTTTAAGTAAATAGTTATCTGTATAATGATACTTAATCTACTTTGAAAACTGTCCTTAAATCCCATGAGAAAATGTATGCAAATTATTTTGAAAATCTCAATAGTGTATTAGTTATTTTTGTGTGTGTGTCACTGTGATAAAATACCAGGGCAACTTGCATAAAAGGAGTTTGCTTGGGCTTATGGTTCCGGAGGGATAAAAGTCCATCATGCAGAAAAAGCACAGCAGCCTGTGGCAGACGTGGTAGCAAAAACAAAAATCTCAGAGTTCACCCCTTCAAATACAACCTTGAAGCAGAGAGGAAACTGCAAATGGAATGTGTTTTTAAATTCTCAAACCCTGTCTCCAAGGATATACTTCTTCCACTAAGACTACACTTCTTATTTTTTTTTTTAAAAGACTACACTTCTTAATTCTCTCCAAACAATGCCACCAACTGGAAATCTGGTGTAAAAACACCAGAATTATAGGTGACACTTTTCATATAAACCACCACAGGGGGTATACTAAAACATAATTATTGGATTATTCTTCTTTAATGCTCCAACATCCCCCTGTATTTACAGTGCAAGCCTCTTTCCTCACTTAGTCCTTAGTCAGGGAATGGATCTTTACAGATGCCTTTGTGTCTCTAATAGCTAGCATGGGTCTTGACAGTCAGATACTTTCATTAAAGGGGAGTTAAATGTCTGAATGATGAAAAAATCCATGGAAGATATTTAGTGATAAACACCTGGTCCAAATAATTTGAACCGTCACATTAGCTTCTCTTTGATCAGTTCTGTAAAGTACAACTCGTTCCATGTTTCTATAGATCAGGACAAGCCCATAATGGGGAATTGATTTCCTGGTGGCCTTCTAGATAGACTTAACTGTGATAAACTTACAAATGTCCAGTTTTAAAGTCTTAAGTTCCAAAATAGAAACCAAAAAGATGTTGGACAATTCCTATGAAGATTCATACCTACATAGCATAATCCCATGCCTGATCCCACGTACTAAGGAGAGGTTGACAGAAATCCTTCAGTTTCTCTTTTTTCACAGTATATGTTATATAAATATCATTAGAGTGGGGGAATCAATGAACTCACAGCAGAATATGGTTTTACTTGGTCAAATGTACAAATTAATTTAGCTTGTATATTGAATGTCTGTAAAAGTCACTGTAACCAAAAGAGAATGAGAAACACTGAACCAGATACGCAATAACTGAATGTCTTCCAAACAGTTCAGTGGTGAACATTTCCCATCTATGGTTTCATTATTCAAAAGCAAAGGAATGAAAACTATTAAGCAGTGGGTTAACACAACAGTTTTTATGCAAACATTTTCTTCTGTCAACAATTTTTTTCCACACAAACGCTGAAATTCTTGTATAATATTGTTTGCAAAATGGACAATATTATGACATTTTGTAAATGTCTCTGGTGATAATGATCTTCCTAAACATCATCTTCCCTTAGCCTCAGATGAGAGAATAAAGTCCTGTTCAATCAAGTTTTTCTTAAAGCATTTCATATATTATTACAAAAACTGTGAATAGCATGTTACTAAATTACACTAAAATAATATATGCTTTTTATTCAGTCATGAAGTGTTTCATCATTTATTTACCTACGAATCTTAGCTATTGCAAACAGGTTGAATGTAACAAGTTAAATCAACCATTACTTGAGATAATTGTTAATAATGAAGTTATGACTCATGCAGAGATTTAGAAATTTATCAGACATTTACTTTTAAGCATAAACATAATCAGACTGGAAAACAAAGCCCAGACCAATGGTACATGTCTGTAATTCTAATGCTCTCATAGCAGAGGCAAGCAGAAAATGGGCTCTATACTCCCCTGGGCTATATATTTACATTCTCTCCTTTAATAATGTAAAAAAGAAAAGGAAAGAAAGAAAGATTGTAACAGGTGAAAATGTTGCTAGAGAATGGAGGATATATTTTTGTGTTGATTAAATTCATGCCATAGCTATACTGCACCATCATTCATCATTCCAAATTGAAAATAGTATAATCCTAGGTAGTTTATAATTGCATAGGAATGCTTAAAATGTTGGTTTTGTGCATAAGTTCAGTTCTTCTATTTTATGATCTTAATATGTTCAGATTCATGATTCTTCTAGAAAGGGTAATTAGTTACATAGCCATTTCTTCTTACAGGCTTTGTGCTGGTGTATCAATATGATTTTAATTTTATAAACTGCCCACTCAGAATTCAGGAGAATGGTAGCAAGTCCATTTTACCAGTTGCTTCTGAATTACATGTGTCTGCCTGTGTTGACAAAGAGGACCAAGTTTAACAGTTTTCACCTTCACTATATCAGGCATGTTTTTCACTGAAGGAAATTTGGAATAGGAATAGGAGCAGGAGTAGGAGTAGTAATAGGAATAGAAGTAGGGAGGACTATTCTATTGCTCTGATAAAACACCATGACCAAGGCAAGTTAAGGAAAAGAGATTTTATTTAGGCTTATGGTTCTAAAAGAAGATGAGTCCACAAGGGCATAGCAGAGGCATGGCAGCTAGAGCAGGAAGCTGGGGGGTCACATTTTCAAAGTGTGTGCACAAAGTGGAGAGAATGAACAAGGAATGGACCAAGGCTTAGAAACCTCCAAGTGTGCCCCCAGAACATATTTTCTCTAGTAAGGACACATCTCCTAGACCTTCCCAAACAGCATTACCACATGGGAAACATGTATTCAAATGTCAGAGCCTATGGAGAACACTCTCATTTAAACCACCACAGACATTTGCAATCAGAAAGATCTATATTTTAATGCATGAAAGGTATTTCTTTTGGCTTGAGATATTCTATTACCTCTCTGTTACAAGATGAAAAACATCTTCTGACTGGGAAATGTATATAAATTAGACAGATAAAGAAGTTGAGGTGCCCAAGCAGAGGGACTGAACAGAGCACTGGTGCTCCATAAAATCACTAATATTTTCAATTATGGTTGACCTTAAGAAACAGATATTTCCAGAAGCAGAATAAGAAATAATCTGAAGGTCAGTTGTTAATTAAGATTTCATTTACTGATTACTTTAATAAACAGTACAGCATTTAATTTACCATTGTATGTAATCTCAAATTCTGTTTATCCTGGCTCTGATATAGTTTCCATTCCATATAAATGCATGCATAAGTATAAAATATTGCAGGGATGTATGGGATGACATTAACTTTATTACTAAAACTTTGGAATAAGTGAACTATATAGGTAGAAATATGCATAAGATAGAATGTTCATCCTATAATAAAATGATAATAAAATCTTCATTGCATCCCACATCATTACATGCTGTATTTTGCTTATGTTAGATATAAAGAAAAAAGGTATTGCAGGCTTTCTCTGGAGCTCTTAAAAGCCTGCTTGATCATCTTTGCTTCTTGCCACTTATAATGTCAACTTCCCTGGGCTTCAGATGAAAGAACAGAAGATAAAAATGTAGTAGAAAATATATTCTAATTTTATTTGAATTCTGTCTCCTGGGGTAGAGTAAATAAACTAAATCCCTCCAGAGTACACTGTGGATAGAAGCACCCAGATACACTATGCCAGAAAATGAAACAAAACAGATTTCCTCATTTGTCTCATGGTGCTGGCTTTTTGGCAGTGCTGCTGTGCCAGGCCCCACCCAACCAGTAGAGCAATCTTGAATAGGGAAGTGAGGACTGAGAAATTATAGATAGGAAAAAGAGAGATGCAGACATAAAAGAAAAAGACAGAGACACAGGATAGCTTCGGGAGGGCTTTAAGTCAATACCACAGCAGCCCTGAGTTTATTTCTCACAGCCTTTTTATACCCAAAGCAAGGGGGGCAAAAGTTCACCCCCTCACAAGGATACCATGGTTCAAGGTACAAACAAGTGTAAACACCTCTTTAATTCTCAAGACACCTGGTAACCATGCCTTTAACCAAACATCCTGTTATCCAGCCTTGATGAGTAAGAGATCTAATACCATGCCTTTGGCCAAACATCCTGTTATCCAGCCTTAAAGAGTAAAGGCAAGTTTGAAGTCTCTGACCTTCAGTCAAGATGGAAATCAAACCACAAACTGGGGTCACTGTGGGCTCCCACACCTCTGGTAGAACCCAGAGCCTGATCTATCTTAAATAAGTCTCTGCCACTGAGCAGAATACATTTTTTTTTTTCTGGAGCTGAGCACCGAACCCAGGGCCTTGTGCTTGCTAGGCAAGCACTCTACCACTGAGCTAAATCCCCAAACCCAGAATACATTTTTTTTTTTTTTTTTGGTTTTTCGAGACAGGGTTTCTCTGTGTAGCTTTGCGCCTTTTCCTAGAACTCACTTGGTAGCCCAGACTGGCCTCGAACTCACAGAGATCCACCTGGCTCTGCCTCCCGAGTGCTGGGATTAAAGGTGTGCGCCACCACTGCCCGGCTACATTTTTTTTATAACAGAAAATGTTTGCATACCTTCCTCAGTCAGCATATGAACTCACTATGGGAATTCAGTCTGGACTCTAACTCATGAGTCTCTATCTCTTGAATGTTGGGGGTTTAGTCATTGAGCCACCACACTTGGCTCTGAAAGAGTGAATTAATCATTTCACAATGTCCAGTATCAAACTAGAACTCTACAACTCAATAGATTAATCATCTATAAATGTGAGTAATGATAATAAGATTATTCTTATAGTAGACCAAGATAAGACATTTAATGCAGTTGGTGCAGTGTGACAAACTCTGCTCAGTGAAACACTGACCTCCAGACCGCTCAAATCGGCACATGGTTGAGTATAACAGAGGTGATCATTTTAAGTGTTTTTTTTTTTTTTGGAGTCACTCATGTTTTTGTTTAACCATTAATAAGATTATAATTTTCACTACCATATTTTCATTGATTTTTTTAGATTGATTTAATTTTATTATATGTATATGAGCATTTTGCCTGTATATATGTATATAAGTATACCATATGCATGCCTTTTTCCAATGGAGACCAGAAGAGGACATCCAATTCCTCAGAGCTTGAGTTCCAAATGGCTGTGAGTCATCATGTAGCTGAGAACTGAACTCAGGTTCTCTCTCTGCCAGACCAACAAGAATTCCTAACTGGTGAGCCATCTCTACAACTTCATTGTTTTCCCTATTTTTAAAAATTACATTTTATTTGTCTATTTGTACATATTGTATTTGGGAGCACATGACATGTCCCACAGCACAGCTTTGGAGATAAGAGGGCAGCTTGAGGGACCCAGATCTTTTTTCTTCCATGTGAGTTCTGCAGATTGAAGTCAAATCATCCAGTTTGGGCACAAATGCCTTTACCTCTGTTGAGCCACTTTGACAGCCACATTTTAAATTTTATTTTATCATTACTAGGTGTATTTTATTACTTTTAGGAAGGAGTTTCTTCTTCTTCTCTTTTAATCTCTTGTCACAGCCCAGGTTACAGGAATATTCTCCTTTCAAACTATGCTCTGCTTGGACTGAGCATGTGTTCTGTCCTGGAGTATGGTTGGGGTCATACAAGGGGTCATAATTTGGTCATACTATTAATGGAAACTGATCCACCCATTCCCAGGAACAATCAAATGCCAATAACTTTTCAGCAAGAGGTGGGACTTCATACATCTCTTCCTTCCTCCATGCTGGGATCCTATCTGGTTTTAACTTGTCTTATGTATGTGGTTATAATTGTTGTGAATGAATATGTGCTTCTGTCTTGTGTCAGAGAAATACTACAGCCTTGAATTTGTCTACCACCTCTATCTTAGTCTTTTTGCTCTGTCTTCCACATAGATCCCTGAGTCTTGAAGAGAGGGGTGAAAAAGATATTCCATTTAGAATTGAGTATTCTAAATTTCCTATTCTCTGCACATTGATGAGTGTTACTCTTGGTTTTATTTGAAATGTATGTAAAGAAGAAGCTTCTCTGATGGGAGTTGCACAATGTACTGATGTAGGAGACTGCAATAAATCATTAGCAGTCCTTTTCTTGTTGTGTCCATTTAGAAGAATAGTAGTACTAGATTTTTTTTATAGACTGTCACATATCTATTCACAGATCCTTGGCTTCCCAGACAGTGTCAGTTATGGGTCCATCTTGATGAACAGGTCTTAAATCCAATCAAAAAGTGGTTTATTACTCCCATAACATCCACACTAGTGTTGCACCAGTGGCCATATAGTGCCAGGTAGGTTATTATTGTAGTTCAAATAGTTCATAGCTAGGTGAGATTGATGATCAGTTCTCCTCTCCAGGAGATGCATAGCACCATCAAGCACTATGAAATCTAGCCAGTTAAGATTCTGAGTGAGTACCAGTCTGATTTTTCCATGTTCTATGACTCAAGTATGTGAAGTCTTCAGCAATAGGTTCTTACTATCAAGCTGTGAACCCAATCAACAGCATTGGCAATGGACTATAATGTTTGTGGGATATATGGGTCACCCAATGACCAGAAGCTCAAAAAGAAATAACCCATTCTTATTTGGTTTATTTGGTAACATATAGCATCTAGTTGGTGTAATGTCCATCCTTTGTGGATTGACATTATTAAAATTCCATATATAGAAGCATCTACAGTTGTAGGTTTCCACATAGCTTTATAAAAGGCCTTTGGTATTAGTTATGCCCCTCCCCAATTTTCTGCCTCTACCCAGTCTTCCCATCCCTTAACCCATTTAATCATTTTTGTTCCATTTTTCTCTTTCTTTATGACACAGCTTCTATTTTCTCTTACTTGTGGGATTCCCTCCTCTTCCATGTCCCCTGAATAGTTACCTAACCTCTGATGTTATTACACTGGATATAAATATATACACAAATATAAAGTATAAAAGTTAACATCCATATATGAGAGACAATGTGTGATTCCTGTCTTTCTGAATCCGAGTTAACTCATTCAGGATGATTGTTTCCAATTCCGTTTGTTTACCTACAAATTTAATAATTTCATTTCTCTGAAAAGCTCAATAATATCCCATTGTGCATTATACCACATCAATCAGTAAATGGATATCTAGGCTGCTTCCATGTCTATGGCTATTGTGACTAGTGCAGTATTGAACATGGATGAACAAGAATCTCTGTAATAGGTTGTACTATTATGTACTATTATGAGTCTATGTCCAAAGTACTCTAACTGGAACTTGTGGTAGTTCTATTTTCATCTTTTTGAAGAACTGTCACATTGATTTTTTTTTAGTGGCTAGACGAGTTTGTACTTTCATCAGCAGAGAATGTTCTCTGTATCCACACTAGCAACAGTTGTCATTTCTTCATTTCTTTCCTTTCTCCCTTTTTTTGGCCCTTCTGATTATGATAAAATGAAATTCCAAAGGAATTTTAATATGAATTTCCCTAATGGCTAAGGACATTGAACGTTTTAAAAAGCTGTTTCTTAGTCATTTAAGTTTTGTTGTTTTTCTGAGAGTTCTTTTCTATTTAGTTCATGCCCTATTTCATACAGGTTCTATAAATCTAAGAGTGATTTATTTCATATTTAGTGCTTTTAGTTTTTTATATAATATAGATAATAACCCTCTTCGGGTGCATAGTTAAAGACACTTTCCATTTTGTAGGATACCTTTTCACAGGAATGATGCTATATATCAGCATTTTAATTTCATATTGTCTCCTTTGTAATTTGTCTTATTGCTTGTTCTATCAGGGTCTTCCTGATATGAAAACTCTTTCATGTACCTCTGAGTTCAAGTGTATTTCTTAATTTTTCCTCTATTCAGTTCCTAGTAGCAGGTATTAAAGTCCTTGATGAAGTTGTACTTGAGTTATGTGCGGGGTAAGAGATAAGAATCTAGCTTCATTCTTTCATATGAAGCTATCCATTCTGACCAGCATCATTTGTTAGGGTACTTTCTTTCTCCACTGGTATATATATATTGGTTTTTAGAGACAGGGTTTCTCTGTGTAGCTTTGCACCTTTCCTGGATCTCACTCTGTAGCCCAGGCTGGCCTCGAACTCACAGAGATCCGCTTGGCTCTGCCTCCCGAGTGCTGGGTTTAAAGGCGTGTGCCACCAATGCCCGGCACTCCACTGTATATTTTTATCATCTTTGTCAAAGGCTAAGTATCCATAGTACTTAGAATCATGTCCATGCCATCAAGTGCATTCAATTTACCCATGTATGTGTCATGGTGCCAGTTCCATGCTGTTCTATCAGGAACGGTATAACCTCAAGAAGTTAAGTTTTTCA